>NC_040097.1:28870116-29517199 GCF_003369695.1 Bos indicus x Bos taurus | reverse complement strand
AAAACTATCTTTCAGAAGACTAGCTCTCCGTGATTGGTTGAGTGAAGCAGTCTCTTTATGGGTGTAATAAATAGAAGAATAAAATTATCCCAAGTTACAAATGTGTCCTCAACATATAAGGCAGAGTTTTATACTTCTGACCTGATGCTGACTCAGTCCCACAGCTGCTACATTGGGTGGTGCCACACAGGGAAAGTTCATATTATAGAAAATACTTGATTTTTTTTAATGGCAAGGGTGGAGGAGGAGGGCAATGAATAAGTTTGGCTTTCACTTTCCAAAAATGCCAGGAAGAAAAGACATGAAAGTTCTGTAGTTATTCTGAACAAACTATAGACCCTTTTCTATAAGAGTCACATAATGACTATAATCTTTGATGATTTAAAAAGCATTATTTAGATATATTTTCAAGAAAATGTCCCTAAACTTTAGTATCAATGTAGAGAAGTCAGGTCAGCAAAGAGCTGGCAACTTGAATACAGTGTTTATCATTTAATCAGAGTTCATGAACATTAGAGACCAATAATTCTAGTTATTGGAAAATATACAAGAAATTAAAAAAGCCATGTTCCACAAATTCCCTTCTCAATATAATCCAAAACCTGAAGTCCATAACACAAGAATCCCATCTCATTTCTGTTAAGGTCTGTTTGCAAATGAGATGGAGAAAGTATAAATCTTACATATACTGACATTCATAAATTCACTAAACTTCCCTTAATTCTAAGTGAAGACAATTCACTTCATTTGCTCAAAAATAATTTCAGATCATGAGGATTAAGACAATTCCAAAATGTGTTTTTATACAATCCAGCAAGCATTTGAAGAGGCTCCTCTTGAACTTTCAGATAATATATTAGGCAAAGAAACAAAGATGCCAAAAAATGAAAATGCCACAGGTTCTTCCCTCAAGGAATTCATGTAGTTTTTGAACTGTGGTGTTGGATAAGACTCTTGAGAGTCGCTTGGACTGCAAGGACATCCAACCAGTCCATTCTAAAAGAGATCAGCCCTGGGTGTTCTTTGGAAGGAATGATCCAAAAGCTGAAACTCCAGTACTTTGGCCACCTGATGCGAAGAGTTGACTCACTGGAAAACACTCTGATGCTGGGAGGGATTGGGGGCAGGAGGAAAAGGGGACGACAGAGGATGAGATGGCTGGATGGCATCACCGACTCGATGGATGTGAGTTTGAGTGAACTCCGGGAGATGGTGATGGACAGGGAGGCCTGGCATGCTGTGATTCATGGGGTCGCAAAGAGTCGGACACGACTGAGCGACTGAAATGAACTGAACTGAAGTGCTTTATTATAATGACTAAATATTAATCCATGCTAATTCTCTCACTCAGATAATTCTCATTTTTAAAGGGGCTACTTTTTGTGTGTCTAGCTTTAAAATTAAGCAACCAATGGATATGAGTTTGAGTGAACTCTGGGAGTTGGTGATGGACAGGGAGGCCTGGCGTGCTGCGATTCACGGGGTCGCAAAGAGTCGGACACGACTGAGCAACTGAACTGAACTGAAATGAATGTCTATTTTACATTGTTAATGTGCACCAATAGTGTATCTTGATTTCCTTTTATTAAGTGCACACAGGAAATAGAATCATTAGCTCTTATTTCTGTAGTCTTCATGGACTTGTGAACCTGTGTTACCTAATAACCAAAACACAAGTAAGGAGAAGGTAACAGCCAAAGAGAATGTTGTTTTGTTTTTAACCAGAGGTGAAAGGAGAAATTAGATGTGAAAATATGCCCTTAAAGAAGTAAACAAGCACAAGATCATTTCCAGAGTAATTATTTTGAAGTGTTAAAACAAGATGATATGAAAGAGACTGGCGAGGGGAACTATCTTTCAGAAGCAGCTGTCAGAGAAGTTTTGAATGAAAGATTATTGACCTGAAATTTAAATAACAAGAGGAAGCCAGCTGTCCAAAAGTCTGGGAAGAGCATTCCAACAGGGAAAAGTGCCTGTGTAATGACAGTATGGTTCAGAATGACTGGATGAGAAGGAAGAAAGGGAAGGATGAATAAAGGAAATAAGGGAAGGAGGGAATAAGGAAGGGAAGGGAAGGGGGGAAACATGTTCAAGTCATAAATAATGTTGAACATTTGCTGGCCATAGGCAGGAATTTAGATGTTTTTCCCTAATCTGAATTAGGAGTCACTGGAGATTCTAAGCAGGGGATAAAAGCAACTATTTATACTGGATGTGGTAAAGAATATATGCAGAAATAAAACAGAAGACCCTGAAATTGACCAAGCAAAAGATGATAAACGGGACAGGCTAAAACTGTGAAGGTGAAAGAGGTAGTATAGAATTCAGGATCTATTTTGGAGATAGAACTAATTGAACTGGCTGGTGCTCTGGTGTGAGGCAACAGAAAGGAGGCAAAGTTAGCTCCTGGCTTGAGACACTTCATGATGATAATGATGCATGAAGAATACGAGAAAATATGGCTGGAGATGGAGGAATCAGAAGATTTGGGTGGGTCCCATTAAATGTGAAATGGTGACATCCCATGAAGATTATAAATTGGGCAATAGGATACATGAGATCAGCTGTTTACTTTAAGTAACGCTAACAGGGAAGTTGGCTAGAGATTTTGCTTTAGGCCTGAAGATTGAGAAAGTATCTGCTGGTGGCAGAATACAGGAAATGAAATACCATTTCAAGTAGAAGGGCTAAGGCAGGAAAGAACGTGTCATGCTCCAAAAAAGTGAATGAAAATAAGAGAGGCTGGAGCATCTTGACCCAAAGGAAGGTTGGCATTTGATGAGCATGGGGAGTTTGCCCAGGAATGGAGCCTTGAAGCTTTTGTAGACCTTGGTCAGCATCTTTGATTCCAATAAACTGTCTACCCTGGAAATGCCTACTAGAGACATATTTTAACTTGTATTAATATATATCCCACTGATTTTATCCTCAAATGAAAGTTAAGTAAAGGACTATCAAAAAGGGAGAAGCAGGTGCAGAGGATGAGGTGGTTGGATGGCATCACCAACTCAATGGACATGAATGTGAGTGAATTCCAGGACAGAGGAGCCTGGCATGCTACAGACCATGGAGATCACAAAGAGTTGGACATGACTTAGCTGAAAAACAACAACAAACCAAAGGATAATGTACTACTTTCAAAATATCACAACTATAAAATGAGGCTTTCATAGTTTGTATTAATCAGGGTTCTCCAGAGAATCAGAACCAATAGGAAATAAAAATAAGATGGGCAGATGGAACATAGATCAATGGATAGATAGGTAGAACATGGATGGATGGATGGATGGATGGATGGGTAGACAGATAATAGAGGATTTATTATGGGGGACTGGCTTACACACTTACGTAGGCTGGGTCATCCCATGGTCTGCTCAGGAGGCTCAGGAAAGCCAGTAGTGTAGCTCCAGGCTAAAGTCTCAACTTCTGAGAGCCAGTGGTATAAACCCTGGTGCAAGTAAGAAGTTCTGAGAACCAGAAGAGCTGATATCCAAGGGCAGGAAATGCATGTCCTAGCTCCAGTGGAGAGAGCAAATCTGCTTTCCCTCTTTATTTTCATTCTATTTAGCCCTTAACTCACTCTGAAAGATGTTCTCTTTAATCAGACTATCAGTTCAAGTGCTAATCTAGTCCCTCAAACAACCACATGGACATGCCCAGAAATAGCATTTTACCAGCTCCCTGGGTATTCCTTAGCTCAGCCAAGTTGGCACATAAAATTAATCATCACATAGTTTTTGAGAGGAAAGTAACAGATACTTTTCTAGCTAAATTAATGAAAAGAGGAATTTATTGGAAGTCTGAGAGTTGCTCTGCAGTCTACAAGGAAAATTCAGGTCAGGGTGGGCAGGGAGTAATCTAACTCTGGTGACACAGATGGCAAGATTTTACTCCTAAAACATAAGCGTCACACACTTTTCCTGCCCTTTCCTCCCTCCATATTCAAGACTTCAAATCTCAAGGAAGAAAGCTCAAGACATGTGGCTGTGAGTCCCCATCCTGGCGAGGCAAGGAAGGGTACTTTGACTGACAGCACCACAAGGCTATACACGATGGGGGAGAGATGCTTCTTCAGAGGAAATTCAGGGCTCTGACACCAGAATGGAAGAAGGACAAATGCTATGTGGCTTCCAAATAAAGTGCACTCTAAGGGTTGGTACCCACTATCACATTTTCAGTGCTTTGCTCCATAAGGGATAATATTTTTTTAAGAGCCTGACATGTGCTGTTGTTGGAACGCTGAACATTTCAGGAAGGACAGTACTTACTTTAAATGTATTGGCCTTTTACTTAAAGTTCAAATGTCAGAATCATTTTGATTCTCTGATAACCTTATTTTATGTGGAGAATGTTCAGGAAAAGATGAGATCTTCTGTGTTCTCATAGGTCAACAAATTAAATTCCCGTGGCATATCCTACAGCTGACGGTTGAAATTTCTCTCCAACTAAGCCTATAAAGTAGTAAGTTCATTTCTTATAAAATGATGATGTTGATCCCAATGGAATGGAAGGCCTGGAAGATGCCATGTCAGCCATGAGACTATAACCAGATGAATTAATCAGTGCAAAGTCCCTATAAGTTGTTAAACAGCAGATTTAAAGACTCCTTTTCAATGATGATAGAGCAGTACATCAAATCCAGAATGATCTTAGCTCACCATTATTAATTGCAATTTTATGAACTAGGAGTGAAGCCATCTGTAGAGACTGGGAACCAATCTTTCCTGTCTCAACAGGAAAAGAAAATTGTAGCTAACTAGAAACTTCAAGAGATTTACTCCTTTCAATTGAGATTTGCAGGAGACTCATTCATTTTCCTCTCTGTCACAATAGCTGTTGGTGTGACTCACTTAATCAACATTAGTATAAAGAGCAATCTCAGAGAGAGAGAAAAAAAAAAAAGGACCCTTATGTTCTATGGCTCACAAATAA
Source organism: Bos indicus x Bos taurus (assembly GCF_003369695.1). Classification (NCBI taxonomy): domain Eukaryota; kingdom Metazoa; phylum Chordata; class Mammalia; order Artiodactyla; family Bovidae; genus Bos; species Bos indicus x Bos taurus. The sequence continues at coordinate 29,512,267 of NC_040097.1, read as the reverse complement.
GGACATTCCATTTCTTATAAATTCCACAAAGAGATACTTTATTTTTATATGATTATGGCCCATTTCTTTCAGCTTAGGACCAGCATTTAGAGGGAATATACTCTAATAAAATGCACCTGCACTAGGTGTGCACCAGACCATTAGTTAAAAAAAAAAAAAAAAAAAATCAGAACGTGAAGCAAGCAAATGAAGACATCAGTCTACAGGCATAAATCACTTCAACCATTTTAGCCATTATGTAAGCCCGTCAAAAAGTAAATGTGAAGCAAAGGCAAAAAGCAAGGGCAATGACAGTAGTTCTGCCAATGTATAACTTCAGAAAAGAGAGAACAACTCCTAGAGGCATAGGATTAAATAAGACATCAGGCAGTTTCTCCCTTTGAGCCGAACTTCCACACGAGTCTAGATCTGAAAAGAAACAGCTGCATTGCAGAAGCTAAGAAAGGTACTTGATGTCTCATCCCAAAGAATAGACAAAAGGAGAGGAAAATCTGCACTTTAGCTCTTTCATTTGTCATTTTTTTCTTTCTTATATTTAGAATATTCAGCATTATAGACAGGAAACCAAATTTCTCTAACAGTTACTGAAAGATCTATGTAAATACTAAAACATTCTGAATGGAAATTACACTAAAATATATCAAGTTTCTACAAATAAACTGTTCTGAACAATAAAAAATAATTTATCAAAAATTATATTCTACCCACCTTCAAATAAACAAGATTCCACTCTACGTATGTGTCTTCAAACTAATTTCTTAGACCACTACATGAAAATGCAGACTGATAAGACAAAATGATTCATACCATAAAAGAGGCATTTGTTTTACAAAATAATATACAATTAAGTAAGCCAAATCAACAAATGTTTTGATTTCCTGTAAGGCACAAACTTGTGCAAATAATATACCAGGACTTCTGTGCCCAAGGAACTTAAAATTCAGTTGGGGAAATAAAATATCAACATATCCCGTTTGCCATTAGGATTCAGACCAGACAAAAGCAAGCTTTTCAGCTGTATTTGAAACAGAGTGAAATGTGCATAACCAATTTGGAGGCAGTTTTTCAGTATCAGATCCCTCATACAGCAAACCAAACGGGTACACAGAATTCCTTAAACAGATACAGATTTCTCTTAAAATTAAAAAAGAGCTGGTTGGTTTCCTTTATTTTTAATGTATATAGCAGATTTGGTCTAAAACAACTGTACTAAAAAATTCCCTTGAAACCAGAAAGATTCATCTGAAAATATTAACTTCTTACCTATGTCCCTTAAAAGAAAAGACCTTTTGTGTAAATATTCCTTAATGTATTAGCCAGCCTTTTTTCTTCAAAAAAAGGGGCGAGGAAAGAAAAAGAAAACAACTGATAGCCTTATTTTAAAAACAGCAAAACTATAACATGAAAAGACACAGATACTTAATAGTAGTAAGGAACTTCACTTAAGTCTCCAAGGGAAATTCTTTATTTTTTTTTAATTTTATTTTATTTTTAAACTTTACATAATTGTATTAGTTTTGCCAAATATCGAAATGAATCCGCCACAGGTATACATGTGTTCCCCATCCTGAACCCTTCTCCCTCCTCCCTCCCCATACCATCCCTCTGGGTCGTCCCAGTGCACCAGCCCCAAGCATCCAGTATCGTGCATCGAACCTGGACTGGCAACTCATTTCATACATGATATTATACATGTTTCAATGCCATTCTCCCAAATCTTCCCACCTTCTCCCTCTCCAACAGAGTCCATAAGACTGTTCTATACATCAGTGTCTCTTTTGCTGTCTCGTACACAGGGTTATTGTTACCATCTTAACATGAATGATTAGTGAAGAGGGAAAACTGCACTAAGGAAGTAAAAAAAAAAAATAACTGGAAGGCATAGCATATTCATAGGTCATGAACATATTGGTCTTTCCAATATTCTACTATTAAATCTCTAAATTGTGTAGGCTAACAACCATTCATTAAGAAGCTACTCTCAGGTCTCCAGATTCTAGGGCAAATTACTAAGTCTGAGTTCTAAACTCAATTCATGACTTGCTCTCTAGTAGAAGAATGTAGGTTTTGCTTCAGTCTCTTAAGGACATCAGTCTCATCTTGAAGTCCCCTAGCAACTAGGAGAAATAACTTGTTTTCGTCACTCCACAGGTTAACAATGCTAATTAGAGATCAAATTTCATTTTTGAAAACTCTGAAGAGGGAAAAGTGACACGGTTAAAAAATAAATAATTATGTATTACATATGTATGTTCATATATCTAACATATATATATATATTTATGGAACAAAATATTTTATTCCATTCTTCTCTCTGCCTTTCTAACACAATACACTTCTTGGCTATCTTCTCTAAGACTGTAACAGAGTATTTTATTATGAGACATAAATAACACTCCACATATTCACAATCAATGTACATTGATATACCAGTGTGTGTGTGTGTGTGTGTGTGTATGATAAGGGAGAGGTGGTAGAAAAGGAAACTATCATAAGTAAACAGATAAAATAAAGAAAAAATGTTAGGTATTAGATTGTTAATTGCTCAAGGACAAAGGTGTATTACTTCTTACTTCTATAACTGGGAATCCAGATAGCCCCTAAAACATAGCAGATGCTCAAAAAATGATATGAATAAATAAATGAATATATAAATATATTCCAAAGATGATATGATATTCATAAGTAGGAAAGAACATATCTAGAATTCAGAGAAACTGGGGATGTGGTTGGGTTATACATCATAAGTAAAGTTTTAATAGGAAGTAGCATTATAAGCTGATGGAATATGATGGTCCAAAGTGGAGTCAGAGAAGTCTTGAGTTGTTCAGAGAACAGTAGCTAAGTTTGGCTGGGTCAAGGGTATGTGTGTGACAGGAAGAAATAAACACTGGCTCTATCATGAAAGACTTTTAATGCCAGACTGAAGAGCATACACAGAAAGTTCTAGGGCAAAAAGAAGCTATCAAATACATCTGGGATAGGGGTTGGGAAGGGGTACAGGATCTAAAGATGGGAGAAAACTCTGTGCTTTAGAGAACATTTGTGATTTGAGGACGTTAATGTAAATAGACTGAAGGGTAGAAAGAGAGGTGAAGGGTGGAATAGAGTGACTAGTTAGAAGCTTGTTGCAACCGCAGATGAGAAAGAATGATTTCTGAATTGAGTTACTGGTTGCTGGAACAATGAAAACAGAGACCGACGAGGAAGAGAGTGGTAGACCCAACACCTTCGCCATGGACTACATGTTAAAGCATAAGAGACAGAGTGGTTGTCAGAGATACTAGAAATCCTCAGGATTTAAACTGAAATGTGCATATGTGTGTGTGTCTGTGTCCTTACGTAAGTAATCTGTTTATTTCAGGAAAATTAGAAAACACAAATGGCAAAAAAATTACTCCAAATCTTAACACCCAGAGGTAGCCACTGTACATCTTTCTTTTTCTCTTTTATATGTGTACCACACAATATTTGGTAAATATAATGAAATCTGATTATGTAATATAGTTAATACTGTGTTTTCTTATTCATAAATGAACATCAATACCTTTCCAGGTTGATAAATATACATTTACAGCATCATGCCAATGGCTGTATGCATTGTATGCTGTGCTGTGCTGTGCTACGCTCAGTCACTTCGTCATGTCCAGCTCTCTGTGACCCCATAGACTGAAGCCCGCCAGGCTCCTCAGTCCGTGAGATTCTTCAGGCAAGAAGAGTAGAGTGGGCTGCCATTTCCTCTTCCAGGGGATCCTCCTGACCCAAGGATTGAACCCATGCCTCTTGCATCTTTTGAATTAGCAGGTGGCCTGGTTATACACACAGTGCTCCATTATTGAAGTAATAATATATAATCAACATTTCCTTGCTTTCAGATATTTAGGTTATTTCCTCTTTTTTTGTTTTTTGCTTTGAAATCTCAAAAGAATACAATATCTATTGGGATTTCCTTTTACATGGACTAACCAGAAGTAACTTGTATAGTCCTCAAACCTTACCTTTGGCTGTCAGGGAACACTATATAATATACTGCATATCAGTGCTTCACTTTATGTTCATAACAGCCATGCACAGAAGAGTGTAAAGGTCAGAGAAGTTTTTAAAATGTTCACAGATAACAGTCCCAGATCTCAAGCTCAACATGCTGATCCCTAATCCAGTGCTTTTTCCATCACAGACTCTGCTGTCAAGTACACTTAAAGGTAGATAACCAATAATCCCTCACCATCACTCATTAAAAGGACAATTAAAACTAAAGGAAACTGAAAAGTTTGGGGAAGTCTTGCGGGTAATGTATCTTTAAACCTCTAATTCATTTAGTTGGATTCTCTACATACCTGTCTTCAGCACAGACATGGTGATTTAAGTGGGAAAGAGGACTTAGTTATGAGTTTATGCAAAGATTCAGAAGCCGAGTTATCTACAGATTGCAATGATTAAATAGTTCAGAATGAAGCACAACACTGTAATATTGCCACATTCACATTTAAGAGATAAAAGTTGGGAGTTCAGCTCACATAATATCCAGCCATTTAAGACACAAGAGAGTTAATCATTTTAATATCTTCCCGTTGATGTTGGCTAACCAAATAAAAAACATTGCTGATGGAGGAGGGAAGTGGAAATCTCACTTTGTTTGCTGATCCTTGTGAAACAAACACTTGAAAAATAAAACATATCACATCAAAGTTGGGGGGGAGGGAATAACTCCAGTTACAGAATCAACCATGATCAGATTAAGAAATAGCAATATATTTTTGCATGGCTAATAAACAGATCAAAAACCTGCAAAACTAAGGATGTTTGGATTCCAAATCTAACTTTAATTTTCAAATATCCCTATCTGGTCTTACCATCTCTCCAGCAAGAAAATTACATTAAACATAGCCCTGCTTTCTCATATTCAGCAAGTAGCATTCCATTGTCAATCTTAGATGTGACCTTAATTTTTATTCTTGTAGTTAGAATTTTTCAAAAATTGTCCCCTTAAATCTTTATATAGTAGTAAACAATTTTAGCAAAGAATAAAAGACACCATTCTGTACTAAAAGCCTGAAGCCAGAAACAAACATAATGTATTTCAGATAGACATTATGGATACTTCATCCATTGTCTTTTTCATTTGCAAATTCAATTTGATTATACTTTGGTGATCAGAAGCCTGCTAGTTTACAATAATAATATTTTTTAGTTAAAATAATAAAGCTAACTTTTTAGGTAATCAAACAGCACTTGACAAACTACCCAAATTCCTACCATCTGTCCCACAAAAAGAAAACAACAACAATAACAAAATGCTTACGGAACAATTTTAATTTCTCACTTCACATAGTAAAGGAAACTAGGAAGTTTCATGCAACTCAAAGAATTCTGATTACACAAATACACTTACTTTCTGCTCCACAAGGCACCTAGACATAAGAAATGAAAACCATTCTTGTTTCTATCTAACCAATTGAAACTATGGCAATTAAATGAAATTGGCATTAGTAATAAGAGAAGCTAATTGAATAACTTGGGGTTAAGCAGAAGTAGAGTCTAATTACAGCCCTCTAGCGGCTCAGATACCTTAACTGTTCATTTTCACCAAGTCATCTAGTCTTTGTGATCTGAAGCAATTTTCATACAACCTCTATCTAAACTTTGTAGGCTCTTTGGTTCTTTTGCTTTGTTTTTGTAAGGACTCATTTTACAATAACCAACTACTCAGAGGGAAACAAAATATCTGCACAATTATTAAGACTGTACAATATTAAATTCAACAAGGAGAGAATTGCACTTAAATGTAAATTTAGTTTGTTCTCTTTTTTAAACCTAAGCAGAGATCAGGGCAGAGAAGGCAATGGCACCCCACTCCAGGACTCTTGCCTGGAAAATCCCATGGAAGGAGGAGCCTGGTAGGCTGCAGTCCATGGGGTTGTGAAGAGTCAGACACGACTGAGCAACTTCACTTTCACTTTTCACTTTCATGCATTGGAAAAGGAAATGGCAACCCACTCCAGTGTTCTTGCCTGGAGAATCCCAGGGATGGGGGAGCCTGCTGGGCTGCCGTCTATGGGGTTGCACAGAGTCGGACGCGACTGAAACAACTTAGCAGTAGCAGAGATCAGGGAGAAATAGCTTTGTATCATTTCAGATTTTCATAAGGAATAATATACATACTAATTAGTCAATCAGAAATCACTGGCAAAACCATGATATACTGGGGGTGGGGGTAGGGGGGTATCTGATCAAAGCCTGGCAATAGGCTGGACCAGAGAAGCAGATCATAGTATACTTAGTACCTATGTGAAAGAAGTTACTTAACGGGTAATGAGAAAATATTAAATGGCCTTTAACACAGAAAGACAATTATTAGATTTGCTTTTTTTTTTTAAGACCACTATGGTTTTTTTTTTTTTCTTTTTTTTTTAATTGGAAGATAATTGGTTTACAATGTTGTGCTGGTTTCTGCCATACAGCAATGCAAATCACGTATAGGTATACATATATGCCCTCCCTCTTGAACCTCCCTCCCACCCTATCCCCCATTCCAGCCTCCAAGGTTGTCACAGAGCTCCCTGGGTTACACAGCAGCTTCCTACTAGCTATCTATTTTACACACGCTGGTATGTATAAGTCATTGGTACTCTTGCAGCAGTGTGGATGTGAGAGGCTTCATAGTAGCTCACGTAGAGATGTTTTAAATGATACTATGAATGAGAAAATAAATTTTGATAATTTGCTGAAAATTACAATTGTCGGGACTTCCTGGTAACTTGGTCCTGCAGATGAAGGAGAGAAAGGTCAAGGACAGTATCTAAGTTGCTGGTCAATTACCAAGGTCCTTGCTCAGTTGGAAACCCAGGAACTGTGGTGTGTATTTCACTTGGTGTGAGTTACATAACTAAATGTTTTTCTTTTTAAAATTACCTTATTTGGAGAAGTATGCCCACCAATGTCAGGGTGTTAGAAGTGTTGGGTTCTATTAATAGAAATGGAAGTTGAGTATTTCTTAGACTGCAGACACTAAAATGGAGTGCATCACATTTTCAAGTAGTTTCTGGATGCTAAACTTAATAGGTAGGAAGCAGTATATTTAGAGTTCTTTCAGCTACTAAGTTGGAGAGATAACAAGCGGAAGATCTGGAGAAGGAAAAGAAGCATAGGGTTTAAATGAAGCTCCTTGGATTCATATATTTTAAACTTCAAGTTTATAGGCATTGGAAGAGGAATCTAAGGTTGTGCTGTGCTTAGTCACTCAGTCATGTCTGACTCTTTGCAACCCCATGGACTGTAGCCCACCAGGCTCCTCTGTCCATGGGATTCTCCAAGCAAGAATATTGGAGTGGGTTGCCATGCCCTCCTCCAGGAGATCTTCCCAACCAGATCTGGGATTGAACCCAGGTCTCCCACATTGCAGGCGGATTCTTTATCTGAACCACAAGGGAAGCCCAATCTAAGGTTAGTAATGGGTATACAAAATTTATTTTCTCTTCACGTTAATACAAAGTAAAGAAAGTATCTTGATAAGTAAAGCTTTCACCCTCTCCCCATCTGTAAAAATGCTGCTACTTAGAATGAATGATAAGATATAAAAGAAATCTAGAATTCTGTTGATGTATTCAACAAGTTGACTCACACATTAGACATAGTCATAATGGGGTAAATAGAGGTTATGAGGTTTGCAAATCAAGCCTGTGTCTATTTTTACACATAATTTAAATTTGTTATTTCCATCAAGATGAAAGAATATAATGAGCAGGTATGGGAAGCAAAGAGAAAATAAATGTGGGGCAAGTGTTTTTACCAAATCATACTTAGTTTCATTAATTAAAGCCTGTATCAACAACAAAGACACAACACTTTTGCCTCAGATAATCAGTATGAATCAAAGGATACCATGATCAAAAATACAGAACTTTAAAAACATTTCCATTGCATAATTTATACCTTTGGGGATGATGCCATCAAGAGTAAAGTCTTTGGAACCACACTGACCTGTATTTAAAATCAGGTTCTACTCCTAATTAAATGATGAATTTAGGCAAATCAGTTAACATCACTGAATTTCAGTTACCAAAGCTATAAATCAAAAATAATAAAGGCTGTTGCAGCAGATACAGTAGATGGCCTGCCCAATATCCATTTTACATCTCTTCTTAAGGAACCTCAATTTTGTTCAGAACTGACCTATTTCAGCTTGTTTCTAGCTTGAGCTTCATCCAACCCAGCATTCCGCATGATGTTCTCTGTATATAAGTTAAATAAGCAGGGTGACAATATACAGCATTGACATACAAGCTGAAATCAAGATTACAAGGGAAATATCAACCTCAAATATGCAGATGATACTACTCTAATGGCAGAAAGTAAAGAGGGACTAAATAGCCTCTTGATGAGGGTGAAAGAAGAAAGTGGAAAAGCTGGCTTAAAACTTGACGTTCAAAAAACTAAGATCATGGCATCCAGTCTCATCACTTCATGGGTAATATATGGGGAAAAAGTGGAAACTGGCAGATTTTATTTTCCTGGGCTCCAAAATCACGGCAGATGGTTACTGCAGCCATGAAATGAAAAGACGCTTGCTCTTTGGAAGAAAAGCTATTTGCCGACAAAGGTCCATAGAGTCAAAACTATGGTTTTTCCAGTAGTCATGTATGGATATGAGACTTGGACCATAAAAAAGGTTGAGTGCCAAAGAACTGATGCTTTTAAATTGTGATGCTGGAGAAGACTCTTGAGAGTCCCTTGGACAGCAAGGAGATCAAACCAGTCAATCCTAAAGGAAATCAGTCCTAACTATTCACTGGAAGGACTGATGCTGAGACTGAAGGTCTAATATTTTAGCCACTCTATGCAAAAAGCTGATTCATTGGCGAAGACTCTCATGCTAAGAAAGATCAAAGGCAAAAGCAGAAGAGGGTGACAGAGGATGAGATGGTTGGATGGCATCACCGACTCGATGGACATGAGTTTAAGCAAACTCTGGGAAATAGTGAAGGGCAGGGAAGCCTAGCGTGCTGCAGTCCATGGGGTCTCAAAGAGCTGGAGACCACTTAGCAACTGAATAACACCACCACCTGTTTCAGTGCAGCCATGCATTTCCAGGGAGGCTAGCTCTGTCAACAGTCCCTGAAGTGAAATGAATTCTGACTGGTTTAACTCTAACACTAACACTAACCAATCATGGTGATCCTGTTTTCCCTTGCCAGGAACAGTTTTAGACAATAGTGTGTGAACTAATTCAGGACAATGAGACATTAATCTGCTGGAGACTTCTGGTATGGGTTTTTGTCTTGTTTTATTTTGTGTAAGGAAAACTGAGTTGATTGCTTTGTTTATGTATTCATTTTTATTTAGATTTATTTGGATCCTAAGAAATCTTACGAGAAAAATTCTTCTTACTTTTGGATGCCGTCAAGTCTTTATGTGATGCGTGAAAGTGGGAAGCCACCTCATAATCCTAAAGGAAAGTCAGACTAATTATAAAGCTGCACATCCGACCTAAATTAACACAAGGGGAAAAAAAGGAAACAAAAATCTGTGTTCTTATGTGGGTTGTCTGAGCCACTGATTTAATCAACCCTTGAGCCAGTCTACTTCTAAAACTGACATAGAAGAAATAAATTATCTTAGATTTTAGGCAAGTTTGAGTTGGATTGTCTGTTACTTTCAGCTGATGGCTACTTTGCAGAATGAATAATAAATGAAAGTACTGAATACCCAATAATAACTACTATTATACTTTAAACTTTTTTCTCATAATCACCTTTTAAGCCTCTTTCTCTCTTTTCCTAACCCTTTTGAAAGCAACAGGGAATGTGTGGTTTCTTAGTTCTTCCTATATTCCCCAACATACCTACAACAGTGTTTGTCAACAAAAAGGGCTTATAAATATTGTGAAATAGAATAGAATCAAATGAAATAGAATTGAATCAAAGCATTTTCATTCATTGTACTATGAAGGTCTATTAACGAACTAGAGTGGACAGATTTTGTTAGCAAAAAAGGGTATGTTTTATAAAGACTAGTATGAGGAAAATCTGTGTACATTTTATTCTAAAGAATGATATCTTTTTCACTCTAAAGAGAAATATAAATTTCCATGAACCAAGTTTTAATGCTAGAACAATACCTGTTCTGAACAAGTGACATTTCTAAAGCACTGAAAAAGAAACTCAGATGAGAAAATTTAGAACATGAAATGTCTTTATGAAAGCAAGCTGTACTTGCTTTCAATTATCAATTGATAAACTTACCAATTTTAATACAAATTGATAAATATTAAAAATCCATTCAACTGTTGCCCAAAGTACCATCCTTGATCTTATATTCATATTCCTGAGTGACAGCTTATGCTTTTAATGTTTCTCTATACTGTCTTTTATCAGACAACTCCACTTTTTTTTCTGACTCTAAGAGTCTCTTTAGGCCTCAATGTGTAACACAAAAATTAAGTAATAAAATAGAAAACAGTACAGTTAATTGTACCAATTAGCAAATATAAGCAAGTTCATAAGCAGGCCTTTTTCCTCCCCCTCTCTTTTCAGTAAGAGTCAGATATTCATTCGTCTTTTTTTTCTTTCTTAAGCCTGTCTGGATGAATATTAGTGTCATAAAAAATTGTTACTTCTAGTAGAATCAAGTATTGCATTCAAAAGAGAAAATAGGAAGAAAAGGATGAGGCCTAGCAGGAAAATCTTATCTGGGGACAAATACCAAGCTAACACCATTTTATATCACTGTAACACCCAACTAAACTTTTCACTAAACTCTAACAAAACTTTAGAATTCCTTTCACTCATAAATAAAGGCAATATCATAATAATTTTTATTGGCAACAACTGTGACTAAAAGAAACACAGAAATCACGGATAGTTTCACATCACCTTAAAGTTGTTACTGATATTTCAAAATGTTATTTTTATTTCATCATTAGTTATCCAATTTCTGGATCTTATTGAGTTTATTGGGCTTCTCTGGTGGCATTAGTGGTCACGAATCCTTCTGCCAAATCAGGAGACATAAAAGATGCAGGTTCAATCTCTGGGTTGGGAAGATCTCCTGGAGGAGGAAACAGCATCCAACTCCAGTATTCTTGCCAGGGGAGTCTCACGGTCAGAGGAGCCTGGTGGTCTACAGTCCATGGGGTTGCAAAGAGTCAGACACAACTGAGCATCTGAGCACAGCACACTGAGTTTATTTGATGAACAGGTACATATATTACTTTATCAACAATTTTAAAATATTTTGATAACTATATGTAGCTGGTTTCTTCATAACCCCATGGATTTTATTTTATGCACTTAAAACATGATTCTGAAAAATGGTTATTAGCCTTCACCAAGCTTCCATGATTTCCAAAAACAATATTAAGGACACCTGAACTAAGGAAATGCAAATTAGAACATGTTCAGAAATCTAAAAAGTAAGGAGAGGGGTAGAGTCTAAGTCAGCTAAGACTGAACCTCTGCCCCTCCCATTGCACAATACGCTATATATTTCTTAACAACAAAAATCAAAGTCGACTGCACTTCCTACAAACAGCTTTTACTTCTGCAAAAGGGATAAATTCTTAAGTTTTCATAAATCAATTATCCATATATTTCTCCTGTTGGATAATTTTAAACCAAAAATATTCTAAGCTTATTTTGGAAAAGTTGATTATATTGAACTTATACCCACCAGGATAGTTCTACCATTAAAAGAAAATTTTGCATATAATTTCTACCTTTTAATTGCAATTCCAGTGTGTGACTATGAAATGAAAAATAATTATTTTTTTATCTATAATTTATCTGCAAATTATAGATAACACATTTATATATATATATACACATATATAGATGCCATATACACATCATCAAATATGTGGTTTTCAATGTCTACACATTATTAAAGAGAACATTTCATAAGCTAAAGTACTGAAAATGAATTTTGGTTTTATTAATACCAAATTTTAAGGTGGTATAAAAGTGCTGTTGCTCAAAGAGAAGACAATCCATCCCAATACAAGAATCCATATATTTAAAAAATATGTAAAAATACGTAACAATATGAAACACTCCTACATATAAAAGAAATCACAAGTCTATGAACTTTCTTTACTCAATGTCTCTCAAATTAAAGGAGCCAGACAAATAGAGCTTGAATTTCATCCATGCAATTGCTTCCAGATTCACCTTTATTACTGTTAAGTGATTAACAGTAAAATAATAGCAACTGCATTTACTAGGTGTCGGGCACACTGATTGAAGCTATAGCTAGAAAAGAAACAGGGCAAGCCCGATAACTACACTCAGAGATTCTGGTCTGGTAAAGCAGATATCAGATAACATAAATAATCAGGTAAACATAATCGCTAATATTATGAAGGAAAATTGTTGGCTGTATTCTCTCACTTAATTCTTAACAACAACTGTGTGAGATAGGTCGTATTTTAATTTCATGAAAAGAAGCTTAAATTCAGAGATCCCATGTCATAAGGGGGCCACAGAGGTACAAGTATAACAGAAGAAGTAGAAACATACAAACTTAATTGTAGAGTATCAGCCGACTCTTTGGAAAAGACCCTGATGCTGGGAGAGATTGAAAACAAAAGAAGAGGGAGACAGAGGATGGGATGGTTAGATAGTATCACGAACTCGCTAGACATGACTTTGAATAAACTCCCGGAGATAGTGAAGGACAGGGAAGCCTGGAGTGCAGCAGTCCATGGGGTCAGAGAGAGACTTGGCGCCTAAACAACAACAGCAATGTTTAACTTCCTGAAGGAAGAGAATGATTCTTTATTCAGCTCTGAAACCATCACGTCTTGTATATGATAGATAAAACTTAACAAATGAATGATGAAAAATAAATCATTGAACAAAACTTAAGTAAGAGATAGAGAATGGGAGAATACAAACTATTATATTTCTACGTTATGCCAAGAAGCCAAAGACAAGATCTGTAGACTATATATTTTGGAAGAAGGCTAAGTTCACCTTTGGTTAAAACAAAAAGGTACTATTCTAATGAGTGATGTTTGTGATGGAGGAAGTCATGCATGCCTGGGGACAGAGGTATACAAGAAATCTCTGCAACTCCCTCTTATTTTTGTTTTACCTAAAAACACTCTAAAAAATTGTCTTAACACAGACATAGAGAACAAACCTATGGACACCAAGAGGGTGGGGGGGCAGGATGAAATAGGAGATTGGGATTGATATATATACACTATTGCTACTATGTATAAACTATGTAAGTAATGAGCACCCGCTAAATAGCACAGGTAAGTCTATTCAGTGCTCTGCGGTGATCTAAATGGGAAGGAAATCCAAAAAAGAGGGGATATGTATACATATACGTATAGCTGATACACTTTGTTGTACAGTAGAAACAAACACAACAGTGTAAGGCAACGATACTCAAATAAAAATTAATGTAGAAAAATTTAAAAAGAAAATCTTAAAATTTAAAGGACAAAAAAAATTGTCTTTAAATTTTTTCCATCAATATAAAATGAAAATAAACACTGGAGACAGTGTGGAGAATAGGGAACCCTCTTGCTCTGCCGGTGGGAATGTAAATTGATTCAAGCACTATGGAGAACAGTATGGAGGCTCCTTAAAAAAAAACTAGACATAAAACTACCGTATGACCCAGCAATCCCACTACTGGGCAAAACCAGAATTCAAAAAGACACATGTACTCCCAATGTTCATAGCACATCTATTCACAATAGATAGGACATGGAAGCAACATAGATGTCCATCAAAAGGTGAATGGATAAAGAAGCTGTAGTACATGTATACAAAGGAATGTTATTCAGCCATAAAAAGGAACTCATTTGAGTCAGTCCTAGTGAGGAGGATGAAAGTAGAGACTGTTACACAGAGTACAGTAATTCAGAAAGGGAAAAACATATTTTGCATATATATGGAATCCAGAAAATGGTGCTGATGAACCTATTTGCAGGGCAGGAGTACAGACACAGATATATACAGAGAATAGACTTTGGACACAGCGGGGGAAGTAGAGGGTGGGACGAATTGAGAGAATAGCATTGAAACATTCTAGGCAAGAGTACTGGAGTGGGTTGCCATTTCCTTCTCCAGGGAATCTTCCCGACCCAGGGATCGAACCCAGGTCTTCCGCATTGTAGACAGACGCTTTACCATCTGAGCCACCAGGGAAGTCCAACATATACATTACCGAATGTAAAATAAATCACTAATGGGAAGCAGCTATACATAACACAGGGAGCTCAACCCAGTGCTCTGTGACAACCTAGAGGGGTAGGGGATGGCGGGGGCAGGGCGGGGGGGTGATTCATATTGTTGCATGGCAGAAGCCAACACAATATAGTAAAACAATTATCATCAATTAAAAATAAATTTTAAAAATGAGTAACTAGGCAAGGGAAATAGTATGTATCATTTAACACCTGATGAGCATCTATTATAAAGGTAACAAATACACTGATCTTGAGCTCTTTGGTTTCTAACTGGTTGTCAGTGACTCCTAGGAAGGCTGTGCTGAAGAGAACTCTGAGTGAGTTAAGGGTAGCAGGTAAGTACCAGAGGGGAGAATGAAAGGATGTTTGCCAAAGATTTGCCATTCTTGGCTACTGATGTTGCAATACTGTGCTAAGGGAACTGTCCTTCCTCAGGAGAATCTCAGAGTGTAGTGGGAGATGAGGTTAAGGAACGAGAAAAAGGGCTTCCCTGGTGGTCCAGTTAAGAATCTGCCTGTCAATGCAGGAGACACAGGTTCGATCCCTGCTCCTGGAAGATCTCACATGCCATGTGGCAATTAAGCTTATGTACAATGACTGAGCCTGCAGCCTAGAGTCTGTGAGCAACAACTCCTGAGCCCATGCACCCTAGATTCCATGCTCTGCAACAAGAATAACCACCACAATGAGAAGCCCAGGCACCTCAACCAACAGTATCCCCCGTTCGCGACAATTAGAGAAAGCCCATGCATAGCAACAAAGACCCCGTGCAAGCAAAAATAAATTTAAAAAGAGATTTAAGAAAGAGAGAGAGGGAGATAAAGCACAGAACACTGTGGTAAGTGCAGGAACAGATCTGTGTTTAAGATGTTAGGTCACTCCAGAGAAGGGACACAGGAGTTCTGTTTGGAGTTACTAGTGAACTTGATTGATTGGTGACAATAACAGTAACAGTGGGATACATTGCAAGCTTACAATTTGTCCAGCACTGAATACTTACATGTCTTAATTTACCAAATTATCTCAAAATTCATATGAGATAGCTGTTATTACTATCCATACACACATACAAAAAAGAGAAACAGTTAAGAAAACTGAGCTAGACAATGTTAATTACATTAATTGGCCCCAGATCAACACACGATAGTTGGGAAAGCAGAGTGCAAACCTTAGATAGTTCAGAACCCAAGATGTTACCCATTAAAGTATGTGATTAACACTTTTCTTAAAAAACACTGGGTGTGTTTTCTCCAGAGATAAATAAAATTACTTTAAGAATGTTCTTTTCCTTAGTAAGGAACAAGGGTTCCTTACTTTGGAACCACAGTGGTTTAAGTTTAACCTACAAAACACAGTCAGTGAAACTCCAAAAACATGAATCAGCTATACCAAACCATTCACTCCTGATATTTGTTGCTCTTCAAAGAAGTACCTTTCTGTCTTTGCTTTTGCTTTCAGATAGGTTAATAGAATTTTGTGAGAAATATATGAAGAGTAAAATATCAGTTTTGATAGTTTACCATTTGGAATCAAGTTAATCTCAACTCTATAAACTTGTAGGGCAGGATTATGGAAATAAACCACAAGGATTAACAAATACAATATCCTGGCTTCTTTACTTTTCCTGGTGGTTAATGTTTATTAAGCCTGTCTAATGAGATAAAAAAAACTATAAATTAAACACATGACCATAGCTTTCATGGAACTTGAACTAGAATGAGGTAACAGTTTTAAGAGTCACACTCATGAAAACCAGTCTAATTGGGCTTTAAATCCAAGCTTTATTCAGGATTTTAAAAAGTCACTAGCCAGTGTCTCTGTCACTCAAAGACAGTAAAGCCCTTTGTATGAGCGTGGGAAGACTACAGATCAGGGATCAGAAGCAGAGTTAATTATCTTGTAATAATTGTGTAAGATTATTAACAGCACATATATTAAGTACTTGATTTTTGACATTTTACACATTCTTTTAAAAAGATATTATTTACTCACCACCCAGACTGAACAGATGTTAACATTTGGCCATCTTTGCCTCAGATTCATTTTCTTAAAAAAGAAAAAAAAAAGAGCGCCACATACTCTTTATTCTCTCTTATTTTGTATGAAATCAGGATTCTAACTTGAATTCCCTCTGGAAAGGGGACATTCAAACCCTTTTGTTAGGGTCACAGCTATGGAAGGTCGAACACAAGCATCTATCCCTTTCATATGTGCAAACACCACAGAGGTGGGACAATCATGCCCACTGTCCAGATGAGGCAGCCAGCTCTAGGAAAAGCTGAGACTTGCCAACTAGTGAGGGCATTTGAACTGAGCTCTGCCTGTACAGTCAACAAAAAAAGACCGGGAGCTGACTGTGGCTCAGATCATGAACTCCTTATTGCCAAATTCAGACTTAAATTGAAGAAAGTAGGGAAAACCATTAGACCATTCATGTATGACCTAAATTAAATCCCTTATGATTATACAGTGGAAGTGAGAAATAGATTTAAGGGACTAGATCTGATAGAGTGCCTGATGAACTATGGACAGAGGTTCGTGACATTGTATAGGAGACAGGAATCAAGACCATCCCCATGGAAAAGAAATGCAAAAAAGCAAAATGGCTGTCTGGGGAGGTCTTACAAATAGCTGTGAAAAGAAGAGAAGTGAAAAGCAAAGGAGAAAAGGAAAGATATAAACATCTGAATGCAGAGTTACAAAGAATAGCAAGGAGAGATAAGAAAGCCTTCCTCAGCAATCAGTGCAAAAAAATAGAGGAAAACAACAGAATGGGAAAGACTAGAGATCTCTTAAAGAAAATCAGAGATACCAAGGGAACATTTCATGCAAAGATGGGCTCAATAAAGGACAGAAATGATATGGACATAACAGAAGCAGAACATATTAAGAAGAGGTGGCAAGAATGTACAAGAACTATACAAAAAAGATCTTCATGACCCAGATAATCATGATGGTGTGATCACTGACCTAGAGCCAGACATCCTGGAATGTGAAGTCAAGTGGGCCTTAGAAAGCATCACTATGAACAAAGCTAGTGGAGGTGATGGAATTCCAGTGGAGCTATTTCAAATCCTGGAAGATGATGCTGTGAAAGTACTGCACTCAATATGCCAGCAAATTTGGAAAACTCAGCAGTGGCTACAGGACTAGAAAAGGTCAGTTTTCATTCCAATCCCAAAGAAAGGCAATGCCAAAGAATGCTCAAACTACCGCACAATTGCACTCATCTCACACTTTAGTAAAGTAATGCTCAAAATTCTCCAAGCCAGGCTTCAGCAATACGTGAACCATGAATTTCCAGATGTTCAAGCTGATTTTAGAAAAGGCAGAGGAACCAGAGATCAAATTGCCAACATCTGCTGGATCATGGAAAAAGCAAGAGAGTTCCAGAAAAACATCTATTTCTGTTTTATTGACTATGCCAAAGCCTTTGACTGTGTGGATCACAATAAACTGTGGAAAATTCTGAAAGAGATGGGAATACCAGACCACCTGACCTGCCTCTTGAGAAACCTATATGCAGGTCAGGAAGCAACAGTTAGAACCGGACATGAAACAACAGAGTGGTTCCAAATATGAAAAAGAGTACATCAAGGCTGTATATTGTCACCCTGCTTATTTAACTTACATGCAGAGTACATCATGAGAAACGCTGGGCTGGAAGAAGCACAAGCTGGAATCAAGATTGCCGAGAGAAATATCAATAACCTCAGATATGCAGATGACACCACCCTTATGGCAGAAAGTGAAGAGGAACTAAAAAGCCTCTTGATGAAAGTGAAAGAGGAGAGGGAAAAAGTTGGCTTAAAGCTCAACATTCAGAAAACGAAGATCATGGCATCTGGTCCCAACACTTCATGGCAAATAGATTGGGAAACAGTGTCAGACTTTAGTTTTGGGGGCTCCAAAATCACTGCAGATGGTGCTTGCAAGCCATGAAATTAAAAGACGCTTACTCCTTGGAAGGAAAGTTATGACCAACCAAGGTAGCATATTAAAAAGCAGAGTCATTACTTTGCCAACAAAGGTCTGTCTAGTCAAGGCTATGGTTTTTCCAGTGGTCATATATGGATGTGAGAGTTAGACTGTGAAGAAAGCTGAGCACCAAAGAATTGATGCTTTTGAACTGTGGTGTTGGAGAAGACTCTTGAGAGTCCCTTGGACTGCAAGGAGATCCAACCAGTCCATTCTAAAGGAGATCAGTCCTGGGTGTTCTTTGGAAGGACTGCTGCTAAAGCTGAAACTCCAGTACTTTGGCCACCTCAAGCCAATAGTTGACCCATTGGAAAAGACCCTGAACCTGGGAGGGATTGGGGGCAGGAGGAGAAGAGGACAAAAGAGGATGAGATGGCTGGATGGCATCACCGACTTGATGCACATGAGTTTGAGTAAACTCCTGGAGTTGGTGATGGACAGGGAGTCCTGGCGTGCTGCTATTCAAGGGGTCACAAGAGTCAGACATGACTGAGCGACTAAACGAACTGAACTAAACTGCCTGTGTTCAAGGTTTCTATTCTTTGTGTATATCTATAGCCCCCAGGGGGCTTCCCCAGTGGCTCAGCAATAAAGAATCCACCTACAATGTGGGAGCTGCAGGAGACATGAGTTTGACCCCTGCGTCAGGAAGATCCCCTGGAAGAGGACACAGCAATACACTCCAGTATTCTTGCCTGGAGAATCCCATGGACAGAGGAGCCTGGCAGGTGGTAGTCCATTGGGTCACCAAGAGATGGACACAACTGAAGCGACTTAGCACAGCATATAGCCCCCAGGGACAATAATGACATCCATCAGTCATCAGATGGAATGGAAGTAACCATTCCATCCCTGCTACCGCTAAGTCACTTCAGTTGTGTCCGACTCCGTGCGACCCCATAGACGGCAGCCCACCAGGCTCCCCCATCCCTGGGATTCTCCAGGCAAGAACACTGGAGTAGGTTGCCATTTTCTTCTCCAATGCGTCTGCTAACTGCAGGCCTATTTATACTGCCATTATTGAGCATTTACTATGCACCAAGAACAGTGCATTAAAGATGCAGACCAACCAAAAAGGAATCAATCAGAGTAGTGCTGATGTTACAAGACTTTCTCAAACCTATTCCAGTGTCTTCCTTAGTAGTAAAGCTGGGATCACAGGCACCTCCTGCCATAAGACCACTTATGATCCCAACCATCTAGTGCTCTTCTCTTTGCCCAGAGAAATGGATTCTATTGCTTGATTATTAATCACTCAAAAAACACTGGTAGAGAGAATTCTACTGAGGTTCCCAAACCATGAGCCTCAAAAGCTTTAATGATTAGAATATCATTGCTTCATTCTGTCTTGTTACCAGAATTCAGTCTTGTCAACAAGCCTGTCTTGAACACCCAATTGCTACAAGTCTCATTTTCTAATTCCACTCTCCTTCTCTATTTCATATTGGTGAGATAATGTTGGCAGATTCATTTATTTTACAAATATTTACTAAACACTTCCATTTCCCAGACACTATTCTAGGCACTGTGGAAAGAACAAACAAAATAGTCACGATGTTTGCATTTTAGTGGAGAATGGCAGACAACAAGCAAACAAGTACATGGTATTTCTGGTGACAAAAGACCTAAGGAGTAGAAGTAGATAGGGTATGAACAGGGTAGTCGGTGAAGGTCTCTCTGATTAGGGAACATCCCAGCAGGGATGTATAGGGAAAGAACTTCCATCATGGTGAAGAGCAAGTGCAAACTCCCTGAATCAAGAGAATTCTTGACGTGTTCAAGGCCAATGAAGCAGGATAAGCCAGGCGGAGTGCTAAAATCTAAGGTCAGAGAGGAACAGAATCAGATGACAGAAACCTTTAAATTTTGTAATCATTAGTATGCATAAGTAACATGACCTGATTTACAAAATTTGGGGGGTTGGGAGTGGACATGTGGGCATTTTGGAATTTGGTGGGAGGACATAACAGATCGTATGGGGGTGGACACATCTTGAATGCTGTTTCTATCCAAAAGGGCTTCTACCCAAGCAGCAACTTGCCATGGGTGATACATAGAACGTTCAAGCAGATCAAGGAGCCAGACACAGTGAAATCACCCCAAGTGCTTTATAAAACTTGAGTCCATGAGCCCAACTCAGACATGATGAACCAGAATTTGTCTGACCAGGGCTAAAGCAACTGCCTTTCAAACAAGGGACCCTAGTGACTTACACTTGCAACAATTTTGGAAAGCTACTGGGTCAGGGAAAGCTTTGCAAAGAAGATGATTCTTCAAATGAGTTCCAAAGACAAGACAGGGATAACTTGAGAGGAAGGGGCAGAGAGCAATGGTGGCAAGGATTCTTCAGGAAGAGGAAAATTATGGACAAGTACCTAGAGACATAAAATGTCACCTGACATTTAGAGTCCTATATGCAATGTGACATAATCAAAGCAATCTTTTTTAACTTTTACCCTGTGCCAGGCATATATGTGACCTCATTTTATGAACCCAATCACCATGAAAGGGACTTTAAGGAAAATGAGAACTAGAAAAACTAACGGATCTATTCAAGATTACTTAACTAGTAAATGGTAAAGGCAGAACTGAAGGAAATGAAGTTTAACTCTGAAGCATGTGATCTTAGCCATTAAAACTGGAGAGAGTCAAACAAATTGTGAGACGTAACTGAACAGATCAGGAGGTCCTTGAGTGCCTTTGTATAAGCCAAAGGGTTTGAAGGTTGACACAAAATCCATGTGGGGTTGCCTTGAAGAAGTTCATGTATGGGAATGATGTGATCAGATATATGAGTTTTGGCGTGTGACTTCTGGCAGCAAGAACATAGGCAAGAAGTAGTGATGGCTGCAATCAAGTTAATGGCAGAGGTAGCGCCTCCATTCTACTGCTCTAGAAAGTAGAGCTTGAGGCAAGGGTACAATTTTGATGGCTCATCTGAGAGGCACATACCTATGGTGCTGAAGGTAAGTAAATAAGGCAAGTGTAGCAGAAAGAATAATGACCACCCAAAGACACCAGATCTTTGTCCCTGTAAACTGTAAATATTACCCTTTAAGGAAAAAAGACCATGTGCAAATGTCATTAAGTTAAGGATACTGACAGCGAAGCCTGGCGTGCTGCAGTCCATGGGGTCTCAAAGAGTCAGACGACTGAGCGACTGAACAACAATGATTGGCCATTAGAGATTATTGAGGATTACCTGAGTGGGCCCTAAACTCAATTGTAAGTGTCTTTATAAGAGACAGGCAGAGAGGGAGGGGTGACACACACAGAAGACAATAGATGATACAACCCTGGAGACAGAGATGGGAGTGAAGCAGTCTCCAGTTAAGGGATACTGTCACCCATTAGATGCTGAAAGAGGCAATAAATAGATTGCCCTAGAGCCTCCAGAGAGAGGAGAGCCCTGCTGACCCAACTGTGTTCACGTGAAACTGATTTCAGTTTTCTGGCCTCAAGAACTCGGAAATAATAAATGTCTGTTGTTTTAAGCCACGAAGGTTTTGATGTGTTATAGCAGCTCTAAGAAATTAATCCAGAAAGCAAGGAAAGAAAGGATATGCAAAGCACTGTGACACGATGTATGATGCCTTACTATGCTGGTTAGCACTTCACAAAGAACCACATTAGGACATAAGAGGTGGGTTGGCTTGAAACCTAAGGGACTTCTGGAGAAATATACAAGGAGAAAAAACACTTCAGAGCAGCCCATGAAAGGACAAAGAGTAAGGGATTTATCTGCCTAAATGCATAATCCAGCCCTTAGCAACTATTCAAGAAATCCCAATCCACATCCTATGGTGTGGAAAAAAGAAGAAAAAGAACTGGTTATGTAAATAGGACCCAGTATGTGGTGCAAGAGACCCATGCAAATTTGAGTCTTCAACTCTGATTCGTTTGAATTGGGAGCTCACCAGGGGTGCCAGTAAAGTTGATGGTAGGTTACATGTTTGGCAAGAAGAACATTGTTAAAGGAACTTAGAAGGTGTACAAAATTTGCAGGTAATAGGGAGGTAAAGATGAAATTATATATTCAGGGATGTGTTGGAGATTGTCAAGAGGACCTTTTGACTAGTTCACTGTATTGAATTGTAGTTAATCAAATGAGCATCAGAGTCAAAGGGACCTAGTTTTAAATCTTAGTTCCACCACTTACTCTATGTGTGATCAAGGATAATTTGATCTCTCAAATTCTCAGTTTCTTCCCATCTGTAAGATGGAGAGAAACCTATGCACTTTGCCAGGTTCTAGTGAAGCAACATGTGTAAAGCATTCATTACAGTGTTTGGCACATCAGTTCAGTTCAGTCGCTCAGTCGTGTCCAACTCTTTGCGACCCCATGAATCACAGCACACCAGGCCTCCCTGTCCATCACCAACTCCCAGAGTTCACTCAGACTCACGTCCATCGAGTCGGTGATGCCATCCAGCCATCTCATCCTCTGTCGTCCCCTTCTCCTCCTGCCCCCAATCCCCCCCAGCATCAGAATCTTTCCCAATGAGTCAACTCTTCACATGAGGTGGCCAAAAGTACTGGAGTTTCAGCTTTAGCATCATTCCTTCCAAAGAAATCCCAGGGCTGATCTCCTTCAGAATGGACTGGCTGGATCTCCTTGCAGTCCAAGGGACTCTCAAGAGTCACATAGCACTTGGTAAATAAAAAACCAGAATGGTACTCATTTCTGTCATTATTGCATAGAGTGAGTGAGACAGAGGAAAGATTGTAGGAAGACATTCAGGAGTCTGGCTTGGGCAACAGAATATTTGGGAGGAAAGAAATCTTGAGAACATAGAAAATGAGAGGCTGATAGGCAGCTTCATTGAGATGGATCTTTCTGGAGCAGCTTCCCTGTTTTATGTGACCACCCAGACCACTAAGAAGAGAGGAAAGGAACTATCCATTGAGTCCCAGCTATGTGCCAGGCACTATTTCACTACTTTACATGTTATTTCACTTGCTTCATGACAATCTTTTGATTTAAGGTGTTTTGCTATACTCTCCGAAAGAGAAATCTGAGGCATAGGGAACATGAGTTATTTTACCCAGGCCATTCATTTACAAAAAAAGTAGAGACAGAGATGTCAACCTAAATTCCTCTGATCCCAAAACTGGTGTTCTCACCACCTCCCCATGGCTCATGGTAGTCTCTTACACATGTTCAAGTGTACTTAGAAAACATATTCCCAAGCCAAGTATATTTTTTCTTGAATTTCTTACACATGTAGCATATAAAGGCACTCATATTTATTAAAACAGTATTGCAACTGACGATATCAGCTGTTGACAACAACACAGAGCAGCTAGCATTCTCATACTATTGAAGGATGCCCAAACTGCAGCCAGTTAGGAAAACTGCTAAGCTATATTTACCTAAAGCCAAAAATGTGCCCATTCTACAATATAGGAATTCTATTACCCAGTTTATTTATACTCAATAGAACTGAGTAGGGTTTATGCCCACCAAAATAATGTATGAGAGTGTTCAGAGCAACTTTATTCAAAACAGCCAGTCAGAATAGCCAAGTCACCCAACCATAAAATGGGTAAATAAATTGTGGTGGAGTCCTACAATGGAATACTACACAGCTGTAAAAAGGAGGAACTGCTGTGGTTACACATAAAAATGTGAATGAATTGGTGGTACACATTAAAACATGAATGAATCTTTCCAGACATAATGGTTAACAAATAAAGTTAGGTATGGGAGAACATACATCAAGTAATCCCATTTATAGGTAAAACAAACAAAAGCAATCTATGGTGATAGAAGCCCAAATGAGTACTCACTCTTGGGGCAAAGGTCTGAATTACAGTGGGTCATGAGGGAGATGTCTAGGGTGCTAAAATTGTTCTTTATCTTGATGGACAGTGGTCACATGATTGTACATTAAAAAACTAAAACAATCTGTATACTTAAGATTTGTCAACTTCATTCTATGTAAGTTATATCTCAATAAAATTTTAAAATATTGTTGCTGTTGTGGTTCAGTTGCTAAATCATGTCCAGTTCTCTGCAAACCCATGAACTGCAGCACACCAGGCTTCCTGGTCCTTCAGCATCTCCCGGAGTTCGCTCAAATTCATGTCCTTTACAGTCAGTGATGCTATCTCATCCTCTGCCATCTCCTCCTCCTTTGCCTTCAATTTTTCCCAGCATCAGGGTCTTTTCCAATGAGTCACCTCTTTGCATCAGATGGTCAAAGTATTGGAGCTTCAGCATCAGCACTTCCAATGAGTATTCAGGGTTGATTTCCTTTAGGATGGACTGCTTTGAACTCCTTGCAGTCCAACGGACTCTTAAGAGTCTTCTCCAGCACACAAATTGAAAGCATCCACTCTTCAGCACTTAGCCTTCTTTATGATCCAACTCTCATGCCTGTACCTGATACTGGAAGGACCACATCTTTGACTATACGGAACTTTGTCAGCAAAGTGATGTCTTTGCTTTTTTAGGAAGCCAGTGAAATCTAGCTGGCAGGCCTTCAATCATCAACCCCTGATCAAAACCAGTTCCATCTTAGTCAAGTCTATGCTAACCTTTCATCCCTATACCTGGCACACAGTAGCACTCAACAAGCATTTATGTAACAAGTGAGCACATGCCTAGGATATTAAGCAAGTTCCCACCCATCCTTAAGTACATCCCTCTCGGTTCCTCAAGTAACCACAGACTATGGTGGCATCAGACTCCATAGCTCAGAAAGTGGTGGAACCATCCCCATACCTGGTCATACTTTCTTAAGAAGAAATAAACCATAAAACCAAGCAGCAGTTTTGCAGTATGACACAGCAGTATTGCTTGCATTAGGCCAATTTTCCACTTATGACAGCAGTAATAGCACTAAAAGCCAATAAAAGCGGTCTGTTCATTCAGAGATCAGCTTTTATGGCTTACTCTAAATATTATCAAGTGAATCAAGAGCCGTCATTATAGTGTCTAAAAAGCCTTCGTACCTTGTAAGCAAACAGTGTGACTCTGACAAATAATCATTAGCGTGCCTGTGTGAGGCCAGAACTGAGGGAAAAAAATCAAATAACTGATATTTCCATTTACATAAGTCATTAGGGTAATTTTGGTTAGTTTCAGAATAAACAAAATGGATTGCATATGTAAAATGATATACTATTGCTTTCAACAATCCCAGTTATTTTTTAAAATCTTATTTCCAGGCAGCTGAAGACACAGGCTTCTTAGATTGTTGAAGCCTTCTCAGGCCTTATAAGTAGAGAACTAAAGCTTGAAAAAACTACTGAGGGCTCAGTCAATTACACAGACTTCGCCAATATTTCTTATGTCTCAGTTAAAGTATATCTCAATATCTCTGATTGCATTCAATTTCAGATTTAGTAATTACTCATGCTTGCTTGTTTATAAAGACAAGGACAAAATTTTTCTTATTTTCTTAAAAAAAAAAAATCCAGTATCCTCTTCTGAAACTCACTTTACTTACCTGGCTTTCATATATCATACATATACATACACAATATATGTATATATACATACATAATATATGTATGTATATACACACACACATATGTATGATGGGCTTTCCTGGTAGTTCAGCTGGTAAAGAATCCAACTGCAATGCAGGTGACCCTGGTTGATTCCTGGGTTGGGAAGATCCACTGGAGAAGGGATAGGTTACCCACTGCAGTATTCTTGGGCTTCTCTGGTGGCTCAGCTGGTAAAGAATCCGCCTGCAAGGTGGGAGATCTGTGTTCGATTCCTGGGTTGGGAAGATCCCCAGGAGAAGGGAATGACCACCCACTCCAGTATTCTGGCCTGGAGAATTCCATGTGTATCAGATCAGATCAGATCAGATCAGACACTCAGTCGTGTCCGACTCTTTGCAATCCCATGAATCGCAGCACACCAGGCCTCCCTGTCCATCACCAACTCCCGGAGTTCACTCAGACTCACGTCCATCGAGTCAGTGATGCCATCCAGCCATCTCATCCTCTGTCGTCCCCTTCTCCTCCTGCCCCCAATCCCTCCCAGCATCAGAGTTTTTTCCAATGAGTCAACTCTTCGCATGAGGTGGCCAAAGTACTGCAGTTTCAGCTTTAGCATCATTCCTTCCAAAGAACACCCAGGGCTGATCTCCTTCAGAATGGACTAGCTGGATCTCCTTGCAGTCCAAGGGACTCTCAAGAGTCTTCTCCAACACCACAGTTCAAAAGCATCAATTCTTCGGCACTCAGCCTTCTTCACAGTCCAACTCTCACATCCATACATGACCACAGGAAAAACCATAGCCTTGACTAGACGAACCTTTGTTGGCAAAGTAATGTCTTTGCCTCTGAATATGCTATCTAGGTTGGTCGTATATATGCATATATATAGCATATAAAATACACACATGCATCCACATCCGCATATCTTATGCTAAAGACTGCTCTAAGTACTTCACAAATATAAACTGATTTCATCCTTGTAACAACCCTATGAGGTAATCTCTGATTGACAGATGAGGATACTGAGGTATGGGAGGTGGGACAAGGGACTTGCCCAAGGTCACAAAGCTAATCAAATGCAAGGCCAGGGTTTAAACACAGGCTGTACCATTCTGCAGCTTTTATTTTTAATAATTATGAATACTATCAATATTTGGAAATGTAATATATAAAACAGGGAATAATTCTTTAAAATCAACTTTTTCTGTAAGTTAAAATTTCCAACACTGATAAAATTATAAGATCAGTGAGAATGATGTGGAGGCATTTCTGATAACTATAGGAATTTTTGTTTGGAAGTTATGAGTGACAGCCACAGACTTATATCACCCTGAAGGGACAGTTTATTTTTGCAATTTGCTTTGTAAGACAAAGCACTGAGAATCTTTATTATAAGACAAATGATAATAGATTTTATTCTCCCTTTTTATATAATTTATATTTCAAAACTGGCAAAAGTCTTCAACAAAACTAATCCAGAGCTTATAGAAGGAATAGTAAAAAAAAAAAAAAAAATGATTGGGTTTTAAAGTTAAATCACTAGCAAAATCTAATAATTATTATAACGTTTCTTAATGCATATTGAATTTGAAGGTTCCTAAGTCCTGTACTCAGTTTAACATTATTTCCAGAAATTACTTTGTAAATGTATCTTATAATACCAAGTTGATGAACAGTGTCATTGAAAAATTATATATATCAGTGCTCACTTCTGTCAGATACTCACTCTATTTTTCAAAAGTTTATTTTGTTGAATCTGACGACTCTAAACCTTGTTTCATTTTCATCAATCATAATTTACCTGCAATCAAAAGCACCAAAATATTATAATCTGAATCACCTAATTGAACTCCCTGAGATGAAAATAACCAGCTCTCTCTCTCTCACTACACACACACACAGCTATTTCTTCATTTTAATTATAATATGTACACCAAAACCTCTTGCTCTGAAAAGGTCAATGAATTTTGGTATCAAAAAGCAAATTCTAGACCTCTGTACATCTGACTACTAAGCAACTATAAAAAAAGCTATCCTTTAAAAAACTCTGATCAATTTGTAATGCCCACCACTGGCACAAGACAAGGAGAATGGCAACATATGTGTACCAAGTATTCCTGAGCCTCGCCTTTTTCCCCTCTGACACTAGCAAAATACTATTACTACCAAAAATAAGACTCCTTCCTCCTTTTGTAGAAAAAAAAGATCCTCATAACACAGACTTTACACAAGAACTGACTTTTTCCCAATTATATGATATTGTTGTATTATCTGGAGTTTACTGTTTTAGAGAGGA
This sequence comes from Bos indicus x Bos taurus, assembly GCF_003369695.1. NCBI lineage: Eukaryota > Metazoa > Chordata > Mammalia > Artiodactyla > Bovidae > Bos > Bos indicus x Bos taurus. The sequence continues at coordinate 29,484,335 of NC_040097.1, read as the reverse complement.
TTTTTCTGGAGCGTCTCCCAGGTGATAGCAATCATCCTAAAAATACTCCTGCAGAGAAACAATTCTGTGATCTCATCCTGAATCTTTTAAGACTTCCCTTCGGATTAAAGGTTTTAGCATCTCATTTTTTTAAGGAGAAAAAAGAGGTGATGAGTACTATATAAACACATATTTTCTTGAGAGTAATCTTCAGAGGAATTGTGGAGTCAAGTAAGTTTTAATGAACTCGCTGGGCTTAGCATGCTTGTTATTCTACCTCTGGGACACGCATTCGCATCTGCATGAAACCTCATGCATACCTTTCATGTCTCACTGATCACTGGGGTAAATCTCAGATTTGGCAGTCCCCTTAGGATCTTATTCATCTTCCTTTTACAGATAACCTTTCTCAGACAAAACTTAGGTCTCTGGCTGGACTTTCTTTGGCAACAGGTAGTCAGGAGTGTGAGAGAGAATATATGAAGCTAGAAAGAGGAGCGAGAATGTTATGTGATCGGGTTTGAGGTCTTAGGGCAACAGTTAAAAGGCACAAGGCCAGGAAGTGTCTTGGGGGAGTCTGTGCAGAACGTTACCTGCTGGCTGTCTCCTTAGTCGTTTACTTCAGTGACCTCCTCTGATCTCTTTTCCATTTCCTTTCCTTCCCAAAATCTTGCTGAAAGAACATTCTAACCCAGTGACCCAGGAAACATTTTCATTGAGAACTTGGCTGAAATATGGAAGAATTTAGAGGAAGGATAATAGGGTTTTGGTATTTCAGCATTTTCAGTCAGTAAAGAATCTGCCGGCAATGCAGGAGAACCAGGTTAGATCCCTGGGTCGGGAAGTTCCCCTGGTGAAGGGAATGGCAACCAGTACTCTTGCCTTGAAAATTCCATGGACAGAGGAGTTTGGCAGGCTACAGTTGATGGGGGCACAGAGAATAGACATGACTGAGCGACTAACACTATCACGATCAGTATCACTATATAAACTCACAATGTGCCAGGAAGCATTTTTACATATGTTACATGTTGAACATATACATGCCATACAACCCAGCAATTCCACCCCTAGACATTTAACCAAGAGAAGAAATGAAGACAGATGCCCACGGAAAGGCCTGCACGTGAGGGTTCATAGTAACTTTCTTCATATTAGCTCTAAACAGGAAATATCCAATGCTTCAATCAGAGGAGGATAAAAGAATTATGGTTTATTCATATTAATATGATGAACTATACACCTTAGCATTACAAATGAATGACCTCAGCAAAGTGGATGAATCTCAGAAACATTATGCTGAGCAAAAGAAAACAGACACAAAAGAGTACACACTGCACGGCTCCACTTACACGAAATTTGAGGAAAGGCAAATTTAATCTACAGGAACAGAAAACAGATTAGTGCATGGCTGGTAGGTGGCATGGTAACTGAAAAGGGAGAGAAGGAAATTTAGGGGGATGATAGGCGCTTCCCATGGAGAAGGCGATGGCACCCCACTCCAGTACTCTTGCCTGGAAAATCCTGTGGACAGAGGAGCCTGGTGGGCTGCAGGCCATGGGGTCACAAAGAGTCGGACACAACTGAGCGACTTCACTTTCACTTTCATGCATTGGAGAAGGAAATGGTAACCCACTCCAGTGTTCTTGCCTGGAGAATCCCAGGGACAGGGGAGCCTGGAGGGCTGCCATCTATGGGGTCACACAGAGTTGGACACGACTGAAGCGACTTAGTAGCAGCAGCAGCAGGGGCTTCCCAGGTGGCACAGCAGTAAAGAATTTGCCTGCCAATGCAGGAGATGTAGTTTGATCCTTGGGTTGGGACAATCCCCTGGAGTAGGAAATGGCAACCTACTCTAATATTCTTGACTGAAAAATTCCATCGGAGGATCCTGGCGGGCTATTGTCCATGGGGTCGCAGAGAGTTGGATACAACTAAGCGACCAAGCACGTGCACACATGCGGGCGCACGAACACACACACACACACACACACACACACGCACACATGTTCTGCATGCTGATCATGGTGATGATTTCATTTGCCAAGACCCCACGGCATACTCAGGTGCATTGTATGTAAATTACACTTCCATAAAGTTGACCAAAATAAATGTGCTAAGCAGCCCTTTGTGATGCAGACTGTCCTTTTTCCTTAAAAAAAAAAAGTGAACCATCACAATTTTAACCATTATCATTCAGGACTAGCATGCCATTCCTTTGTGCCTTTTGATAGGATCTTCACTGCAACTCAGCCTTGGCAAGTGTGATTCAAGAGGCTGAGATTCCAGGGGCACCCTTGCCCCCAAATTTCTCTGTGAGGCCTTCCTGGATGGATCGGTTACTTACACAGGTTTCAGTTTTCCCATCTGTAATATGAAGGTAATAGAGCAGGCCAGAACTTGCAAAATGGTGGCTTGTGGATGGGTAACATTCGGGCAAATTTGCAAGTCTCAGTCTATTGTAATTCATGCAGTGTGATTCTTATGAAATATTTGAATTAAGTAGCAATATTGAAAAAATCTGAAATTTTTCATAGAAATTTCAAATTTCTAGCATCTTTGAAAAGCAAAAATCTGATAACACAATCTGCATCTCAAATGGCCCCAATTAGCTGGAAATGATAAATCACAACTCAGTTTAGCCATGCATAATACCCTCCAGTTGCCCTTGCCTTCTCCCAGGCCTTTTTTAGTTTACATACCTGCCTGTCTCCTGGTCATGTTGAGTTTGGAAATTCTAAACTAGATTAATGATGAATAAGTGGAAACCTTGAGATGTAAAGAACTTTCCAGCTCTTTAGGAATAAAATCTTAACATATTTAAAAATCAGTCCTGCAAAGCCACTCACTCAGATATGCACAGAGAGAAAACATTCATAAGTTGTGAAGTTCCAGGCAGCCTTTTGCAAACACTGGAGTAGGACTAAGGAAGCAGTCATATATGTAATAGAGAGAGTTCCAATAATTAAAATAGTCCAGGACCTAGACTACAATAATCAGCCACTAATCTACCAGAGAATGAAACATTTAGCCCTGAAACAGATGCTGCATTTATATGGGATTGCTCTGAGTTTTTCTTTTTTGTTTTTTCAATTTATAATTTGGGGTTCAGAATTATATATTCTTTGCAAAATTATGTTGAAAGCTGTTCTTATTTAACTTCTCTGCTTTTAAATATTTTACAAAGTTCTGGAAATAATTGTATCTTAGAAATTGGAAAGGAATCATCTGTAAAATCAACTGATAGTTGAGACTTCAACCACTTTTTCCAAAGTTCTTAGCCTATTCTGCTTGTCTGTGTATTCCAAATTTTAAAATAATCTAAAATTTCTAATTTATTTGCATAACTGTATGGTTTGAATTACAATATTTCTCAGAAGTTTGTGTTCTCAGTGTCTTTCCCTCTCTGGAGGAAAAATAAACTCTGACTTATTTATCTTTGCATTCTCATCCAATTTTTATTTTTCATTCAATGTGTTTCCCTTTTCTTCTCTTTTAATGACTTAGGATCATTTTCTTTTTAAATTTTCTTGAGTTGAATACTTATTTCAGTAACTGTCACTTAAAAATAGTAATTTTCCTTAAGTTTATATTTGACTTATGCTTTAAATTTGGATATTTAGTATCACCGCCTTTGTTTTTGAAACACAATATAACTGTGCTTTGATTTCTTTTCTGATCTAATAAAAGTTTGGAGAATAATGTTTAAATTTCCTATTACCTAGACAGCTCTTTATAATTGCTGTTCTTTAAATTTCTAATTTTAGGTAACCATAGTAAAAAACAATCTGTACATTCTTACAGGTCATATTTTATTATAGTGATCTAAAAGAAAGGCGATGCCAAGGAATGTTCAAACTACTATACAACTGTGCTCATTTCACATGCTAGCAAAGTAATGCTCAAAATCTTTCAGGCTAGGCTTTAGCAGTACATAAACCAAAAATTTCCAGATGTACAAGGTAGGTTTAAAAAAGGCAGAGGAACCAGAGATCAAATTGCCAACATTTGTAGGACCATAGAGAAAAGAAAGGAATTCCAGAAAAATATCTATTTCTGCTTCATTGACTATGCTAAAGCCTTTGACTGTGTGGATTATAACAAACCAGAAAATTCTTAAAGAGATAGGAATACCAGACCACCTTACCCTGTCTCCTGAGAAACGTGTTTGTGGGACAAGAAGCAACAGTTATTAATAGAACAGAACATGGAGTAACTGACTGGTTCAAAATTGGAAAAGGAGTATGACAAGGCTGTATACTGTCACCCTGCTTATTTAATTTATATGCAGAGTACATCATGTGAAATGCTGGACCAGATGAATCACAAGCTGGAATCAACATTGCCGGGAGAAATCCACTCTAAGGGCAGAAAGTGAAGAGGAACTAAAGAGCCTCTTGAAAATGAAAGGGGAGAGTGAAAAAGCTGGCTTAAAACTCAATATCATGGCATCTGGTCCCATCACTTCATGGCAAACAGAAGGGGAAAAAGTGGAAGCAGTGACAGAATTTTTTTTTTTTCCTGGGCTTCAAAATCACTTCAGACAGTGACTATAGCCATGGAGTTAAAAGATGCTGGCTCCTTGGAAGAAAACCTGTGACCAACCTCAGTTCAGTTCAGTTCAGTTCAGTCACTCAGTCATGTCCGACTCTTTGCGACCCCATGAATCGCAGCACGCCAGGCCTCCCTGTCCATCACCAACTCCCGGAGTTCACTCAAACTCATGTCCATAGAGTCAGTGATGCCATCCAGCCATCTCATCCTCTGTCGTCCCCTTCTCCTCCTGCCCTCAATCCCTCCCAGCATCAGAGTCTTTTCCAATGAGTCAACTCTTCACATGAGGTGGCCAAAGTACTGCAGTTTCAGCTTTAGCATCATTCCTTCCAAAGAAATCCCAGGGCTGATCTCCTTCAGAATGGACTGGTTGGATCTCCTTGCAGTCCAAGGGACTCTCAAGATTCTTCTCCAACACCACAGTTCAAAAGCATCAATTCTTCGGTGCTCAGCTTTCTTCACAGTCCAACTCTCACATCCACACATGACCACTGGAAAAACCATAGCCTTGACTAAACAGACCTTTGTTGGCAAAGTAATGTCTCTGCTTTTCTAGACACCATATTAAAAAGGAGAGACATCACTTTGCCGACAAAGGTCCATATAGTCAAAGCTATGGTTTTTCCCGTAGTCATGTATGGATGTAAGTTGAACCATAGGAAGGCTAAGCACCAAAGAACTGATGCTTTTGAATTGTGGTGTTGGAGAAGTCTCTTGAGAGTCCCTTGGACAGCAACAAGATCAAACTAGTCAATCCTAAAGTAAATCAACCCTGAATATTAACTGGAAGGACTGAAAGCTCCAATACTTTGGCCACCTGATGCAAAAGCTGACTCATTGAAAAATATCCTGATGTTGGGTAAGACTGAAGGCAAAAGGAGGAGGAGGAGGGGTCAGAGAATGCAATAGTAAGATAGCATCACCAACTCAATGGACATGAATCTGAGCAAACTCTGGGAGGTAGTGAAGGACATGGGAGCCTGGCGTGCTGCAGTCTACCGAGTCTCAAAGAGTCAGACACAACTTATGGACTGAACAACAACAAACATTTTTTACTTCAGGGAATTTATTGGTATTTTCTTATGACCCAGCATATGACAGGGAACCAATTTTTAATTTTTGTAAATACTGAATGTCGATTTTCAAATAAATATTCCACAAATATTTTAGAAGAATATGTATTTTCTGCTATAATTTCACCTTGTAAGCCAAGAAATCCCAAATATTACAAATTACTTAGAAGCTAGGAAGAAGCAAGGAAGGAGCCCTACTACAGAGTCCAGAGGGAACACAACTCTGCCAACACCTTCCATAACTGTAAGACAATCAATTTCCATTATTTTGTGCCATCTAATTTATGGTACTTTGTGATGGCAGCAACAAGACTCTAATACAGGGGAGACTACTGATGCAGTCTATACACTTCAGACTTGCAGTGTCCAAAACAATTGGAAAAAAGTTGAAAGTGAATCTGGAGGAGTAATTAGATACTTACACATCTACAGCAGAAGAGTAATCTAGAAAGCCCTGCTCAGTGCTTACTTCTGAGATGCCCATGAATGGAGCAATTGTGTCCCTGCTCTTCAAGTGCTTCCAGGCTTGTTCAACACAATTTATGCTCAAGTCCAAGACCTGGCTGATTACTTTCTCTAGACTGAATAAGACCAGTTTTCTTGACAGATTATGTGAAATGCTAACCCTTACTCTCTCTAGCATTGACTATGAATAGAGAGTATTCTGGGAAATGGCTAGAACCAGGGCCATAGAGCAGAAGGACAAAGGGTAAATGATAAAGAACCTTGTCTTCTATCCTGAGACATCTGGAATATAAAATAAGAACTACTGGGAGACACTGGATAAAGTAGGGCCTGACCTGATAAGTATATTATTTTGATTTAGTTAATTAACACTAACATCAAGATTTTTCTCTTTTATATCTCTGGTACCTTCCTTTACCTTTTTAGTTATTTCTAAACTTTACACTTAAATTTTAATAACAGGTTCACTGTTAGCATATGTTCAAAAAATTTTTAAGAAAAAAAATCAGCCACACCCCTCACCCACTGTCAGCATTTTTGCATGCTTCCTTCCAGTTTTATATTTTATTGGATAAATAACATTTTATTGTCTGGTTCTATACCCCTATTGACAGCTATTTATATAATTTTAAAGTTTTCATTATTTAAAACACGCTTCAACGCACACTCATACATAAAGCTTTGACTGTGTGGTTTCTTTTCAGGTTTTATGAATTTCCAGTAGTGTGAGAGCTATGTTAGAGCATATGAATATTTTAAAAGATTGTGCCAATCAGAACTCCCCATGTGCAAATGGCAGACATTCAGAGCATACTAACTTAAAAGTGAGACTCAACTGCTCTTAAGACTGAATAGTCTAGAGACTGATCTACAGTTATGACTGCAACCAGAGTTTATGAGCATCTGTGCATATGCGTGTTCTCAAATGAAGTTCTTTTCAAATAAATATACTGCAATTATTTTCTCCATATGTAATCTGCCTTTTAAATTGCTTACAGTGTCTATCAAAGAGCAGATAATTTTAATTTTGATAAGCCCAATTTATTCATTTTTTATGGTTCGTGCTTTTGAGATCCTAGGAAATCTATCCTAACATTCAAGTTACAAAAACTTTCTCTTATGATGAATTCTAGAAAATGACAGTTTTTGCATTAACACTTAGATCTATAATCCATTTCAAGTTAATTTTTTTATGTATGAGGTGAGGTGAAAGTTGGGATTTGTCTCTATCAATACCCAGATGTTCTACTAACAATTAGTTGAAAAGACTACTTCCCCTATTGAATTACCCAGTCTCCTTTGTCAAAAATCTATTGGCTTGTAGATTTCAGTATACAGGCTGTATGCATACATCCTTAAATTTACTACTCCAGCATTCCATGGTTTTTGATGCTATTGTAAGTGGGATTTTCTTCAAATTCCTTTTCCAGTTCCTAAACCTAATTCCTTAAAGCTCATGGTCCCAAAGGAGATTTTTCCCTGTTGACTCTTTTCAAGAAGTTCCCCAAGAAGTTTACTCTTAACTGCCCTGAGTGACCAAATGCAACAGGTTTTAAGAGATAAGGAAGATTTTGCCAAGGAAAGTCCTTTCCAATACTGAGTGGGGGTTGAGGGAAAAGGTAGGGGCATTAGGAAGACAAAAAGTGTAATTAACCAAGTCCTATACAATAATCACACCTATATTATCAAATTACCTCCTAGAAAAGTTGTGCTGGCTGACCCGTCCATAAACACTGTACGCTCTAACATTGATTTTCACCATCATATCTCTGAATTTTATAATACTGACCAGATATTCTTCCCATCACTGGCTGTGTGCTCCTCTAATTTGCTTAGTCACAAAGTCTGGCTTTTCCTTGGGCTTCACAGTGGGGACAAATTTTAATCCATTTCCCAAGGGACTGAAAGCATCTGCTAAATGCCAAGTATTTATCTAGAGAAGTTCATCTAAGTCTCTAGTTGCCTATGAACATAGGGAAAATAGCCTCTATCTACTTTGAATTGTAGTATTAGTGTGTTAAAACATGTTTAGAAGCTCTCAACTTGGAAGTAATGATTAGTAGGGGAAAATCTCTTAGAATAAACTAGAGGACCAATAATAATCAGTTGACCCTTTCCATTGCTTCCCCTTACTCTGGAAAAGGAGAGACATATCTCATAACTTTAGATTCTACTGAATAATGCATTATTTATTTTACTGATGGAACAGAAAGTGGCATAGATTTTCCAATGTTATATTAATTTCATTAGTCAATAGGATTCCAGCACTAAGAAGAGTTAATTAAGCAATGGGGTCCTGAGACCTGCAAAGCGCTAGCATACCACCCTAAATTAGAACTGGGATTACAAGCTTTTAACAGTTACAGTTTACGGTCAGCATTCTATTTTAAGGAAACTTTAGAGATTGGTTTATACACTGGATCATCATAGGGAAGGTTGATAAGAAGGCCAAACCATGTCTCTCAAGTAATGAGCACATTTCTGTGTGACTCAGAGAACTTGTGACAGAGATACATGTTATCTTGATTTCCAGAAAGCAGCTTTATTTTTACCAGCAGCAAACAGCTTATATGTAATTGTTTTAACATTTCCATCTTAATTACAAGGACCCATTTCAAACAGTTTTTAGGAAACATGGAGAAACTACTAGATAAAATTCTTTTATCTTGTTGGGTCTCACCTCATCACCTAGAACTCTGAACTTTCATTTTTATTTGTACTGTAAAAGATTTCCAGGTGGTATTATTACCTGTGTTCGGTTAAATTTTATGAGGAGAGAAGGGGGAGAGAAGGTTCTGATTTTAACTCACATATTTAAAATGATCAATTCTCCATGTAAGTAAGACTGTTTTTTCCCCCCACAAAATGTTCAGGATCCATAATTTGCACATAACCAAGGAGCTAAAGCATTTCCCACAGTGACAGAGGCTTCTGTCAACTGGTGCGTGCTTTCTCCCCAGTTCTCAATGTTCAGAGAGTACCTAAGGCATAGTTGAAGAACGGGCCGTGTATTTACTCCTGAGTCACAGAAGCAACACACTCCATATTCGCTTGTTATGAACCAAGTGTCAAGGATGGTTCGGAATCATCTATGATTCTTTTATTTGTGTGCCTATGATGCCCACAAAATCACAAAGTACTTTTCATAGTTGTGTTATACACACACAAAAAATGCATCATACATTAGTACAATTCTGTTCTTCATTCTATAGCTTACTAACATTTTTGTTTGTTTGTTTGTTTGTTTGTTTTACTTGTTTGGTAATACTATGCCTCAAAATAACTTCCCTGATATCAAAGAAGCAGCAAGGTTAAATCAGTTTACTCTTTTGTTAATTGAACTATTTACTTTTAATTGCTCCATAACTTTCACTTGCACTTTTTTTTCTCAATTTGCTTCCCCATTCATTCCAAAAATTATTACAGTCCTGCCGGACTTCCACAGGGGATTGGTTTCACAACCCCTGCAGATACCAAAGTCTGCCAATGCTAGGTGAAAAGTGTTAGTCACTCAGTCGTGTCTGACTCTTCAAGAATCCATAGACTGTAGCCCGCCAGGCTCCTCTATCTATGGAATTCTCCAGGCAAGAATACTGGAGTGGAGGGCCATTCCCTTCTCCCTGGGATCTTCCTGACCCAGGGATCAAACTCAGGTCTCCTGCATTGTAGGTGGATTTTTTTTTTCCCCCCAACCTGAGCTTATATTGAGCTTATACAATATGGCATAGCATTTCCATACAACCTATGTGCATCCTCTCATATCCTTTAAACCATGTCTATATTACCAGTAACACCTAATACAATGTAAATACTATATGAATAGCTGCTAATGCAGTATAAATGCTACATAACTCAAGTTTGGCTTTTTGGAACTTTCTGGAATTTTTTTTTCCCCAAATAGTTCCAACTCATGGTTGTTTGAAGCTAAAAATGTAAAACTCATAAAATCAGAGGTCTGTTTTACAAAAGTATAGGAAACAAGCTAAATGCCATAATTCTATTACTAGTCAAATACAGGGGAATACTATAAAGTTATTAAAGAACATGTTAAAGTAGCAAAAGGGAAAAATAAACATCACTCTATATAATAAGCGTTTATTTTTAAAATGAAAATGGGAAGTGCAATATATGCATAAATCATGTACAGAGAAACATAAGAAACTGCCCAGAGTTTAACCATCATGCACAGGGAGGTGCCTGGATATTGCCACTGATAGAGTGATTAAGTGATGAAAGGATTTCTAATTTCATTTTATAATTGCAAGGAAAAGACTACCTTTTCTATCACAGTGATAAACTTAAGTAATGAACTTCTTGGAAATTACTGATTTCATAGAAGAAAATTGCTTTCCACATTTTGGTTTGTAAGTGCAACTACCTTTGCCACCTCCCCACTGGGGAAAATAGACTTGTATTTAGTGTTCCAAAGCTGTAGTCCAATGTTTATTGGAAGGAAATCCCCAAGGGAGTTTATTTTTGTTTTATATCTTTTGTATCTAAGGTGGATTATATTATTTCAGATCATACTCACATCTGTTTATAATAATGTAAAAAAAAACTTGTATAAAACGAAATAATAATTGCAGATGGAATAAAAATAAGCAATTTTAGAGTGTTTAGAGCTGAGATTTTTTTTTAAAGATTCTTTTAAGTAGTCTTAAAATATGACTTTAATTTATCCATTAAATTCAACAGAAGTCGAAAACAGACATTACAGCTGTTAAAATTATGCAATTGACCCTAATGTTTTTTCATTATTATTTAACATACAATATTTTATGTGTCATCGGAACTAGGTTTTATTACGTACAATTACCAAAAAAATTAATGTTCTGAAAAAAATATTAAAAATATAAACATGCCTACTAAATTCCTGCTGCTGCTGCTGCTGCTGCTGCTGCTGCTAAGTCGCTTCAGTCGTGTCTGACTCTGTGCGACCCCATAGATGGCAGCCCACCAGGCTCCCCCGTCCCTGGGATTCTCCAGGCAAGAACACTGGAGTGGGTTGCCATTTCCTTCTCCAATGCATGAAAGTGAAAAGTGAAAGTGAAGTTGCTCAGTCGTGTCCGACTCTTAGTGATCTCATGGACTGCAGCCCACCAGGCTCCTCCATCCATGGGATTTTCCAGGCAAGAGTACTGGAGTTGGGTGCCATTGCCTTCTCCGAAATTCCTGCTATACAGATTCAAACTACATAGATTCATAATTAATCTTACATCTGTATTTCTTAACCTTTCTCTTAACTGGACTAACTCAGTTTTACCAATGAGCAAAACAGAAAAGTTCTTGGATTTTGTTTTGCTTTTAGATGTGACTGCACATTTTAATATATTTAAATATTTTTATTTCATGGAGTAGAATATTTCCTTTTAGGTTTATTCAAAGCAAAAATTTCAAACTTCTCTAAAAGAGGTTATGCCACAGTTTTGTTGGCTGTTTTGTGTTTTGTGTTTTTCTGCTATTTTTTTTTCCCTCTTTACCACTTAACACCACCTAAATTTTTTTTTATTTCACTTAATTTTTTATGGTCTGTTTAATTATCAGAATATCAATGCCATGAAGATTTCTGTTTGTTTTGTTTACTATTGTATCTGTAGTATCTAGAATAGTTTTTGGCACATAGTAGGTGTTCAAAGACCAGTGCAGTGCCCTGCATGACAAAATTAGAGCCAAATACCCACTAAAAAGAGCCTCTTGATGAAAGTGAAAGAGGACAATGAAAAAGTTGGCTTAAAACCCAACATTCAGAAAACTAAGGTCATGGCATCTGGTCCCATCACTTCATGGCAAATAGATGGGGAAATAGTGGAAACAGTAAAATAAAGGAAAAATAAAGGATGACTTTATTTTTCTGGGCTCCAAGATTGCTGCAGATGGTGACTGCAACCATGAAATTAAAAGATGCTTACTCCTTGGAAGGAAAGTTATGACTAGCCTAGACAGCATATTAAAAAGCAAAGACATTACTTTGCCAACAAAGGTCCGTCTAGTCAAGGCTATGGTTTTTCCAGTAGTCATGTATGGATGTGAGAGTTGGACTATAAAGAAAGCTGAGCGCCAAAGAATTGAAGCTTTTGAACTGTGGTGTTGGAGAAGACTCTTGAGAGCCCCTTGGACTGTAAGGAGTTGCAACCAGTCCATCCTAAAGGAGATCAGTCCTGGGTGTTCATTGGAAGGACTGATGGTGAAGCTGAAACTCCAATATTTTGGCCACCTGATGCAAGGAGTTGACTTATTTGAAAAGACTGTGATGCTGGGAGGGATTGGGGGCAGGAGGAAAAGGGGATGACAGAGGATGAGATGGTTGGATGGCATCACTGACTGGATGAATGTGAGTTTGAGTGAACTCCGGGAGATGGTGATGGACAGGGAGGCCTGGCGTGCTGCAATTCATGGGGTTACAAAGAGTCGGACACTACTGAGCGACTGAACTGAACTGAACCCACCTCCTATAAATAGGGTACATGTTATCCACTTTGCCAAGCATGTCCCATTTCTATCATCTGGCCCACTTAACTGATTTATGTTTTTCGCCTGGCTTTACTTAACTTTTGAGATTATAACTCTAGAATCATGCTTCTAACCTATTAGTCTCTAATCTACTTTAATCCATTTGACAGCTATTACTACAACAATTTATACCCTCAGTTAAGGCTCATTCTTCCTCTATCACTCATTTTAAAAAAGGTCATTAAAAAAAAGTGAATATGTTAGTCGCTCAGTCATGTCCAACTCTTGGCGATCCCATAGACTGTAGCCTGCCAGGCTCCTCTGTCATGGACTTCTCCAGGCAAGAATGCTACACTGATGCAAATGAAGTAGTCCTTGTGAAAGGTTTATGAACCACTAGTATGCGCCACCATACTCCAGTGGAAGTTACAGCATATACTGCTTACATTTAAACTAAGACTTTACATACTTTTAAACCTACATGGTATGTTGGGTAAGAATTACACTCAGAGTTTGTGTAGCTCCATTTCAAAAACTATTTCAAGTTTTCAAAAATCTCCCATTTTATTCTCTTTCACTAAGAAATCAGTTTGGCCACTGATCAATTACACATGACTCATATATGTATTGAAATGTTTCAATCTGTACAGAGCCTGAAGTCAGCTTCAAAGGTAGCATAGAACCAAAAAAGAACAGAGTAGATGTTTTCCTGTACACCAGCACCTGACACCTCTGCAGATGCTGTTTTGAAGACTCTGGTTAAGGAACTATAACCAGGCAGAGTGGCTCAGTCAGACAATGCTATAATAATGTTATATAACAATGCCAGTGAGCATTTATTTCTTGCTTGCATATCTGTGCAACAACTACAGTTTGGCTAATGTGGGCTGGGTACAGGAGGGCTTAGCTCAAAGCTGGGTCCAGATCTACCCATATGTTCTCATTTTTCTTGGAAAATCAACTAGTCGTGTTAATCTCAAATTAAAAGGCATGAGTTCACATTTGCAATCACAGTGCTCGTATTCCATCCCTTATATTGGTCAAGTCAACTCACAGTACTAGGCTCTCCATAAAGAAGGAGTCTGTAAACTCCATCACCCATCATGAGCCAGAGCAAGGGTGTACAGGTAAAATGCTGTTTTAGGGAAGTGAAAATTTCAGACCAATAAACCACTCTAATATACACCCACTATTATATGAAAGTAGACAGTGGCAGTTTATCTATAATCTTAGACCTTTGTATAAACAGTTAGGCAAAATAAAAATTTCAGATGGTGCCTTTATTATAGCAAAGATGAACTACCAACATAGAATATTAAGGCTCAAGACTGTGGTAAATGACTTTACCTTCTGGACATTAAGTTCTAAGAACTCAGATGTTAGAATTGAAACTACAAAGGACTGGCATCTCAAAATCCTGAGACAGCAATAACCACAGAGGTTATTGTGGTGACCACTGAGGAGTCGCTTTGTCTCCAAAGATGTGGGCAGAAACCACCTTTCTGCAATTTCTCAAATGAAATTACAATTAACCACAGGCTTGTTGTGGAATAAGGGTCCACTGGGTATTAGAAGTAAGCTTAATGAATACAATTCAATAGTGTACAGCACGTTCTCTCGGTGTCTCTGAAAAGGTATTTAAATGGTGATTTCACACAATATTACTTTTAATCAAATCACATTGAGACATGTCATTATTTTATAGTTTATCTTTCTCTAAATAGATTAAACTCTACTGAAGACCACTTTTTTCAGCCAAACAAGCTATGTAGCTTTGGTTGAATCCTTATTATTTGACAATATGCCCATTAAACCTGGCTTCCCCTGAAAAGAACTGTGTGCTGAAGAGGAAATATATATGTTCTTGTCTATAAATCCAAAGGGAACACAGTATTTTCTTGGTTCCATATTACAAGATGCTTCCAGGACAAATGAAGGATTGCCAGTGGAAACTCTGGATATGAGTTTGTGAAGTGTCCTGGGGAAGCTGGAAATTTTTGTAAAATAAAAACATACAGTAATTTGAAATTACACACATACACAGAATAAACCTGGCCAAACTGGCTGCTCTAAGACTGTTTTTCCACCCAAATAGTTTAATGGTTTTTCTTTTAAGTATTAGTTGAAAATATTTACCTATGAGCTCAAAGGAATGTCCTAGAATTGACTGAATTTGGTTGGAAAACATTCTGAGTTTTTAAAACAATCATTCATTATGAAGAAAAATACGGAATGCTTTTTGGTCAATAACAATTAAATCTGAAACACAGAACGTGGCATCTTCTCAATTACCTAAAAGAATGTCATTGAAAACAATAAAACTACAAGTAATTGAAAAATTATGTACTAAGAATAAAATAAATACAATGAGAGATTTAGGGCATCAGATACATGAGATGAGAAGAATTAAGAGGACAAACTCAAGAAGTTACGAGAAAATGTTAAAACTTCAAATCCCTCAAAATATTTATGGAACAGAGAAGAATAACTAGCAACAGATTGAAAAAGAAATCCCTTGGCTTTAACCACTAAATAGAAAAAGGGACACAAAATTTGCACAACCTGACCATTTCTTTGTTTAAAAACAATACTTTAACAAACAACTCAAAGGCAGAAGTTCTCTCTTGATTTTTGACCAAAATAGCTCAACATCAGTTGGACTAGTGGATCTAATTATGTGCTAAAACTTAGACCATTTTGCTCACTGCTCACTTTTTTTGCCAAAAAATTCCCTCGCCCCCTCAAGAATGTTTTTTTATTAGCATTAGCAAATAAAGGAATTTTAGTTCTTTATTTTATGACCACTGGCATCGGCAGTTACAATTTGAAATCACTACCGTATCTTAGCAACTTTAATCTTAACAAAATAAATACAGTAAGGAGCAAACAGGCTTCATGCCACATGAGAGTCTCATCATCATCCAGAAAAGGCAAAAGAGGAAATCAACAAAAGATGATTCTCAACATGCTGGTACTCTGGAATTGGCAGCTCTCCAGTGGCCCAAAACACTACATTTTTTCCCCTTTTCATAGCAGGGGCACATACAAGGCTGCATCTTAGGGAAAAATTCACTGTGATCTAATGGGGCAGTCATGAAAGAGGGAAGGGAAAAAGATGATTCATCTGAAAAGAAGGATATGAAGGGAAAATTTGAAATTCAATTATTTTCTGTTCCTTTTTCTCCTGGGACTTGGGGATCACAGCAATGGTTGCATTTCCCAAATTGGATCCAAGCACACTAGCACAGCATAAGTTGCTTTCATTAGACACTAATGCTCCAAATTATGACTGAAAATAAGAAAGAGGGTACTTACTAGATATTGAATGAATGAATGAATCAATACATTTCTGAACTTTCAAGCCAGTTCGAAAATATTAAAGACACAAAGTTCTTGAAACTACTTCATACTCCTGCAGAGATTACTTTAAGTATCTCTGACATACAATTAAGTCCTCGTTCAACTTAGTCCAAACACAAGCATCCCTCTGAAGTCAATCCTAGGCTGTGCGATTTAAAGGAGAGATCAGAGACCTTGTGGTTAGACAGACTTAAGTGGGGACCTCCACACCATCACTTTCTAGCTCTGTGAATTTACAATATTACATTTAACACCTCTGAGTTTTAGGGTAATCTTCAGCCAAATGGGATAAAATTCCATAGAGGGGAAAAGATGGTTGTGAAATTGTCAACTGGAATACTGAAACTAAAGCTGCCTGATCCATTTCCTTTTAACATGATTTACCATCAGTAAATCTGACTCACTTTCCTTCTCTTGATATCCTTTCCTTTGAGTTATAGAGGCCACCATCAGCAAACACATCACATATGGCAGCCTCCTCATTGCAATCCTGTTTGATGTTAACCAGGTTTATCACCACTCTTCAGAATGTGCAGCTCTTGAGTTCTTTGGCTTATTAAGTTCTGAATTACAAATGGACATCTTGGTTAAGCCTTGACTATCTCTTATTTGAAGAGATTCCCAAGTGGCTCAGTAGTAAAGAATCTGTTTTCAATGCAGAAGACATGGCTTCACTTCCTGTGTCAGGAAGATCCTCTGGAGAAGGAAATGACAATTTGCCTCAATATACATCCCGAGGAAATACCCTGGACAGAGGGACCTGACGGGCTATTGTCCACGGGGTCACAAAAGAGTCGGACACAACTTAGTGATTAAACAACAAGAAATCTCTTACCTGAACTAATGATTGGAAAAGCCCAAACCGTGCTCTAACCTTGTCTTTTCCAATCTGCTGTGAGCATTCTCTTTCTAAATTTGACCATATTTTTGCTCCTTCAAATTCTCTTTTCCATGATATTATGGGGCCTCCAAGTTCTGAGTTATGTCTATTTCTCAAGCCCATTTCCTGGAATTCCTGCTATGCTCTAGTCAAACCAGTCTGCTTCTAATGCTACTTCAGACTCAATACGATTGTTGAGATTGTTGCACTCCCTACATAAAATGTCTTTTCAATTTTTTTTGGCCAGTTGATAATTGCATCAGAATTCAACTCAACCATTATCTCCCCAGTGAAGACATTCCTGCAGTTGCTTTACAAGGGCGATAACATTCTACGTTGGACCATGTCTGTACAATATACTCTGTCTTTATAGCACTTAATTATAGTGCATAGTAATTATTCACTTTCTATCTCTCTCATTAGATCATGAGTCAAAGTGTCCTGAGGTCAGAGATTCTGGTTTAGCATTGGCACAGTGCCTACGTGGAGCAGATAGTAAATGTTAGTTTAGGTCCTCTACCGCTCTCTTCCCTATCCTTCAAATAATATAAAGACGGATTAAATTGATCTGTTTGGACTTTTATTTTGATGAAGTTAACTGAAAATTCTACCTTATTTGTTAAGGTAATGTCTAACCTAATCTAAAAGAAGAGTAAGCATCTCTTTTTCACAGAAAATAAATAGAAACTTACATTTAAGAAACAAAAAGTTGGTATTATCTTTGCCCTTGATGAACTTCCAGCTTCTGGTTTCTTGATGACCATAATCCTGTTTTGTATGGTTGTTACCTTGAATCTTTTTTTAAGGCCCTAACTTACTCTGCTTCTTGCTCGTCTCCCCTACATCTTTCTCACATTATACCTCCTTGGCAAATGATCACAGCATGTTTACAAGAGGAACAAAATCAATGACAATGATGATGGGAATAAAAAGATTTACCTTTTGCTATTAAAGAGTCATTAAATTCTGAGTTTTGAAACAGACATAATGTTATATATCAAAATTCTAATACAATGTAGTTGCTGCTTGGTTCTGTGGTTCAGTGAAAAGTTAGTACAATGCCTAAGATAAAAATTCTATAAAGTCCTCTAAGAAAATTCTTAACTCACTTGTATAATAGATCTCTCTCTCTCTCTCTCTGTCTCTCTCTCTCTCTCTCTCTAGTTGCTAAATCATGTCTGACTCTTGTGACCCCATGGACTGTAGCCTGCCAGGCTCCTCTGTCCATGGGATTCTCAGGCAAGAATACTGGAGTGGGTTGCCATTTCCTTCTCCAGGTGTATAACAGATAATATACATTAAATAATAAAGACTACACATGAAGTGCTCAAGAACATAGTTGAATAGCTGAAGTTAAATATTTCTACAACTTGCTTGGTGGCCTTAAAAAATAACTTCACTAATTCTCCCCATCACCAGGAAAGTTACCCCCAATCATCCAGACCTAATCTAGTTCTATCCTTATAAGAAATATTTTCTATACCCTACTGCTAAGATGGTATGACACATCACCCTGTGTATGCTGAAGAATATCTCAAAATGGAAATTCAGCTATAGAGGGAATATTATCAATGTGTCTGAAAACGGAGGGAAATGACAAAAAGTTGGAAGGAAAGAGAAATCAGTTCAATGGTGAGGGAATAAATTCATTTAAGCAGCATAGCTTAGACTCCTACCATTTGCCCTGTATCTGGTACCCAAACAATACATTTTTTAAAAACTATCTATCCTTCATGGCAGCCATGGAGACAGACACCAACTATGATATGACCTGAGCCTTATATTGTTAAATAGTCTGTGCAGGACTTATAATCATAAAATTTTGAGCAGAGAGTCAAGTCTAAACATAATATTATATATTGCTATTCTCTGAGGAAAAAAGAGACTTAAAAATTTTAAGATAGTAAGGCTGTTGTAAGGATAACAAAAAGTTAAAGTTCTATTGGTTTTTCTCTAAAACTTTCTTTACCCCAATTATAATCTATTTTCTAAACAGTACACAAAGCCTTGCTTTTATGGTGAAGACTGCCAGATTAAATACAGGATGCCTAGTTAAATTTAAACTTCAGCTAAATGATGCATATTTTTTTAGTATTAAGTATGTTCCACATATTGCATGGGACCTACTTCTCCTAAAACTTATGCATCAT
Organism: Bos indicus x Bos taurus; assembly: GCF_003369695.1. Taxonomy (NCBI): domain Eukaryota; kingdom Metazoa; phylum Chordata; class Mammalia; order Artiodactyla; family Bovidae; genus Bos; species Bos indicus x Bos taurus. Next base: position 29,465,424 of record NC_040097.1, on the reverse strand, counting down.
TTATCAGAAATGCAAATGTCACTAAGCATCCTGTATTTTTATTTGGTATTTTTAAACTTAATATGGTGGTGGTGCAGTTTCCTAGGTGGTGCAGTTGGTAAAAGAATCTGGTAAAGAATCTGCCTGTCAGTGCAGGAGACACGAGAGATGTGGGTTTGACCCCTGGGTCGAGAAGATCCCCTGAAGGAGGAAATGGCAACCCACTCCAGTATTCTTGCCTGGAGAATTCCATAGACAGAGGAGCTGGCGGGCTATAGTCCATGGGATTACAAAGAGTTAGGCACAATTAAGGGCACGTACATACAACCCTGTTTATAGGAATGCCTATCCAATCATCAGACTCCCCACTTTGAGTTCACTTGATGTGGTTTTAATGAATGCGATGGATCAAACACTGACTGACACAAAGCAGTCTATTCAGCCTCATGTTTACCACAACGCTGTTTGTCAAGGCCTGTAGACTTGGACAGCTAAGTTCCCAGCTCACTTTTCTAAACTAGTTCGGTTAACAAAATGTGACCTTTCTATCCTCCTCTTCTCCTGAAGAAAACAGAAATTTTCTAAAGGGATAAAAATATCCAAAATTAAAAATGACTATGAACTATTTCAGAATCTTGAGGCTGTCAATACTTGATGCTTTTAAATAGTTGTCATGGTTCACCCTAGACGCATCTGCATATTTCTGTGGTTTTTTCATGGTGTGTAGTGAACTTTGATATCTTGGGGGAATAAAAGAACTCTCTATCTGTCTATCTACACATATATATTTAACAATGCAAGTTACTGTTATATAAATGTAGGCTGTTGTCAATTTCAGTTCCCTGCCATATCAAAAGAACAAAGCAGGCAGGAAGAGCAAGAGGATGATCTAATATGCCTACGCTAATAACAAACTCAGTGTCCTAAATTGGCAATGGCAGCCCTCTTCTGCGGAGATTGTTTTTAACACCATCAGTAGACATTTTAAAAAATTGGATGGTGACAGGAAGAGTACATTTTAAATTGTCAACCTTCATGATGTCCTTTTGAAGAATAGCAATTACATAACTCAGGGAGCTTTATTTTGCATTTGAAAAAAATACATATATCTAAAGGAGTCTGCAGAGTTGTGCAAGACTCCATATCCTGAATTCTTTGTAGAAAATAAAGCTCCCTATTTTTTCCTATAATCTCTCTCTCTCTCTTTTTTTTTTTTTACTCACTTCCTAGTTAAGGTGGGTATCAATATTAAGTAAGCAGTACAGAATTAAACTGCTTTGGATTTAAATTATTAACAAATCCATTTAAAGACTTTTGACCATATGCTACTTCTTAACCATATTTAAAGTCCAGTTTTTAATTTTCTAAGGGTGGCATACTTTTTTTTCCATCTCTATGGCATTAGAAAGTTTACTTATAGTATTCTAGTATTTTGTTAAAGTTTTAAATTGTTTCCTCTTGGGCAATGAGAGAAGGAAATGTTATAAAAGAATAAGTTTTTATCACACAGAAGTCATTTGGTCTTTTTCTGCTAATTCTCATCTTTTTTAAAAAAAATAATTTTAGGAAAAAAACTCTTTAAAAAATGCAGACAATGCCAAGAGAAATGCATTTCAAGTACCCTAAATAGTTAATGTATTTTCTAAATGAATGATTTAAAATAGCTATTAAAGGAGAGGAAATGAGCTTAGGTTTCTAGTAATGACTTCTCCTCTTCAAAATGAAATCTGTAAATCCCTGATTGCAATTCCAAATCCCCAAAGGACCAGCAGTTCTGGGACCAGGGCTCACTGGCTTTATGTCTAATAGCACCAGATAAGTAGTATGATTTTTATATATGTAATTTGGGAGAATATTCAGAATTTATAGTCCTGGAGACAATTTATGAATGAATTTCCTTTTTAAAGTACATTATTCTAAAAATCAACTTTTCCATCCCGATTGTAAGCAGAGCACATAGGAATGTGGGAGGCATGGAAATATACACAGAGAGACATATATATATATATATTTATATATGCATGCACACACATGCACGAAATATAAGTACCATTTTATTCATAAGAGCATAATGATTCGGCCTGTGATTGTTAATAAAAATGCATTTCTAACCATCAAATTTGAGTCTATTATTCTAAGTTAATTGCATTTGCCCTAAAGAGACTTACAGCTGGCTGTCAGCCTGTTTGTGTCAGTTTCATTTTATTCATCAGTCAATCTTGTCTCCTCTTCTTTTTATATTCCATATATTGATCAAACAGATTTGTTAGCATCCCTCCACAGCTTTCACATCATCAAAAAATTAAAAAATAACCTTGATTTTATCATCAAATACATTTGATGACTTCATTCATTTGTGGGCTATCTTCACTGCTATTTCAGCAGCATATAGATACCCTGTGGACAGGCCCATAAGACTGCCATTATATATAACAGATCTAAATCACTCAAAGAGGCACTGAGAAAAAGTCAAACAGGAGAAAGTTTACACGGTAGAGGTCCACGGCACCTCCGCTTTTCAGTTGGAATAGAGATACACATCGCCGTAAACATTAGTTCTTTACTGGAGTGTACTATGCAGTAAAAAGCATCTTGTTAAAATTCATCCTCAGAGTAGAATGTACTATGAGGTGGTGAAGTGGATTAAAGAAATAAATGGGCACCATGTTCCCAATGGAGCCAAAGAAAACCAGTGGATGAAACAGAAGAGCAGGGAGGTTAGGGTAGAAACGTAGTTAAGGTGAAAATCTGTGAAGAATTAGAATTTTACTTATGTGAGTCAAGTTGCTTAGAGGGGAGATAAAAGGCATCACAGGGTGAGGAGATAATTAGCTGATCAGAAGCAAAGCAGTTTAAAAGGTGACCCTTACCTCCTCTGTTACTCAGTCTAAGAAACTATAGACAATTATTACAGTATTTTCTCCAGGGATGTGTGATACAGTTTCTCCACGTATCCTCTAAGACACAAAGCTCTCTCAGCATTGTCATTGCGTTGCCTGAGTTCAGTGCTTTTTATGGAAATTCCTTACATCATGCCAGCCTTGTCTTTCAACCTTGCTTTAGATCAGTGATTCTCAAATGGGGTGATTTCACGCCCCCCAGGGGACATCAGGAATAAATACCTACGGATGCTGGGGGAAGGTGTTACTAACATCTGGTGAGTAGAGGCCAGTGATGCTGCTATACACCCGGCAACGCACAGGACAGCACCCACCACAAAGAACTATCCAGCCCCAGAGGACAACAGAACCAAAGTTAAGAAACCCGGCTTCAGATGGCGGACTGAAATACAGTTAAAGCTACACAACAAAAACTACATCACAGTTCAGCAGCGGTGCAGTGAGGAGGATTTAGCAACTCTGAGAAGCAGAGAGCAGTCCAGCTATTGCACACAGAATTTCACACTCACCTATTAAATAATACAATTCATTACCCAGACCCCAGGAACGGTGGAGCAAAATACAACCCCGATGTTAAGGAGAACAAAGAAAAATGAAAATCATTGCTTTAGATAGAAGATATTTCAAAGACTTCCAAGACAAACCAACTGAAAAATCCCCAATAAAAAGACTCAGCAAGAAAATTGTGTCACAGCCCCTAATCCTCAACAGACCTTAACAAGATGTTCATGAGCCAAAGACTCATGTCTGCAGAAGACAAAAGACATAGGAGACAATATAGTCTAGAGAAGGATTATCGTTAAGAGGCAGGAGAAAGATAAAATGGATTCCTCCACCTTACAGTTAGAACTCCTAAAGAGAATAAACAGAAATGGACTCAAAAGCATGTTACAGTAACTGTTAAGTCTTTCTGCTCTTGGGAAATTAATATTTAGGTTAGACTCGGGGCAATATTTTTAAAACGTTTTTTTGATGAGTGCTTTTACCCCACCTGACTAGACACCCCTGCCTGGCACAGATGGCCAAGACATTTGCTTTTTTAAATACTCCATATTTCCACAGCCACCCACCAGACAAAAATTAGATTACCAATGCTTGTGTAAACTTTCCAAGCTCTGACACAATAAGATTCCAGGAAATGTACATGCACAGCTAAAAGAAGCATTATACATAATGCACTGTAATTCCAACAGACAAGTTGCTATCTTCGATAGATATACACATTTTCCATGCCAAACACATGAACGTCAATACATTTTTCTCAAGTTAAAATGGAAACCATTTAACAGATATAATGGGCACAATGAATTTCATTTTGCATTACTAATGCAGCAGAGGAGGAGGGAAGCTTTGGCAAGGACTGCAGTAAGACCAAGAAAAACAGGAAACAACTTAGAAGTTAACATGGCTGTACAAGCTATTGCCCCAAAATGCAGTCATGGAACCCAAGGGCAACTGAGACTTCATAGTCTCAAAATTCTAAGTTCATGTAAACACATTTTCGACTTATGGGGAAAAAAGTAAAAAAATGGACAAAAGAGTGGTTGCATTTTTGGAAAAAGGTCAAGAGAGTGTTATCATTTTTGTTTGTTTTTTAACCACCATTCCTGAAGAGATGTTATCACGACCAACTTGAATTTAGGGGAGATAAATTGGAAGTGAAGGAATTAAATGATGTGTCGTGTCAAAGGGAGTTAGAAAAGTAATCCAGGAGCCCAAATCCCTAACTTCTGCTTTCACCACTGGAAATACGTATCCCCCATGACTCTTGGTCATCGTTGTTAAAAAAATGCAACACCAAAAACAGCATTTATCTCATTGGCCCTTACCTTTAAGTCTTTTGGCACCTAACATAGTTTATTTCAGCCACTGCACACCAAAGAATTTTTTTGGTGCCATCTACTAGATTGAAATAGTAAATTCTGAAGCTTTAGACAAATGCTATTATTTAGACAAATGCTATTTAGACAAAGCCATTTAAAATAAAGGTTTTGAGCACACGGTTACTGCAGTCAGGCAGCCCTCACTTCCAACCTTCTGTCACCAATACAATTCATGGGCAGGCTGAGTGAATTTGAGAAACTGTTACCAGAGTTTCAGTTTCTCTATTTGTAAAATGGGTGTATAATAGGCCTTATATGAATATTTTTTGGGGGGTGTCAGACAGTGAAAGTCACTCAGTCGTGTCCGATTCTTTGTGACTCCAAATTCTCCAGGCCAGAATACTGGAGTGGATAGCCTATCCCTTCTCCAGCAGATCCTTCCGACCCAGGAATCAAACCGGGGTCCCCTGCATTGCAGGCGGGTTCTTTACCAACTGAGCTTCCGCCTACGGTAATGGACAGGGAAGCCTGGCCTGCTGCAGTCCACGCGGTCACAGGGAGTCGGACATGACTGAGCGACTGAACTGAACCAATGCAGGAGATGCAGGTTCGATCCATGGGTTGGGAAGATATCCTGGAGAAAGAAATGGCAAGCTACTCCAGTATTCTTGCCTGGGAAATCCCATGGACAGATGAGCTTGGTGGGCTGCAGTCCATGGGGTTGCAAAAGAGTCAGACACAATTTAGGGACTAATCAACAACAACAACAAAGTCTAGCAGCAGGAGGGACCCTTTCCAGGCTTCAAGTCTATGCTGCCACAGCTTCCAGGCTCTGTGAACTAGGATACAATCTTAGTTCAATCCCCTCTAAAATGAGGATAATAAGAGTAATATCTAAAATAATAATATATATAATTATATAATAATACCAACAATATCTAGGATTGTTACAAGGATGAAAATGAGATAAAAATAGTAGACTTAACAATTTCTAACCTAAAGCACATTGCATTTTATCCACACATGTTTCCATCATATTTACAAAGAGGATTTAACATCTTTAGTATTAGGCTCCAAAATAATTGATGAAAGTGTCTCAGAATATAAATGGAAATAAACCAATTGGAGACAAAAACATAAGACATTCTTCATTATGTTTATCATGAGTTCCATCAAGGACTTGCATTTCTTTGATTCTCTTTTTCTCTTAGAAAATAAAAAGCACATCTCAACGCAGTGAAGCTTTAAAAGTGGATATATGACAATATTTGAAAAGATTTGACCTAGCAATTCTTTAGAAAAGCTCCTACTTCCAGAAATTGATGACTTTTTGGCTAATGTGCAGATGTGGTACTTCATGTAATGACAGAAGCCGGTACCACCACAGTCAGTCCCGTGGCTGAAAACGATGTGCCAGCAAATTGGTTACGAGGTGTAAAAAACGGTGGACACAAAAAGTGAAGAATATCTTTGACTGTGAAAGGTCAAGATGACTTAGTAAGCTATTAACTCGGCTCATTTTTCAAATGATGAATCAACTTTTATGAGAAATATTCAGTGTTTTCAAACTGCTTATCAAGATCCTAATTCTGTCATCATAAAGACCTATATAACTCAAAATTTTAGAATACCACTTAATATGTTAATTGTTAAATTACAGTGATGTGAACTGGAATATGAAGATAACTCAAACTTTCAACTTGTTTCTCTCTTCCGATACAGAATAAACTTTTCCAAATAAGGGGCTTCTAAGGTGCACAATGTTTAGCCAGATAAAAAATAAAACAGATTGGTATGATAGTCAGCAATAGAAAGAGAAACAAATTAAGTACTTATAATTAAAGCTTGAGGAATGAAAGCATTCACACTTTCTCAGAGCTATTATTTCAGACAGTCTGGTGTCAGAATTAAAAGCCAACCAGTGCATCTGTTTATATTGCCAAGGATTTTCACAGTAAGAAGGGCTAGGAAACACATATTTTTTAATTAGGGTCCAAATCCCAAAGAACACCAAAAAAATAGTATGTCAAAAATAAATGTTCTTGTGATTTGTATTGTCCAATGTCCAAACAAAGACAAAAAATTATGTTTCTTACTTCTCCTTCACAAACACAAGTGAAAGAAAAAAAAAAGTAATTCTGTTGCTTTGGCCACAGACTCCTTTTTTTTGTTGTTATTCTGCTTGCTTCTGGCTTAGCTACTGCTTTTCTTTCCCAGGATGAAATAATATAGGAAAAGCTGATTAAGGAAGGTTTCATTCACAGGAAGGTTCACCAAGATGGCTCAGTTACCAAGCCTTAAAAGCTGAATTACAGTGACATCCTAAAATGACCATTTTACACTTTAAAGTACATCTCCTATCTGAAAACTGTGAGTTAACTCTTTGCTTATCTTGAGCTCTGAATTAAAGGAAAGTCCTCTTTAAAATACACACTGATGGACTGAGCACCATAGTACTCAAATCTTCCATTAGCTTAGTTTTACTTCTCACCAGCAAAATTTCAGGTTATTTCCTGCAATTTCAAAGATCACTCTTTGGTCAGTAGAAAAAAATATGTTAAAAAGTAGTATTCTAGATACAAAAGTGAACAGACTTCTTTCCCTCATCTATTTATTCAACAGATATTAACTGATCATCTATTATTTGTCATATGCTGGGTTCGTTGTTGGGAAAGACATCAGTGCATATAGCATATAATCACAACACAGGGTGTTACGATCTCTAATAGGAGAAGTATAGAGTTCTGAGAAGTGTGTACCCGCAGAAGTAGACTAGGATAGATTTGAAAGGTGATCGGCCCTCATATCTTTTATTTGACAGAGGAGGAAGCCTAAGATCTAGAAAGACTGAACTTCGTAACCACAGAGCTTTCCAGTGAAAAAAATATGTATCACGGAACTAGAATTAACATCTCCAAATTCAAATCTCAAATTCCCTATAGAGCAATACACTTCTCTCTAGAACATAATTTCCCCCAAACAATAATGCCAAACCATGAATGTCAAAGCAGTTGACTAAAAGTTAGAAATGTGCTTTGAGACCTAAGAGTCAACATTCTTCCTAACTGTATAACATTCCAGATGGCAGAGAGGGAGGGCTCAGAGGTCAGACCCAATTGGATCCTAATCTTAAATCGACCACATCTAACCAGCCAACGACCTTCAGCAAAGCACCTAATCTGAAAATCACCTTGATTTTTTAAAAATCTTCTAAGTCAGGATCAGAGTATTTACATGAGAGGGGTAAATGTCATGAAAGAGTTGAATTGAATAGAAACTCAATACACATACATTTTTGTCCCCTCTTCTCACTCAAGTAAATTGAATAAAACTGATGAAAGACCAGGTCACCAAAAACCACATCTCAGTTTATTTCTTACCAGACATTTCAGCACAAAATCCAGCCTCCAATTTCTACTCTGTGAATGTTTTAGGAGTTAGAAAGAAGAGACTAAACAAGTAAATTTACAGAATTTCATCAGCACACATCCTGTAAAAAAGAGATGGGAAGGAAACAGAATCAGATAAATATTTAAAGTTATTTAAACCTCCTACATAATGTTGCGAGCCTCTTTCCATTATGGAAACCCAAGTAGCATAGGTAAAGGGAACTTAACTACTACTACTACTAAGTCACTTCAGTCGTGTCCGACTCTGTGCAACCCCATAGACAGCAGCCCACCAGGCTCCCCTGTCCCTGGGATTCTCCAGACAAGAACACTGGAGTGGGTTGCCATTTACTTCTCCAGTGCGTGAAAATGAAAAGTAAAAGTGAAGTCGCTCAGTCGTGTCTGACCCTCAGCGACCCCATGGACTGCAGCCTTCTAGCCTCCTCCGTCCATGGGATTTTCCAGGCAAGAGTACTGGAGTGGGGTGCCATTGCCTTCTCCAAAAGGGAACTTATAGATTCTCATATCTAGGATCTCCAAAAGTAGATGAGTTTCAGGAGTAAGAGAATCCAGGCACTCAAATGACAAAGTCAATGCCCTTCTTTGATGGTTATTTGGCTCCTTGTTTTAGTTTTATTCTCAGATTTTTATACAAGGCAAGAAAGATAACTTTTATCAGTTACCTTCAACCTCACAAAAGAGGAGAGAACTCTCACTTTCAGGGAACAACCTGACTGGTACTACCTGATTCTTAGAGCCATCCCACAAAACACCACCATGGCTGGGTTTTACAGGATGTGGGTTACCATGTCTCTGCACGGAAGAGGTATGGACAAGACCATTCCACTCAAACTATGTGGAACAGGTCTTCTTTTGGAAAGTGGGGTTCTCTTCCCTGAAAAAAAAAAAGGTAAATGGATCCTGGAAAGACAAAAAAATTGGATATTCATGCAAATAATTATCTTTAATTTCCTTTCTTTTAGGATTATCCAGTTCAATTCAAAGTCCTCTGGAAGACCCTGGTAGGTTCATTTGATTTCTTTGCAATAGCTTCCTGTACTAGATAACGGGCACTTTGGGGTAATGTGTTAAGGGAAGGACTCCATCTTTGTCAGTGCCCACAGTATAGTGGCCACAGCACTGGCATAACAGCATCACACATCTGCATTATTCAAAGTACACCACAATCATATTTTTTCCCTTGAAGGTGCTTATAAGCCTATCTCTACATACATGTTATATAACAAAAGTTGAAAAATCATGTTCTCATTTATACATTACACTGATTCAGAGTCTTCCTATTTAAGACCCTGTGTTTAGCTTTAAGGGATGAAAAAAAGCTCAGTCTCTGTCCTTGAAGGATTGAGCAACTTCTCTAAGAAATCACTTTAAGCTAGAATTAGCCAAGAAGACCCCATGTATAACTAACATTTGAGCTGGGTTTGGGGGGATAAGTAGAAGTTTCACTGTTAGGCATGTACAAAGAAGCCAAGACAGAAAATGTGAAATGTGATTTCTCATTTAGTTAAAAGATGACACAGATAAATGGGGAATAAATAGCAAGGGGGCTTTTAAACATTTAGCAATGAAAGTCTGCCTAATATGTCATGGTGCTCCTGTAGGAGGCTATACTGGGCCACAGTCCTCTAGGAAGAGGTTGGGCTAAATGAACAAGACGTTAACAAATGCAGTATGGCCCATTTACATTAAGTAAGCATCAGACATGTATATGTTCATCAATTTAGATGAAAAATCTAGAAAAGAGTTGTCCCTAACTGAAAATAGGAACCACCTCCATAAAGAGTAGTAAGAATGAAGCAAGCAGCAGGGGTGAAGTGAGAATTTTGCTTTTCTTTTACACTTCCATATTGCTTGAGCTCTTTTTTTTTCACAATAAAATTGTAACTATGTGTTGCTCGCTTAAAGTATAAATATTGTTTATATAAAAGGGAGTTTTGATTAAAATAAGGGTCAAAAAAAAAACTGGCAGGATAAGAAGTGTGGACTTGTAAGAATTACAGTTCTTGTTAGTTTTGGTTGTCATTAGGGCAGGTAGCTAAAAACCTGAGCTATACATTATGAAGAATAACATTTGGTAGATGGGAATATCATTAAGCCAATCAACAGATAGGCAGGTAGACCTCTTTGGAGGTCATTACATAGATAAACACATATATTTTGTAAATGTATATATAAATTAAACAAATATATATACTTTATACTTGAAATATACACATATTTATATACTTGAAATATATACATATTTATATACTTTGAATATATATATTATATATATATATATATATATTTGGGGGGTGTGTATAGTGTGCAGTATGCAGGACCTTACTTTCTCGGCCAGGGATTGAACTCATGTTCCTTGCATTGAAAGTGTGAAGTCTTAACTACCAAACCACCAGTGAAATCCCACAAATATATTTTATATAGCAGGCTCTTCCAAATATATATAATGAATATATTAAAATGAATAATAAGGGTTAGGGAGAGAGAAGACAGACTAGTTCTTTTCTGAATATAGTGATTTTAAGATATGCAAGAAATGCCTTTGGGGATGCTTGCTTGGGAGATGTCTTAAAGACAACATATCTGGATATGGAGGGCACAACAAGCAGAGTCTGGTTTCATTTAGATGTGGTGGTTATCTACCTGAAGAAGAGAGGTGGAGTAATAAGTGATATCAAAGGTCATCAGGAAATAAATGAGGTCAGCAAGGAAAAGAGTGAATAGAGCCTAAGGCAAGGCTTTGAGAAAGATCATCCATTAAGAGAAACAATGGACTGGCTCTTCATTCACCTTTTTTTTTCAAGGATCCTGAGCCTAACACTGTAAGTTTCAAGTATAGAACACAATGGTGGGAAAAAAATGGCCTAGTGACTGCCCACAGGCAGCTTCTATCCACTGCAATGCAAACATCCACTAACATTAACTGAGCACTTAATGACTTCGCAATGGCACTGAAGTATCATATCAATCTTTAGAGCAGTGTTGTCTTATCTCCATTCTATGGATGAAGAAATGAGGCTTGGTGAGGTGGTCAATTTGTTCTAAGTCATGCAACTATGAAGTGGCAGGGACTTGATTTGATGACCAAGTCTGTCTGCTTCCACAACCCATACACCTGTGTAACACTGTGAAGTGGCCAGCCAAGGGGTCGTAGAAGAAATATCAGAATGGGGTGGGGAACAACAACAGCATTCTCTGCTAAAAAAGACAGGGTCAGAATCATGGGCCTGACTACCCATGTTATCAAGGAGGGGGGAAACTGATGAGAGATCATTAATTTGATTATTATAAAGTCATGTATTCATTTATTTTTTCACTCAACCAATATGCATTAAGCAGCTAGCATGTATTACCACAAGGGCTTTGGAAGATCAGTTTTACTTGGTAGGCATAGAAGCCAATTGTGAAGGATCAAGGAATGAGTAGATAGTAAAATCGCTTGTGCTAAGGACCCCTCTGAGTAATTGGGCGATGGGAAAATTAGCTTAAGAAGGCTTTTCAGGCTATAGCGCACCTAAGTCAGCCTGCGGAGGCAGGACAGAGTCAGTAGAGAGACTGAAAATACAGGGAAAGGGGATCATGGTGAATAAAGACGCATCCTGTGGACAGCGGAAGATAACGAGATGCAAACTCCTGATCCAAAGGTCATGTTGAAAAGGAGAAGGACCCATTTTCCTCTCGTAGGGGAAAAAAGGAAATATAAAGGATAAATGTTGCTGCAAAATGCAATAGTAGGTCACTGTACCAATAAGATTTATTTGCATATGTTTGGACAGCAGTTCTCAACCCTGGCTACATACTAGAATCATCTTGGCAGTTGTTACAAATTGTGATACTTTAGACTGAACTCCAGACCAATTAAATCAGAAAAAAATGTGAGGTTTCTTCAGGCTGAGGATATCCAAGGCTGTACAGAGGACTTGGCAAGGTGTGACTAGGTGGGGAGAGGGGGGAGGCATTACTTGAGCAAAATCTGAAAAGCTAGGAACCAATAAAGAAATTAATTTGCCAAAATAAAGTAAGGAAGAACTGGTGGGTGGGGGCTGCAAAACAGAAACTCTGCTATGTGTGTAGATCACAAAGGATCCCTATAAATTTTCAAATTACTGCAAAGCAGACACATGCACATCCCATTACATACAACCGTAACCTGTACTAAGCACAGGTCATATCAGTACTACTCTCTTTTGTATTTCCAATTTCCATCAAAGTCCCTAGCATGCAGTAGATACTCAATAAACATTAGGTAAATGAATGACTTAATAAACAAATGTGTAACTCAGATGGCAGCACAACCCTCTCTTCAAGTGTCTAGAGTCCTTGAGAAAAGCAAAGTTGTCTCATATTCAATCCCAACTCACTCACTGCAAATACCTTCCGTGTTTCAGATCTACATGGGGTCTAATAGATTTTTACTAAAGTTTAAAGTAAGAAAACAAAGGGGAGAAGGGCTTTATCAGCAAAACTTACAAACAATTTAAAATTTGCTATTTGTTGTTCAGTCGCTCACTTGTGTCTGACTCTTTGCAACCCCATGGACTGCAGCACACCAGGCTTCCCTGTCCTTCACCATCTCCTGGAGCTTGTTCAAACTCATGTCCATAGAGTAAATGATGCTATCCAACCATCTCATCTGTTGTCCCCTTCTCCTCCTGCCTTCAATCTTTCCCAGCATCAGGGTCTTTTCTAATGAGTTGGCTCTTCGTATCAGGTGGCAAAAGTACTGCAGCTTCAGCTTGCTGAAAATCAGTCCCTCCAATGAGTGGTCAGGACTGATTTCCTTTAGGATTGACTGGCTTGATCTCCTTGCAGTCCAAGAGCCTCTCAAGAGTTTTCTCCAACACCACAGTTCAAAAGCATCAATTCTTCAGAATTCAGCCTTCTTTATGGTCCAACTCTCACATCTATACATGACTACTGGAAAAACCTTAGCTTTGACTATACAAACAGCCATATTGTTAACTGTGTCCCTTGGCCATTCTCACTGGCCACTGTTCCATGGTGAGTCCTTACCTCCTGCCACCTTGCTGCAATTTTATTTCCTTCAAGCTTTACCAGTACCATCCAAATCACAAATTTCACCTGTTCTTATTTAGCACAGTTTAACTATGACTATCTCCTACACCATGGCTTTGAGGGGAACTCACTTTGAGTATCCAAACTTTCCTATAAATTTTTTTTTTCACCAAACCAAATGGTAAATATTAACCCTATCCTTTTTAGGGCCCCAAAGTTTTATGGCCAATTATGATTTTAAATGGCCATTTCCTCCTTCTTTTCATATAAGAGAATGAATCATCTGGAGAAGACAAATGGAAAACGTCCAACCCAATAATGAATGAGACCCAATGAGAGAATAAACGTTTGTTATTGGAAGTCCATAAAATATGTATATAATTACTGTTGAGAATAATCCTTACCGTCCTTACTGGCGAGTCTCAAAATCAATGTCTTTGTCTGTGAATGTCATCACTGTACCCAGTCACATGAGCAGCGCTGTGAATACAGTGGGCACTCAACACACCAATCATGAGGATAAAGGGTGAAGATGAGATACTCTCTGAGATTTTATACCTTATAATAATAGTGGTAATAATAGCTACTTTCTATGTCCAAAGCCGTTTAAAAGCATTAACATTTCACATGGCCGCATATCCTCAGAAAGCAGATCAATATTTATTCTTCCAAGTGTGTTGAGTACACAATCGGGGCACCTCGAGGTGAAAGCGTCACCCTGCCAGTGTCAGCCTCAGAACTTGGAAATCACATCCCCAGTTCATTATGTCAGAATAATAAAGTGACCCTGGCCGGTTGAATGTATTCATTAATGGCTGAGGAAGGAGAGGGGCAGCAGGAGCAGACAATAAAGCTTGGGGAACTCAGTGCTAACTAGCCGGCAAGGAAACTCTATTATTTAGTATTGCATCAGTTCCAGAAGAGAAACGTATGCATACACACATACATCAGAGCAGGCCTGTTTAGTCCTTTTCAAGGAGAATTTTTTTTTTAATTTAATTTAATTTAACTTTACAATATTGTATTGGTTTTGCCATATATCAAAATGAATCTGCCACAGGTATACATGTGTTCCCCATCCTGAACCCTCCTCCCTCCTCCCTCCCCATACCATCCCTCTGGGTCGTCCCAGTGCACCAGCCCCAAGCATCCAGTATCGTGCATCGAACCTGGACTGGCGACTCGTTTCATATATAATATTATACATATTTCAATGCCATTCTCCCAAATTATCCCACCCTCTCCCTCTCCCACAGAGTCCAAAAGACTGTTCTATACATCAATGTCTCTTTTGCTGTCTCGTATACAGGGTTATTGTTACCATCTTTCTAATTCCATATATATGCGTTAGTATACTGTATTGGTGTTTTTCTTTCTGGCTTACTTCACTCTGTATACTAGGCTCCAGTTTCATCCACCTCATTATTTTTTTAACTCCTAGTCCAAGTAATTTTACTATCAATGATTGGATGGGGTGAGGGATAGTAGGAAGAACTTTCTTCTGAGGTCTCTCTCTCTCTCTGTCTCTGTCCCCTTACTATGTGTTTTGCTGATTAAGCAAATCAACCTTAAATAGTAACTAACTAGAAAAGAACTCTACAAGGTTTCCTTAAGCAGCATCAAAATGACCATGGCCCATTCTCAGAGCCTATTAAGAATCAACCAGCACGACTAACAAGTCACTCAGCCCAGACTTTCAGAATTTGGCTCTTTTGTTCTGTCAGTTTGAAGAGTGCCCTGCGAGTGATGCAATTTAGAAGGGAGCTCTTTCAGAGCTTTCACTCAGGAAGGCGCTGGGAGCTCTGAGGGTAGAGCTTAGCTCAGGAAAAGGGAAAGAATGCAAGTCTGCATTGACAGCTTGATCCCAGAGAGAGGTGGCAGGGCTGCTTGTCTGGCGGGTCCTCTGGGTGTGGATGAGGCAGGGGCAGAGAGGAGCCTTCATCTTAAGTGAATGTGTGACTCCAATATTAAAAGAACAATTACCTTCCTGCACACCGCTTGCTGTTTGCTACTGCTGTTTCCTTCAATAAAACCTCTTTTCACTTGCCAATGGGGGCCTGTCAGGCAATAATATTTTTCAGGCATGATACACATACTAAAATGCCCTTGTGAGTTTTTAATACATTTACAGTTAATAACAATACGGCTGCTTTGTCAGGAAAGGTTAAAAAAAAAGGATTTGTTAAAATTGCAGAGCAATAGCGAGACAGGATGGACCAGTGTTGGTGTGCTTCATGCTGCTGGTCCCTCCTAAGGGTCAAGCCAGCCGCCTGCAAGCAGGGAAAAGGAGCAAAGTGTGACCGGGATGTGGCCTTTTTATTCAAATTGAAGTTCACCTTTTTAATAAAGACCTTTGTGTGTTCAGATCCTCTTCTCCCACATGGGAGGAGGATGATAACACAAGTTAGGTGAGATGTGTGCACAGCATCCTTATATTTGAACATATATTCGGCTCATGGATTTATCATGGAGCACTGTCTTTATAACTCAAGCAGGATGAAGGGATGGGATGAATTGTTCCCAAGGAGAAACCTCTACTTAAAAGAGATTTCCAGCAAAAGACTAGAATCCTTGACTCATAAATTACAGTTTGCTGTGATCACAGCTCAAGTTTGTTTCATCAAATGAAACTAGACATTCAGCTCAGTTCAGTCACTCAGTCATGTCCGACTCTTTGCGACCCCATGAATCGCAGCACACCAGGCCTCCCTGTCCATCACCAACTCCCGAAGTTTGCTCAAACTCACATCCATCGAGTCGGTGATGCCATCCAGCCATCTCATCCTCTGTCGTCCCCTTCTCCTCCTGTCCCCAGTCCCTCCCAGCATCAGAGTCTTTTCCAATGAGTCAACTCTTCGCATGAGGTGGCCAAAGTACTGGAGTTTCAGCTTTAGCATCATTCCTTCATTAAGGTATAATAAATAATATAAATAGATAACATCTATCAGTCAATTTCAAGATAGATTTCTATTGTTATTTTCAAACATCCATTTGGCTAGAGTTTTTAAAAAATGTGTGTGTGTATACATGGACTCATATGTATGAGTCATCAATTATGTGCATAATGCTAACAAGCTTGTACAGACTTTGAAAATCAAAAAATAGTTCTAGTGGCCAAAAATAAACGTTTTGGTACTACCACACAAATAAATACATATTTTCATGAAGGGACATACTGGGGAAAAGAATTTCTCTTAAGGGTGAAATGGAGCTTCTACATAATCCTGCAGAATAAAGGCACTTGTCCTGACTGTTGTTAAAATAATTCATGGTATTGGTTGTTCAACATGTATTACAGGATCTACCAATGGGAGACCATATACAGTTAAGTGGATAGCTACCACGTGTGACAGCATGGATGCAAATCCTGGCCACACTACTGTTAATTCTATGACCTTAAGTAAAATGTCTCCAACTCTCTGAGCCTCAATTTCTTAACCATTATAGTGCAATGACTTCTGTTGCTGCTGCTGCTGCTAAGTCGCTTCAGTCGTGTCCGACTCTGTGCCACCCCATAGACGGCAGCCCACCAGGCCCCCCCATCCCTGGGATTCTCCAGGCAAGAACACTGGAGTGGATTGCCGTTTCATTCTCCAATGCATGAAAGTGAAGTTGCTCAGTCATGTCCGACTCTTCGAGATGACTTCTACTGTTATACAATTATATAATACTACAATTATAGTATCTACTAAGTACATTTCATATAGGGGAAAATCAGAAAATAAATATATTGTATTTTGTACCAATCCTGGCACTCAATAAATAGTATTTTGATCATAATTACTCAATAATAATTACTTAAACATAGTTATTGATTAACTTACGTATGAGTTGTATTCCAAATTAACATATTATTAACCAGATTGATAAACAGTACCTGCTGTAAAGTGCTCTTGCTTGGAAAATCCCATGGACGGAGGAGCCTGGTGGGCTGCAGACCATGGGGTCACTAAGAGTTGGACACAACTGAGTGACTTCACTTTCACTTTTCACTTTCATGCATTGGAGAAGGAAATGGCAACCCACTCCAGTGTTCTTGCCTGGAGAATCCCAGGGATGGGGGAGCCTGGTGGGCTGCCGTCTATGAGGTCGCACAGAGTTGGACATGACTGAAGCGACTTAGCAGCAGCAGCAGCTGTAAATAATCCCCAAGTTTCTAGGGCCTAATTTAATAAATGATCTCTCTTGGCCACCCAAAGTTCCATGCAGATAAATATCTGAGTTGCCTTCCACCACATGGTGACTCAGGGATCCAAGTTTTTTTCATCCTGTGGCTCTGCCATCCCTATGCGGACCCTCAGAGTTTTCTACTGCATTCTCTGCTTAAATCTGTCCAAGAAGTAAAAAAACAAACTGTGAAGAATCACAGGGCATATTTTAGGGGACAAACTAGAAGTGAGGCACTTCATTTCTGCCCACATCCCTTTTGCACAGAACCATGTACCTAATGCAAGGAGGCCAGAAAATGTACTCTGTGTGTGTCCAAAAAGAAGTAGATTGGGCTCAGCGGACATCCAGTCAGTCTCTGTCAACAACATAAATCTGTATAAGCTAAAATCAGTATAATTGAGAGTGTTTTCTTTAGCCATATTTGAAGCACTGGGGATACCAATTTATGCAATAAGGAGCTTTCAGAATATACAATGTCCCTATTACATGCACTGGTGATGTTGACCGCTAAATTGTTTTATACACTCACCCACTTTCCTTGGCTGTCTCTGAATTTTTTTTTCTATCTGCTTCTACCCTCCTTACTCATCTTTGCTGGTTCTCCTTTTAACATGTGTACCAGAATGCTTGCAATTGAACTTTTTTTTCATAGAAAGTTTTACACTTTTTTCTTTTTTAACAAAAGAAAATGGGCATTCTTCCTATGCTTCCTCAGATTCAACTCTTGACATCTTCTCTGGGAAGACCTCCTCCGTGATGGAGACAGAGCTGGGTACCACTCACCAGTATCCCTATAACCTAGGTCAGAGCATTTGTTACATGGAATTACCAGGGTCTCCTGAGTGGAGTCTGCTCTTTGACTGGAAGAAATTTGAAAACTGACTTACGTCTTTTATCTGAGTTTCTCCTCATAGAGTATAGTATTATAGCTGTCACAGAGCAGACACTCAACCCCATTTAAAAGAAGGAATTAAGGAACTTCAAGGTATAATTCAGCCTATACATCTCAGTCAATAAAGAAAACCAAAATACAAATAAAACTTCAATCCTATCAAAAGAAGTCATGTAAAAAAATTAATGAGAGGAATAGACATTTACCTCTATAAAAGTATACAAAACATTTTTTTCAATTTTCAACATTTAACACCATATTTTTTAAAAAGTAAGCAATTTGAGTATTGCACCTGGTTCCAGTAAATTGACTTTGGAAATATTTTTCTTTCCTATGTGTATTCATATACTGTAACTTGAAGGCAGAGAAAAGACAACTCCGAACAAGCCTACCAGAGATCCTACACCCAAAACTTTTGTGCTATCTTAAAAAAAAAAAGGCCATCTCTGAATTTCTAGAAGTGAAAGTTTTTTTTTTGAAGCCTAATATCAGTTGTAAAACACGCAATTTCTTCCGAGATATTAAAAAAATGCTAAAGATGAGTGACTTTTCGAATTAAATTCTAATTAGATTTTTATCAAGATTTTTTTCATTCATTTACTGTGAAAATAATATAACATTTTCTTTAGTATATTTGCATTATTTTCCATTTGAGATAAGCATTTATCTCTAAAAAAGTAACAAAACTCTTTATAGCAAAACTTCTAAAACTTAAGGGTAGTACAGACAACTGTTAGTACCTTATTCAGTTCCAAATATATAAATACAAAATATTTCACATGAAATCCGAATAATTGTGGTGACCTATTCAAACAGATATCATTACAGTTTCTCCTTTGCATTGCTATAGGAGATCAGCCCTGGGATTTCTTTGGAAGGAATGATGCTAAAGCTGCAACTCCAGTACTTTGGCCACCTCATGCGAAGAGTTGACTCATTGGAAAAGACTCTGATGCTGGGAGGGATTGGGGGCAAGAGGAGAAGGGGACGATGGAGGATGAGATGGCTGAATGGCATCACTGACTCGATGGACGTGAGTCTCAGTGAACTCCAGGAGTTGGTGATGGACAGGGAGGCCTGGCGTGCTGCAATTCATGGGGTCACAAAGAGTCGGACAGGACTGAGCGACTGATCTGATCTGATCTGATTATGAATATTAATTATTATATGTACTATGAATATCATTATCAGCCTGTTTAGTCTACTATATCACAGGCAGGGCACCATAACAATTTAAAGCTCATCTTTTTTGGAAGATTTATACCCAGACTTTCTGAGTATAAATCCCAGCTTCGCCATTCACTCTTTGCAATTACAGTTCATGACTTATATCACCTATCTGTGCCTCAGCTTCCTCATATGTAAAATGTAGATAGCTTAGCCTACAGAGCTGTGGTGAGGACAAAGCTTACTTTCCTTCCAGTTCATCCTCCATATTGGTATTTCTAAGACAAATACATGACCTTGTTTTATTTCTGCTTAAAATATTTGTATATTTTAAAATATTTTAATATTTTAATACAGACTATATCCATGTTTGGGGGTAAGGGGTTGGGAATCTATATTATATGTCTGTGTATGGTGCATTTCTCCAAAGAAAGGGTCCATATGTTTCCTTGGGATCCATTCCCCTTAAATCAATAACCACTACCCAACGGCCTAAGTCTAAAATCCATAGGTAAACAAAAACTCCACCATAGCTCCCCTAATCCTTCTTCTCACTTTTGCTTATTCCTCCCCCATGTTCTTACTATGCTCTGCTAAATACTAGTTTTCACACTTCTGTGTTTTACAAATTTTTTCTTCTTCCTTGAATATCAATGGCCACCTGGCAACTAAATACTAATTTTTTGAGATCCAGTGAAAACGTCATCTCTTTTAGATATCTATCTATGTTACACCAAGCATTATTAAAAATCCCTGAATTTGCATCTGCAGAACTGCAGAATAGCCCCTATCTATTATCCATTTGTCATATGCTACTGAAGTCAGCTGAATGTCTGACACTCCACTGACGGGTAAACTCAGAAGACAGGCACCAGGTCTTATTCACCCTTATGCATCTACCAACAATGAGTGTATTGCTAAGTACTATATAAATAAGCCATAAATGTTTCTCAAATGAATGAGTGAATTCCTGACTATTGTCTTGCTTCAGATTCATCTGTTAGGTAGATATTACATGATATTTTCTGAAGGATCTTTTTTTTAAATCAATGTTGGTTAATCTACATGAATACCATATTTATGAATTCAGGCATAAGATGCTATATTTCACACTCTTTCTAAAGTGTTTTAAATCATGTACATACCATATAAAAAAATAATTTGATAGTTGGTGATGGAACAAAAATTCAATAGCATGATTTTATGTCCTAGGAGGTCAACCCTCTTTCTATTAGTAACATGTTTCTAAATGGGACACCTTGAAGCTATTTCAACAAAACCGCCACCACACATTGATATCTTGAACTGAGCACAGCAGTGCTGCAGTAAAAACCACATACACAGAGAAACAGGGAGAACTGATGCAGAAGCAAATGACATATGTTTAAAAGCCATAACAATGTCTAAAGTACTTTTCCTTTATATTAAGTATATTTTCATTCCTCTGTTTCATCTTCATGGATTCAAAGCACCAAACTTCTTTTGATCCAGAAGAGGAACAGAGTTTTCTTACAAACGTATGAAGAAGCTAGGATTAGGCATGCTTCTGGCATCTTCCCTTTTTCAGAAAACAGGATTTTGAAGCAAGAAGAGCATAAACAGAACACACTGACTCTTGACACACCATTGCATTCTTCAACTAGAATAATAAAAATTTGCAAATGAACAAAAGAGTGGGAGGCAGATATCTGATTTACAATGTTTTTGAGCTAAAGAACACTATAAAAAAAAAAAAAGATCCATGTGAATAATAAAGCATTGTTAACCAAGTCGTGACATTTCTATTCTAGTGATGACTTGAACAGCAGAACTGCATGCAGGCGCCTTGTGCCATTTTCCAAGTGGGAGGAAGACATATAATTATAATTCTTATAGTAATGAGAATTCAAGAAAATCTGGGGAAAAGCTTATTCAAAAACATATTGACATATCAGTGTTATAAATTACTTTCTCTTATTAACCTGCCCCCCTCAAAATTCTTTTGTTGGCTAGCTCATCATGGCACAAAAAGGTATTTCAGGAAAAGAGAGACCTACCTAGAAAATCTTTTTATTGCACTGAAAAATACCTACCATATATTTATTCTGTAGCTTGCTCAACACGTGAGATATATGAGAGAAAGATGTTTTCAAAACAGTTTTAACCTCCATTGTCTTGAGCGCACGTATCAACTCTGTCACATCACTTATCGAAAATCCTCACAGAAACCTTGCATTTAGTCAAAACTAATGAATCTGTTTTAACACCCTTTGCGAAAGTCAAAGAGGATATAATATTATGTTTTCACTTAACATACATTTTTCTTCCATTTCCTTTCTTTGTTGGGTGGTTAAGAGGGGGGAAATACTGCAAAAATTACAGTGATGTTATCAACTGCAGTGTTTTAACAGAGAACAGAATTGGAAATGGCATTTTGCTGAGTGAACTTCTAAATGAAGGGGGGGGAACCCACAGACGGATGGATTTTCTCTTGGTGTTTATCTCCACTGAAGTCTCAGAGGGTAGACTCCCAAGTGTTGAAGGAAGCTCTCTAACTGACCCCATTACTGCCTTGGGCACTGGTGAAGGTGAAGAGGCAGTTGTAAAGTCAGCCTCTGAGTGAGCGCTTCGGAAATTATAGGGCTGTGTTAAATGCATCCTCTGCAGGGTGCTTCCCTATCTTCAGAGGACACGCTCATTAAGTGCTGCCAATGAGAAAACTAAGCATTTTTCTCTATAAAAAGTGCCCCTTTTTGTGGAACATCTGGAGCCTATCCAAAGGCCTTCCAGTCTAGGTGGAAGAACATAATAAAGCAAAACACCTCCATCATTGAGGCATCAGCCTGAAGGAGTGAGTCGTTGCTGCATATCCACCAGGGTCACTCACCCACCATCATCACATGCTCCCTAGACCGAGCAAGAAGGCAGGGTGCCGGATCCAAGTAGAATGTGACAGAAGGGACACTGAATCAGTATGCAAAAATGCTCACTTACAAACTTAGAAGAAAACATATATATGCTATTTCTTGCAGTTTACTAATCCCATTTCATCCACACTCAATTATTTTTTCCCTCTGCCTGTTAGTTATATAGATACACACGAAGATTTGGTTTCTACATAAATCTGGTGCTTTCTACAATGTCTCCTATGATAAAGAATAAAGATACTTGGGAGAAATAGATAAAGACTAGAGATATTGCACTCTTGTATTGGTGTATATTCAATATAGAGAGTGTATCAGCTTAGTCAAACAAAAAAGAAAACCACAAGGATGAGGGAAGAATGTATACAAGTCAGATGGAGTAAAAGGTACCACAGAAAGAAGCATCGTAAAAAGTCCAAAACTGGGTCTCAAAAAGTGATAAAAGTAAATTATCACGGAGGGAGAAAAAAATTTCAAAAGAACCCAAAGAGATCTCATGTTCATTTGCTCATTTTTATGTGAATTAAGTTGACTGCATGTTACTATGTTGACCTGGTTCTGTCCTAAGATGCTCTTAAAACTGGGTAGTATGTTGGGAAAAGAAACATTTCAGAGTTAAGTTCTGGTGATGAATCTAGGACAGGGCTCCAGGCTTTAAGCCTCTTTATGACAGTACGAGAATTTAATAGATTTCTCATTTCCTAGGAGAGGAGAATTCTCATCTTTAGTAATTGAGTCACTGCAATTAGTTTCCTTGAAATCTAGAAAAGTAACTTTTTCTCGGAAAGGAAAAGAGAATCATTTCTAATTCTAACTCAAACATCTTAAACATATGTGTGCCCAAAGTATTGGATGAAAGTCTTTATTATCAGTGCTCTGCACTTATCTCAGCTGATTTTAAGGAATCTGTGCAGAGATAGATGGTAACAAGAAAGAAAACTTCAGTTAGAACAAACTGGGTTTGAATCTTTGACAAGCTGCTTCACATCTCTGAATTTCAGTTGCCTTGTGACTCATAATAGGTACACACAAAGTTTGAGAACCACTCTCCTAGATATTATAAAATGAGGTATACACAGGCTCATGCCAACAAGATGTATAAATGAGGCAAAATTACCCTCTGGACTCAACAAGCTGATCACCTGTAAAGATACTCCTCTCAGAGCAACCTTAACAAGAGTAAATATACTTCCTTTAAAACATCAGGACTATCTTCTGATGACTTATGGAGCTCTCTCAGAGAAAGAAAGAAAAAATCCTCTTTCCAGTCTGCCACAGTTATTGAACTGGAATCACTGGGTATATTTATACCTGTTTCAAACAAAGTATGGTTGGCTCATTTCAAGTTTAAATATTCCATTAGCTAAGTGGTAAAGAAACTCATGTAACCCAGGAGGCCCTATGGTTCCACCTTAAGTATTATTCCTTTAGAATTTCTGTTACTGTTTTCAACCCTTTGAGCTCTTGCAAATGTATCTGGCATTCAATTAAAGTGAGATTAATCCAAAGCAGATGCAGCAGTAGTAAAGAATTGCTTTGTTGAAAGCCTACCCATTTAACATACTAAATTGTAAGCACATAGACACAAACAAATCCATAAATATTAATTATTTAAAATTATTTAAAATGCATAGTTTTATATAACTCATTTGACAAAAATACAAATGCCAGTGTACTCTTAACAAAGAGCTAAAATGACTAGTTTTATCTTTATGGCACTATAAAAGTATTTCAGAAGCTGAGAACCTAGAATCTCAAAGAGTCTTCATCTTCAGTGACTAAGAACAAATTTTACCCAAACTTTCAACTCTTCATGGCTGTAACTGTTCTTCTATTTAAGTTCTTAGATTTCCAAAGTAGTGGTTCTTTGTTTTATAAACCTTGGGGAGAAATTTGGACCATATAAGCACCTACAGGAATTTAAAGCATAAAGAGTGGATGTGATTGCGGTTAATATTATTGTTATTTTCTAAGTGAGATAGAGAGCTCATCTGAGAGACACAAAAGATTTCAGCCAGGCTCAGGGGTTCTTTTTCTATGACAACCTAATTGATAGAGGCTCTTGTAGAAAATTAGGAGGTTAATCTACCCAGCCGATGGAATGAGGACTAACACTCATCATCTAATATTGCAATGCCTATAAATATGAAAGACCTCAACAATGATAGCCAGATAGAATCATATGCATCAGAGTCCCAGGGAGTGGGACAAGAGCCAAAGTGCCTTATCTTTCATCATACATTGTCTTTTCTGTCCCTTCATTTGAACCTTGGCCTCATTGGGGATTTCTGACCAGCCATTAGTCATTAAGGGGAATTTCATTGGTACAAAATTCAGGTTACAGATGGCAGAGAAGGGATACCTGTGGGCAATCTGTCTGTTGACATGTTTGCCTCCTATAAATAGACCATAAAGACCCCAACGGCACAACCATGACACATTCATCTTTTTGCTCCTGTATCTTTGTTAAAGGAAAGGACAGCAGGTTTCATGCCTCAGTTCAAAATCTTACTCCAATCTTTTCTAGCTTAGAAACATACCAATGAATAAAGCACAGCGCCCTTCCCCTCTAAACTGCATTTTCCTTGCTAGTTAAACTGTACTTTTAATAACCTCCTCATTGGGTTACTACAGGAATTAAAGGAAAATTCATTTAAAGCCCTTAGCCAAAGCTTCTCACAATGTGGAGCAAATGTTAGTTATCATTATAATCTTTATAATACTTTCATTATTATAGCAGGCGCTAAGTGAATGAATGGATGGATGAATTGGTGAGTGGAAGATGAAACTAACACCTATGGTTTATCCAACATCTGAAATTCTGTAATTGGATAAAGTTTCCAAAGAATTTCATATCTGAAAACTTACCTGAAAATATTTCACCATCCCTGGGTATTATTGTATCTGTTCTAGATGCAATATAATATAGAGGAAAGAGCACACAGCTAGAAGCCAGGAGAACCAGAATTTAAACATTGCATTGCTTATCATCAGTTAGCAAACACCTCTCAACATTCTTTCAACCTTTACGCCAAGTGCTATGTGAGCTCAGGAATACCAAGGGATGGACAGCTTTCCTCACAGTGGGAAAGACGCACTCATAATGGAAGGACAGACAGAAAGGACCTATTTCACAAGTCAAGAAAGGCTTCAGAGAAGTTGAAATGTCCGTGAGGATGGGAAATGGAATTTGTTAATCTCCATAGTCCCTGTACCTGACAGGTACAGGAGCAGATAACAGGTAGTTATTAAATAAATAAAGTACCATTCCCTCTGAGTTTGAGGGATGAGGAGAAGTTGAGTAAGGTAGGGAAAGAAAACAGTAACTCGAAGCAGAGAGAACGGTACTTGTAAAGGGCATTCATAAAGCTGGGGGACGTGAATGTCTGTGGGTGTGGAAGGTGCTGTTGGGAGGAAAGGAACTGCAGATCAAAGAGACAGTGGCTCTGAAAACCCTATGAATTGAAAGTGCTGTCTAGGACAGCTGTATTACTTACACTGCTGATCGCTGCCCTGATTTTCTGAGTTCTTCAGCATCCCATATGGTTCTGAGATGGGTTCCTCACCCAAACATTCACTGGCTCCAGGGTCTTCTTCAAAATGCCTGAAATCTCTCTTCCTCCTTTCTTTATGAAAATATTTTAGAGAATCACTGAAAGATAAAGATATAACAATACTTGCCTTCATCACTCTTTCATTAAACAAAGGAAACAGTTATAACACTTTTCAAGGAATAACATTATAAATGCATGCACAAAACATTAGTGCAGACACTAATGTTTCCATTGACTACTTTGGATTCTAATCCACATGATCACATTAGGACATTATAACATTCATTTTAAAGAACCCCGTTCTTAATTGGTCATTTTGAAAGGGAGTATTTTTTTCAATGAAGAAATCTATTTTTCTCAGCTTTTACAAAAGTATTTTGCATTAAAATGCTCATTTAAGAAAACTTGAAAGATTCAGAAAATTTGGAAAACTCATGTTCGTTACAAGCATTTGGAAAATTCAGACACTTTTGTGAGTGGAGGTTTTATCTGAGAATCTTTCTTATGTACAATTTCCAGGTAACTGCCATAATGAAGAATAAAAATTAATAATGCAAAAGTTGCTTTAAATTATACCCAGATACCATCCTATAAGGAGACCAAACACTTCTAAACACTTCCTGGTTTCTGGCTCTGTCACCTCCAATCAGAGTTAGTTTTGAATGACGATATTCGCTTCAATGCTTTCACTAGAATTTAAAACTTGTAACCATTGATCATAACCATTGATCATTTCTCAGGACAACTATCATTCTTTCCTTGCCCCAGCACCTCAAAACTTGGGTTCCTTACTTTGTTCTTGCTTTCTTAGGAAGTGAAAATATAACTTTTCTTTTCCAAAAAAAAAGTTTTGTTAGTTTTATTTAGAGTAGTGTATCTTCTTCTGATGAAGCATTATAAGAACACCTTAGTATACTTTTTCACACAGAAAAGACAAACTGATTGAGGATAAAATGGTCAAGACCTAATCTCACCTGAAATTAAAAAAAAAAAAAGTTGCACCACTGTTTTCTGGCACTTGACTTTGAACAAAGATAATTTGGGGACAACTTAAGAACAATTCTTTCTTATATGATCTAGTTTTGCTTGCCTGGGTGCTTGAAAGAATATTTTTATTTTAAGCTAAAATACTTTGCAGGATTGTTGGTCTCTTTTTAGTAAATTTTAGACAGGTTCGCACTCATAAATTGTTTCTGCTCAAGACATACATATCAAGATTATCTTTAAGCAAAGTCTGTATTTAAACTGTTTTGGTTTCTTCAGGAAACTATAGCTCTTAAGTGAGACTTATGTGCTCTGACCTCTATATGTAGTACCATTTTTTATCAACTTTAATCCTCTGTCCTTTGCTTTTAAACTATGGGAGAGTTGTTCATATTTACTCTCTACATGACTACTGATACTTGCTGTAGGGTCAGTTCTGTGTTTTACTGTTCCTAAGGCAGATTTTAACTCTGTCATAATTTTCACATCTTCAGAATCTCTTAATTCACTGTGTCCCTATGGATGTATCCTGCAGGTTTTCCACCTCTGTTTCCTCCTTAAGATTTTCTTGTCTTTTCTTCACAGAGTTCTTCAGGTAATCTAATGAAAACCTCAAACAATGCTTGAAAATCTTCTGTTTATTGCAACAAATCATATCTGGATTGGTTAGAGTGGCAAAGAACTACAGCTCTCCAATCAGATCAAAAAGCATACCTCTTCAAAGGAGAGGGAACCCCAATTTTCCAGTTAATATAAAATATTCATTTCCAGACCATGACTGGGGGTGCTGATGGGGAGGAACAGACATGGTTCATTTCCCTCTCAGCAGACCTAGCCAAAGTGCCAGACTGATCGGATTCTTCAGTTCAGTTCTAATGAGTTGATACGTTGCATCAATTTTTCCCAGAAAAATCAAACCCATAGTTTATGGGCATAAGAATTTTTCTTTTTCTATCTTGTCTGAGGTGTTTGAGAAGAAAGCTAAGAGAAGTTGTATCAGGGATTGCTATAAAGACAATATTTTAAACTTGAAGCTATGACCACAGTGTCTATTTGGCCTATGGAGATAATTTTTAAAACCTATTATGATTAATACATGGATTAAGTGGAGACTTTTTAAAATAAGACTTCTTTCCTTGAAATGGTCCAAATACTCCATAGAATTGTCCTATTATGTTTTTTAAGACCTGGAAATGTAAACTGACTTTGTGCTAGTTTGTTCCAACTATTCTAAAATATATTCCGAATAGGCTACCTTCACATGCTAGTACTGAATATTTTATGCTTGGACAAGGAGCAAACTATAGGTCTTTCGCCAAGCACCGTCAATGCACTTGAGTATGGGTTACCAAAAACGCTGGAGAATTTTTTTTTTTCTATTTATTGTTATAGCTCAAATCCTTGTGTCTCTGGTAGGCTTTAAGTGACATAAATATGCATTTCCATCTGCACGTCCTTGTCAGGAATAGTTCTGCTGGGAGGTGTTATGCCACCCAAGTACTTCCAGAATAGAGTCTGTTAATCCTGTTACCACTATAGAAACTCAGAGGAAAAGTCTACTCAGGCCACTACTGCAGCTGCTGTGGCTGTCAGTGTTCCAGCAGCCACACCCTCAGCACAGAAAGGAAGTCAAACAAGATGGATTTTCCTTCAGGTGGAGGGGGCTGTAGAGGGCTGACCTCACTCTGTTATTTAGACCAGCAGTCTCTAAGTTTTTCTTGTAAACCACTATTATTAAAAAAAAAAAAAAGGGTGGGGGGGATGAGCAAGCCCATCTTGGGCACACATACACACATACACACACACGTGGGCACGTAGAAATATAAGCTGCCATATTAATTACTATATACACTAAAAATATACCAAAATATCTATTATGTGAGCATTTCCTTTAAAAAATAAATACAAATAGCTGTTTTAACCTGCACTGGATAGACTTGTACTCTATTGCTAAGTTGCTTCAGTCCTGTCCGACTGTGCAACCCTATGGACTGCAGCCCACCAGCCTCCTCTGTCCCTGGGACTCTCCAGGCAAGAATACTGGAGTGGATGGCCATGCTCTCCTCCAGGGATCTTCCTGACCCAGGGTTCGAACCTGTGTCTCTTACATCTCCTGCATTGGCAGGTGGATTTTTACCATGAGTGCCACCTGGGAAGCCCTGTACTCTATTAGCTGTGTGTATATATACGGAGGGAGACCACTGAGCTAAACGTCTACCCAACAGACCACAAGGAACAGATCGCAGACCCCACTTAGGCTTCTCAGATGCCACAATACCCTGGGCACACACAGTGGGCCAGAGGAGCTGTAAATGCACATGTGCTTCGCTCCTCCACTATTCC
Organism: Bos indicus x Bos taurus; assembly: GCF_003369695.1. Taxonomy (NCBI): domain Eukaryota; kingdom Metazoa; phylum Chordata; class Mammalia; order Artiodactyla; family Bovidae; genus Bos; species Bos indicus x Bos taurus. The sequence continues at coordinate 29,436,283 of NC_040097.1, read as the reverse complement.
CTCCTGTTACCTCTTGCCCTTCCACTAGTGTGGCTTGACTTCCAGCCTCCAGGCTCTCTGTACAGATGACATCCCTGTCCTGCGTTCATACAGGCATGTCATGGATGCGTACGAACCTGTCAAGACCTACAAGCCAACAGGCATCCTTCAAAGTCTGTCAACAGCCATCTCACCTCGGAGGCCTCAGGATACAAAGGCAAGAACCAGCTAAATAAACCAAATCCAACCATCAGTCATCCAATAAATATTTTCCAACAAAAGTTTATGGATATATAAACCCAAAATGAATGTCTTTCACTGTCTAATTCCATATAATGCAGGAGAGCTCAGAATTACCCATGAATCTAGCTGTGGAACAAAAATTCTTCAGAAAGGCATTGAATATGAAAAAAAAAAAATCTCGCACTTCTCATGATAGTGAAAGACTGTCTTTTCAGATATAGAAAACCGAAGACTTGGCTCAAAGTTCCGCTCGAATTGATAAAAATAAATTATTTTATTGGTAAAACCTAGAGTCAGCCAGAAAAAAGTATGCAAACTTCCCCCAATCACTATCAGTGTGGGTATAAATTGACATGATCCTTTTGGAAGGCAATTAGTAAATTACATGAAAAGCTTTAGAAATTTCACCATTAATTCAGTAAGCCCCTACTTATGACTTCAACCTATATAAACAGATAGATATATGAAAAGATTCATGAAAATGTTTAAGAATATTTATAATAGCAAAAATTGTCAAGAATCTACATTTTTATTGAATGGTGGAACTGTTAAACGCTTTATGATATGTGACATAAGAAATGATATACATTATTTGATTTCTTATTTATTAAGTACCTATTATGTACCAGGCACCCTTTCAGGAGATTGCAATTAATAAATATAGACAAAGCCTTCATAAAGGTGATATTTCAGTCAAGGGTAGAAGAGACATATACTACAAAATCAAGCAAATAAGTACACATGCAAAATATTTTTAGAGCAATAGAAAGTAGTAGAAAGCTGAGAGCTGAAGAATTGATGTTTCTGAACTGTGGTATTGGAGAAGACTCTTGAGAGTCCCTTGGACTTCAAGGAGATCAAACCAGTCCATCCTAAAGACCAGTCCTGGGTGTTCATTGGAAGGACTGATGCTAAGGATGAAACTCCAGTACTTTTGGCCACCTGATGCAAAGAACTGAATCATTGGAAAAGACCTGATGATGGGTAAGATTGAAGGCAGGAAGAGAAGGGGACGACAGAGGATCAGATAGTTGGATGGCATCATCAACTCGATGGACATGATTTTGAGCAAGCTCCGGGGGCTGGTGATGGATAGGGAAACATGGCATGCTGCAGTCCATGGGGTCACAAAGAACTGGACACAACTGAGCGACTGCTGCTGCTGCTGCTGCTAAGTCGCTTCAGTTGTGTCCGACTCTGTGCAACCCCATGGACTGCAGGCCACCAGGCTCCTCTGTCCAAGGGATTCTCCAGGCAAGACAATGGAGTGGGTTGCCATTTCCTCCTCCAATGCATGCAAGTGAAAAGTCAAAGTGAAGTCGCTCAGTCATGTCCGACTCCTAGCGACCCCATTGACTGCAGCCTACCAGGCCCCTCCGTCCATGGGATTTTCCAGGCAAGAGTACTGGAGTGGGGTGCCATTGCCTTCTCCTAACTGAGCAACTAAACTAAACTAAATAGAAAGTACTATGCAGATAATAAAGTAGTGATATAATAGAAATTGCTGGTGGTGAAAGCTAGGGATTATTTTATACAAGGATTTCTCAACATATGCACTATTGACATTGAAAACCATATTCTTTGTGTAGGCTTTTTTTGTTGGGGGAGGGCTGTGATGGTTCCTGTGCATTGCAGGATGTTTATTTAGCAGTATCCGCCTAGATCTGATAGATAGAGTGCCTGATGAACTATGGAATGAGGTTCGTGACATTGTACAGGAGACACAGAGCAAGACCATCCCCATGGAAAAGAAATGCAAAAAAGCAAAACGGCTGTCTGGGGAGGCCTTACAAATAGCTGTGAAAAGAAGAGAAGCGAAAAGCAAAGGAGGAAAGGAAAGATATAAACATCTGAATGCAGAGTTCCAAAGAATAGCAAGAAGAGATAAGAAAGCCTTCTTCAGCGATCAATGCAAAGAAATAGAGGAAAACAACAGAATGGGAAAGACTAGGGATCTCTTCAAGAAAATCAGAGATACCAAAGGAACATTTCATGCAAAGATGAGCTTGATAAAGGACAGAAATGGTATGGACCTAACAGAAGCAGAAGATATTAAGAAGAGATGGCAAGAATACACAGAAGAACTGAACAAAAAAGGTCTTCACGACCCATATAATCACAATGGTGTGATCACTGACCTAGAGCCAGACATCCTGGAATGTGAAGTCAAGTGGGGCTTAGAAAGCATCACTACGAACAAAGCTAGTGGAGGTGATGGAATTCCAGTTGAACTATTCCAAATCCTGAAAGATGATGCTGTGAAAGTGCTGCACTCAATATGCCAGCAAATTTGGAAAACTCAGCAGTGGCCACAGGACTGGAAAAGGTCCGTTTTCATTCCAATCCCAAAGAAAGGCAATGACAAAGAATGCTCAAACTACTGCACAATTGCATTCATCTCACATGCTAGTCAAATAATGCTCAAAATTCTCCAAGCCAGGCTTCAGCAATATGTGAACCGTGAACTTCCTGATGTTCAAGCTGGTTTTAGAAAAGGCAGAGGAACCAGAGATCAAATTGCCAACATCCGCTGGATCATGGAAAAAGCAAGAGAGTTCCAGAAAAACATCTATTTCTGCTTTATCGACTATGCCAAAGCCTTTGACTGTGTGGATCACAATAAACTGTGGAAAATTCTGAAAGAGATGGGAATACCAGACCACCTGATCTGCCTCTTGAGAAATTTGTATGCAGGTCAGGAAGCAACAGTTAGAACTGGACATGGAACAACAGACTGGTTCCAAATAGGAAAAGGAGTTCGTTAAGGCTGTATACTGTCACCCTGTTTATTTAACTTCTGTGCAGAGTACATCATGAGAAACGCTGGACTGGAAGAAACACAAGCTGGAATCAAGATTGCTGGGAGAAATATCAATAACCTCAGATATGCAGATGACACCACCCTTATGGCAGAAAGTGAAGAGGAACTCAAAAGCCTCTTGATGAAAGTGAAAGAGGAGAGTGAAAAAGTTGGCTTAAAGCTCAACATTCAGAAAACGAAGATCATGGCATCCAGTCCCACCACTTCATGGGAAATAGATGGGGAAACAGTGGAAACAGTGTCAGACTTTATTTTTCGGGGCTCCAAAATCACTGCAGATGGTGACTGCAGCCATGAAATTAAAAGATGCTTACTCCTTGGAAGGAAAGTTATGACCATACTAGATAGTATGTTCAAAAGCAGGGACATTACTTTGCCAACAAAGGTTCATCTAGTCAAGGCTATGGTTTTTCCTGTGGTCATGTATGGATGTGAGAGTTGGACTGTGAAGAAAGCTGAGTGCCGAAGAATTGATGCTTTTGAACTGTGGTGTTGGAGAAGACTCTTGAGAGTCCCTTGGACTGCAAGGTGATCCAACAGTCCATTCTGAAGGAGATCAGCCCTGGGATTTCTTTGGAAGGAATGATGCTAAAGCTGAAACTCCAGTCCTTTGGCCACCTCATGCGAAGAGTTGACTCATTGGAAAAGACTCTGATGCTAGGAGGGATTGGGGGCAGGAGGAGAAGGGGACGACAGAGGATGAGATGGCTGGATGGCATCACTGACTCGATGGACGTGAGTCTGAGTGAACTCCGGGAGTTGGTGATGGACAGGGAGGCCTGGCATGCTGCGATTCATGGGGTCACAAAGAGTCGGACATGACTGAGGGACTGATCTGATCTGATCTGATCTGGCTGCTAGTCACTGAAAGTACTCATCCCAATCATGACAGTAAAACATGTCTCCAACCATTGCCAAACGTGCCTTTGGTGGCAAAATCTGACCCAACTGAGAATCACTCCTTTAGATATAGTGTAAGTAAAGCTTCTTTGCGGAGAAGGCAAGGGCACCCCACTCCAGTACTCTTGCCTGGAAAATCCCATGGATGGAGGAACCTGGTAGGCTGCAGTCCATGGGGTTGCTAAGAATCGGACACGACTGAGCGACTTCACTTTCACTTTTCACTTTCATGCATTGGAGAAGGAAATGGCAACCCACTCCAGTGTTCTTGCCTGAAGAATCCCAGGGATGGTGGAGCCTGGTGGGCTGCCATCTATGGGGTCGCACAGAGTTGGACACGACTGAAGTGACTTAGCAGCAGTAGCAGCAGCAAGGCTTCTTTGAGGAGGTAACATCTGAGATGAGATGTATGCTTTGAAATAATCTTTAGGATTAGAGAAATATTCATGATATAACAGTAACATATATAATATAGTCAATAAAATGTTGATGTTGATCAAGGTGGATATCCTTTTTAAATCTCTATCTAGACAGAGAATATAGCATGATGGTAAGAACCATAGGTCTGTAGCCTTGCTGCCTTAATTTCAATCGCAGTTCCACTGCTTTTTATAGGTGGCCTTGGGTAAGTTACTTTACATCCTTGTGCTCTTTGGTCTTCATTCAAAGAGTGTGGATGATACTAGTAGTACTTAAATAAGTAGTATTAAATGAGTGTTAAGTACTACTAGTATCATCCCCACGGTAACTCAGAGGGTAAAGAATCTGCCTGTAATGCAGAAGACCAGATTCGATCCCTGGGTTCGGAAGATCCCCTGGAGAAGGGAATGGCAACCCACTCCAGTATTCTTGCCTGGAGAATCCCATGGACAGAGGAGCCTGGTGGGTTACAATCCATGGGGCTGCAAAGAGTTGGACATGACTGAGCAACTAACACTACTACTACTACTACTACTACTAGTATTAAACGAGTTAATACCAACAACAGTTCTAGAAGAGTGAGTGACACATCTTGGAAGCACTATATACAATATATGCATACATATTATTATATATACAATATACATATATATTATATAATAATACATTAAAGTTACATTAATATATATTCTAAATTTAATACATACTACATAGTATAAATCTGATGCATATATAGACACATACGCTAAATATATATACCAGATATTTCTATTGTCTTTTGGTGAGACAAATAAAATGTGTTAATAATGGTAGAATTACAGGGGATTTTATTTTGCTTGTCTTTTTGTATTCTTCACAGTTTTATAGACACAAATGTAAATTCTGCATTCACATCAAAATAAAAATCAATATTATTTTAGCACAAAGAGAGAATTTTTAGACTTTCACCAGGATCAACTGGCATATTGAGAGTGGGATAAGAAGGCCAATAGAAGACGTGATCAGAAAAGCCTGTACCAAGGAAAATGAGTCAATTGTCAACTGAAAGTTGAGACACCCCACATTCAGTCTGTCAGTCAATTCATCCTTCATCTGAAATTTAACACGTGTTTTTTGCCAGACACTGTGTTAGGTGCTGGAAAATCAAAGACAAATAGAGGTGCATTTTCTGCAAGGAACTCACAGCAGAAAGGGGAAGAGAAATACATCCAAAATTAACCACTGTGCACAGAACTATAGGATATAATGAGGATACCTGCCCAGGTCTCTGGGGGCTCCCAAAGGAAACAATTAGTTTCAGCTGGAGTAGGGGGTATTGTAGGAAACTTCACCTATGAGATGTCACTTGCATTTGTCTTTGAGGGATAAATTTGGAAAATGCAATCATTTGTAAGAATTCTGGTTCTAGGCAATCACATAGCATGCTTCCTAATCAAACACCAGCAAGATCACCTAGAGAGGGAAATCACAAAGGACAAAGGAGTTACACTTCAGAAAAGTGTCTTGATCTCATATCAGAGTGCCTGGTTTCATAAAGCAATTTGTGAAAATAAAGTTTGACTGTCATAGGAATTAGAAGGCATAAGTTCAAGTACTAGCTCTGCCCCTTACCAGTCGGGTAATCTTGGGCAAACCATTAAAATCTCTGACCCTCCATCTACTTCTTCATTCATATAATAGTGATAATAATACTTTGCAATAGTGTTGTGAGCGTCAAATGAGATAATGCAAATAAGAGACTTTCAGTGACATTCAAATAGTTGGGATGATAAACTGTGATGGCTTTAACATAATAGTGACAATTGTGAATAATTATAATTTAATTTTTAACATTTATAATTAAATACAAACAGTAAGAAAAGAAATCAACTGTATATACAACACCAATTAGACATGAGTTTATAGCCTGATTGGCTCCATTTATTTTTTCAGAGCTCTTAACCTATTACTAATCCAAGTGCATCAAGCTATAAAAACTTTATACAATTCTTTCCCTAAGATAATATAATCTTTATTTCTTGAGACACTTTATACTAACATTAAACTGAAAGTAACTGGATAAAAATGAAATGGAGACTCATAATTGCAAACTGTTTTCATGTTGAAAGATTCAACCACATTCTAGGACTGAATTACTCTTGCTACAGTTTAGGATCGAGCTATAAAAGTATATCACTTAGCCTACATCTGCCTACCAGTGCAAAGTATTGCGGCAAACAGAAAACAGAGGTAATTACCTAGAAGCATTGGGCCAAACACTCCACTTCGGCCCCTAAGACTGAAGTTGCTTTGCAGGCAGCAGGGAAACCTAGGACAGGGCCATGGTCAATTTCCTCTTAAAACTTTCTTCCCCCTGAATCCTTTTCACCTTGAACAGTCAGCCCTATCATATTTGGAGAAATGATACTTGCTTGCTTTTTCTCTCTTTATTGAAAAGGCTTAAGATGTCCTCTTGTCATGGCCCTTGATAAACATTTCATCTAATATTTTTTGAGACAGTTTTAGTTGAAGCGCTGGCAGAAGACAAATCAAAACAATAATACATAAAACTGCTGCTTTACTTGAGTGTCTTAAAAAAAAAAAAAAAAAAAAGCCCTGAATGTCTTTAAAGGACATCTAACCAGAATTGGCATCTGAAAAATTAAAGAAAAAGAAGACCCCACATACTCAGTTCATTTATTTCTCCCCCATTAAAAAAAAAATTAAAAACTCCAGTACTTTGGCCACCTGATATGAAGAACTGACTCATTTAAGACTCTGATGCTGGAAAAGATTGAAGGCGGGAGGAGACGGGGACGACAGGGGATAAGATGGTTGGATGACATCACCAACTCAATGGACATGAGTTTGAGTAAACTCTGGGAGTTGGTGATGGACAGGGAGGCCTGGCATATTACAGTCCATGGGGTGAAAAAGAGTTGGACACGACTAAGTGACTGAACTGAACTGAAAAAACAGAGGTAATGAACGTAAGATTTTATGTGGTCCTATCTAACAGGATATAACAATGACACATTCCATGAATTACTGACTGCCATTCATCTCAAAAGGTGAGATACTTAAGAAGCCTTCAACTCTCACCTTGAGTAAACTACCCCACTCAGCTTTGAAAAAGAAAATGTGTGTTTTTAAAATACAACTTCTTTAAGTATCAGTTACCTTGTATTACACTTTTGACACTACTAGGGAATCCTTATCTTCCTCATTTTGTTCTGTCGTTAACCATAGTATCAGATCTCAAACTTAACTCAGTTTAAGAAAAACAGTGCTCTATACATCAGGAAAATGATTCTAGCTCTTTCTAATAATTTTTCACCATGTGTGATCATGTATGCTTTTTTCTATTTTGTGTATTGTGTCATTACCCACCAAGCTGTGAAGACAGTCCATATATTCTAACAAGAAGATATCACTTCTGACATTTGTGTGAACTTTACAAACTTTACACACTAAGGGAGAAACTTTTTTTCTTACCTGTACAGTGTCAGCTTACTAATCATACTTATCTGTTAATGGCTTGGTAACTTATACTTACAAATGTCACTTCTCTGTTTTGATCAGATTTCAACTACAGATAATCACAGTACTAAATTCTAAGTTAGAGGACAATTTAAATCCAAAGGAAAATGTAATTCATCATCACAGCTTTAAAAAATAGTCCAAATATTTGAAATGCACACTCACCTTAAAATTCTGGTGCAGAATTAAAATGAAAATCATCCTTCCTTAAAGTCTTATCTAATCATTTTCATAGAGACTTCTGGAGTTTATTGCTCAGAAGGAAAACTTAAAAGCAAGCTACTTTTTTTCAAAAGGCCATTTGTCAACAGAACTGAGTTAAGCCATTGAGAATAAGAGAATGGGAAAGAAAGAGTTACTGACATTTTGTGTGTATGAATGATGTGTGTGTGCTTTGTTTTGCTTTTTTATGAGTAATATGATCAGGAGAATATTGCTCATGATATCATTGTGATCACAGTGTATAAGATGTCTTGGGAGAGCTGCTATTATGGTTGAGATCAATGGTACTGAAATACAGGCCAATCTTGTTTTGTTTTGCTTTGCCGTATAGTGCTTCCCAGATACTGCATTTTTTACAAATTGAAAAATGTGTTAGTTGCTCAGTCGTGTCCAACTCTTTGCTATCCATGGACTGTGGCCCACCAGGATACTCCGTCCATGGGATTCTCCGCGCAAGAATATTGAAATGGGTTGCCATTTCCTTCTCCAGGGGCTCTTCCCAACCCAGGGATTGAACCTGGGTCTCGTGCATTGCAGGCAGATTCTTTACCATCTGAGCCACCAAGGAAGCAGTCTATGGCAACTTTGCATGAAATAATTCTATCAGAGTCACTTCTTCCAACAGCAGTTTCTCACTTTAAGTCTCTGTGTCACATTTTAATAATCCTCAGTGCATGCTGTGCTCTCGCGCTAGGTTGCTTCAGTCATGTCTGACTCTATGTATTCATGGACTGTAGCCCGCCAGGCTCCTCTCTCCACAGAATTCTCCAGGCAAGAATACTGGAGTGGCTTGCTGTGCCCTCCTCCAGGGGATCTTCCAACCCAGGGATTGAACCTGAGTCTCACATTTCCTGTAGTGGCAGGCAGGTTCTTTACCTGGGTATTCTCACAGTATTTCAAACTTTTTCATTTTTACTATATTTGTTATGGTAATCTGTGATCAGTGATCTTTGAGGTGACTATGACAAAGAGATTACAACTCACTGATGCTTAGCATTTTTGAGCAATGAAGTATTTTTAAGTAAGGTATGTACGTTGTGTTTTTCGACAAAATGCTGTTACACACTTAACAGACTATGCTGCTGCTGCTGCTGCTAAGTCGCTTCAGTCGTGTCCAACTCTGTGCGACCCCAGAGATGGCAGCCCACCAGGCTCCCCCGTCCCTGGGATTCTCCAGGCAAGAACACTGGAGTGTGTTGCCATTTCCTTCTCCAATGTATGAAAGTGAGAAGTGAAAGTGAAGTCACTCAGTCATGTCCGACTCTTCGCGGCCCCATGGACTGCAGCCTACCAGGCTCCTCCGTCCATGGGATTTTCCAGGCAAGAGTACTGGAGTTGGGTGCCATCGCCTTCTCCAAAACAGACTATAGTATAATGTAAACATAACTTTCAGATGTGCTGAGAAAGCAAGATTCACATGACCTGCTTTACTGCGATATTTGTTTCACTGTGGTCTTTTGCAACAGAACCAGCGAAATCTCTGAGGTATGCCTTGGAATCCAGAATTAAGGGCACAGAAGATTAAACCTGACTGGTAGTTTGCAAATGAAAAAACAGAGATGGACTTGTGAGATATTTAGAAGGAAGAACAAATAAGAACTGGTAAATAATATGATGGAAGGACGCACGTGTGCGTGTTTGGTGAGTGTGCTCAGTTGCTTAGTCATGTTCCACTCTTTGCAACCCCATGGACCGTAGCTCACCAGGTACCTCTCTCCATGGAATTTTTCAGGCAAGATTACTGGAGGGGTTGCCATTTCCTACTTCAGGGGATCTTCCCAACACAGAGATCAAACCTGCATCTCTTGCACCTCCTACGTTGGCAGGCAGATTCTTTACTATTGCACCAGGTGGAGGGATGGAACAAATCAAAGAATACTTTAAGTTTTAGAAATCAGCAAAAGGGCAATACTTTGAAAAGAAATTAATTGTGAATTCTTCAGGGATATTCAGAAATATCAAGTTCAGGGAGGAGAATGAAAGTCCAAGTAGAAAGAGACAAAACAATTGTAATAATTTGGCTGAAAATTCAAATAAAACATCCAATAGTCAGCTGCATGTCTGAGATTGCAATGTGTGATGACTGTGGGTCTCTTGAGGACCAAGACTATTTGCTCTTAGTCTCTGAAATCCCAAGCATATCTAGGCACACAGTTATGTGCCTGGCTGACTGACTGCATAGAGATTTGGTAACCAACTGCACAAAGAAAATGAGTTGTGAGTGAGAATTAAGACCAAGGAACAAAGCAAGGAACTAAAAGGACAAAGTTTGAGGAATATTTAAGGAATGGGAGGGGGAAAAAGAAACCAGTAACAGAGGTATGAAAGGTCTGTCAAAGAAGTAAACCCAGAGAGAGAAAGGGGAGTGGAAGGGAAGAAAAAAAACAAGAAGAGAATCAGAGGAGTGCCTGTGGGATAGGGTGGGGGTAATGCTACTTATTCATAATTTGAATAAGTAGTTCATAAGTATATTCATAATTTGAATATACATATGTATAGATATATGTATAAACTCTGAAGATGCACCAATGCAAAAATTCTAAAGTCACAATTAGTGAGCAAAAATGAAAATCATTAAAATGTTTCCTTAAAAACTTCAAATAAATAAATTAACATCTCCTCTCACATTGATTCATCCATTGCATGTGGGTACTCAATAAACGTTAATTGAACTAAATTAATAACATTTGCTCAGTGGTAATAAAAAATTAATTAACTGTCTGTCTTCTCTGTTACTCACATTTATTCCCACTGCTTCTGCAATTACTTCTAGCCCAAACAGAAATTTTCTATTTCCTTGACTTTTAGTATCCACTTTAATATTTTTCCCCAACAATACAGATGAACTTCTAATTTTTGTCCTAATTTTTGTGATCTTTTTCCTGTTGAAAAAAATTATTTTCTCTAAGTTAATGTCAAGAACTATGTATAACATCCCAAATATAGTTTCACAAATTCCTTATTTAATTCCAAAATAGTTTTCTCTGCAGAAGATGTGATACCACTTTTTATGTGTTTCTCCTTTTAGCTTATGTTACTTTGTAATACTTTGGGTACAAAGTCAAATAACACCACAAAAGAAGGAATCTGGGGAAATTATTGTTAGCACTCCATCTACAAAAGACGGAAGATGTCAGTAACATTCACCCAAAATTGTGACTCATTTCAGATGTCAGAATTCTGGGTTGAACAGACTGGGTTCTGAAATGTGTGTTTGTCAGATGATTTTCTAATGAGTAACAGATAGTTCCCACTGGGGAGTGGAAAAAAATAAAAATATAAACAGATATAGAATTAAAATAACTTTATGAATGGCAGCTTAACTTCTCTATAAAATTCTCTCAGTACAAGCCCAGTGTCTCCAAATGGTTGCTTAATGTAGCACACCACTTAGATTCAAAATGCTATACTTAAAAGTGTCGAGAAATTAAAAAGAGAATCATATACCACTTGGCTGTATACTGTATTCTCCGCATGTTCTTACATTCCAGTAACCTCTATCCAACTTTTTTTGTTACTGAATTACTTTGTGCAAAAGCAATTTACATTACATGCTGCCTGACTACGTGTGATAATTTGCACTGATTGTTAATTAATTCTGTAAGTAAATAGCTGCTGTAATCTCTATCCTCATCAAGGTTTCGCTATCTATCAGCTCTTCCTGAGGATAGAGCAGCTGTAACTAAAAAGGCAGGATTCCCTAAATGTGCGAGAAGGTAGTCCTGCTTTGTAAAGACTGCTGAGGGAGAGATATGTCTATAAAGTGATGTTATTTGCAAGGCTTGATTTCCAGTAGGTGACACATCAAAGGATTTAGAGTGAAAAGGGTTTTGCTGATGTGCAGTTCCAGTGGTGAGGAAAGAGAGAGAAAAGCTAAGAACAAATAGGAGGAAATACTGAGTAATATAAAGAGACAGGGATAAGAGCAACGGTTTTGGAATCCAAACGGCCTGGGTTCAAATCCCAGGTCTATCGTTTACTAACAAGGAAGCCTCAGGCAACTTATCTAAATAAACTTTCTAAGCCTTGGCTTTACTCATCTGTTAACTTGGGGTACCAATGTATGCATTTCCTATGTATTCTGGGAGGCTGACAATAACTGCCTCCTAGTGTCTTTGTGATGCTTAAATAAGGTACATAGTGGTAACACAGAACACTTGACATAAAATGTATACAATTCTGTGTGTGTGTGTGTGTGTGTGTGTGCATGCGTGTGTGCGCACGTGCATTTAAGGCAGTGGTTTGGTATTCAAAATGGGTGATTTTTAACCCTTGGAGGAAATCTGGCAATATCCACAGACATTTTTGTTTATTGTATCCTGGGGTAATTGGTGTTACTGGCATCAAGTAGGGAGAGGACTGGGATGTTGCTAAACATTCTATAATTTCCCTGTGACAAAGAATTATCCGGCCCCAAATGTCAGTACTTCTCAGAGTACTGAAGGCATAATTTTAATGACTATTTGTGATCATAGGTGGTTAGTCGACACTTTGATATCCAAGTAAGAAAAATAAACTATTCTTTTTTATCATTATCTTAAATCCATGAATCTCTCTTGAGTTAGAGTCCAAGAGTTTCTCAATCTGTTGAGCTAATTCTATCAATTCAATATTACATTGTTATTACTGTTATTCAGTTGCTAATTTGTATCCAACTCTTTGCAACCCCATGCTGCTGCTGCTGCTGCTAAGTCACTTCAGTCGTGTCTGACTCTGTGCGACCCCATAGACGGCAGCCCACCAGGCTCCGCCGTCGCTGGGATTCTCCAGGCAAGAACACTGGAGTGGGTTGCCATTTCCTTCTCCAATGCATGAAAGTGAAAAGGGAAAGTGAAGTCGAGTCCGACTCTTAGCGCCATGGACTGCAGCCTACCAGGTTTCCCTGTCCTTCACTATTTCCCCGAGTTTGCTCAAACTCATGTCCATTGAGTCTGTGATGCCATCCAACTAACTCATTCTCTGTCACTTCTCCTCTTGCCATCAGTTTTTCCCAGCATGACAGTCTTTTACAGCAAGTCGGCTCTTTGCATTAGGTGCCCAAAGTATTGGAGCTTCAGTTTCAGTATCAATCCTTCCAATGTATATTCAGAGTTGATTTCTTTTAGGATTGACTGGTTTGATCTCCTAGCTGTCTAAGGGACTCTCAAGAGTCCTCTCTAGCACCACAGTTAGAAAGCATAAATTCTGCAGTGTTTAGCCTTCTTTTATGGCCCAACTCTCACATCCATATATGATTACTAGAAAAACCATAGCTTTGACTATATGTACCTTTGTAGTCAAAATGATGTCTCTGGTTTTTGCTGTCTAGGTTGATATTACATTAAATGCTATCAACAATAGATGTTTTCCAGAACCTGTTTCTGCCAATCCCTTTTAACGTGAATCAAACTGCATCTAAGAGATTTAAAGCCAAGAGCATAAGAGACAGAAAAAAGAAATTAAGCACTGTTAAAGTCAAGTCTATTTGGAGGCTCAGAAAGAAACAAAAAAGGCTGAAGACAACTGTGTGTGCAATAGTGTCAGCTCTCACACAAGTTAGGAGCCTTTGGAGAGCAACTGTTTCATAATTAGCTTCTGAAAATCACTGATGTACCTATCAGTAGGCTGTCCTCTCCTTTTTCCACTCTCAAAAGCAGAAGGTCACTATGGCAGTGGTTCCCAAACTTGTCAGCATGTTGGAATCTCCTGGGGAGCTTCCAAAATCTCTGAGGAACTGTAATCCAATCTGTTAAAGGGATAGAGGGGATGCCTGATCTTTAAAATATTTCCAAGTTTTAAAAGATTTCCAAGATGATTCTACTCTGTAGATAGGTCTAGGAACCCCCGTCCTAGCAGGTAGGATCAAGTAGAGATTTTCATCTGCTTCAAACCAAAAAGCAGCTTCTGAAAGGACAATGACAATGGAGTTGGCAAGAAGATACTTCCTGCACTGAGCTGCCTAACCACAGTAAAATTAAACCAGGTTGCCAACTCTTTTATTGATTTCAGTCACTCAGTGAGCATTACTCAATCAGGGACTGGGCTAGTGATGGAAAAGGAAATCCTCCAGAAAGCATCTTCACTACCTCCCAGTAGAGCTGCCCGATCCCCAGGACTGGTGCTTGTTGAGGTCTGGAGAATTCCCTGGGAATCAGTCTGGATGTATGTGTGTCTCACATCTGTTAACCCTTCTCTGCATCTCTGGATCACTTCACTGGTGCAGTTAAGCTATACATTAACTGCACCACTACCCTGTCTTGTCTCTTTCTCTAACCTGATTTTGTGGTATGCTTCTGTTGTACGCTCCTCAACATTTTACTGTATTGCTAATTTGTTCGACATTTCTAAAAGCCAGTGACCATACCTCTGTTGCGTTAGTCACTCAGTCACGTCTCACTCTCTGCGACCCCATGGACTGTAGCCCACCAGGCTTCTCTGTCCATGGGATTCTCCAGGCAAGAATACTGGAATGGATTGCTATTCCCTTCTCCAGGGGATCTTCCTGACCCAGAGATTGACCCTGGGTCTTCTGCATTGCAGGAAGATTCTTTATTGTCTGAACCCCCAGGGCAGCCCCAGTTAGGCAGCACTGAATTCTGAGGGCCCAGCCCAGTGCTAACACCCTCAATTATTATGTGGGAATCAGTAAACAAACATGGGAGATGTGAACCACATGAAGCATCTAGGTCTCCTCAGCCTGCCCTGTGCCTCTCCAAACCAGGATCTCAGTCAAAGAGCTTGCTAGACATTCCCTCCCAGGGTGTTACATGGAAATAAAAGCCTGTTCCCCAAGAAGCACACTCTCAAAGCCACAAAGAAAGACTATCACCTTTATAAGGACCTAACAAATGGCAAAGCAGAGAAAAGACTGGCAACCAAAGAGTCTTCAAGGCAGACATGGAAATGAGCTTATAGGCTGGTTACGTGTGACCCCTTTTCTTATACAGGGAAGGAAACTGAGGTCTGTAAAGACAAAGGAATGCAACAACTTGATTGAGATCATACACATTATTAAACAGTACTGTCCAGCATTTAAAAATCCGTTTATTGGCCAAAAAGTTCATTTAGGTTTCTCCAGGAGATGTTAGAGAAAAACCCAAACCAACTTCTTGGCTAACCCAATACTACTTCTGAGATTCACAACACATTATGACAATAAGCTGACAACATTTTATGAGATTTTTGTTAATTCTAGTGAATGAACACCTTGCTTCTCCCACCCATTACTACAAAGACCACCATGGAAATTAGTGTTACCAATTACCATGAAATGTGAAAATTGCCATGTGTTTTAAATTGTATAATTATTGCACGTTTATTCTTACATATATTTTCATTCAAAATAATCCTATTCAATAACGTTGCATACTTTCAAATAATATTTTAATCTTAGAAAAGTCTAGAATGGGGATTTGTCCGCAAACATCCATCTTTGGATCCCTAGGTCATGTCAACTATAGTGGGTGTCTGTATGTGTGTTTTCTTTTTTCATCTAGATGTGCAACTCACAAATGAAAAGCAGGCAGACCAGAAAGCCATTAATGCTATCGTTATAAATTCAGTATCCGAATTCAATATCACAGATGGACCAGCCAAGGAAACCCCCAGTGAGAAAAAACTGTCAGAATCCAGCATATCACTGTCCTCCCTTGAAGAAAGCCAAACGAAATTTTCCTACCTCCAAACTGATACTTCAGTTCATCCGAGAGACACTGATGGTATGTTTCTCACAATCAACCTATCTCTAAATAAAGCTCCCCAACCCCCGGCCCCTGGAAAATCATCACATATGCTGTTAGGGGGAAAAAAAGTCTTTATGAATATTAAACAGGAAGACTTTGATTTGAAAACTCTGGTGAATGACACATGTCAAGGTCACCTTGCAATTATGAGGTGCTTGGTAGGTTGTTTGCTCTCCAAGGTGGGAGTCTGAGGCAAAGTGTTTTAAATAGCTTGAGTGAGGTATAATCATCCTGGCTATGGAGTGATGAAGTAAATTTTTTAAATGGCCAATTTTTTTCTCTTCTTGGATCTGGAACTATTCAACCTTTGAGTCTAGACTGAGAGGACTGAGAGGAGAAGAAGGCAGAGTGGAATAGTATCAAAAAGTTGAAAATGTGTAAAAATAAACTTCTTTAACTATAAGGATGCTGACATCAGCAGCCTGTGGGAAAAGGTTGGTTCCTCTGGTAACACTACCTCCTAGGCGTTTGAATCAGTGCAAAGCTACACCAAACCATCTCGATGTATGACATAAGAGGCATGTTTCATCTGCAAAACCAATTTCAAACTGAGCTGATGTTAAATGATCAGCATAGTCAAGTTCAAAGTAATGGACTTCAGACTAAGACATATGGAATTTTAATCAGGCTAACTTTGCAGTGACCTTTACAGAAGATGCAAATCACTCAAGAGCTTTATAATATTCCATATTGATATTTGCATTTAAGGAAAACTCGAAGTTTCTCAAAGGAAAACATAACAGGGTATAGTTTCTGGTCTATATTTAAATTCATATTTGCCTTTCAAAATAAGACAAAAAATGAAATGAACTCTGTATAACAGGAACTTTGAAATCACATCAGTTTAATTCCTGACTCAAATTTATTCACTGTATAAAACTGGATAAAGTTTTACCACCTATGAATCTCAGACTTTCAGTTATATAATGGTGCTAGTAACATGCCATACGGTGTTTTGAAGATCAAATGAAACAGCACGGGAAAACATCCCAAAGTCTATCACATAATGGGTGTCTAATTTTTGCTTTTATTATGATTACGGTTTTAAAAAGTAAGGAAAAGATTTCTAATACATGTTATATATGATCTTGTGAAAATGTCATGGATGCTTTGGACCAGAAGCTACAGACAGGATCGCCTGCAAATGCAGTTGCCAGATGATAATGTGAATAATGAAGCATGGAGGTAAACAATAGACATTGGCGAGTATTATGGCAAGGTAAACAGCACCGCCTCTACTCAGCTCCAGCTAATTGTTGCCAGAAGGAAAAAGAGGTTCAGAGTTGCCAGACCTAGAATGTTACACGCAACCTCTCAATTTGTAAGTGTTGGCAATACTTACGATGTTGCCAGCTTACTTTATGAAGCCCCAGATACTCACAACAAGACATGGATTTTGGCTAACTCTGGCCAGGTTATGACCTTGAGTCAAGATGATGTCCATATTTCTCGTTTTGTTAGAGCTTGGTGCTAATCAAGAAAACAGGCAATACAACAGCATTCTCAACATTTTGACACTAAAGAATTCTGTCAAATCATGTCAGGGTTACACAGCTCTTGTAATGATTCCAGAATCAGGAATTCCCATTATATGTATCCACACACACACACACGTATAGCAGAACCACTCTAACCTGTCTTATCAGGTGTCTTGGCAGAATGAGAAGGCCAATGCAGTCAGCATGTTGCCTGAACCCTTGTATTCTCAGGGAAGACCCAAATGACTATTCTATTAAAATGGCAACCCTACTCTGGTGCCTCATGTAGGAAAAAACCATTCACTCTGCAAAAGAGCAAAGGAGATTCATGAAGACCACTGAATTAGACTGTCTTGTTAAGGCCTGGACCAAGGATACTGTGGTCCAGGAAATTCCAATATTAAGCTAACAGCCTAGGCAGTAGTTTACCCTTCATTTTCCTAGCTGTAAAAAAAAAAAAAAAAATCTCCCTACCACGGTAAGCACTTTTGGTATCTGGTTGAAAGACAGTAAAACATCCAGACAAGGGCCCACAAACAGTGTGAAGAAACTCTTATTATCCTAAACAGCAAAGATCAAGGAACTAAAACAGTTAAATCAGATTCACTTCATTTTAGGAAATTTTGATAGTAATTAATTTAAGGATGCAGAAATTGAGAGCTGGGGTCATTGTTCATACTGAGATAAATACAGAAATATCTTTCAGGAACAGCAGGGGAAACAGAAGGGAAAAGAGAAGATTGCATCCACTTCCATGTAGTTTGTGGTTAATTTATTTTCAAATATATAAATGAGTGCATAGGAATGGGTGCTTAATTGCTAATATCTATTATTTATATACATTTCCCCACTTAAAACAAGGATGGAGAAGCCTCACACATGCAGATTTTGTAAAATGTGCTTCATCCATTAGCACAGTTCATGGTGTGTGCACTGATGGGAATTTAAGAAGGATCTTTACTGCGCATCACACACTATGTGCTGCGACATTATTATTAAATCATGGCTCATCCGTGTGGTCCCATTCCTGGAGAAAAGGGGAGAAGTCCAGAGCACTATCTGTGCTTCTGCTTCTATGATCTGACTGTAAAAGCATCCCGGTGGATGATAAAACCAGGGATATACATGCTATGAGAAAACAGGCTGCTTAAAAAGATTCCTGAGAATATACCTAATGGATGTATAATTTTGAATCTGAGGTGTCTCATCCAAGTGGAAGAGGAAAATCATAAATATAAGACACCTCAAAAGAATAGTCTTAATTACACCATGGACTACTGAATAAAATGATTACATTTTCTACACTGTAAATTTCATACAATTAAATGCAACAGTGTCACCTTATAAAATGTTTCAATTTTATAATTATTTCAGTTCATTTGCTCAGAAAAAAACATAAGCACAAATTTACTAAGTATCACCCAAATCTAGTCATTCTAGTTCTAAAGAACTAACTTGAATGTTAGTTGTGCTTGTCTGAACTTAAATAGATCTTGACATATTTAAGTAGCTATTAAAATTGATAAAATCAGGGATGATACCCCAGCTAGAGAAAGGCAGTCACACTTTATCTATTTCCATTCTGCATTACAGACTTTTTTGAAGAACTTAATGTTGGGGGAGTGGGAACCAATTTTTATACTTTTGAACCCAAAACTTCCAGTAACCAGTTGGAGCCACCATGTCATGAATCTTGTTATTAATGCCAAGTTCTCTCGGTGACAGAACACTAACCATAATGTACCAGAATATGCCATTTGGATGAGGTTCATCTTGTCCTTTGCTTTGTTTTTGTTTTTAATTTTGTTTTGGGAGAAGAGGATAGGATTTTTTTTTTAATCTGTATTTTTTAAAATCATGTTCTTGCCACTTTGGAAAATGATTCCCAAAGATGCCGGAGCTATGCTTCTGGAGTTGAGAAGTGTGACAGGGACCAGAGAGGGCAGCTACAGCCACCTCTGGTTCCGCCCTCCTCCTGATTCCAGACATGGTGGTGGCAAGAACGACAGCTAGAAGGGCAAACTCAGAGAGGACAGGATCGTGAGTGAGGGACTGACCTCAGGTACAATAGTGGAAATTCCTTTGCACTGTTACCTTCTCCATTTTAACTAAATATGATCTTTTCTAATGAGGCAGATTCTGCCTCTCTTTTTCTCCCATATTTATTTTTTATTTTTTGGCCGTGTGGTGCAGCATGTGGGATCCTAAGTTCCCTGACCAGGGATCAAACCTGTGCCCCCTGCATTGGAAGTGCAGAATCTTAACAACTGGACCATGAGGGGAGTTTCCTGCCTCTTTAAATGTGAAGTATGCTTGATTTCCAGGACTGTGTTAGCTTCAAGTATATAGCATAGTGACTCAGTATTTTTGCAGATTATACTCTACTATGCTGCTGCTGCTGCTAAGTCGCTTCAGTCATGTCTGACTCTGTGCAGCCCACCAGGCTCCCTTGTCCCTGGGATTCTCCAGGCAAGAACACTGGAGTGGGTTGCCATTTCTTTCCCCAAAGCATGGAAGTGAAAAGTGAAAGTGAAGTCGCTCAGTCGTCTCCAACTCTTAGCGACCCCATGGACTGCAGCCCACCAGGCTCCTCCGTCCATGGATTTTCCAAGCAAGAGTACTGGAGTGGGGTGCCATTGCCTTCTCCGATACTCTACTATAGGTTATTATGAAATAACAGGCATAATTTCCTGTGCTGTACTGTACATCCTTGTTGCTTACCTATTTTATATACTTTAGTTTGTATCTGTGAAGCCCGTACCCCTAATTTGCCCCCCTTTCTATCTCCCCTTTAGCAACCACATTAAGATATGGTGTACCTGTACACGGGAATACTACTCAATCATAAAAAAGAATGAAATGCTGGCACTTGCAACAACGTAGATGGAACTACAGAATATTATGCTTAGTGAAGTAAGTCAGGCAGAGAAAGACAAACTTTATATGTGGAACCAAAAGTAATACAAATGAATGCATATACAAAACAGAAACAGATTCTCCCCCTTAAACAGCCAATATTCTAATTACATTTGGAATGGTCCAGAGGCTGCAGTAGTCCTTCAGGATCATAAGAGTATCACTTAGCACTTCACAGTCTTCACATCCTCCATGCACCCTAGGGGTGAAAGTAAAGAGGAAATGCTGCTGCTAAGTCACTTCAGTCGTGTCCGACTCTGTGCGACCCCATAGACGGCAGCCCACCAGGCTTCCCCGCCCCTGGGATTCTCCAGGCAAGAACACTGGAGTGGGTTGCCATTTCCTTCTTCGATGCATGAAGTGAAAAGTGAAAGTGAAGTCGCTCAGTCGTGTCCGACCCTCAGCGACCCCACAGACTGCAGCCTTCCAGGCTCCTCCATCCATGGGATTTTCCAGGCAAGAGTACTGGAGTGGGGTGCCATTGCCTTCTCCGAAAGAGGAAATAAAAGCACCCTAAGAGGAAATAAAAGCACCCTCAGAGGGTTTTCATCATGGCTTCTTGCTCAAAGGCAAATACCACATTCAGGTGAATGGCCTGAAGGTCTCAGATCTCCTTTAAGGCAGGTTTAAGGAAGGAAGGAGTGAGAAATGAGATGGGTATCCTGACAGCAACATGCGGAGCCTATGCTGTGATGCCAGGTAGTTCAATAAAAGGAATTTAATACGTAAGGAATGTGCCGCAAAGGTATGAAGAGAGCCGAAAAGCCAAGTGAGGAAATCAGCAGTAATAGGAAAGCTCTGCCACCTCTTCTCTTGGTCTCTCCTAGTTAGCAGTAGATCCTCAGCACGCACATTAGCTCCTCAGCCACTAGCAACTGTTAGTAGACAAAACAGAAGTAAGTGGCACCAGCAGAAGCCACAGCGAGCAGGGCATTTGGAAGAAGATAAAACCAAAGAGAAGATTCAAAGCAGAGAGCTTTGTAGCCTGAGGTAAGGATTTAGGACCTACTTCTAAAGGGAGAGTGAGATGTTCTAATTTATGATTTTAAATATCACAAGGGCTAATGAATTTGAGGTGGGCTCATGTGGAAGCATTGTCCTGGACAGGAGGCTGTTAACATGGACCTGAGAGTGGCTACAGCTAAGACAGTGGACAGAGGCTGACGAATCTCAAATAGGACTCTGCAAGGAAATCAGCGAAACTCAGGAGAGAATTGGGTGGAGAGGGTATGATGAGGAAAAGAAAAATGAGAGGAATGAGGTGCAGCTTTCAGGCAATTCATATGTGCGTTCAGGAGCCATTCACAAGATACAATTAGGGAAGAGACAGGTTTGTGGAATGTGGGAAAGAGGGAGCTCCATGATGCAAGGTGGCCTTGCTAAGTGAGAGATGTTCTGAACACAGTGCAGAAGAGATGAGACGCAGGCGGCTGGATGGATGCTGGGCACGAGGTCATGATGCTTTAGATTGGCCACGAGGAGTGCTAATGATAGGCTATGGAACATCAAGTTTATGCAACATTAAAGTCCTAAGGAATACTGCAGGCAAAGGAAAATATACCCATTCAGGAGAATGGAAAGTCCAATTCTCTTTTCAAACAGTTGAGACTTTCCCCATGAACTGCTTACGCTACTTCTGTGCAAACAAAAATGGGCCATATGCAAAACAGTTTCCCCTGATCATGCAGAATTATTTAATACGTCTTTTAGGAACTGTGTGGAACACGCTTGAAAGTTGGGGAAAAAAATCTGTTTTCAATTCATTAATATTGCTGTGTTTTTCTGGGCTAGAGGCTCTGCCTTTTATAACCAAATAAAAAGGACTGACTTATAAACAGAAAAAGAATAATGGGCTCTATTCTCAAGTGCAAGATAGAGATAAGGAAGGAAACAAATGCCAGCTTGACCAAAGGATTAGGTCAATATATATATAATATTATACATAAAATCTATGGTGTACATCAGAAGCAGAGACCTCCAGGGTCTGACAACTTGAGGAGCTGTTGGCAAGAGGATTCAAACCAGTTATATACCCACAGGAAATTACAAGGCCATTTTACAAACAGGTTTTCACACTCTGATAGGAAATACCAGCTCCCATCCCCAGAGGACACCCTGCACCCAACCTGACTTATTTCTAAGCCAAACTTTGAATCTTGTAATATTTACAAATGACAGGATCTGGTGGGTAAATTATTTTTATATGGTCACAGACCTGAGTAAGTCTCTGATTCTCCAGTCTAAGAGATCAGGGAGCATTTGCTTGGAATATTTTCTCCTGAGAGCCTCTTCTTTACCAGGGGCTGCTAGAGCAGCAGTCTTGGCATTAAAAAAAAAAGTGATGAGGCTTTATGCCCAAGATCTTTGGCCACCAACACGCCCTCTTCAGAAATGCATACTGAGAACAGTCTATGAACGGCACTCACTCACTGCTGAGTTTTTGTGGATGATTTGTAGTGACTTGTGAGCTATGGGTGGGTTGGCCACATGCTAGAAGCTGGCTCTAAGGGGATAAAAATACACCCTGTCTGGCAGAGAGATGAGTACACACACCATAGACGTATTATGAAATAGGCCACCTAAACTATAAATACTGAGTAATGGCCACAGCACCTGCAACAATACATAGCAATTAAAGTGGTCATAAAAGTTATGGCCTGGTTCTTTACCACTCTGTCTTACTGGGAAGAAAGAATCAGAAGGTGAGAGGCTGGGGAAGAGGGCAGGAGGGACTGAGGGATGAAGGAAGATTTTTGTTTATCTGATTGCAGAACTCACTTTAGACCTTTATATATATATATATTTTTTTTTTTTAATAAATTAGAATGAGTGTATTTAAAATATTTGTTCCCTTTCAGAGAATTTCCATGTTCTCCCTTCTCTTAAACACTAAGCAGTGTTGTGCAACAGAACAGCAGTTCTGTTACGAATAACAGAAAAAAGTTTTCCGGAAGACATTCTTAAGAAGTCAATGGATGGGGACCTAAAAACACTTAGACAGCACTGGCAGATGATGCAGAAAGCAGAATTTGCAAGCTTGTATAGTCAGTCAACTGAAGTCTGAAGACCAAAGATTACTAACATTCTTAATGGAGGAAAAATAGATTACAAAAGTGTAATAATGTTGATTGACTGATACGCCCATTAGGAGAGGGGAATTTTCCCCAATTCACACTAAAATGTTACTTTCAACCATCAGCAGTCTTCAGTATACTGATTTTAATTACTTAGATGATATATCATATGAACACTTACCTACCCTTTTTAAAGACCCTTACATGTTTTTGAGACTTTCTTAACTTAAAAAAAAAAAGAAGAAGGAGGGAGGAAGAATGAAGAAAGAAAAGGAAAGAAGTTATAATTTTAACAAAAGAATTACTTCATCTTCTAACTAATTCCCTTTGTAGAAACAAACAAACAAAAATAATCCATAACCCATCACAGCTGCTTGGCTAGAATTACCAATTACCTTCGATGCCTTAGAGATACTTTTCACATTTTTACAAGTCTGCATAGCAAATTTCTAAAACAGTTTTCTTACATAGGATTGATAAGATTTATACCATTTTAAGTGTATATGATGATGTATTTCATTTAACTATATAAAATCAAGGCTGATTCCTCCTTGATCTCCTGGAGGAAAAATGAGACAGGGCTTAAAAATAATATACTACCACAAACAACTACAATTATTTAAAAAGTAATTTATGTTAGGTTTTGAAATGTGCTTTTCACTGGCACTGAATATGGGTGTGGCAGATTTACTGGAATCCACATCAAACAAATAAAAAAGCCTTGTGACGAGAAGCCAGAAATGTGGATGATCTCTCCTTGTCCCCAAATCTAATTGCTCCTGAAAGCTCCCAGCACTTGAGGAGGACTTACTATTTTTCAGACCACTGCAAGGTTTCAAGAGAGGTAGCTAATTGTGCAGCTTCCCAGCACCTCTATACACAATGTAAATATAGGAGTTTAGAAAAGGGACAGCACTTTAAATAACCAGATTATGTGGAATCAATAGGAAATGCTCAGGAAGTTAATAAAGCAATTACTTAAGTAGAGTGAGTACTGGACAGGGGGTGGGAGCAGTTGAGAAAATAATGGTGTACATCACCTCCAATACGGATAAATAATTAAGAGTCGGCTATAAAGTTATCAAGCACACCACTGCACATGCTTGCCCTGCATCTGCGTCCCCAGATGAGCCACATATAATTGTCTTTCTTTCTTCTTTCCACAGAGGACTGCGCCTCCCTTATCCTCACCTGTCTGTTCTGCCAGTTTCTGGACTGTCTCCTGATGCTCCCGGACACGTGTGAAACGGTGTGTATCAATGTTTGCTGCCCCTCTCTCAGGTACCATCACACCTCAGATGAAAGCCACTCCCGGAATGACTGCAACTGCAACTGTGACATTGACTGCAGCCTTTTTGAATCTTGTCATGAGACCAGTGACTGTCTGGAGCTGGCCATGGAGATTTCCGAAATTTGTTATCGTTAGCACAACAAAGGAACCGTGTTCAGGCAGACCTTTTGGCCCTCAGGGGAAACTTCATGACAATGAGCCTGTGATTTTCATGTGCTGAAATGTAAGGACTGTACACATTTCACCATTTTATTCTGCACCTGTCTGGGGAAAAGCTAGTATTGTCAACTCAATGGTCTTGTTCCAAATTTCCCCACCGCATGGCTCACTGAAAAATCAGATCTTGATCACATGTGATGAACAAATCTTACATACTTCTTAAATGCCATAGGTACAAGATGTTTCTTGACTGCAAAATAGCATGCAGAACCATTCTGTGTTATTGCACTCATTGGCTTGCATCATGGATTCAACTTCATTCACAAATTCAGGACAAATTAGTGCATTCTTTTAGAATTGACATACATTAGCTTGTCTTTCTAATGGACTCATGCATAAACATTATGCATTGTTGGTTATTATTAATAATGTATTGTATAACATCATTTTGTAATTAAAAATTTATTTATACAGTCTCTTAAAATTCACTTATATGTACAGTTTAGGTAGGAAAGGGAATTAAATGAATTAGAAACCGTGTTCCTGTAATTACAACAGATGTCTCTAAGACATACCCAGTGAATTTTGAATATGATGTACTTTGAGAGAGTACTGTAATTCTAGACCATATTATTATATGCTTATGACTATGTCATAACAGGTTATGCATATTCTTAATTTGTTACAGAAAATCTTTTCTTTATTCTAATAAGCAGAAATGGGAATTATGTGCAAGTTTCAAGAAAATGACCCCAGATCGTTAATTCTTCATTTTCCTCATTTCTGTTTGTCAGGTACAATAAGCAACAGGATATTAAAACAGAACCAGTTCATTTTACTAAATGATCAGTTGTGTAGGAACCCGAAAGAAATTCATGTGCAGGTACTTATTCAGCACTGAGTTTCCTAATACAGAATGTGCTGCAGAAACCATATCTTTTTTTCTTTTTCTGAAAATTCAAGTGATTCATAATTATATTGAGCACTTCCTCATATTTATAAAAAATCTTTTAAGATGTGGTATAAACTTAGAAAGTGACTTTTGACTCCAACAAACTAAAACAAACAATCAAACAAATTAAAGCGATTTGTGGAGGTTGAAGTCACTTGAATTTTCTTCGGTCTCTGTAGGCATGGCGCTGCTCACAAACGTGTTCTTAAATATTCTAATGACGCTATCTCACTACCTTCATCGAATGTAAAAAAAAACACACTGTCAATAACCAAAGAACACGAAAGTTAAATGAGTCAACAGAACTTTTTATGATCGAGACAAACAACAACAATAACAAATCCCAAAATATCTATCTTTGCCTGACTTTGGCAGTTTGGGACAAAAGGCATGTTTGGTTTGTGTCTGTAGCCAACTAGCACATTTTTCTACTATGTGATAACTTCCTCAAAACACTGAAAACTCTTAATCTTTTGAAAATATTTTAAACTGCCCATATAAAAAACATTGAACTGCTCTCGTCTTATTCCTGGTAACACAGTGCATCTACGGCTCCTGCAGGCTTCGTCCTTGTTCAATTATCGTGTTATCCACAAAGCACAGAGCAAGATAGAGCCCAACCCTTATGAAACACTGTAGTCCCAATTCTTTCTAGAAGCTTAGAGACAACTGTATGCATAGAACTTGCAGATCTTCAGGATGGAAAAATGTAAACTATTAACAAGGGGACCTAAAGTTGTTGTTACCCAATATTTTCAAAAGAGAAAACAGTCCCCCAAGTACTGACTGATCCTAGATCATACAGTGATTTAATGGCAGTGTCAGAAACTCAGAGTGGTGGTCTAAGTTTCTAATGGCCGTGCATTACCCCAGGATTCTCTACTTATTAGTTCCGCTCTACACAGCTATATACCTGTTCCAGTTGCTCAAATATCAAAATACTACCAGACTGGCTCATAAACAGTTGCTACTGTGGACGTCCTTAGGGCTTCTCCCATACCCCTAACCACCTGGCCCCTCTCCGAGCCCCTACCCACCTCCTCACAGTCCGGTCACTCAAGGAAGAACATCTGGACCTGTAGAGGGTCTTTGGGATCCTGTCCCGATAATATGGTATCTCATTCCATTCATCAGGCCATGTCATATAAATGTTAAATATTTTGACTATCATCCCCTTATTCTTTCTAGTCTACATAACCCTCAAATTGGGCAAAGATGATCTATTTCAGAAGTAAACTGAATATTTGTCAATTAAAGACATAAAAATTGTCAGGTCTTATTTTATACTATGGTCAGAATACTACAAGATCCTTCTGTGGCCTCTCTTTCCATGGCTTGTTAACTTATTCCTCACTTTCAGAATTTGCCATGCTCTAAAAGAAAGGGTCGGTTATACAAAGTGTGAAATTTCTTTTCTTTATCACCAATAATAAAACATCATCCTTTTTGCAAACATGAATGGCTCTTTCAATTGAATTCTTACACAATAAAGCATACATAGCTGGGAAAATGCAATTGCAGAGGTAAGACAGATGAAAAAGGAACGTGGTTATTGATTAAATACAAATATCAGGGTCTGAGAAGGTTCAGATTTTTTTTTTTTTTCTGCCATGATGAAAGCCTGTGATCACAAATAAAGATAATGTTGTTCTTTAAGGTGGGCTTCTTAGGGAAAAGAACATTCTGATTTAAGGAAGCACACTAGATAAGAGAGCTCTGAGAACATACAACCTTTATAGGGATTCCAGAAAGAGGGTTTTTTTTTCTACACAATATAACCAGATAAGTACATTGTCTTTGCCCTGCTCAATGGATTTTTATAAAACCATTGCTTCCCTAAAAGCCTACAAAATATGGGAAGCCATGAAGAAACGAAGTTACATTTAACTTGCTAATGAAATTTTCCCACTACATAAGCTGATAGGCCTACAAAATTAATTATCAATGCTGGACAATCAAAGTTAATAAAGCAAAAGTCACCTCAGTTTTTTCTTTTTTTCCCAAAGAAGTGAGACAACATATTCAGTCAGGGAACCTTCACAAATAGGAAATACCACATGAAGGCATATCAGCATTTTTTCAAGGATAAATGTGTAGGTGGAAATGTCTGAAGGGCAGAATTCATTATCCAATGCCTCTAGATTTCTCCCTTTACAGAACTGAACACAAGAACAGTACATACACTTAATGAAGGCACTTGGACTCTAAGAATTTTGCCCATTACACGTTAAGTTCGCCCAGGTTACACAAACTGATGACCTGTGATAAAATTATAACATTTAAGTACTTGGTTTAATATTTTCTTGGGTGTTCTTCAAAAAAGATACCTGAGTTAAAACCTGAAGAGGAGCCATGTAGAGGCTCATGTGAATTGTTCAGAAAGGTAGGGTGAGTAGAGCATAATGTTCGAGTGATTATAATCAACACTGGACCAAAAGTGCATTATCGGTATTTTCTACATAGGTCTAGACAGCTCGTTACGTCACCATGAAGGAGCCCAGGATGTGGGAAGGGATGAGGAATGGAGATAAGGACAGGAGCTGCATCAGTACTAGCTACAAGTGCCACTTTCTTGGGCTTTCCTGGTGGTCCACTGGTTAAGACTCCATGCTTCCAATGCAGGGGGTGTGAGTTTGACCTGTGACCGGGGAACTAAATCCCACATACCATGTGGTGTGGCCAAAAGAGTAGAAGAAAAAAGAAAAAGGGCCACCTTCTGGTCTGCTATCCTGATATGCTTCATAGCCTGGCTTTGGCTACTGTCTCTAAAGCAGTGGTTCTCAGTTAGCGGTGATTCGGCACTCATCTGGCAATGTCTCGAGGCATATTAATATTTGGTTGTCACAATGGAAAGAGGAAAGATGCATTTGAGCTTTAGTGATTAAAAGCCAAGAATGTTACTAAACGTCCTACCACACACAGGACAACCTCCCAAAGAGCTCTAAAAGCTTTTCTATCAGTCTCAATAAATCATTACCAAATGGACCTTAAAAAACTGTTAGAAACAAACTTGCCAGGTAAATTTAAACTTTAAATTTCCAATAAATAACAAACAATATTTTAGTATAAGCAATGTCCCAAATATTGGACATGACATATTAATACTTATACTATGAAGCAATTCCTTGTTTATCTGAAATTCAATTTAAACTGCGTGTCCTATATTTCTATTTGCTAAGTCTAGCAGCCCCAGTGCAACAGACTCCACACTTTGAAAAGGAATTTAGGAAAGTGATGATCCTTTAGCTTCCTCCCTGCTGTCACAAGAGGAAGGGTTGTTGATCTCTTTGGTCAGAAGCCAGGACATTCATTGGGCCACATTTTACAAAGTGGTGTAGTTTAGGTCAGGGAATCTGGTTTAAAGATCAGCTCAAGAGCAGGACATTCTCATTTTCCCTGCTGTCTAAGGTTGCTGCAGGGCATACTTCCTTAGACTAAGCTGGTCATGTCACATCTCTGTTGGCAACTGAGGAACTACCTTAGCCAGGGCTATCCTGATTTAAGAAGTAGGATTGGGGCCAGGAGGAGAAGGGGACAACAGAGGATGAGATGGCTGGATGGCTTCACTGACTCGATGGACGTGAGTCTGGGTGAACTCTGGGAGTTGGTGATGGACAGGGAGGCCTGGCGTGCTGCGATTCATGGGGTCACAAAGAGTTGGACACGACTGAGCGACTGAACTGAACTGAACTAAACAGAGGTCTTCACTTAACCTTGACATCTAAACTGTATTTTCTGATTCAGTCTTAGCTGGAAAGACCTGCCTTGATTAGTGCTTACATCGCTAGAAGAGAATCTGTTCCCCATCTAGCTATTTTTCCTATCCATATAGCTCCCTCTGCTGAACTCAACAGGGGGAGAAAGGGGTGAGTGGGAGGGTGAGACCAAGGCATTCTTAAACCTGGATTGCAATACCATCTACAAACTTCACCACACGCTCTCAGTACATAGTTAGGAGGAGAGCAGAGAGCCTGACAGTGTTCCCTTTACTGCATTATTCTTATTTTATAGATGAGAGAAATATTAAGTAGAAAATATAATATTTAAGTGCTTTATATACATTATCACTATTCTCTAAACAGCCCTATGAAACAGATTCTACTAACATCTTCATTTTCCTAGAGAAAACAGAGACTTAAAGAAATTAAGTAACTTGCCCAAGGTTCACACCAAATAAGCAATTGTTGCAAGGCTTGAACCACTTGTGTTCATGTCAAGGTTTTCACTTTTTTATCCCTAAGTCTAAAAGTTGTACATATGAAAAATGATTGCATCAAAATAAAGCCCAAGTATCACTTCAAAAGCAAAAGCAATCATAAAAATACGACACTATTCAAAGAAACCCACTCGCTGTTTTCTGAGTTGTTATCCTATGCAATGATGAGAATTTGAAACATCTTCAATATGCTTTTAAGATAGGTACTCTAATAAGTAATAAATGCATAAGTGAATGTATAGCAACTTAATCTTTATGTCAGGAGCTCTGCCCCATTCATTTCTGGTTACAAAGGCTTACATTTTAGTGCTCCATTTTAGCAAAGCAATTTTGATCTCTGCCTCCAGAGCTCATCCTGCACACAGGACCTGGACCAGTCCCTCATCAGCATTCCATAAGAGCACGAATTGTTTTTAATCAGTCAACAACACTACAGTCAACCAAATGCATTCTGATACTGAGACCTTTTATCTCAAAAGCTATGCAGAAACCAAGGTCACAGTAACCTCTTTTATGGTTTATTGTTCCTCAAATGTACTTAGTGAATTTACAAAGCCACAACTTATTTTGTGGATTCAGAGCTTTCACTACGTTCAGCCCTCTCCTACATCATCTTTGTTCCCTCTTTCAGCACTTGCTGCTTAAGGGTCTTCATTGAACATCAAGTTCCCGTAAGCATTTTAAAAAATAAAACAAGAATATCGAACAAGATTCTCTCAGCAGCTAAGATAATCATCATTTGTAATTGAGGCTCTTCAGAAAACTGCATGAACTTTTCAAATCACTGCTGTACAGCTTTGCAATTAAGGTGCAGGCAATGGAAGGGGAAGGCAAGAAGGTAGGACCTTGCTGGTGCTGTCGCTCTGCCATTGTTACAATCAAATAACTGCTGACGTAGCCAAGGCAGTAAGCCTTGATCTAGCCCAGGGGGTGAGTGTGTGAAACTGCCCTCGGGAGGTGAGGTAGAGTTAGGGTTCTAAATGCTGTAGAAGTGTTTCAGCAGACCCACAAAACTCATGAGGTTACCCTCCTAGCTCGTGTTTTTGATGACTCTCATTTAAGCAATAATGTGGATAAATTCATGGTCTTGATCGACTAGTGGTATTTTTACAATAAAGTATTAATATGTGATTAGAGATAATTTTGAAAATAAAAATGTGTCTGTGTACACAGAGAACAAATGAATGGACACAAGTGGCAGGAGGAATTGGTAAACTGGGATTAATATATATATACGCTACTAATAGTATGCCCAAAATAGATAACTAATGAAAACCTACAGTATAGCTGGGAGAACTCTACTCAGTGTTCTGTGATGACCTAAGTAGGAAGAAAATCCAAAAAAGAGGGGATATATGGATATGTAGAGCTGATTCACTTTGCTGTATAGCAGAAATTAACACAACATTGTAAAGAAACTATCCATCAATAAAAAATAATTTTTAAAAATACTCTGTGTAGCACCAAAAATCATCTTGCATGCTACCAATGGTACTGTAATCATAAACTGGGCAACAGTGGGTTTAATGAAAGAAACTATGTAAACAGTAGGGAGGTTATTGCCCAACTCTAGGAAAGACTTAGTAAAGGCCTGAAAGTGGTTAGGAAGTGAGTGACTGTGGGGAAGGAGGAAGGGGCAAGGTTCATATCTAGAAAAGCCTTTGAATGTTACTTTGTGATTTACTTTGGAACAAATGAAACCCACTGAAAAATGGCACGGGATTACATGATTAAAGTGGGGGTGGGAGGAGGATGGGCCACGACACAGTGTACAGGTCAAATTAGAGCAAGGAGGGATTGGAGACTGACAAAGGAGCCACTGCAGTGAGGCATGGGGTGCTGAAGGCCTGAAATAGGATGGTGACAGGGAAAACAGGAGGAAAGAGATGGATGGGAAAGAAATTAGAAAAGGGCTATTAGTCCTTTCTCAAACTCTTCCTATTTTAAGACTCAAATATTCCCTACTGTCTATCATGTCTATGAGTCATGAAGCCATTATTTTCATTAGGGAAGGAACGGGTTGGGGAGGGGAGAGTTTTATTCCAAGTGGAAAGTCAAGGTATATTTTTAGCTACATTAAGCCAGCCTTCTGCTGCTCTGCACACTGATGTAATTCCAACATAAAACATAATCTATAATATTCCAGGGGAACAAATCCAATTCTTGGTCATATAAATTTTCATATAAGTCCATCACAATTCATTCCCAAAACATCTCATTCTCTTTGAAAGCTGGAACTGCAGCAAGTGATCAAAAAGAGTAGTTTAAAATTGCTCTGGAATTTCCAGAGATGCTAAATCTAACCTGCCGACGGCATAGGACCAATCCCCCAAACTTTAAATCAGAGGTAAAGCGTTTTATGTTTTAAAAGATATATTCCTCAAAGTTTATCACAGTGTATTAAAGTCAAATGTGAGTTATTACTCACCAAATCTGGAGCTGATGTCGCCTCTTGATTACCCTAGGTAGGCGAGAATAAGTATCTTCCAACCAACATATTTTTTACCTTTTCATCTGCCTCTTGCTATTTACAATAGAGTGAAAAATAATAGCCAAGGAGTGACTTTTCAGGGTTGGACGAAGTGCAAATCCCATCTGACTAGAGTCTAAATTGTATTCCAGGCCCCTGGCAAGTTCTGCCACATGGGGAAAAAATAATGGAAACTGACTTCTCAATAGCTGGATTGGTCCTGGAGGAATAATCAGTGAAAACTCATCTGATGAACTTTCAGCACATTTGCACTGGCTTAGAACCCATGTATTTATTGTTGGTCATGCTTGAAATTTACTCCTCTCTGCCCCTGCTGGAGTTTTCTGCATGAAGGTGAGCCACACCATGATCAAGATGCCTGATGGAACCCCAGAGTGAGCAGAAATTTTATAACAAATACCACTGATACAGAAATTCAAGATTTCTTCCAAGGGAGGAGGGAGTTGGAAGGGTGGAGGATATGTTTTAGTTTAAAGTGATCTTAGATCCTTTTCTTTTTAGTGCCTAGAATATTACCTAGGCACTCAATTAGAGGAGCATCCCAAAGGTTCACCGTCCTAAAGGCCCCACTTCTGGTCTTGGGGTGTTTGCATTATCAGGACACTCCTCTTCTAGAATGCCCCCATTATAACACAAGTAAATTCTATGAAATGGCTTCAAGAAGCCATATAAGAGTAGATAAGAAGGTTGACATCTACAGACAGACATGGGTACCAGTCCTTTCTCTGCTGTTTACTAGCTAAACAAACTGAGTTAGTAACTAAACCTATTTGAATCTAACATCATAAAATGTGTCTATTAACACCTACCCCATGGGTCACTGTTAAAAGTAGAAGAGATAATTCTATCAAAATCTTTTGTGTAGATTTAGTACATGTGTAGATTTACTACTTTCATTAAAATTTTCGGGGACTTCTCTAGTGGCCCAGAGGCTAAGATTCCACGCTCCCAATGCAGGGGCCTGGGTTGAGTCTCTCGTCAGGGAATTAGATCCCACGTGCTGCAACCAAGAGTTCACACGCCGCAACTAAAGACCTCACATGTCACATATTTCGCAGGCTTTTAGAGAAGCAATGGTTTTATAAAAATTCATTGAGCAGAGCAAAGACAATGTACTTATCTGGTTGTATCGCTTAAAAAAAAAAAAAAAAAAAAACCTCTGTTCTAGAATCCCTTTAAAGGTTATATGTTTTCAGATCTCTCTTATCTAGTGTGCTTCCTTAAATCAGAATGGTCTTTTCCCTAAGAAGGCCACATTAAAGACATCTGCCATGGAGGAAATTTTCACATAGCCCTTCCTTCTGTGGGAAAATCCAATTAAGACTTTCTTAGGAATGGAGGCAAATTCACATTTTGTAGGGTGTGGTGCTTAAAACAAGGAAGAATCATTTTAAGATGCAAGGCTGCAAAAATACCTTAATTTTGCACTTTTATAAAACCACAGTCATGAGTTGAAAAGGGTACCCTTTTTTTTTTTTTGCAATCTATGATGGAGATCTAGAGATCAACAGGACAAGCAACATCACACCTAATGGGAAAGGGTCTTAGCAGGGATTTGCATACACTAGCATCCTTTTTGGGTGTAGACAGTCCTTTCTCATAGGAAAAGGGCACAGCAAACTTTGCCCATCACACTTCAGATAAGCACACAATGCATTAGTCTCATCTGACAACTTGAGAAGTAAAATATACGATGCCAAGAGGCATTCTGGACTCCATTTCAGGATTCTTCCCAAGGATTCCCCATAAAGGTGACACAAAAGCACATAGTTATTCCAGCAAGGGCTTACAACTAAATTATTCAGTGAGAGCTGAGACTCCAAATTTCAGTTCTGACTTACCCTACTGTTTTCATTTCTTCTTTTACATCTTTAATTTATGGTTGTTGAAAAATCTAATTAGTTATTAATCCTTAGGAATTATGTGTTCCAAGCATGATAAGAAACCAAAAAGGACTAAAGAGAGGGAGAAAGGAGAAGAGTTAACTGTGAAAAACTCATTCACAATGAATGTCCAAGTGGGTGGGGGCTTAGCCTCAATTACTCTGAAAATGAAAACGTCAGACCCTTCTTCAGCTAAGCAACAATACCCCAGCATTTCCCTACCTGTTTGACTGCACAGTAGTTTCAAGTAGACACTTTTGTGGAAGAAGCATTCTAAGATCAAGGGGTATAACATTACATCTTCTTGGAGACTCATAGGGAATACTAAAGACTCTGAGAAGTCCTGCAGCAAAAAATACCCTACACATATGTGTTGAACTCAGCATTTTCCAAACATATATTAGCCAAAGAATCATGTGTATAAATAAGGGCAAATAGATTTGAGACATTGGTTGAAGCCTTTATTTAATATTTTTAAAAGCATCATGGATGGTGCACTTCATGGGGTATCGTAATTCTTTTAGACAGCTGCAAAAGACAGTACTTCAGAGGAAATCAAATGACCACCCCATCCGTGCAACCACACTGCTTCAAACAGGAATCTGTACCAACATGGAACATCCATCTGCTTTAGCTCACAAACTGAGATTTGGGATTCTTTTCATCCAAATGAAGATTTCGATTCTGCCATGGGGAACTACTGACACACTCATCTTTCTCGTTTCACGGCATGTGATGTGCTCGCTCCTTCTCTATCTCACTATCCCTCTAAATAGATATCTATGGTTCCATTATTTTTTTTCTTTTACTTGCTCTCACTTTGAGAACTGAGAAAATACTCATTTATTTACTGATGGAGTTCATAAGAATAGAGTCTCAAAATTGAGGGCCATGATTCACATTATGCCATGTATATGATGACTAACTTATTTCAAGAAGGGTATACTTTTTGTCACAGTTCTGGCACCCCAGGAGACACTGGGTATGAGCTGGCTTTCAGAGAATGCTACTTCCAAAATAATAAGGAACCTGTAACATCCATATTAGGCAACTCAGGTATTCAGCTGCATATGCCATGATTTCTCTGTTTGAGAAAGGAAAGTCTCAACCTCTGAGAAACCTCCTCTTCCTGGACCATCATGATTTTTAACTCCATTCCAAGGTAAGTCATTTTATATAAGCCACTGACAATAGTGAAGTGGATACAACAATATTTACTCTGGGAATATTTTGCTCTTCATAGTTTCTGAAAACTTTTTTAAAGGACCAAACAATAAATCCATAATGGACATTTATAATCATCTCTTTGGGCAAGTTACTTAAATTTCCTAAACCTCAGTTTCCTTACCTAGAATAGGGAGATCAGACTTAGATCTTACAGTTATACTGAAGAGAAAATGAAAAAGTACATCAGATGTCTTTAGGAGAGTGACTGACATAGCAAGTATTCAATTTAAAAAAGTTATTTAAATCCAAAGGTCTGAGGAGGATACAAATGTCTGCTGCTGCTGCTGCTAAGTCACTTCAGTCGTGTCCAACTCTGTGTGACTCCATAGACGGCAGCCCACCCGGCTCCCCCGTCCCTGGGATTCTCCAGGCAAGAACACTGGAGTGGGTTGCCATTTCCTTCTCCAATGCATGAAAGTGAAAAGTGAAAGTGAAGTCGCTCAGTCGTGTCCGACTCTTCGCGACCCCACGGACTGCAGCCCACTAGGCTCCTCCGTCCATGGGATTTTCCAGGCAAGAGTACTGGAGTGGGTGCCATTGCCTTCTCCGTCTCAAATTGTCCCTAAATTGTTAACAGGGACATTTTACGTTCAAATTTCAATTTTGATTAACTCTCCTGTTGGGAGTTTTTTTCTTTTGCGCTGTTAATATATACTTACCAAAAAATCTAATTAGTCATTAAACCTTTGAAATTACAAGTCATAAGCATGATAAGCAGGCCAAAAAAAAAAAGGATATAGAGAAGGTGAAAGACAAAACATTAACTATTAGATGTTCATTCATAATGAACTTGTATGCGGGTGGAAGCAAAGGCACAGCTGCCCTAAATTAATGAAAAATGTATATCATTTAAGAATGATTCTGCCATCTCCATTACTTGGAACTATTAGATTTATGTTTGAGTAAAATTGAGCTAAATTGGGCTCAGGTTGCATTGGGGCCCTCCTTATACATTAACCCGTGATATCACTGAAATTGAGGTGAAATTTCCAAAAGCTTCATCTTCTCTGGGAAAATGAACAGACCAACAATTCCCCGGCGTTAGCTCCGCCCCACTCCAATCTGTTACTTTTACATCCAACGTCAAAGGCAAGCTCTCCCCATCCCAACTGTACCCTGAACACTCTCCCCCATAAAATACGGTTTAAAGGCCAGCTGCAGTGTGGAGCCTTTTCTCGGAGCCTACAGTTTCAAACGAATGACTGGGCAGAAGCCAGGATCTATATGGGCTCACGAAGACTGTAAAACATTTGGTGCGGAGTGGAAAAAGACGCCTGAGAGCGCTGCCAGGCGTTTTCAGCTTTCTTGCACCTGTGCCAAGTGTTTTTCAGCTCCCCTACCCCTTTCTTTGGAAGGGGGGGCTGGTGGGATGGAGGCGGGGGTTGGGGAGATAAGCAAGCTTTCTGAGGGCATATGCCATGGGCATTGAAAAGCTTGCTACCACCATTAGACACTTGTTTCCTGCCCAGTCCCTTCTCTGAAGGCAAAATGAGGACCTCCAGCCAATCTTAGTATTGGAATTCTGAGCATTGAGTCTACTTGACATTTATTTTATCCTATCGCGCATCACCATGGATTCCGAAGACCACTTCCTCCTCGGCCCCCTCCCTGAAAAGCTCCTCGGCCCCCTCCCTGAAAATCTCTCCCCTGAGCTCTCAGGTGAAGCACCCCTGCCCATCACCGACACCAAATTGCCAATTATTTCAAGGAAATAATTTACACATTGAGACAGTTTGTAATATGCAAAAATGTGTGTGGAAGAAAGTATATGTTTCTTAAAGGAAGAACACCCAAAATGTTTTCAGATGAAAGTGTGAAAATGTCTAAACATAGATGACATGATACAGATCATGAGAAAGTCGATTTGAAATTATCCTGAAACGTTGTGATAATGTTTTCAAAAGAAGGAGAATTCAGGGGAAGGGAGGTGCTACTCGGACCCTGCACGGTGGTACTGAAGATAAAAAGTTCTCCAATGGTGTATCGATTCCCATGCATTTTTTCAGTTAATTCAACAACCCTATGAATTACTTTCCCCATTTACAGTTAAGGAAACCAAGGGTTAAGAAGATTAAATCACCCATCACACACCAAGGAAGCAGAGCTTGGACTTGATCCCTGATCTCTTTATCTCTGAGCTCTCTGTTAGGCAGGCCACATTCCTCTCCAAAAGAAGCCCTTTCAGCTCACTGACATATTGATGCAAAGAAAATCACATATAGAGATTCATTCCTTTGGCTGAAACTTGGATCTCCCTTAAGATATAAGTGTTCTCTCAAGACCAACTATACACCTTCTTCAGCCACTTAACCTTAGGAGTGAGAAAACTGGGCCTTTTCTCTGGGCATCTCTTATTAGATAGAGAGGGTAGAAACCACTGGGCTGCTATAGATGGGAACAGAGCAATTGCTGGTAGGAAAATGGTAAAAAGAAGTCTCTTAAGGGATTTCCCGAGTGGTCCAGTGGTTAAAAGATAGCCCTTCCATT
The DNA here is from genome assembly GCF_003369695.1 of Bos indicus x Bos taurus. NCBI lineage: Eukaryota > Metazoa > Chordata > Mammalia > Artiodactyla > Bovidae > Bos > Bos indicus x Bos taurus. The sequence continues at coordinate 29,398,284 of NC_040097.1, read as the reverse complement.
GCAGCACACATGGGTTCAGACCCTCATCTAGGAACTAAAACCCTACATGCCACAAGGCATGGCCAAAAAATAGAAGAAAAAAAAGAAGTCTCTTACAAATGGAATGGGAACTAAAACTTGTCACTTCCTTGCTCCTTCAATGATTTCCCATTGTTTCCCAATGAATTCCAAACTCCCCACCATGACTTATGCCATGATCCTTGCATAAAACTTCCAGCCTTAGCAGAAAAAGTCAGTTCCCCCAACTTAAGGTGCTCCTGTCTGCCTTGGGCCATTAGTACGTGCTGTTCCTTCCTTTGACTAGTTTCAATTAACCCTTCAGGTCACAGATTTCTATTCCTTCCCTCTGAAACCTCAGTTTACATTAGGAGGCCTTTGTTTCACCACACCTTAGCACTTTGCTTTTCCTTCATGATACAGAACTAAATTTGTAACTCCAGAGCAAGAGAAGGAAGAATATATCTTGTATACACTTTATACACCACTGTATACCCTGTGGGGCTTCCCAGGTGGCTCAGTGGGAAAGAATCTGCCTGCCTGTGCAGGAGACACGGGAGACACAGGTTTAATCCCTGGATCGGGTAGATCCCCTGGTGCAGAAAATGACAACCCACTCAAGTATTCTTGCCTGGAGAATTTCATGAACAGCAGGGTCTGGTGGGCTACAGTCCATGGGGTTGCAAAGAGTCAGACACAACTGAGCACTTACACACACATGCACGTATACCCAATAACTACTATTAATATATTCCCTGGTACATAGTTGGCACAGATTTAATATTTTGTGGAAGAATGAATGGATACAGGGTAGTGCAATCTACCTTTGTACTCCATGATTGTTCAGTGAGGAATAGCACAGCTGAAAGTTCAGTCAAGGACTTGAATTGATTGGACAATGATGCAATTAGAGATTTTTTCCTAAGTAGGTATATAAAAGGTATACAAAAGAGACCCTGACTTTGTAAAAAAGTTTCAGGTCTTAGATATCTATTTTCTAAGGCCTAAGTATCATATATATGTATATGGGTGTTATCTATATACAACATGCATATATATTAGTATTTATATTACATATTATATACATATATTAGCATGTATATTAGCAATTATCAACATGATTATTATTTTGTCATTATAATTTTTTTTATTACTTTTGTTACTGGACTAGCTCACATTGGCCCAAGAATTTGCTACATGGGAGGCACTGGACACGACTGAGCGACTTGACTTTCACTTTTCACTTTCATGCATTGGAGAAGGAAATGGCAACCCACTCCAGTGTTCTTGCCTGGAGAATCCCAGGGATGGTGGAGCCTGGTGGGCTGCCGTCTATGGGGTCACACGGAGTCGGACACGACTGACGCGACTTAGCAGCAGCAGCAGCAGGCACTGGCCTAAGCAATTTATATATATTATTTAGTTCAAGCTTCATAAAAGAAGCCTATAAAAAGATATTATTAGCTTCATTTTACATATGAAGAAATATGGCTTATAAAAATTAAGACATCTGAGATTCTTTTCTAGCTAAGATTAAAAGCTAAGTCTCTTCAAAGTCATTTATCTTCAAGGACAACTGATAACCAGTTCATAATTCCATCATTCAAAAATTCAAAGAAAATCAAAACTCTCTCCCCTTAATCCATCTTTCTCTTTTCAAACACACACACACACACACACACACTCCAAGCTTAAGTAAAACAACAAAAACCTGTCCCATGATGAAACAAAAAAAGAAACACACCAAGAAAAAGAAGGCCACAGACAGTTGAAACTGTCCATGAACATCTCACTCTCACATCCGTCTCATCTACTCAACAAGGACATATACCTGTGTTGTACTTTTCCCTGAAGACTTCTGGACACAGCAAGCCTGACATAATAATCCAAGATCTCATGAAGAAGTGTATTGACTCCATTCAGCTAGAACAGGAGGTATCCTAACACCTAATAGGCAGTTAGGTGAACTCAAAAGTTTTCTTCCAAACTTTGGAAATGACACAGTCATTCTCACCAAGTAAAGACCTGCTTAGAGGCAAAGCTCAGAGCTTGTCGATAAAGATCCTAGTAATGCTGTGTGTGTGCTCAGTCTCATCTGACTCTTTGTGACCCCATGGACTGTAGCCTGCCAGCCTCCTCTGTCCACGTGATACTGGCCTTCAGCAAATAAGTCCCTTGGTAAAATGTGATACTGGACACCATTGGGGTCTACACGATATGGTGTTTTGAAGGGAGTCAGTAAAGACAGGGTGGTGGCCAAGGAAAGCTGATTAGACAAGATGCCGGGCTGCTCTTGCCCTGCAGTCCCTGTAACTCTTAGGTACTATCGTCCACATATGATTTCATTGACACTCATCTAAGGTTCATTCAACATACACCAAAAATGCACTCATAGAGCACTATGCTATAGGAAATCTTTAAATGGCTATAAATTTCATTTCTGAAAAGAAGAGGGGCAGGGGGTTCAGAAGGGAGGAGGAGAAAGAACAAGGGAAAAAGCACACTCATGAGTGCCTCTCTCATGAAGAGAGAGACGCACCTCAGCAGCCCTTCCAGCCTTGACTTTCTAAGGTAGACATGCAATCCACCTCATGTGCCTCAGTTTCCCCCCTCTTTAAAGTGGGGATAGTTACCCTGCCTCAGGCTTCATGAGATTGTTGTGCTATTCAAAAAAAAATGTAAGGTGAAACTGCTCTGTATCCATTGTAAAGGTCCTATTATTGCTCCATGAGCAACACAATTTTTTTTTTCCCCTCATGAGACATTCAATCATTTCTCATGACCCAATCAGGGGGAAATTCCAAGTGCCTCCCCAGTAGTATCTGCTGAGCTGGAAACTCTCTACAAATACTGGCTTCCCAGTACTGCACCCCAGTTACAAAACATTAGTGCTTTCTCAATTTAATGTATTTTCTTGCAGCAACTGGTCCACTAACAGGCAGAGGTGCATTAGTGGGAGATTTATGCTAATATCTCAGCAGTGGAAAATCATGAGCCTCACTATATTCTCATTCGGTCCGAGACAAGTAGCCAGGGTATGTCCTTTAACAGGATTTCCAGGAAGGATACTGCATCTTAAGAAATGCTGATTTGCTGGCATTTATATATTCCAGGAAGAGGGCTGTCTTAAGTGTATCAGAGCATCGAGCAGAGAATTATTTTAATGCCCTCTGCCTCCCTCCACACATCTCCAGCATAAGAGAAGAGCAGAAAATATCCACTGGCTACAGAAATGCTGGCACTGGAGAAGAGGCTGGAACCGTTCTGAAGAGCCCTCATAAGACAATAAGACAAACGTCCTGGAGAATGGGGTGCTATCCATCCCCAGCAACTGCTTCTACGATGGCCCTGCCAGCATGTGTAACGGCCAACTGGTTCATCTTGCTAACTATAACGCTCAGCATATGGGGCGGGAGTGTTTATAGATATATACATACACCATACATTTTTCACAGCAAGTACATATAGAGACCATCCAACTGTATATTTTGCAGACATACAAACACGCACATATATTGTCCATATGTTCAAACAATTTTTAAGCTATATCATGAACAAATAAAGATCTCTTTACACAAAAAGTTGCTAAAGGTACCATAGCGAACACTTCAGAGTGTGGATTTTAAAGATGAAAAAAAAGTGAACTCGAATCCAGCCTGACCTTTTCCAGGTATGTGACCTCTTCTATAAAATGAGAATAACACTGGAATCTTCCCTGAAGGATAACTTCAAGGATTACTCAGGACGATGCGTGTAAAACACTTAGCACAGCATCCGGTGTAAGGTAAATTCTCAACAAATGTTGGCTTTGTTTCTTCTAGATACCATGTCAGGTGGTAATCACCAAAGTTCTTTTAGAATTAAGAGAAGTCAAAACAAATGGCAAGATATTATACACTGCCCATCTAGGACCTCCATCAACAACTTGATGTCTCTTGTCTGTTTCTCACCATATCCCGAGCATGCATCTGTCACTGTACTTACCCTATGGCAGCTCTCTTCCTTCACTAGCCTATGACTGTCTTGAAATAAGGAACTGTGTGTTTTTCATCTTTGTTTTCTCAGCCTGTGGATCAGAGACCAGTTCATGGTAGGTGCTCAATAAATATTGACTGAATAAACTATTCTTCATAGATGACATGTCCTATGCAGAAAGACCTGCAACTGGGACTTGTCAGATTTGGCCCAGCAGGGAGATGTACAAATGCAAATTATCATAGTAAAAGCTGATCTCTTAAACAAAGAAGTACAGATAAAGCAAAACAGTGATTTTTTTGAAAAAAATTCTACTTTCTTTAGATATTTTCTTTCACTGAGAATATATGAATGTACATATTTTCTCTCATCTTCTTGGGTAACGCCAAAGGACAATTGGATGTTTGATAAAGACCTGAATCCTTTTTCTTGCATATACCACCTCCTTAATGCATAATGTATTCTAGCCTCAGATCTTAAAGCAAAGATCATACAGACTCTTTTAAAAACCTGTGTGAAGAACTCTTCCAAATTTTATATTTTGTCTCTCAGTGAATTTGGTGAATTCAAATTCTTACCTAAAGTGTGAAACCCTAGTGCAAGGAGATACTGTATGTATGGTAAATTTAAGTCTTGAAACATGGACAGAAATATCTATGGAAGAAATGTTTATTGAATGGCAAACAATAAAAAAAAATAGTAAGTGTAATGACTATGTGGAAAGGCATTTTGGTGGCCCAGTGTAGCATCAACCATGAATTGTCAGGATACCCCAACTTCCCACTAGCTTTTTCTTAGGGGATCACAGGATCCAACTTTTCACCATCATCAAAGGCAGTTTTATTGTAAGAGTTCCTTGCTCTAATGCAATAATCTTGAGAAGCCAACCAAGTGAAGTCATACTAAGCCATTCTCACCTCATCAGGAATTTATCATCCAGTCATTTGGCACAGTTTCTGGAGGATACTGCAGCAGGAATGGGTAAGAGAAAGGATAAATCCAACTCCTTGGATATTATCTATGAAGTCTCAACACACAACATCACTTTTTTTTCCTAACCACAGTAAGTTTCTATACTGGGCTCAGCTCACACATATCCACTTCCTTAAGATGGACCTTAAGATGGACACTATGAGTTGTCTGCACCTTCTGTCTCTCATGTGACTCCAGGGACACAGGTAAAGCTTCAGGGTAGAGCCTGATGAGAATAAATGAATCTGACTGGTGAGGATGGCCAAACGGCCTAAACTGACCCTATCCGATTCAGAGGAAGGACTTAAATATCAGGGTAAGGGGAGAGGTGTACTTTGTCATTTCATTTGGTATGAGCTAAAATGTCTTGCATAAGCTAACATTTCATGCTAAGATAGGCGATAAAGGACAGAAACAGTAAGGACCTAACAGAAGCAGAAGAGATTAAGAAGAGGTGGCAAGAATATACAGAAGAACTAAAAATCTTAATGACCCAGAAAACCACTATGGTATGGTCACTCACATAAAGCCAAACATCCTGGAATGTGAAATCAAGTGGGCTTTATTCTTAAAGCATTACTATGAACAAGCTAGTGGATGTGATGGAATTCCAGCTGAAATATTGCAAATTCTAAAAGATAATGCTGTTAAAATTCTACACTCCATATGCCAGCAAATTTGGAGCACTCAGCAGTGGCCACAGAACTGGAAAAGATTAATTTTCATTCCAATCCCAAAGAAGGGCAATGCCAAAGAATGTTCAAACTACCAAACAACTGCAATCGTCTCATATGCTAGCGAAGTGATGCTCAAAATCTTTCAGGGTAGGCTTCAAAAGTACATGAACCAAGAACTTCCAGATATAAAAGCTGGATTTAGAAAACACAGAGTAAGAAGAGATCAAATTGCAAATCACGTTTGGATCCATTGGATCATAGAAAAAGCAATGAGAATTCTAGAAAAATATGTACTTCTACTCCACTGACTATGCTAAAGCCTTTGTGTGGATCACAACAGATTGTGGAAAATTCTTAAAGAGATGGGAATACCAGATCACCTTATCTGTCTCTTGAGAAACTTGTATGCAGGTCAAGAAGCAACACTTAGAACTGGACATGGAACAATGGACTGGTTCAAAATTGGGAAAGGAGTACGTCAAGACTGTATATTGTCACCCTGCTTATTTAACTTATATGCAGAGTATATCATGCAAAATGCCAGGCTGAATGAATCACAAAGTGAAATCAAGACTGCTGGGAGAAATATCAATAACCTCAGATATACAGATGACAGCAAAGAGGAACTAAAGAGCCTCTGATGAAAGTGAAAGAGAAGAGTGAAAAATCTGGCTTAAAATTCAACATTCAAAAAACTAAAATCATGGCATCCAGTCCCATCACTTCGTGGAAAATACATGGGGAAACAATGGAAACAGTGACAGATTTTGTTTTCTTGGGCTCTAAAAATCACTGCGAATGGTGACTGCAGCCATGGAATCAGAAGATGCTTGTTCCTTGGGGGGAAAGCTATGGCAAACCTCAAAAAGAAAGTGAAAGCAAAGTTGCTCAGTCATGCCTGACTCTTTGTGACCCCATGGACTGTAGCTTACCAGGCTCCTCTGTCCATGTGATTTTCCAGGCAAGAGTATTAGGTTGCCATTTCCTTCTCCAGGGTATGTTCCTGATCCAGGGATGGAACCCTGGAGACAGTTTACCATCTGAGCCACCAGGGAAGTCCAAGAATACTGGAGTGTGTTGCCATGCCCTTCCCCAGGGGATCTTCCCAACCCAAGGATCGAACCTGCATTTCTTACTTCTCCTGCATTGCATGGTGGATTCTTTACCACTAGCACCACCTGGGAACCCCAGCAAAACTAGACAGTGTATTAAAAAGCAGAGCCATCACTATGCCAACAAAGGTCCATATAGTCAAAGCTATGTTTTTACAGTAGTCATAAACGGATGTGAGAGTTGGACCATAAAGAAGGTTGAGTGCCAAAGAACTGATGCTTTTGAATTGTGGTGCTGGAGAAGACTCTTGAGAGTCCCTTGGACAGCAAGGAGATCAACCAGTCAAGCCTAAAGGAAATCAACCCTGAAAGTTCATTGGAAGGACTGATGTTGAAGCTTAAATTCCAATACTTTGGCCACCTGAAGCAAACAGCCAACTCATTGGAAAAGATAGATTGAAGGCAAGAGGAGAAAGGGGCAACAAAAGATGAAATGGTTGGATGGCATCACCAAGTCAATGGACTTAAGTGTGAGCAAACTCCAGGAGAAAGTGAAGGACAGGGGAGTCTGGCATGCTGCAGTCTACGGGATCACAAAGAGTCAGACACAACTCAGTGACTGAACAACAAAAATGTCTTGGTTGCTACTGATGGCCAGCTGATGGCCATGATGAAATCAATGCCATATCTATATTCATAACACTAGCAGAGTAGAGATGAAAAGAACTAAGGTCTCTAATTTTGTTAAACCATCATATCAATTAAAAAGCAAATCTGTTCATCTCTGGACTTTCTAAGTGTGATAAATTTCCTTATACTTAAGCCACTTATATATCAGCTTTCGTGATATAAAAGAAAAACCACTGCATTAAATGTCCATATTGATTTTAAGATGTAGTTCAATTTGAAAACATTAAAATGTAGATGGGAAGGTAGGGGCAGTACTTATTAGAATTTGGGAAATAAGAGAAAAAATATGTCTGAATTGGCTTGGTTCATGATTCTGAAATTAGAATGTCCACTTAGGATTTATGATCTATAATTAGAAGTGGTTCCAGGCCAGTGGCTGCTCCTTCATAGATAGCAGCCTACAAAATCTTAGACCTTGTTGATATTAATTGATTAGAAAACTGAAAGGAGAGAAGATTAACCATTTCTAGATTTTTTATTGGTAGGCAGATGAATACAATAAAGCTAGATTCTATAAGAAAAATAGACTATTGAGAAGAGTTTAAATTCCTTTTAGATATCATGAAGTACCTATAACTAACATATTTGTTCTTCTCATAATTAATGGCCATTTGCCTAAATGTAGAGTTAATAATATCTATGACTGCTTCCAGGTTCCTCTATCTCCACATTCATATTTTGCTTATGAGTTCCTTTCCTCTACATGCCATGTATATTCTACTTTGGCTGAATTCTGAGCCTGAGTTTCAGATTCAACCACTTCATAAAGCAACTAACACTTTTCTTTCTCTATCCAGCCACTTAAGCTCTCTCCAACATACTTAAAAAGAGATCAAAACGTGATCAATTTACTACTTAGATTTTTTTCCAAAAAGTAGTTTCCTAGCATAAACAATTTCTATTTATGGCATGCTCCAAACCATCTTATTAAATACTTGAGTGTAGAGGTGCTTGCTTTAAGTCTGAGAAAAAAGTATAAATCAATACAATCATCCAAAAAAAAAAAAAAAATTGGATGATCAGTCAAAAAAGAACACTTTATTCATTACCTAGTTAAGATGTAAGACATTAAACTGGACTGGATCTTTCATAGAAAGTACACCCAAATAATTAAAGGGAGGGTATAATTTAGAAGTTCCCACATTGAGTCACTCTCCTAAGGAATTTGTATTTGTTTTGTATTTTTTGTCTTTTTCAAAAAATCAGCATTCTAATTTCCAGCCATTCTGCATTCCCTAGATACAGAAATTTGAATCTTGGTAACATTCCCCTATAAATTTAAATGCATACAATTATTTTTTAACCAAAAATTAAGAAAATATCACCTCCAGGAGAAAATTTTATGAGTATTCAGGAGAAAAACTAATTAAAGTACCTGTTAATATAAATAAACCTTTTGTTATCTTCAGAGAACAAAATTAAACAGAGACACAGTTTTTAGCCTGGCTAATGTGATTAACAAGATAGTGAAAACAAAGTAGGAAAATTTTTAAGTATCAAGTTTTATCATTTTGATGGATGAACACTGTAAGTAATCAACAATTCAGAGAAAAGTGTTTTTTAAAGTTTTTGCAAGAATCTTCTAATGTGAGCATACACAAATTCTATTAAAAGTACATATAACAGTAGTGGTGTAGGAAGAAGTGTCAAAGATAATATAACATCTAAACAAGTGACTTACAAGTTAAAACACACTTATTTTCTTAGTTAAAGTGGATTTTGCCTTTTACTGCTGTGAAAAATTGGGGCAAATTATACAGCATTTTTGAAATATTCAAGAGCCCTTTTAAAAAATGTGATTTTGGAAAACCACAGCAAAGAATATGCACTCAGTAAATGTTTTTAAGAATTAAACTGAAATGATTAATTCAGCACTACACAGACCAGGTGACAAAGAACAGAGGCTATTTTAAAGGTAATTCATGCTGAAAAACAAATGGTTGAAGAAACAGGAGCTTGTATTACAATCTATAAAACCTCCAGTACATCAATATGATAGGGTAATAATATCTCTATCAGCATAAATTTAGGCCTCTTATATTTATCTGAGAAGAAAAATACAGTAGGCTGTTAGTGGCTAAGTATGTGAGCAATAATTCATAAGTACGCCTAATCCCTACATAGCACTGGATCATCTTAGGTGGATGGTTTCAACATCGTAGGTAGGAAAGGACCAATATTAAATTTATAAAGATGCTATGAGACAAGCTGAACTAAGGTAAAACATTCTTAGAGAAAAAAATTTTAATAAAGAGAAAATAATTTAGTTGTAATCTGCAGATTGGACCTGAACTGACGTTTATTAAAGATAAACAAATAATTATTATTTCCCTAATACTGTTCCCATTTTAAATCTCCCTAATATTGTTTCCATTTTAAATCAAGAACTCAGATTTTGTGCCCAGCTAAAATCCTGAATTTCCCAGGCTCCCACCTGGTTCTAATAGACCAGGAAAAAAAGTTCTGTGCAATGAACTTTTAGGGAAAACGAGGTTATCTTTAAAAGGAATAGGAACTGCCTTTGCCCTGAACATCATGTTTAAGCCACACTTTTTTGAATTTTCTTACCTGCAGCCATAAGTCATCCCTAACCCAAACAGGGGTCTGACATCTTACAAGCAATTTATTGTTATGAAATAGGATGTCGTTTCAAATTACATGAATAAACCAGCACATATAAGCTAACTAGCATAATAAACTTTTAAAGCTGACAGTAGCAGTATCTTAATGGAGCAGAATTTCCAAGGACTACAAAATGAAGCTTTGTTTTCTCTTTCTCATGAATGCAGGTGTGACAATAAACTCTCTCTAGCCTGACTCAGAGAACTTCCCTGGTCAAACTGAGATAGTTACTTAAAAATAAATAAATAAATAAACTATTCATGAAGCCAAGTAACAACTTGGGTGGGGTGGGGGAGGAATCTAGGTTTCAATATAACCAACCAGCTTGTAAGGAATATAAAAATATTTTACCTGGCCTGTGGTTACTTATTGAATAAAAGGCAAAATGTGCTTTAAAAGGGCTTCCCAGGTGGTGCTAGTGGTAAAGAACCTGCCTGCCAACACAGGAAACATAAGAGATGTGGGTTTGATCCCTGGGTCAGGAAGATCCCCTGGAAGGGGATTTGGCAATCCTTTCCAGCATTCTTGCTTGGAGAATCCCATGGACAGAGTTAGCCTGGTGGGCTACAGTCCATGGGGTCACAGAGAGTCAAACACAACTGAAACGACTTAGACATATTTTTAAAATGAAAATTAATTGAACAAAGCTTAATAGAAAGTTTTCTTTGATAGAAAACTTTCTTTAATAAAAGCGTATGTCTAATGGATTAGATCAACTGACTAGATTAAGGCACTGTGATTAGACAGTATCTCCTTGTCAGGTTACTTTCCAGAGACAATATGACCAAGTCACTCCTTACTTTTCAAATCATTTATTGGCACAAATTGAATCACTTCTTGGCACAAATTAAACCACTTCCAACACAACCTTAAAACACTGAAACCTGCGAACTGAAGCTTCTTCAACTTAATTCTGTATCTCTCATTGTCTAGTCTGCCAGGTGTCTCCCTAAATCCATGGGGGAGGTTAGAGGATTTGTTCATTTTGAATATCCACTGATTCTTATTTTGATTTTTCTGGGATAATGATTATGTTGTTTGAAAAGAGTATAGAAGGTTTAAACAGGACAAACTTCTAAACACACCACATGAGGTTATAACAGAAAAACATAAACATCCCTCATGCTTTATTAAGTGAAGATCATTCATATTTTTGAGTTTTTACCTGGGAGTAAAACTCCTCCAAAAGATTGTGCCTTTTAACCTACACCAATGTCCAGTTTTGGGGTGCTTTTTCAAAATTATTTTAACCAAAAATAATATTCAGATTTTCCACTTTCCACAGGGCACATCCTGAAAAAGTATTTTTATTTATAGCATTATACATAAAACCTATAAATGCTCTGAACAGTATGGGTTTGATATGTCTGAAGGTTGTTTTTTTTTTTTTTTTTAACTTATATTCACAAGATCTTCCAGGAGAAATATACGACAATGAAGTTAAACTTCAGCTAACCTTCTAGACATAACTCTCAGGTACTCCCAGATTTACTAGTGATCAATTCTCCACACTTGTGAAAAACGTAGAATAGTCTCTGACACTTTGATATACAAATTCCACTTTTAAAATTACGATGTTCACAGAGTTGCTGGAAAGAATAGACTTCTTCATTTGTGAGAAGTAGAGAATAGAGAAAAGGTAACAAGGGAATTTTTTAACATGTGTTTTCTGGACAGCAGGCAAGCAACCAGTTATTTCTGGAACTCTTTCATTGCATTAAAATATCACAGAGCCAAATTCTGCCCTCAAATGATTTTTCTTAAACTTATTTGAGTCCATATGTTTCTAGAAGCTGAATTTGCTTCAGTGCATTTCAAGGTCTAATCTTGCTGTTATTACACAGACAGAATCTCCATGAAATTGAATTTTTGTTTATGTAAGAACAATGTATTTGAATATTTCCTGAAGCAAAATGTGGGCAAAGACTGTGAAGAATTAGGGTTAGTGGAAAATAAATTGCAGATCATCAAAACATCTCTGAACTCACTAATCTTTCTTACAAGATTTCTCCTTTACTTGGAGAATGTTTTTTTCTTCTTTTACAGGAGGACATCTGAGAACACAGAAAGGAGTATCTAGAGGATTTTTATTTAAAGGTATCTCTTAAAAACTTAACAATGTCCCTTACAATTTCTTTTAAAAATGTTTTTATCTCCATTTAGTTATTAAATAAAATACAAATTTCTATGTAAAGCATCGTCAGTGCAAAATAAGGAAAAAGAAAATGTAGACTGTAAGTAATTCTGCTTAAAATTGTTATTTTTCATAGTCTGGTTGCCAATTTAATACCATATGGCCATTAATTGTGCAGTATAAAGTAAAATATTATGTGCTTTTCTGTATAATTAATGAATCTTAAATTCAAGAATTTAAAAGAGGCAAAAATTATTCCACCAGATTCCAGACATTCGGGAACCTCTATATAATATCACAAATCTTCTTTTAAAGTTTCTGAACATTTGTCATTTTCCTGTAAAGCTATATTCATCTTCATACCAAAAGTACCTGTTTCATTTTTCAGATAATAAGGGGGAAAAAAAAAACCTCTCCTACATCTGCACAAAATATGTCTATCCTCATTAGATCCATTTTTTTCAATTAAATTCAAGTTTCTCTGTCCAAAAAGCATAAATCTGGGTATTGATTTAACTATAAACTCATGAAACTCCCGGTAGTCTTCTAAAACCATTTTACTTGGATGAGCATATAAGCTTTTAAAATATCAAGTTATTCCAGTATTTAATACACATAACTGCTTCCAGAGGGCTAAAGGCAATAAGGCACAGCTGCCCATTCCATTTGAAGAACAACTAGACTGCTAGCCAGTGTCTCACCACTTTGTTGTTTTTTTTTTAAAGCGTTTGCTTCTATTTTATTCAGTATGAGTTTGATACCTTCTGAACATGAACCATATCACCAGCAGCCAAAATCAATAACCTATCTAATCAAGGCCCTATAAACTAACAACAGACCCTTGGTGCTCTGTTCCTATAAAATGTAGTTCATTCGAAGTCTTTCCTTCCAAACCAGTCTAACTCTAAATTTATTATCCTCTTCTGACAAGGTTAGAGCATTGTCTACCCTAGACTTCTAGAAAGACCCTTTTGGGGAGAAAATCAATTACCTCTTGAAAAGAAAAAAAAAAAGACCTCTCTGAAATTTTTTTCTTTGCTTCATTTTTTTTTTTTTTTTTTGAGAGCAAGGAATCTTCTCCATGAAACTTTCATACAGCAAGCAGCTACTTCTTTTCAAATAAAAATCATGTGTAAATATTTCACAGACATGTCTCTACTGTGAATTGCACAATATGAAAAGGAGATGTTAAAGAAATATTTCCTTAAATCAAACCAAATAAGAATATAAACATTTTCCTAAATCCATGAAGTTTTGAAGTCTAAGCCACAAATTCTCCTTGTATAAAACATCATATGTTTTTCTGATATCCTGTAAGCTGTGGCTGAATAGCCTTCTCTCAATGACTTCATAATGTATCTGATACTCATGTTTACTTTAAGCTTCTTCAAATGATATTTTCCATCTTAAAAACTGAGAAGGATTTTTGCCTTGAAAGATTATTCATAGGTAGCAATATAAGCAAAACCAAAAGTTTATCCAAATTTTCTTTTCTCCCCTAGATCTGTGACATTAAACACATGTGTGCAAAAACCCTTTAGATGATAGCGATTTTCCTTTTATATTTTAGGTATTTAATGACTCTTTCTCCTCACTTTCACTTTCTCCTCAGTTAGATACGCACAGCTACTAAACTGGATGGAGACCAGCAAACTCAGAAAACAGCTAGAAAACTTGAATCAAATGTCAGCAAAGACACTGGTATGAATTCCACATGTTACCCATTGTTTCTTGATAAAACATAATCAACAACTCCCTTTAGAATAGTGTATGAAATTAAAATTCACTTTAAATATAACAAGAAAAGTGCTAATAAACTAATGGACAGGCAGAAATGATACTATTTATTGAGAATACTCTTTTAAGTAAGCCAAATGTTAGGAAAGAGAGGCCATAAATAAGTATTGATATGGAAACATTAATGCTGATGTTGGCTACCAACACCAAGTCTAAACGGTATTCTTATCTGCGCTCATTGATCTTACCAGCTTGTGTTCTTTCAGGATCTACGGATGGCCCCATATATCAAAGAGCTAATCTCTTCTGTTGCTTTTGTTTACTGGCTTTGCATCTATTCTCAGCTTTAGTGCCAAGTTTTCAGCGAAAACTTACACAGTCCAGTTTATAAGCATCTGACTCCTCCTGATGGTATAATCTCTATGTGCTGCTTTTCTTTAAAAGATGCCACATGCCACTTCTGACCCACACTCCACAGGTTCTGAGTTGTTTCAACACCAGGAGTGATGAATGGTCCTTATCTACTACTACTTAGTTCCCTTAGGACTAGGTACACAGTCAACACAGCAGCTGGAGGAAGGAGAATGATCTGTGGCTGGGAAATATTGAAAATCACTAGCCTGTATGATGACTGAATCTGTGCCCTTGAACTTTTCAAGCCTTCTGACTAATACTCTAACCAAGATATCCAAAGACAGAACAGGGAAGCATGAGAATACTTTTTCCCCTCAATTCACAATACATGAGTCTTACAAGGAGTGTTCCCGGGTGACTCCAGGAGACCTGGGTCTGATTCCTAGGTCAGGAAGATCCCCTGGAGGAGGAAATGGCAACCCACTCTAGCATTATTGCCTGGAAAATTCCATGGACAGAGGAGTCTGGTGAGCTACAGTCTATAGGGTTGCAAAGAGTTGGACACAACTGAGTGACTGAGCACGCAGCTTTAAACACAAAAATGCTTTATTTTCCACTACTTAAAACTGCTTCAGTAAGGGTGGTGGTGTTCACTGGGAGTATATCTCTCCAAGATTTGAAACCATCATCTTTTTCACATTCAGAAGGAGCTCAAAATCAATACTTTAGCCACTCTCATTACAAGTTGTGCAAGTGATCCTTGGAAATCAGCGATAAGATGACATTAGCACCACCTACAATGACCACAGGCTTCTTCCAGCATGAAGCCTATCACTGCAGCCATCTCCAGCACAGCCCATTACCATGAAAGATTTAGCAGCCAGAGTGTCATAATGCAGTCAGTGCTGATGTTCATCTGGATCTGTGATGCCCATTTGTTCCTTTAATGCTCTTTATGCTGGCAAGAAAGCTGATCCCATTTTGTTGACCAAATATCCAAGAGATATAGATCTCCAAGTAGGAGAAAATCCAGTTTCCTTTAGAGGAAATTGAAGGGAGAACACTGGCCATATTTTTCCCAGCTCAATCTTTTAGTCACCATGTTCTTACAGGCATTTTACTATATTTATATTGTTCAAAAGACAGTATATAACTCTCCATGTCCAAAGGCTGTGAAAATATAGATTCAAATGCATTTTGAAAATCTTGCATTAAGGCATGACCTTTATTTTCAGGTATAACATATCACAAGATTATTTGTCAATATTAGAAGATGCTAGCATTCTGCTCAAATGTTATTTAAATACAAAAATTAACAACTATATATTCTATACCTATTACTGTGTATCAAATAATAAGCATGTTTCCACCAATATGCCTATTTAATATTTACTAGGTAACTACAGTTTTATATGTAAGGATATAGAACTGTAATCTCCAACACTGTAGCCAATAGCCACCTGTAACTACAGAGCACTTGAAATGTGACTATTCCATTGTTGTAAGTATAAAATACATCCCAGGTTTCAAAGACTAAATACAAAAAATGAGAGAATGTTCATGTGGATGACATGTAGATTTGATAATATTTTGGGTATGATGGGTTAAATAAAATATATTATTAAAACTAATTTTACCTGTATTTTTTTTACATTTCTCATGGAACTACTAGAAAATTTTAGTTACATATATAGTTCACATTTAAGGCTTACCCTGTATTTCTGTTGGACAGGGATTATGTAGAAGATAAGTCTAGTTCAGAGATCACCTAAAGCAAAATATATCCATAAAATACAACAATTTCTAGCTTTACTTATTTCCAGTATTCTCTTTCTCTGGAGGAAAAGGAAGAAAAGGTCTGTTAAGACATTTATTGTACAAACTTTGAACCTTAATGATCTAGAATGTACTAATTTGCTCTAGGTAAAAACTTAATGTTAAAGATTAGAAAAGAAAATTGCCACTTTTTAAATTGCCACAGCCAATTTTGACAAGTTTGGAATAAAAGGGAACTTCCTTAACATGATAAAAGGCATCTATGAAAAACATACAATGAATATCATGCCTAATTGTGAACGAATGAAGGAACTGTCCTAAGATTGGAAACAAGGTGTAATTGTTTCTCATCACTTCTTTTCAGTGTTGTACTAGAAGTTCTGTGAAAGTGAAAGTCGCACAGTCGTGTCTGACTCTTTGCGACCCCATGGACATGTAGCCTGCCAGGCTCCCCTGTCCATGGAATTCTCCAGGACAGAACATTGGAGTGGGCAGCCAATCCCTTCTCTGGGGGCTCTTCTCAACCTGGGGATGGAATCCAGGTCTCCCACATTGCAGGTGGATTCTCTACCATCTGAGCCACCAGAGAAGCTGAAGAATACTAGAGTGGAAAGCCTATCCCTTCTCCAGTGGATCTTCCTGACCCAGGAATCCAACCAGGGTCTCCTGTATTGCAGGTGGATTCTTTACCAGCTGAGCTACCACGGAATTTCTTAACAATTCAGTTTAAAAAAAGAAATTAAAGTCTTCTATATTGGAAAGAAGTCTCTCAGTCGTGTCCAACTCTTTGCAATCCTGTGGACTGTACCTACGAGGCTTCTCTTGTCCATGGGATTCTCCAGGCAAGAATATTCAGACTTAAATTGAATAAAGTAGGGAAAACCACTAGACCATTCAGGTATGACCTAAATCAAATCCCTTATGATTATACAATGGAAGTGAGAAATAGATTTAAGGGACTAGATCTGATAGATAGAGTGCTCGATAAACTATGGACTGAGGTTCGTGACATTGTACAGGAGACAGGGATCAAGATCATCCCCATGGAAAAGAAATGCAAAAAACAAAATGGCTGTCTGGGGAGGCCTTACAAATAGCTGTGAAAAGAAGAGAAGTGAAAAGCAAAGGAGAAAAGGAAAGATACAAGCATCTGAATGCAGAGTTCGAAAGAATAGCAAAAAGAGATAAGAAAGCCTTCCTCAGCGATCAATGCAAAGAAATAGAGGAAAACAACAGAATGGCAAAGACTAGAGATCTCTTCAAGAAAATTAGAGATACCAAAGGAATATTTCATGCAAAGATGATCTCAATAAAGGACAGAAATGGTATGGACCTAACAGAAGCAGAAGATATTAAGAGATGGCAAGAATACACAGAAGAACTGTACAAAAAAGATCTTCATGACCCAGATAATCACGATGGTGTAATGACTGACCTAAAGCCAGACATCCTGGAATGTGAAGTCAAGTGGGCCTTAGAAAGCATCACTATGAACAAAGCTAGTGGAGGTGATGGAATTCAAGTTGAGCTATTCCAAATCCTGAAAGATGATGCTGTGAAAGTGCTGCACTCAATATGCCAGCAAATTTGGAAAACTCAGCAATGGCCACAGGACTGGAAAAGGTCCGTTTTCATTCCAATCCCAAAGAAAGGCAATGCCAAAGAATGCTCAAACTACCACACAATTGCACTCATCTCACACGCTAGTAAAGTAATGCTCAAAATTCTCCAAGCCAGGCTTTAGCAATATGTGAACCGTGAACTTCCTGATGTTCAAGCTGGTTTCAGAAAAGGCAGAGGAACCAGAGATCAAATTGCCAAAATCTGCTGGATCATGGAAAAAGCAAGAGAGTTCCAGAAAAACATCTATTTCTGCTTTATCGACTATGCCAAAGCCTTTGACTGTGTGGATCACAATAAACTGTGGAAATTCTGAAAGAGATGGGGAATACCAGACCACCTGATCTGTGTTTTGAGAAATCTATATGTAGGTCAGGAAGCAACAGTTAGAACTGGACATGGAACAACAGACTGGTTCCAAATAGGAAAAGGAGTACGTCAAGGCGTATATTGTCACCCTGTTTATTTAACTTATATGCAGAGTACATCATGAGAAACGCTGGACTGGAAGAAACACAAGCTGGAATCAAGATTGCAGGGAGAAATATCAATAACCTCAGATATGCAGATGACACCACCCTTATGGCAGAAAGTGAAGAGGAACTGAAAAGCCTCTTGATGAAAGTGAAAGTGGAGAGTGAAAAAGTTGGCTTAAAGCTCAACATTCAGAAAATGAAGATCATGGCATCTGGTCCTGTACTTCATGGGAAATGATGGGGAAACAGTGGAAACAGTGTCAGATTTTATTTTTCTGGGCTCCAAAATCACTGCAGATGGTGACTGCATCCATGAAATTAAAAGACACTTACTCCTTGGAAGGAAAGTTATGACCAACCTAGATAGCATATTCAAAAGCAGAGACATTACTTTTCAACAAAGGTCCATCTAGTCAAGGCTATGGTTTTTCCAGTGGTCATGTATGGATGGGAGAGTTGGACTGTGAAGAAGGCTGAGTGCCGAAGAATTGATGCCTTTGAACTGTGGTGTTGGAGAAGACTCTTGAGAGTCCCTTGGACTGCAAGGAGATCCAACCAGTCCATTCTGAAGGAGATCAGCCCTGGGATTTCTTTGGAGGGAATGATGCTAAAGCTGAAACTCCAATACTTTGGCCACCTCATGTGAAGAGTTGACTCATTGGAAAAGACTCTGATGCTGGGAGGGATTTGGGGCAGGAGGAGAAGGGGACAACAGAGGATGAGATGCCTGGATGGCATCACTGACTCAATGGACATGAATCTGGGTGAACTCTGGGAGTTGGTGATGGACAGGGAGGCCTGGAGTGCTGTGATTCATGGGGTCTCAAAGAGTCTGACACGACTGAGCGACTGAACTGAACTGAAAGAATCTGCCTGCAATGCGGGAGACCTGGGTTCAATCCTTGGGTTAGGAAGATCCCCTGGAGAAGGAAAAGGCTACCCACTCCAGTATTCTTGCCTGGAGAATCCCACGGATGGAGCGGCCTGGGGGATCATAGAGTCCATGGGATCGCAGAGTCGGACACGACTGAGCGACTTCACTTCACTTTCACAATAGTATCAAAAATAACATGTTTAGGAATAAACTTAACAAAAATGTTCCACAGCTGTACACTGAAAATTACACAAGATTGGTGAGAGAAATAAAAGAAAACCTAAATAAATGGAAAGACATTTCATGTTCATGGACTAGGATACTCAGTACTGTTAAGATGGCAATTATTCCCAAAGTGATCTGTGAATTCAGTGCAATCCCTTTCAAATTTTCATCAGATTTCCAGAATCAACAAGCTGATGCTAAAATCTATAATGAAGTGAGAAAAATCTAGAACAGCCAAAGCAATTTTGAAAAAAAAAAAAAAACAATAAAGTCGGAAGACTTTCACTTCATAAGTTTGAAACTTCACTGTAATTTGATTACTACAGCTCTCAAGATAGGGTGAAACTGACATAAGGATGGACATATGGGTCAAAGTAACAGAGTTGAATCCAAAAATGAATCCTTATATTTTCAGTTAGCATTCACCAAATTACCAAGCAAGTACACTGGAGAAATAATAGCCTTTTTAACATATGGTGCTAATACAATAAACTACCCAAAAAAAGAAAAACCAGAAACATAGCAGACCTTTATTTCATAACATATAAAAGAGAAAAACTTCAACACTTTGACTTAGGCAAAATATTCCTAGATATGACATCAGAAACATGTTCCATGTAAAAATAATGATAAATTGTACTTCCAAAATTCAAAATATTTGTGTTTCATGAGATTTCATCAAGAAAATGAAAAGACAAGCAACAGACTGAGATAAAATATTTGCAAAGCATTTATCTGACCAAGGACTTATATCGAGAACATACAAAGAACTCTTTCACTCAAACATAAGACAAACAACTCTATCAAAAATGGCTAAAAGATTTAAATAGATATTTTATCAAAGAAGATGGATAATAAGCATATTAAAAATGCTCAGCATTATTATTCATTAGGAAAGCACAAATAGAAATCATAATGTGATATTATACTCACTAGAATTTTATACACACTAGAATGGCCATAATAATAAAAAAAGACAATAATACTGGGGAAAATGTGGAGAAACTGGAAGCTGCATACACTGCTGACATAAATGTAAAATAGTACAGTCACTTTGGAAAACAGTTTAGAAGTTCCTCAAAATGGTAAACAGAGTTACCGAATAAGCCAGCAATTCCACTCCTAGGTATATATCCAAGAGAAATGAAAATAATGTATATCCACACAAAAGCTTATACATGAAAGTTCTTAGCAGCATCATTCCTAATCACCAAAATTTGTAAATATATAAGTGTTCATCAACTGGTGACTGATTTCATGAGTAAAATGTGGTTTCCCCTTATGATGGACAATTATTAAGCAATAGAAAGGAATGAACTATGGAATATGTCACAACATCGACAAAACAACAAAAAAAATTATGCTCAAAGAAATCTGCTACAAAAGGCCACACATTATGTGATTATATGATTAAATTACATGGTTCCACGTAAATGAAGTGCTCAGAAAAGACAAAACTATAAAAACAGAAAGCAGATTAGTGGTCTATAGGGATGAGAGGAGGAGCAGGGTGTGAGATGGATTAACAGTAGGGATGCTAAAAAAATCTTCTAAACCTCATTTATAGTGATGGCTGCACAACTTGGTAAATTTACTAAAAATCTTTGGACTAGTATCCTGGAAAAAGGTGAAATACCTGAAATGTCAAATTTAAAAAAAATTAAATCTTATAATCTGTCAGTTCAGTTCAGTTCAGTTGCTCAGTCATGTCCGACTCTGTGCAACCCATGAATTGCAGCACGCCAGGCCTCCCTGCCCATCACCAACTCTCAGAGTTCACTCAAACGCATGTCCATCGAGTCGGTGATGCCATCCAGCCATCTCATCCTCTGTCGTCCCCTTCTCCTCCTGCCCCCAATCCCTCCCAGCATCAGAGTCTTTTCCAATGAGTCAACTCTTCGCATGAGGTGGCCACAGTATTGGAGTTTCAGCTTTAGCATCAGTCCTTCCAATGAACACCCAGGACTCATCTCCTATAGGATGGACTGGTTGGATCTCCTTGCAGTCCAAGGGACTCTCAAGAGTCTTCTCCAACACCACACTTCAAAAGCATCAATTCTTCAGCGCTCAGCTTTCTTCACAGTCCAACTCTCACATCCATACATGACCACTGGAAAAACCATAGCCTTGACTAGACGGACCTTTGTTGAAAAGTAATGTCTCTGCTTTTGAATATGCTATCTAGGTTGGTCATAACTTTCCTTCCAAGGAGTAAGCGTCTTTTAATTTCATGGCTGCACTCACCATCTGCAGTGATTTTGGAGCCCCCAAAAATAAAGTCAGCCACTGTTTCCACTGTTTCCCCATCTATTTACCATGAAGTGATGGGACCAGATGCCATGATCTTCATTTTCTGAATGTTGAGCTTTAAGCCAAGTTTTTCACTCTCCTCTTTCACTTTCATCAAGAGGCTTTTGAGTTCTTCTTCACTTTCTGCCATAAGGGTGGTGTCATCTGCATATCTGAGGTTATTGATATTTCTCCCAACAATCTTGATTCCAGCTTGTGTTTCTTCCAGACCAGCGTTTCTCATGATGTACTCTGCATATAAGTTAAATAAGCAGGGGGACAGTATACAGCCTCAACGTACTCCTTTTCCTATTTGGAACCAGTCTGTTGTTCCATGTCCAGTTCTAACTGTTGCTTCCTGACCTGCATATAGGTTTCTCAAGAGGCACGTCAGGTGGTCTGGTATTCCCATCTCTTTCAGAATTTTCCAGTTTATTGTGATCCACATAGTCAAAGGCTTTGGCATAGTCAATAAAGCAGAAATAGATGTTTTTCTGGAGCTCTCTTGCTTTTTCAATGATCCAGTGGATGTTGGCAATTTGATCTCTGGTTCCTCTGCCTTTTCTAAAGCCAGCTTGAACATCTGTCACTTAAAACACTACAAAGTCTGGCTTCAACCTACCCAGGACAATTGAAAAAAAAACAAACTTTGTTGGGTATCAGTGTGGACTCTAGAATCAAAGAGATTTGGCTTCAAATCTCACTCTACTACTTACTAGCCGTGCAACTTGAGTGATTTCACCTCTCTGAGACTTACACTTTTCATCTACAAAATAGAGTTAACAGTATCTCCTTGCCAGATCATGGTGATAATTAGAGGCAAGGCATGCAAAGCGCTGAGCAAAGTTAGGCACAAAGTGCTCACTGATTGGTAGCTAGAATTATTAGCTACATCTCCAAATTATTTCCATGCTCTTCCAAAATGAGCTCAGCTTTAGCTCCTTTGGTTAAGGAACTTCCCTTAGGCATTCCTAATTGTCATACTGTATTATTATAATTTTCTTCACTAAAGATTGCTACCCCTCCTGCCCCATCAAAAGTACTTATTCTTCCAGCTCCACTAATTCCTATAGAGCATTCCATCCCACTAGGGATACTGTTCTCCTAAACTCCTCTCTTTGTATATACAACTCCTTTGTCTATGTACAACTCCTGTGATTCAGAAGCATACAATCACACGATTGCCACCTGTATTTTCTTGAGTGTATAATCTGACTCCTGTGCTACCACACTCCCCTGCTGCCTGAAGCCATGGATGATATCATGGGATTTTTGTCTGGCAAGTTGAGATGAAACTTCAATCTTTCTGTACCACACTTCCAGATAGCCTCAGTGATATGCGGTTTGATATCATTACTCTCCTGCATTGTGATTCAGTTTTTATGAGAATACATTTACATGAAGAAGTGCTCAATGACTGTAGAATAAAAAAATAAGCTTAACAAAGGTAAAAGTTCCATAAAACAGACTCAAAAAAATTAACTAGATTGTTGTTCTATCTTCTTTGGCTGCTAGACAAAGACCCAAATCTACTGCTTATTACTCTGTTTTCAAAATGTTCACACCCACGAAACGGACTCAGTAAAAACAGATAAGCACAGGAGTTAAGGTGTATCACCTACCTAAATTATAAAGAAATGCCAACTCTCTATATATACTGCAAACACTCAGTAGTGAATTTCTGAATAAAGCAATGCATGACATCACAATTAGTCTTCCTTATTAACAACTTAGCAACTTTCAATGTTTGAAAAACATAATCAGACATTGTAGAAAAATTTCCCCTTATTTTACCTCCTATCGTTCTTTCAAACAAAAAAAAATCAGACATTTTCCAAGAATTTAGACATCAAAATCTCAACCAAAAGACCTGTCTTTATCAAAAGAAATAACTGCTCTTGCTAGGATCTTCATTCTTCAGAAGATTTCTAAATTGCCCCCTTCCTTTTTAAAAAATACATTAGAATAGATAATGACCTACATCCTTCCACTTTTGTCACTTTTGATGGGATCTTCTCTTTTCAGCTTCATTTGTTACTCTTGTCTCTATCAAAATACCACTTCTTGAAATTTCTGACAAAATTTCTGGTTGCACTAGTTGGAGGCTGGGAGCAGCCTTTTCCTGGCCTTGCATCAGTACTGACCCTGTGTGCAACCTGAGGTAAAAATATCTCAAAAGTACAGGCAGGTGGTCCAGTGGTTGGGAATCTGCCTTCCAAGGCAGGGGATTCAGGTTCGATCCCTGGTTGGGAAACTAAGATCCCACAAACCATGTGGCCACTAAGCCTACGCACCACAGTGAAGAGCCAGAGTGCTGCAACTGAGAGCCAGTGCAGCCATAGATAAATGCATACCACACAGGGATCAAAATGTCCAACCCACCTACTCAAAGGCGTGCTGAGAGATAAATGAGACCGCAAGCATGAAAACCCTTCAGTGATTGTGGATAAAATTCAACATCATCATGAGGATCATTAAATTTCTTCCTGGGCGCTAAAGGGGTGGAACCCACCAGAGACAAATCCCCACCTGACCCCTGAAATTCAAAGGAACCACTGGATTAGTAGATTCAATCTTTTCTTTTATTCATTAAATAGAGAAACAGCCATCACACATTAAACTTGGATCTTTCTGTTTGGAAGGAGGCAGAGATTTGGGGCAAAAGGTTTACTTTGATTCTTGGCTCCAGTACTTAAAGCTTTGGCAGTCTGGCCAGTGTCCTCATCTGCAAAATGGGAGTGCATATCAAAGGTTATAAAACCCTT
Organism: Bos indicus x Bos taurus; assembly: GCF_003369695.1. NCBI lineage: Eukaryota > Metazoa > Chordata > Mammalia > Artiodactyla > Bovidae > Bos > Bos indicus x Bos taurus. Next base: position 29,374,049 of record NC_040097.1, on the reverse strand, counting down.
GAGTGCTACTCAGATGTAAATGCTTATCAAATATTTAGTAACTATGTTTCAAAAAAATTACATGTTCAATATTTGAAGAGCTCTAACACCTATTAGCTCTACTCTTTATTCCACTGTGTCATTCTAAATAAGTACTCTCCTGCGTTCTATCCTGAGCAAGAAATGAATTTTCAAAACTGATTAGTTTTGCAGGAACATAGAGAGAGATTTACAAATACACCAATTTGAAATGTGATTTCTTGAATAACTTGCCTGTCATTTTAACAGAATATGGGATAGAGGGATAAAAAGAAAGCTTCATTACTGTCCAGACCAATTTGACTCTTACAAAGCTAATTAAACATGTCTTGAGTATATAAAATATATCATCCTCAGATAACAGCATACTGTTAAGTTCTTCATCTTATTAAGAGCTTGCATTAATGTTCCTTCAACATAAATTTTATACCCAGACAGGTACTATTTGAGAAACCTCACAATAGGAATGACCTAAATTAGGGTGACAGAGGCAAAAGATGGATCACCAGGGCCTGTCTCAACAAGAAGAGGAATGGGGACTCGATCTTACATTATTGTCCAATTCTAATGTGCTAACATTATCTTCTGAAAAAAGCTTCCTTCCTCAAGCCATCAACCCCTCTGGGGCTCAGCATCAAGGTAAGGAATTTCACAACCCAAGGGACTAAACCCCATACCTCAGAGTCATAAAGTCAATGCTGAAAGACTCTTAGAGGTCCTTGAAACTTTATCCTTTATAAATAAGGAAAAAGAGACCCAAAGAGGTGACATGTCGGAAGTTATAGATTCTGATATGTAGCACAGCATCTTTTTCAGAGAAAAGAAAGTTAATGTAAGATAGTCACCAGAATGTATCTGAGTACTAAAAATAAAGCTTTAAAGATTAACCAATGACTATGAGTCTGTTTCTGCTTTATAGATAGGTTCATTTTTCAGACTTGTGATTGCCAAGGGGGCAGGAGGAAGGGAGAATGATAGACTGAGAGTTTGGGGTGATTACGTGCAATTACATTTAGAATGGATAAATAACAAGGTCTCACTGTACAGCATAGGAACCACACTCAATATCCTGTGATAAACCATAATGGAAAAGACTATCAAAAAAGAATATATACAGTATGCATATAAATGAGTCACTTTGATATATAGCAGAGACAGGCACAACACTGTAAATCAACTATACTTCAACAAAAATATTAATCAATGGATTTCATCAATTGATCTGATGAGTCCATGGCTCTTACTTTCTATTATCTCATGCCTGTCCTAAGGCACCATCCTGGCTCATGTGTGAGCCCTAACATTTGGATATAGTCTCTCCAACACATTGCTTCCTCCAGCCTATATTTGAACACCCTTTTTTAATTTGGTGTGAATGCCCCCATTTTGGGGTGCTCTCTCTCCAAGAACCAGAACTGAAGCCAAAGTTTAGAAGAGCAGCACGACTTACAATCAGAGGCTAAAAGTGACATTTTACCACAATAAAAAATGTCACAAGATTTTTTTTAAAAAATCACAAGCATATAAATATACACTGTTTTCCCTGATAAGATTACATTCAAGCTATTAAAAGCCTTTTTATGTTCTTTCTTCTCTTTCACGTTCCCCAGATGTAGGCTATAGTACAATGGGACATTGACCCAACCACAAAAGTCTTCCTCCGTAATCTCTATTGCAGTGAATTGGAGCCATAGGAAATGCCCTATGACCTGAAGAGCTTCCCCAAACAGAAACTCCTGAGCATTAATGGGTAAATTTTCAGTATCACGGTAAAGTTTCTATAGAGTTGACATTTGAATGATGCTGTGACAGCTTTTTGTACCTTACATACTGTCAGTGCAACCATATTAGGGACCACTTCTGACTTTGTAAAGCCGTTTTAAAAAACTTGGGGGGGTGAGAATTAAAAAAAAAATACTTCACTGACATCCCAAGGGCATATGTACTAACAGAATAATGACCCCCCCTTTCAGGATCATTCCCTTGGCGGGGGGACGGGGGGGAAACGTGAGTGTACATGTACACATATATATGTACACACATGCGCACGTGCACACACACCTTCTAGGGATCTACAATTCCTTCAGGTTCATTAAAAGGCCAATGGAATGGCGACTTTGCATACATTTATAGGCTTCCCTGGTGGCTCAGAGGTTAAAGCGTCTGCCTGCAATGTGGGAGACCTGGGTTCAATCCCTGGGTTGGGAAGATCCCCTGGAGAAGGAAATGGCAACCCACTCCAGTACTCTTGCCTGGAGAATCCCATGGAGGAGGAGCCTGGTAGGCTACAGTCCAAGGGGTTGCAAAGAGTCGGACACAACTGAGCGACTTCACTTTCACTTTCATGGTCTGTAAGAGACACTTTTATTGAAATTCAGTTGTAACTGTGAATGCTTCAGACCAGATACAATTTTAACATTTTCTGCTACTGGAGTGGGAAGACCAAATAGCTATTTCAAATTCACATTTCCCTTTTCCAATTGAACGTGTCACTCCCCCTGGAACGCCCGTATGCCACGATACCTCTAGCTTTCCAACTCATTTTCATTGGAAAAATCTAAACATGAAGCAATACCTTCTACTCTACCAGTCACCGAGGATCCCCTTAGGGTATTTTTGTGTTGAAAGAAGTCACTGAGTATCAGACTGATAGCTTTTTGTCTTCCGAAGCTCATTGACTAAGAAAATAATACACATAAAGACAGCCTATTCCAACAATATCCCAAGGGGAAAATAGTTCATTGCCACTCACTTTTAGTGATGGTTTAGAAAGGGTTAGAGAGTTTTACCTTGGGGGTCTACAGAAGATAACATGCCAGTACTCTATGTTTTAAGGGAAAAAAGGAAGAAGAAGAATAAAAAAAGAAAAAAAAAACAACAGTGCCTCTTTAGGAAATGTAGAAGATATTCATTGTCACTTCTGATTAGAAGAGAGTTGGGAAAAAAGATTCCTTGGTAATAGATATTTCACTGAATGTGTACAAGTGCTTTACTAAATGAAACTCCAAAAACCAAAGGGGCATCAAATAACACTTAGGTATTCAAAGAACACAACCCATCCACACTTGCAGGGATTGTCAGTTCTCAAAACCACACACTTGAAATGGTAACTTTAAAATCCTCTCTCGAATTGTTTGATGACATTTGTTTCTTAATGTTATTGCCAACCAAGTGCTCAATTTCAATGCAGAAATATAAAATATGAAGGATAAACATATTTCTGCATCAGGTGCCATAACCATATCTTATTTTATAAATATTTTCACTTTCACCTGCTTAAAAGCAGTATAATTAGGATAAGACTCAGGCAGCCTGGAATTATATTTCTGTTTACAATTTTATAAACACAGCTATATTTCCTTTTAGTGCTGTGATCTGCAGCTGTAAAACATCCTTAACACTATTAGTTAATAATCTGATTTTACTTACAAATGCTTCCTTCTTCCTCCACATCTAGTTCTTTAAAAATGTATTTGTACCTGTTTCAAAGAAACAGAAAAACGGTTCACTCATGTCCCAAAAGACAAGGTTTCCAGGCTTTGAGTTTAAAATGATGATAATATTAGGAAATATATAAAACAATGAGTATATGAAGAAAAATAAACTATTTAATTGATTATATGATGGGGGTATAAGCAATTATGTCTTCAGTTCAGTTCAGTCACTCAGTCATGCCCGACTCTTCGCGATCCCATGAACCGCAGCACGCCAAGCCTCCCTGTCTATCACCAACTCCCAGAGTTCACTCAGACTCAAGTCCATTGAGTCAGTGATGCCATCCAGCCATCTCATCCTCTGTCGTCCCCTTCTCCTCCTGCCCCAAATCCCTCCCAGCATCAGAGTCTTTTCCAATGAGTCAACTCTTCGCATGAGGTGGCCAAAGTATTGCAGTTTCAGCTTTAGCATCATTCCCTCCAAAGAAATCCCAGGGCTGATCTCCTTCAGAATGGACTGGTTGGATCTCCTTGCAGTCCAAGGGACTCTCAAGAGGCTTCTCCAACACCACACTTCAAAAGCATCAATTCTTCAGTGCTCAGCCTTCTTCACAGTCCAACTCTCCCATCCATACATGACCACAGGAAAAACCATAGCCTTGAGTAGACAGACCTTTGTTGGAAAAGTAATGTCTCTGCTTTTTTTTTTTTTCTTTTTTACAGGGTTGTCGTTACCATCTTTCTAAATTCCATATATATGCGTTAGTATACTGTATTGGTGTTTGTCCTTCTGGCTTACTTCACTCTGTATAATAGGCTCCAGTTTCATCCACCTCACTAGAACTGATTCAAATGTATTCTTTTTAATGGCTGAGTAATACTCCATTGTGTATATGTACCACAGCTTTCTTATCCATTCATCTGCTGATGGACATCTAGGTTGCTTCCATGTCCTGGCTATTATAAACAGTGCTGCGATGAACATTGGGGTACACGTGTCTCTTTCCCTTCTGGTTTCCTCAGTGTGTATGCCCAGCAGTGGGATGTTATCTAGGTTGGTCATAATTTTCCTTCCAAGGAGTAAGCGCCTTTTAATTTCATGGATGCAGTCACCATCTGCAGTGATTTTGGAGCCCAGAAAAATAAAGTCTGACACTGTTTCCACTGTTTCCCCATCTATTTGCCATGAAGTGATGGGACCGGATGCCATGATCTTTGTTTTCTGAATGTTGAGCTTTAAGCCAACTTTTTCACTCTCCACTTTCACCTTCATCAAGAGGCTTTTGAGTTCCTCTTCACTTTCTGCCATAAGGGTGGTGTCATCTGCATATCTGAGGTTATTGATATTTCTCCCAGCAATCTTGATTCCAGCTTGTGTTTCTTCCAGTCCAGCATTTCTCATGATGTACTCTGCATATAAGTTAAATAAACAGGGTGACAATATACAGCCTTGACATACTCCTTTTCCTATTTGGAACCAGTCTGTTGTTCCATGTCCAGTTCTAACTGTTGCCTCCTGACCTGTACACAGATTTCTCAAGAAGCAGGTCAGGTGGTCTGGTATTCCCATCTCTTGAAGAATTTCCACAGTTTATTGTGATCCACACAGTCAAAGGCTTTGGCATAGTCAATAAAGCAGAAATAGATGTTTTTCTGGAACTCTCTTGCTTTTTCCATGATCCAGCAGATTTTGGTAATTTGATCTCTGGTTCCTCTGCCTTTTCTAAAACCAGCTTGAACATCAGGAATTTTACGGTTCACGTATTGCTGAAGCCTGGCTTGGAGAATTGTGAGCATTACTTTACTAGCATGTGAGATGAGTGCAACTGTGTGGTAGTTTGAGCATTATTTGGCTTTGCCTTTCTTTGGGATTGGAATGAAAACTGACCTTTTCCAGTCCTGTGGCCACTGCTGATTGGATGCAATCTCAAAAACGACAGAATGATCTCTGTTCGTTTCCAAGGCAAACCATTCAATATCACAGTAATCCAAGTCTATGCCCCAACCAGTAATGCTGAAGAAGCTGAAGTTGAATGGTTCTATGAAGACCTACAAGACCTTTTAGAATTGACACCCAAAAAAGATGTCCTTTTCATTACAGGGGACTGGAATGCAAAAGTAGGAAGTCAAGAAACACCTGGAGTAACAGGCAAATTTGGCCTTGGAATATGGAATGAAGCAGGGCAAAGACTAATAGAGTTTTGCCAAGAAAATGCACTGGTCATAGCAAACACCCTCTTCCAACAACACAAGAGAAGACTCTATACATGGACATCACCAGATGGTCAACACCGAAATCAGATTGATTATATTCTTTGCAGCCAAAGATGGAGAAGCTCTATACAGTCAAAAAACAAGACCAGGAGCTGACTGTGGCTCAGATCATGAACTCCTTATTACCAAATTCTGACTTAAATTGAAGAAAGTAGGGAAAACCACTAGACCATTCAGGTATGACCTAAATCAAATCCCTTATGATTATACAATGGAAGTGAGAAATAGATTTAAGGGCCTAGAGCTGATAGAGAGAGTGCCTGATGAACTATGGAATGAGGTTCGTGACATTGTACAGGAGACGGGGATCAAGATCATCCCCATGGAAAAGAAACGCAAAAAAGCAAAATGGCTGTCTGGGGAGGCCTTACAAATAGCTGTGAAAAGAAGAGAAGCAAAAAGCAAAGGAGAAAAGGAAAGATACAAGCATCTGAATGCAGAGTTCCAAAGAATAGCAAGAAGAGATAAGAAAGCCTTCTTCAGTGATCAATGCAAAGAAATAGAGGAAAACAACAGAATGGCAAAGACTAGAGATCTCTTCAAGAAAATTAGAGATACCAAGGGAACATTTCATGCAAAGATGGGCTCGATAAAGGACAGAAATGGTATGGACCTAACAGAAGCAGAAGATATTAAGAAGAGGTGGCAAGAATACACAGAAGAACTGTACAAAAAAGATCTTCACAACCCAGATAATCACGATGATGTGATCACTGACCTAGAGCCAGACATCCTGGAATGTGAAGTCAAGTGGGCCTTAGAAAGCATCACTAAGAACAAAGCTAGTGGAGGTGATGGAATTCCAGTTGAGCTCTTTCAAATCCTGAAAGATGATGCTGTGAAAGTGCTGCACTCAATTTTGTCTTAGATTTCTTTTATTTCAATATCATATTTAAAGTAGAGTAAGACTTTTAAAAGAACAATCACAATACCATGAATTTACATGGTATGTGTTCACTGACTGGGCTTCCCAGGTGGTGTTACTGGTAAATAATCTGCCAGACAATACAGGAGACATAAGAGATGTGAGTACGACCCTTGGGTTGGAACGATCACCTGGAGAAGGGCATGACATCCCATTCCAGTACTCTTGTCTGGAGAATCCCCATGGACAAAGGAGCCTGGCAGGCCATAGTACATTGGGTCACAAAGAGTCAGACCCCACTGAAGCGACTTAGCACACACACACGCTGATCACAGACCAAGTGTTTTAATATCTTTTTATGTTCCAAAGACACCATCAAGATGAGAAGAGTAAAGACTGTTGGCCCCATTTTATGGATGAGGACAATGAAGCTCTTAGAAACTGAACAATGAAGTTCAGGAAGGAGTTAACACATTCCTTTAACACGTCAATTCACAGGACAGATACCCATAAGTGGTTTCATTGGGAATCCCTATAACTCAGATGAACAGGGTTCTTCACCCTGATAGCGGCAATCATCTCCAGTACCCAGTTGCTTTCTGCACTCCTAGAACTAGCCTTATGGGACAGCACTCAGAGGTATCAACACCCCAAAGAATCCCATCCCTCTTCAGCCCTCTTCAGTCCCCAAATCCCTCATGCAAGCTTCTGGATTTGAAAACCTCAACTTCCCTTTGTTCCTCCAGTCTGAGGGGTAACAGCTGCTTGCTGTACTTCCTTCTGAACCACCAGTCTTCCCATGGTGCTCTAGGAGTCCTCCCATACCTCCTCAACCAATTTCCTTTCTGAAATTCTCTGTTGCAATATAGAAAGTTTGGTTCTGCTTTCCTGACTGGACCCTGAGTAATACAGACAGGTTAACCACAAAGTACGAAGTACTGATTTATACATTTCTCTCTCCATCTAATAACACAGAAGGTCTGATTTTCAAGTCTAGCCTGACTCAGGAAAGTTAACAGTTCATTCACATCATTTTATTACTTTGAGTGCTTGGAGATTTGCTACGTGCGGGCCTCAGTGGGACAGCACCTGGTTTCTTGTGATTCAAGTTCCAGTGCTAAATGGGCAGAAGGCTTTTCTTACGGACATTTCAGAGGAAGCCTCCCCACCACTGACATGAAAACACCAATACTGCACGTAGTTTATTTCACTCATGTCCTTTATAATTACTTCCAAACGTGTGTACTGCACCCAGGGCCACAAGGCAGGCAGTCCTATTTTTGCCGCGACAGTAAAAGGAATCTTGTAATCCATTACACCTTTAAACCACAGGCATTTGGGGCCAAGTTCAGAAACAAAGCCAAATATGGTTCAACTCTTCTAAGCCTCAGCTTCGTTTATATTTTGTTGTGTTTTAACTAACATCCTATTTCTAAGGATTTTAAGAGGTACGTGACACTTGGACAAGAAGTAGTTCCAGCAAAATAATATTCTGATGAGTTAAGTGTAAATGAATCAGAAACATGCAAACTATATTTCCCTTGAAATACACAGGGATTTAAAAGTTAATGGAAAAGTGCTGGCAACCCACATTTAGAGTTTTTATTGAAATCAGGATGTTTGAATAAACATTAGACATTCAAATAACTCAAACTGAAATGGGGTTCACCAATCCTTAATTAAACAGTACTTTAAATGATGATGAAGCATGTCACATTCACATTTCAGACTTAAAGCTTTACTTGGCAGACATGCTTCTGGTTCAAGAAACCTCTGCAGTCATGTTATGGCAACCAATTGAGATATTAAAACAGACAGTGAAGTTTTAAACTCAGTTTGGCAAGCACCATGAGAAAATAACTACCAATTGGAACATTAAAAAAAAAAAAAAAAGAGTGTCAGGAGTGTAATACAAAGTTTTGAAAGGAAGTTGGAGCCAGACACAGAATTTAGAAGGAATATGCCTTCTTAAATGGGCTAATAATGAGCTAATCATATAAGAAACTAGAGAGTGGTATGTGTCGAGGTTGCTCTTTTCTGTTTTCGATTGTAAGTTGAAGCTGCAAATCAAAATGGCTTGTAAGTTGGAAATGGACAGAAGTGTAATGGAATTTTTTTTTTTTTTTTAGTGTAATGGAATTTTAATTTCTCTGATGCCTAATGCTGGAATTAAGCTAGCAGTTGGCTAAGTGGACTTTCTCTGACCCACTGGTCAGCTTGTAACCACATTATATGAATTTCCAATGGATTAAAAATAACCCCTGGGGTTGTTCAGAGCCCCGTGTGAAATTAGTCAGAAGCAAAACTAATGATATCATAGATGCCAAACTTCAATATGTATCAGACAAACTTTAGTTTGCATCAGAATCATCTAGAAGGCATACTGGACCCTACCTTAAGAGTTTATAATTGAGGAAGTCTGGGTGGAGACCTACAATCTGCATTTTTAACAGACTCCCAGGTGAGAAGCTGATTCTGTTGGACTGGGCCATTCTCAGAAAGCCTCCAAAGCATCCATGATGGCTCAGGTCTGCTCTAAGCCCCTACTAACTGTGGAGCAAGCACACTAATGCTTTCTATGAGCGCTTTCCATTACCATCCTAGAAAAGGGCTTCAAGCCTCTCCCTCTATATTTCCCCTAAAAAACCAGAGCTGCTTAAGGAATTTGCTGGAATATAAATAGTTCAACCATTTGAAAACAAGATCATCTAGTTCTTTGGCCCATTTTTTGATTGGGTCATTTATTTTTCTGGAATTGAGCTGTAGGAGTTGCTTGTATATTTTTGAGATTAGTTGTTTGTCAGTTGCTTCATTTGCTATTATTTTCTCCCATTCTGAAGACATACAGATGGCTAACAAACACATGAAAAGATGCTCAACATCACTCATTATCAGAGAAATGCAAATCAAAACCACTATGAGGTACCATTTCACGCCAGTCAGAACGGCTGCGATCCAAAAGTCTACAAGCAATAAATGCTGGAGAGGGTGTGGAGAAAAGGGAACCCTCTTACACTGTTGGTGGGAATGCAAACTAGTACAGCCACTATGGAGAACAGTGTGGAGACTCCTTAAAAAACTGGAAATAGAACTGCCTTATGACCCAGCAATCCCACTGCTGGGCATACACACTGAGGAAACCAGAAGGGAAAGAGACACCTGTACCCCAATGTTCATCACAGCACTGTTTATAATAGCCAGGACATGGAAGCAACCTAGATGTCCATCAGCAGATGAATGGATAAGAAAGCTGTGGTACATATACACAATGGAGTATTACTCAGCCATTAAAAAAATACATTTGAATCAGTTCTAATGAGGTGGATGAAACTGGAACCTATTATACAGAGTGAAGTAAGCCAGAAAGAAAAACACCAATACAGTATACTAACGCATATATATGGAATTTAGAAAGATGGTAACAATAACCCTGTATACGAGACAGCAAAAGAGACACTGATGTATAGAACAGTCTTTTGGACTCTGTGGGAGAGGGTGAGGGTGAGATGATTTGGGAGAATGGCATTGAAATATGTATAATATCATATATGAAACGAGTCGCCAGTCCAGGTTCGATGCACGATACTAGATGCTTGGGGCTGGTGCACTGGGATGACCCAGGGGGATGGTACGGGGAGGGAGGAGGGAGAGGGGTTCAGGATGAAGAGCCCATGTATGCCTGTGGCGGATTCATTTCGATGTATGGCAGAACCAATACAATATTGTAAAGTTTAAAAATAAAATAAAATTAAAAAAAAAACAAGATCATCATAAAGGTTTTCAAATGAGATGTGCATACCTATAAAAAAGATGTCTAAAATAAACAGAGTAATTCTTTCCATCCCACTTGACCTTCTATTGGAGGCAAATTTTTCAGACATTCAGATTAGTCTGACAGATCAGCATCAGAACTATCAAACCGATTCATCTCTGAAATTATTGTGATCGCATCTGTTCTTTGTGAGCGACAACCTGATGCATAGTTTAGCCAATCTGCATTATTCCTCACCTTGCAACAATAGATGATTTGTCATCCTCTGGCTCCTGCTTATGTCACAGAATTGCAAATGAATTGACCACAGAAATCTAATGGAACATCTTACTTTCTGCAATAACCACTACAATAACCTCTGGGCAAGAGTTTTCATCCTTTGCTTGGATGTCTTCAAGTACAGGAAACCAACCACTATTCACAGCAAAACACCTTTTCCTTTTCAGGGTGAAAGAACACGGTGGAGACAGAATAACAGACTTCTGCCTCAATAGGAACATGTAGTTTTTAACTCTCAGCAAGGGCCTCTTTCTCATTCCTTGCAACAAGGGGGCCTCCAGGTCCTTTTGTTGGTTTAACTTCTTTAATATCCACTAGTTTTGAACAGGGGCTTCCCAGGTGGCTCAGTGGGCCCAGCAGGTAAAGAATCTGTCTGCAAAGCAGGAGATGTAGGAGATTTGGATTTGATCCCTGGGTTGGGAAGATTCCCTGGAGCAGGGCATGGCAACACACTCCAATATTCTTGCCTGGAGAATATCATGGACAAAGGAACCTGGCAGGCTATAGTCAATGGGGTCTCAAAGAGTCAGACACAATGGCAGAAACTGAGCACACACGCATGCACCTTTGTCCATGTCTTGGATGTTGTCCCCATCTCCATGCTAATTTGCTTAATTAATCTGCCATAAAACTAACATTTTCAGTGTACACTACTATGAATTTTAACACAAGTAGAGACTTATGTAACCATGACCACAATCAACTTACAGAACAGAGACAAAGCCACAAGAACTTCCCTGTGCTTGTAATCACACCCCTTCCTCACCCTTAACTTCTAATCTCTTCTCCATCACTATAGCTTTGTCTGGTCAAGAATATTATAAACAAAACCATGGAGGAAATGACCTATTGAGACAGACTTCTTCCCCTTGGGATAATGCTATTGAGAGTCATACAAATGGTTACACGCTGTCAATAGTCTGTACACTCTATGACTGAGGAGTATTCCAGTGTATGGTTTTACCACAGTTCATTTATCCATTCACCTACTGAACATCTGGATTCTTCCAATTTTGGGTGATCATGCATAGATCTGTCATAAAAGCCCATGTATAGGTTTTTGGATGAGCCTTCTTCAGCGATTAATGCAAAGAAATAGAGGAAAACAACAGAATGGCAAAGACTAGAGATCTCTTCAAGAAAATCAGAGATACCAAGGGAATATTTCATGCAAAAATGATCTCGATAAAGGACAGAAATGGTATGGACCTAACAGAAGCAGAAGATATTAAGAAGAGATGGCAAGAATACACAGAAGAACTGTACAAAAAAGATCTTCACAACCCAGATAATCACGATGGTGTGATCACTGACCTAGAGCCAGACATCCTGGAATGTGAAGTCAAGTGGGCCTTAGAAAGCACCACTACGAACAAAGCTAGTGGAGGTGATGGAATTCCAGTTGAGCTCTTTCAAATCCTAAAAGATGATGCTCTGAAAGTGCTGCACTCAATATGCCAGCAAATTTGGAAAACTCAGCAATGGCCACAGGACTAGAAAAGGTCCGTTTTCATTCCAATCCCAAAGAAAGGCAATGCCAAAGAATGCTCAAACTACCACACAATTGCACTCATCTCACACGCTAGTAAAGTAATGCCCAAAATTCTTCAAGCCAGGCTTCAGCAATACGTGAACCATGAACTTCCTGATGTTCAAGCTGGTTTTAGAAAAGGCAGAGGAACCAGATATCAAATTGCCAACATCCGCTAGATCATGGAAAAAGCAAGAGAGCTCCAGAAAAACATCTATTTCTGCTTTATTGACTATGCCAAAGCCTTTGACTGTGTGGATCACAATAAACTGTGGAAAATTCTGAAAGAGATGGGAATACCAGACCACCTGATCTGCCTCTTGAGAAATTTGTATGCAGGTCAGGAAGCAACAGACATGGAACAACAGACTGGTTCCAAATAGGAAAAGGAGTTCATCGAGGCTGTATATTGTCACCCTGTTTATTTAACTTATATGCAGAGTACATCATGAGAAATGCTGGACTGGAAGAAACACAAGCTGGAATCAAGATTGCCAGGAGAAATTCAATAACCTCAGATATACAGATGACACCACCCTTATGGCAGAAAGTGAAGAGGAACTCAAAAGCCTCTTGATGAAGGTGAAAGTGGAGAGTGAAAAAGTTGGCTTAAAGCTCAACATTCAGAAAACGAAGATCATGGCATCTGGTCCTACCACTTCATGGGAAATAGATGGGGAAACAGTGGAAACAGTGTCAGACTTTATTTTTCTGGGCTCCAAAATCACTGCAGATGGTGACTGCAGCCATGAAATTAAAAGACGCTTACTCCTTGGAAGGAAAGTTATGACCAACCTAGATAACATATTCAAAAGTAGAGACATTACTTTGCCAACAAAGGTCTGTCTACTCAAGGCTATGGTTTTTCCTGTGGTCATGTATGAATGGGAGAGTTGGACTGTAAAGAAGGCTGAGCACTGAAGAATTGATGCTTTTGAAGTGTGGTGTTGGAGAAGCCTCTTGAGAGTCCCTTGGACTGCAAGGAGATCCAACCAGTCCATTCTGAAGGAGATCAGCCCTGGGATTTCTTTGGAGGGAATGATGCTAAAGCTGAAACTCCAGTACTTTGGCCACCTCATGCGAAGAGTTGACTCATTGGAAAAGACTCTGATGCTGGGAGGGATTTGGGGCAGGAGGAGAAGGGGACGACAGAGGATGAGATGGCTGGATGGCATCACTGACTCGATGGACATGAGTCTCAGTGAACTCCAGGAGTTGGTGATGGACAGGGAGGCCTGGCGTGCTGGGATTCATGGGGTCGGACACAACTGAGCGACTGATTTGATCTGATCTGATCTTCCGTTTTATGGATTCTTTTTTTGCTGTAAAGTCTAAGAACTCTTTGACTAACCCCAGTTCAGAAAATTTTCTGCTGAAAGTTTTATAATTCTACACTTAAATCTATGATCCATTTTGAGTTAATATTTGTATAAGATGTGAAGTTAAGGTCAAGGTTTACATTTTTGCATACAGATGTTTCATTTTTCCAATACCTTTCATTTTAAAGATTGTCCTTTCTCTAAAGAATTGCTTTTACACCTTTAAAAAAAATCAACTGGCATACTTGTATTGATTTCCTTCTGGACTCTATCTTATTTATCTATGTGTGATCCATGAGCCAATAACACACCATCTTGATTATTCCAACTCTCCGAAAAGTTCTAACTAGATAGAGTGATTCTTCCAACCTTACTCTTTTTTTCAAAACTGTTTCTGTCTATTCTAGATCCTTTACTTTTTCATAAAAATTATAGAACAGATTTTTATATTTACAAATAAATCATGACAGAATTTCAAGTGAAATTGTACTAAACTTATAGTTTACTTGGAAATGAACTAACATTTTACTATGGAGTGGAAAAGTATTTTGATATGCTGTCTTTCAATACCTGAAGAAGGTATGTATTTCGCCTTATTTAATTCATTTATTTATTTCATCAGTGTTTTGTAATTTTCAGCATACAGATATTACAGGTGTTTTGTAAGATTCATACCCAACGATTTCATTTTGTGGCAGGATTATAGGTGGAAATTTTTAAGTTTTTATTTCCTACATTTTATCAATAGCATCTAGAAACACCACTGGTTATTATGTTGGCCTGGTACCCTATGTCTCTGATAAACTCACTTATTATTTCTGGGAATATGAAGATATTCGTCAGAATTTTCTACATAGATGATCATATCATCTGTGAATTTCCAGCGTGAGGGTGAGGGAAGCAGACATCCCTGCTTTGTTTTCTGTCTTAAAGGGAAGTCACTCCTTTTTAAAATAAAGTGTTGTGGATGTTATGTGTAGGTTTTTTGTAGATCGCCTTTATCAGATTGAGAAAATTCCTTTCCATTACTAGTTTGCTGATAGATTTTCAGTATGAATTGTTAAGTCCCTTTTCTGTATCAACTGATATATTCATACAGTTTTTCCTATTTAAAGTATTAACATGGTAGACTACAATGATTAATTTTTAAATATTGACTCAGCCTTGCAGTCCCAGAATAAACTCTCCTTGGGCACAGCATATTAATTTTTATATATTGTTGGATTTGATTAGCTAATGTTTTCTGAGGATTTTTGTATTTATGTTCATGAAAGACATTTGTCTGTAGTTTTGGTTCTACCTTTGACTTTTAGTATTGGGATAACTTTGGTGTTACAAAATGTATTTGGCAGTGTTCCCTGCTCTTCTCTTTTCTCGAAGAGACTGGATATAACTGACGTTATTTCTTCTTTAAATGTTTGGTAGAATTAGCCAGTGAAATCACTTGAACTTAAAGGTTTCTTTTTCAGAAGATTTTAAACTATGTATTTCCTTAATAGTATAATGCTATCAAGGTCACCTAGCTCTTATTGGTAATGTTAATAGTCTGTAGAGTTTTATTGACTTCCCTGGTGGCTCAGACGGTAAAGAGTCTGTCTACAATGTGGGAGATCTGCGTTCGATCCCTGGGTCGGAAAGTTCCCTGGAGAAGGAAATAGCAACCCACTCTAGTACTCTTGCCTAGAAAATCCCATGGATGGAGGAGCCTGGTGTCCATGGGGTCGCAAAGAGTCGGACACGACTGAGAGACTAAAATGGCTGGGTATTAAATGTTGTGGTATTCCAACTATTTGTAGTATTCCCTTATTATCCTTTTAATGTCTGTAGTGATATTCTCTTATTCCTGATAGTAAGAATTTTGTCTTTTTTCTTTGTCAGTTTTATTAAAAGGACTGTCAGTTATACTTCTATTTTCAAGAACCAATTTTTCTTGAATTTCTTTATGATTTTTATTTTAAAGTTCACTAAGCTTCTCCTATATTACTTCCTTCTTCCTGGTTCTTTATGGTTATTTTTACTCTTGTTTTTCTAGTTTCTTAAGGCAGAAACTTAGATTATTTGAGGTCTTTCTTCTTTTTAGCATAAGCATTTAATGTTATAAATTTTCAGGTCAGTACTACTTTAACTGCAACCCTCAAATTCTGTTTACATAGGATTTTATTTTTTAAGTTCAAAATATTTTTCAGTTTCCCTTAATATTTCCCCTTTGACTCATGGATTGGTTCAAAGTATGTTGCTTAATTTATAACTATTTGGGGTTTTTTTTTTTTTGTCATCTTTCTCTTACTGGTTTCTAGTGTAATACATTACAATTAGAGAGAATATTTTATATGATTTTAATTATTTTAAAGGTGTTAAAAGTTTGTTTTATGATCCAGGATATGACCTCTCCTGGGTAAAACCCATGTACTCTTAAAACAAATAGCTCAGAAAAGAAAAGCAAAAGGCAAAGGATGAGGGAAAGATATATCCAACTGAATACACGGTTTCAAAGAATAGCAAGGAGAGATAAGAAAGTCTTCTTAAAGAAAAATGCAAAGAAATGGAGGAAGACAATAGAATGAGAAAGACTAAAGATCTCTTCAAGAAAATTAGAGATACCAAGGGAACACTCCATGCAAAGATGGGCACAATAAAGGACAGAAATGCAAGGACCTAACAAAGCTGAAGAGATTAAGAAGAGGTGGCAACAAAAAAAGAAAACTACAGGCCAATATCACTGATGGACATAGATGCAAAAATCCTTAACAAAATTCTAGAAAACAGAATCCAACAACATATAAAAAGAACATACATCATGGCCAAGTGGGCTTTATCCCAGGGATGCAAGGATTCTTCAATATTCACAAATCAATGAATGTGATATATCACATCAACAAATTGAAAGATAAAAACCATATGATTATTTCAATAGATGCAGAGAAAGCCTTTGACAAAATTCAACATCCATTTATGATTAAAAACCCTCCAGAAAGCAGGCATAGAAGGAACATACTACAACATAATAAAAGCCATGTATGATAAACCCACAGCAAACATTATCCTCTATGGTGAAAAATTGAAAGCATTTCCCCTAAAGTCAGGAACAAGACAAGGGTGCCCACTCTCACCACTACTATTCAACACAGTTTTGGAAGTTTTAGCCATAGCAATCAGAGAAGAAAAAGAAATAAAAGGAATCCAGATTGGAAAAGAAGAAGTAAAACTCTCACTGTTTGTAGATGACATGATCCTCTACATAGAAAACCCTAAAGAAACCACCAGAAAATTATTAGAGCTAATCAATGAATAGAAAGTAAAGTTGCAGGATATAAAATTAACACACAGAAGTCCCTTGCATTCCTGTACACTAACAATGAGAAAACAGAAATTAAGGAAACAATTCCATTCACCATTGCAATGAAAAGAATAAAATACTTAGGAATAAATCTACCTAAAGAAACAAAAGACCTATATATAGAAAACTATAAAACACTGATGAAAGAAAGCAAAGATGACACAGATGGAGAAATATACCATGCTCATGGATCAGAAGAATCAATATAGTGAAAATGATTATACTACCCAAAGCAATCTACAGATTCAATGCAATCCCTATCAACTTACCAATGGTATTTTTCAAAGAACTAGAACAAATAATTTCACAATTTGTATGGAAATACAAAAAACCTCAAACAGGCAAAGCAATCTTGAGAAAGAAAAATGGAACTGGAGAAATCAACCTACCTGACTTCAGACTGTTCTACAAAGCTACAGTCATTAAGACAGTATGATACTGGCACATGGACAGAAATATAGATCAATGGGACAAAATAGAAAGCCCAGAGATAAATCCATGCACCTATGGACACCTTAACTTCGACAAAGGAGGCAAGAATATACAATAGAGAAAAGACAATCCTTTTAACAAGTGGTGCTGGGAAAACTGGTCAACCACTTGTAAAAGAATGAAACTAGAACACTTTCTAACACCATACACAAAAATAAACTCAAAATGGATTAAAGATCTAAATGTAAGACCAGAAACTATAAAACTCCTAGAGGAAAACATAGGCAGAACACTCTCTGACATAAATCACAGAAGGATCTTCTATGACCCACCTCCCAGAGTAATGGAAATAAAAGCAAAAATAAACAAATGGTACCTAATTAAACTTAAAAGCTTTTGCACAATGAAGAAAACTATAAGCAAGGTGAAAAGACAGCCTTCAGAATGGGAGAAAATAATAGCAACTGAAGCACCTGACAAAGAATTAATCTCAAAAATATACAAGTAGTTCATGCAGCTCAAATCCAGAAAAATAAATGACGCAATCAAAAAATGGGCCAAAGAACTAAACAGACATTTCTCCAAAGAAGACATACAGATGGCTAACAAACTCATGAAAAGATGCTCAACGTCACTCATTATCAGAGAAACGCAAATCAAAACCACAATGAACTACCATCTCATGCTGGTCAGAATGGCTGCTATCAAAAAGTCTACAAACAATAAATGCTAGAGAGGGTGCAGAGTAAAGGGAACCCTCTTACACTGTTGGTGGGAATACAAACTAGTACAGCCACTATGAAGAACAGTGTGGAGATTCCTTAAAAAAACTGGACATAGAACTGCCTTATGACCCAGCAATCCCACTATTGGGCATACACACTGAGGAAACCAGAATTGAAAGAGACACATGTACCCCAATGTTCATCGCAGCACTGTTTACAATAGCTAGGATATGGAAGCAACCTAGATGTCCATTGGTAGACAAATGGATAAGAAAGCTGTGGTACATATACACAATGGAATATTACTCAGCTATTAAAAAGAATGCATTTGAATCAGTTCTAATGAGGTGGATGAAACTGGAGCCTATTATACACAGTGAAGTAAGTCAGAAAGAAAAACACTAATATGGTCTTTTATGTATTAGTATTACGTATTACAGTGTTTACAGTATATTAACACATATATATGGAATTTAGAAAGATGGTAATGATGACCCTATATGTGAGGCAGCAAAAAAGACTCAGATGTAAAGAATAAACTTTTGGACTCTGTGGGAGAAGGCGAGGGTGGGATGATTTAAGAGAATAACATTGAAACAGGTATATTATCATATGTGAAACAGATCGCCAGTCCAGGTTTGATGCATGAGACACGGCTCTCAGGGCCGGTGCATTGGGATGACCCTGAGGGATGGGATGGGGAGGGAGGTGTGAGGGGGGTTCAGGATGGGGGACACATGTTCACCCATGGCCAATTCATGTCAATGTATGGCAAAAACCACTACAATATTGTAAAGTAATTAGCCTCCAATTAAAATAAATTAATTAATTTAAAAAAGAGGTGGAAGAATACACAGAGAAACTGTACAAAAGGGTCTTAATGAGCTGGTGTGGTCACTTACCTAGAGCCAGACAACCTGAGTGTTTATTCAAGTGGGCCTGAGGAAGCATTATTATGAACAAAGTTACTGGAGGTGATGGGATTCCAGCTGAGCTATTTCAAAGGCTAAAAGATGATGCTGTTAAAGTGCTGCACTCAATATGCCAGCAAATTTGGAAAACTCAACAGTGGCTACAGGACTGGAAAAGGTCAGTTTTCATTCCAATCCCAAAGAAGGGCAATGCCAAAGGATGTTCAAACTATCATACAACTCCACTCATTTCACATGGTAACAAGGTAATGTTCAAAATCCTTAAAGCTAGACTTCAACAGTATGTGAACTGAAAGCTTCCAGATGTACAAGTTGGATTTAGAAAAGGCAGAGGAATTAGAGATCAAATCGCCAACATCCACTGAATCAAAGAAAAAGCAAGGGAATTCCAGAGAAATATCTACTTCTGCTTCACTGACTACACTAAAGTCTTTGACTGTGTGGATCACAAAAAACTATGGAAAATTCTTAGAGAGATGGGAATATCAGATCATCATTCTGCTTCCTGAAAAATCTGTATACAGTTAAAGAAGCAAGAGTTAGACCATACAAGGAATGACAAACTGGTTCAAATTGGGAAAGGAAAACTGTTAAGGCTGAATATTG
This sequence comes from Bos indicus x Bos taurus, assembly GCF_003369695.1. NCBI lineage: Eukaryota > Metazoa > Chordata > Mammalia > Artiodactyla > Bovidae > Bos > Bos indicus x Bos taurus. The sequence goes on along the minus strand of NC_040097.1, from coordinate 29,354,525 downwards.
TCACCTCGCTTATTTAACTTATATGCAGAGTACATCATGAGAAATGCTGGGCAGGATTAATTATAAGCTAGAATCTAGTTTGCTGGGAGAGATATCAATAATCTCAGATATGGATATGATATCACCCTATCAGCTTCCCTGGTGGCTCAGAAGTTAAAGCGTCTGCCTGCAATGCAGGAGACCTGGGTTCGATCCCTGGGTCAGGAAGATCCCCTGGAGAAGGAAATGGCAACCCACTACAGTATACTTGCCTGGAGAATCCCATGGACAGAGGAGCCTGGGGGCTACAGTTTACGGGGTGGCAAAGAGTTGGACACGCCTGAGCGACTTCAACTTTCACTTTCACCCTAATGGCAGAAAGCGAAGAGAAACTAAAGAGCCTATTGGTGAAGGTGAAAAAGGAGAGTGAAAAAAACTGGCTTAAAACTCAATGTTCAAAAAACTAAGATCATGGCATTCGGTCCCATCACATCATGGCAAATAGATGGGGAAAAAGTGGAAACAGTGACAGACTTTATTTTCTTGAGCTCCAAAATCACTGCAGACAGTGACTGCAGCCATGAAAGTAAAAGATGTTTGCTCCTTTGAAGAAAAGCTATGGTAAACCTAGACAGCATGTTAAAAAGCAGAGATACCATTTTTCCAACAAAGGTTCATATAGTCAAAGCTATGGTTTACCCAGTAATCACGTATGGATGTGAGAGTTGAACCATAAAGAAGGCTGAGGACTGAAGAATTGATGCTTCTGAACTGTGGTGCTGTAGAAGACTCTTGAGAGTCCCTTGGACAGCAAGCAGATCAAATCAGTCAATCCTAAAGGAAATTAGTCCTGAATATTCATTGGAAGGCCTGATGCTGAAGCTGAAACTCCAATACTTTGGCCACCTGCTGCAAACAGCTGACTTATTGTAAACTCTGATGCTGGGAAAAATTGAGGGCAGAAGGAGGATGAGATGGTTGGATGGCATCACAAACTCAATGGACATAAGTTTGAGCAAACTCTAGAAGACAGTGAAGGACAAAGAAGCCTGGCATGATGTGGTCCATAGGGTTGCAGAGAGTTGGACACAACTGAGCGACTGAACAACAATAACTTAAAAAGAACATTATCTGCTTTTTTATTCTTTTAAAATTATACATTTATTTTATTTTTATTTCACTGGGCCTTCATTACTGTGCACAGGCTTTCTCTAGCTGCAGTGAGCAGAGGCTACTTTTCCTTGTAGTGCAAAGTCTTCTCATTGTGTTGGCTTCCCTTATTGCAGAGCACACGGCTTCAGTAGTTACAAAACACAGGCTCAGCAGTTGCAGCTCACAGTCTCTAGAGTACGGGCTCAGTTGCTCTGCAGCATGTCAAATCTTCCCAGACCAGGGATCAAACTCATATCTCCTACATTGGCAGGTGGGTTTTTTCCCACTCTACCACCAGGGAAGTCCTATCTGTTATTTTTGGATAGAGCATTCTCTAAATGCCAATTAGATTGCAAACAGTTAATGATGTCTATTCCTTCTGCATCCTTGCTGATTTTCTGTCTACTAGTTTTATCAACTACTAAGGAAATAGTGAAGTCTCCAACCATAACTGTGGATTCTTCTATTTTACTTTTAATTTCTGTCAGTTTTTACTTCACATATTTTAAAGCTTTGTTGTTAGGTGGATCCAGTATGTGAAAGTACACAGAAGGGGATAATTTCACAGGGTTCTCAGGGACCAGGAGTCACAGCTACAGTAGTACTGACCTCGAACAACCAAAGGTTCCTTGAGAAAGGAAAACTGAGCTGGAGGAATCAGGCTCTTTGACTTCAGACTATACTATAAAACTGCAGTCATCAAAACAGTATAGTACTGGCACAAAAACAGATACACAGATCAATGGAACAGCAGAGAAAGCCCAGAAATAAAGTCATACACCTATGGTCAAATAATCTACAACAGAGGCAAGAATATACAATGGAGAAAACACAGTCTTTTCAGTAAGTGGGTCTGTGTAAACTGGACAGTTACATGTAAAAGAGTAAAATCAAAACATTCTCTAACACTATACACAAAAATAAACTCAAAGCAAATTAAAGACATAAATGTAATGTCAAGTACTATAAAGCCCTTAGAGGAAAACATATGCAGAACACTCTCTGACATAAATCACAGCAAGATATTTCTTGATCCATCTCCTAGAGTAATGGAAATAAAAAGGAAAATAAACAAATGAGACCTAATTAAACTTAAAAGATTTTGCACAGCAAAGGAAACCATAAAAAAACCAAAAAACAACCTGCAGAAGGGGAGAAAATTTTTGCAAATGATGAAACAGACAGAAGATTAATCTCCAAAATATACAAAGAGCTCACACAGCTCAATATCAAAAAACAATCCAATCAAAAAATGGGCAGAAGACCTAAAGAGAAATTTCTTCAAAGCAGATGTACTGATAGCCAAAGTGAAAGTCAGTCAATCATGTCCAACTCTTTGTGACCCCATGGATGATACAGTCCGTAGAATTCTCCAGGACAGAATACTGGAGTGGGTAGCCTTTCCCTTCTCCAGGAGATCTTCCCAACCCAGGGATCAAACCCAGGTCTCAAGCATTGCAGGAAGGTTGTTTACCAGCTGAGCCACAACGGAAGCCCAAGAATACAGGAGGGGGTAGCCTATCCCTTTTCCAGCAGATCTTCCCAGCCCAAGAATCAAACCAGGGTTTCTTGCATTGCAGGCATATTCTTTACCAACTGAGCTATCAGGGAAGCCAAAAGGCACATGAAAAGATGCTCAAAACAGCTCATTATTAGAGAAATACAACTCAAAATTACAACGAGGTATTACCTCAAAGCAGTCAGCATGGCCATCATCAAAAAGTCTACAAACAACAAATGCTGGAGAGATGTGGAGTAAAAGGAACCCTCCTACACTATTGGTGGGAATGTAAACTGGTAAAGCCACCATGGAGAGACCTAGAGGGGTAAGATAGGGAGGGAGGCTCCCAAAGGAGGGGATACATACACATACACACACACACACACACACACACACACACACACACACATGCACACATTAATTATGACTGAATGACAACGTTGCATTTGGCAGAAATCAACACAACATTGTAAAGCAATTATTCTTCAATTTAAAAAAAAGACTAAAAATAGAATAACCTTATGATCCTGCAGTCCCACTCCTGGGCATACATCCAGAGAAAACCATCAATCAAAGTGATGCATGCACCCCAATGTTCACAGCAGCACTATTCATTATAGCCAAGGCATGGAAGCAATCAAAATGCCCATCAACAGATGAATGAATAAATGTGGTATGTGCATACATGCATGTATCTGTATGTGTATACATAGAGAGAAAGAGAGAGGCCTCCCTAGTGGCTCAGAAGGTAAAGAATCTGCCTGCAATGGGGGAGACCTGGGTTTGATACACACATACACACACACACACACACACACACACACACACAGTGGAATATTATGTGCCCATAAAAAAGAATGAAATCATGCCATTTGCAGCAATGTGCACGGACCTAGACATTATCATACTAAGTGAAGTAAGCCAGACAAAGACAAGCATTGCATAATATTGCTTAGATGAGGAATCTTAAAAAATGATACAAATGAACTTATATACAAAACAGAAATAGACTCACAGACATACAACAAATTCATGGTTAACAAATGGGAAAGGGGGGGAAGATAAATTAGGAGTTTGGATTAACATACACACACTGTGTGCCTGTATGCTGAGTCACTTAGTCATGTCTGACTCTTTGTGATTCCATGGACTGAAGCCTACCAGGCTCTTCTGCCCAAGGACTGGAATGAGTTGCCACTTCCTAAGCCAGGGGATCTAACCCAGGGATTGAACCTGCATTTGCTGCACCTTCTGCATTAGCAGGCAGATTCTTTACCACCGTGCCACCTGGGAACCATATATATATATATATATATATATATATATATATAAATAAAATTATATATTTATAAATACATGTGTTTGTACATACCTATATAACTGAATCACTGTGCTGTACAACTGAAACTAATACAACATCATAAATTAATTATATTTCAATTAAAAAAATTTAAAGAAGGGAGAAGAGGGAGAAAAGCAAGAGGTAATAGGATAAAGGCGAGGAATAGATTACACATATATGGCAGTAAGAGGCAGTTGGTGGGCACTGGGGAGTAACTGAAGACAGTTAAGCAGAAAATAATATAATCAAATTGCTCTTTCATTAGTATAACTTGGAAAACACTATGGATAACGTACAGGGTTCCTTAGAGAGAAATGAAAATGCCAATTAAATAAATAAAAGTTAAATTCTAACTAACAGACTCAGGAATTCAAGACAGTAGGATTAGAAAGGATGTGATTTATTACATTTAGGTCAGAAAATCTTTCAGAAGGAAACAGATCCTGTATATACACAACAGTCCTGAAGCCTACTATAGTTTTTTCAGTTACGGATAGAAAGCAGACAGACTATTATTTCATATATTGCAGTTTGGCGTATTCATTATAAATTTAACATTAAAAGCTTAATGTAAAGGCCAATTTGCCAATTCGCTGCCTGTCCCTGTGAGTGGCCTTATTAATAAATAATGCATATTGTTTAATGAGAAAAATGATGGGCAAGGTAAAAATGTAAAACATTTTAATGTGATGCCTTTACAAAAGGTCACTGCCCTTTCTAAATATTTTTTGATGATTTCTTCTACTCAGGAAAGCTGTATTTAAATGCACATACTTAAGAGCATACAATTACTCCAGCAGCAAGAATATCTAAGTGTACCTGGATAGGAATCCAAAGTTGTCTCCCAAATTGCTTAGCAAGAGGCTTAATGATGGTCCACTACTTATAAAAACTCTGAGTAAGAACACTAAAAAACTAGTTTTCATGAAAAAAAAAAAAAAAAATATATATATATATATATATATATAAGGCGATGTCCTGGGGCAAGACAGCAAAAAACACCATATCAAAGGAATGCGGAAAGGACTTGAGGAAAAAATTGATTTACAAAGATGTGGGTAAGTGTAGGGAAATTAACAAGGAATGGTGAGGCACAGCAGAGAGCTCACTCCGATCTGGAGGGTTAAAGGGAAGGAGTGATTTCCAAATATGTCCTCCAAGAATACCTACAGTTGAAGAAAATGACACCTTTTAACACCCCCTGCACCACCTACCTAGCCAGGTGTTAATTTACTCTCCCAGACCCTGCCCCTGCCACTGGCCAAGCCAAGAGAATGTGATTTGATTCATAAAGGGCAGTCCCCCAGGTCCCAGAATCGGGTGGGGAAAAAAATGTAGAGAGTGGATTGGGGACTGGAGGGGGAGTAGGACAACTGAAAGCATTAATAGGCACATTAAATCTAAAAGAAATTTCTGTTGGGCAACTTACAATTGAAATAATTCCACCTCCACTACTAATTTTAGAGATACACATGCACACACACATATCCTCATATGTACATTCCCTTACTGGTTCTACTCATTAAGAAGATATTTTTGGGTCTCACATGCATAATTTCTTTCACTAGGATTCAAAGCCTTTGATTCTCCTAGTTTCAGTTGAAAGATAGATGGTGCACATTAGAATTCCTAGTCCAGATGTTTCATCACACAGAGAAATTATGCTACTTTCTAACACAGTACAAGAACTATACTTGCATTCTGTCCATCAGCTTAACTGATTGGGCTTGGAGTTGGGACTGCAAATAGTCAAGCAACAAGTCTGAAGTTCCATAAGTGCGTCAGATCATGCTGAAAGGAGCTAAATGTCTCAGTGATTTAAAGTGCTTGAGGCTTTAAGTGGTTCATTCAGAAGGCACACGGAGATAATTCTGAGTCCTTGTCTTTTTTTTATCATCACTTGATCACAATCCCTCTAATGAGATGAAGGGCTTCCTCTCAGTGAAATAGGGACTCAAGCATGCTTAAAGCAATTGAATTATGTTTCTTTTGTAAAGGTGCTTCACAGATTTGCTACCTTTTATATCCCTCAGGCTTTGACTGGGCAGGAACCCACTGGTCCTTTTCATTACTGAACCCACTGATTTTTTCATTACTAACCTCATATAGGGCTTGCTATATAGTCAAAGTTCAGAGGATGTTTTTGAATAAATTAACAAATGAACTAAACAGGCAATATGGTACTAGGAAGAATAGTGAAATCTGATCCAGGACTTCCTAAGTCCTGGCTCTAACGTTTGTGTGGTGTTATCATGGAGACCTTTTAACTTCTCTGAGTCTCAAGCACATCAGCCATAAAATAGGGATAAAATCCATTCTATACGGAGTTGCCAAAGAACCATGGGAAATACTGCTTTTGAAACTATTTGGAAACTGCAAGACATTCTACAGTATACACTATTTTTCCTACCGATACTGGTTAGCGAACAAAAAATTATGAGAATTTCACACTAATACAGATTGAAAGTGCCAAAAAAAAAACTTTTTCTTCTCACAACACTGAGAAAAAATAATACAAAACAAAAAGTTGTGATAATCTACAACCCACATGCTTTTATGTTTGAACTTCACTCCCAAAACAAATTCTTGTATCTATTTAAATTACGGGTGTCCATGTCTTTGACTCAGCACCTTTACTTCTGGTACCTTGTATCCTATGGAAATGAGTATGTATAAGGACACCTATGTTTATAATGACAAAAAACAACTAGACACAATCTGAATATCAACAAGCGATACATATGTGAACTATACAACTAAACTGTCCAATACAGGAGTCTCTATTAGCAACATGTGGCTAATAAGTCCTTGAACTGTGGCCAGTTCAAGTCAAGACACACTGTAAGTGCAAAATATACCCTGGATATCAAACACTATGAAAAATAAGCATGTAAAATGTCACATAAACAATTTTCATATTATTGCAATGCTGAAATAATACCTTAGATGTGCTTAGTTAACTAAAATATAATATTATTAAAAATTAAAATTTTCTTTTTTTACTTTTTAAAAATATGTCCACTAGACCTTATTTATGGACACTAAAATTTAAATTTCATACATTTTTTACACATCAGGATATACTGTTCTTTATTGTTCTCCCAAAGAGTCTTAAAATGTAAAAAAAATTCTTAACTCACAGGTGGCAGGACAAATGAGCCCAAAAGCCAGTTTGCCAACCCCTGCTTTAGATACTAAGCAGTATTGAGAAGAATGGATTAGGTCAGTACAATATGTACTTTCTCTAAAACAACCTGCTGCAGAATAATATATAGAATGAGATTTCATATGTCAAGAAAAGAAAAAAAAATATGTTTATATATTTATTTAATTTTAAATAACCAGAGGCCTATGGAAGGATGAATATACACCAATCTATTTACCTAACCTGTTACCACTGGACATAAGATTGGAAGCAAGGAGGAAGACATTGTCTCTGTCAAGTTTCCCAAATCAATGGAATCAATTATGACTGATAATTAAAATCCTGATAAAATGTAACTAATTTCAAAAGAAACCCACAAAAGGTAAATCATTTATCCACAAAGACTTCATATAGAAATGTTGATCAGTTCAGTTCAGTCACTCAGTTGTGTCCAATTCTTTGTGACCCCATGGAATGCAACATGCCAGGCTTCCCTGTCCATCCCCAACTACCCAAGCTTGCTCAAACCCATGTCCATCGAGTCGGTGATGCTATGCAAACATCTCATCCTCTGTCATCCCCTTCTCCTCCTCCCTTCAATCTTTCCCAACATCAGGGTCTTTTCCAAAGAGTCAGTTCTTCCCAACAGGTGGCCAAAATACTGGAGCTTCGGCTTCAGCCTCAGTCTTTCCAATGAACATTCAGGACTGATTTCCTTTAGGATGCACTGGTTGGATCTCCTTGCAGTCCAAGAGACTGTCAAGAGTCTTCTCTATCAGCACAGTTCAAAAACATCAATTCTTCAGTGCTCAACTTTCTTTATGGTCCAACTCCCACATCCATACATGACTACTAGAAAAATCATAGCTTTGACTAGATGGACCTTTGTCAGCAAAGTAATGTCTTTGCTTTTTAATATTCTGTCTAGGTTGGTCATAGCTTTTCTTCAAAGGAGCAAGCGTCTTTGAATTTCATGGCTGGGGTCACCATCTGCAGTGATTTTGGAGCCCAGGAAAATTAAGTCTGTCATTGCTTCCATTGTCTCCCCATCTATTTGCCATGAAGTGATGGGACTGGGTACTGTGATCTTAACTTTTCGAATGTTGAGTTTTCAGTCAGCTTTTTTACTCTCCTCTTTCACTTTCATCAAGAGGCACGTTAGTCCCTCTCCAGTTTCTGCCATAAGTGTGATGTCATCTGCATATTTGAGGTTAGTGATATTTCTCCCAGCAAACTTGATTCCAGCTTGTGCTTCATCTAGCCTGGCATTTCTCAAGATGTAGTCTCTATATAAGTTAAATAAGCAAGGTGACAATAGACAGCCTTGATGTACTCCTTTCCCAATTTGGAACCAGTCCGCAGTTTGTTGCGATCCATACAGTGAAAGATGAACTCCCTGGAGATCAGTGGAGAAATAACTCCAGAAAGAATGAAGGGATGGAGCCAAAGCAAAAACAACGCCCAGATGTGGATGGGACTGGTGATAGAAGCAAGGTCCGATACCGTAAAGAGCATAGGAACCTGGAATGTTAGCTCCATGAATCAAGGCAAATTGGAAATGGTCAAACAGGAGATGGAAAGAGTGAACATCAACATTCTAGGAATCAGCGAACTAAGATGGACTGGAATGGGTGAATTTAACTCAGATGACCATTATATCTACTACTGTGGGCAGGAATCCCTTAGAAGAAATGGAGTAGCCATCATACTCAACAAAAGAATCCAAAATGCAGTACTTGGAGGCAATCTTAAAAAAACGACAGAATGATCTCTGTTCGTTTCCAAGGCAATCCATTCAATATCATGGTAAGCCAAGTCTATGCTCCAACCAGTAATGCTGAAGAAGCTGAAGTTGAATGGGTCTATGAAGACCTACAAGACCTTTTAGAACTAACACGCAAAAAAGATGTCCTTTTCATTATAAGGGACTGGGGTGCAAAAGTAGGAAGTCAAGAAACACCTGGAGTAACAGGGAAATTTGGCTTTGGAGTACAGAATGAAGCAGGGCAAAGGCTAATAGAATTTTGCCAAGAGAACACACTGGTCATGGCAAACACCCTCTTTCAACAACACAAGAGAAGACTCTACACATGGACGTCACCAGATGGTCAACACCGAAATCAGATTGATTATATTCTTTGCAGCCAAAGATGGAGAAGCTCTATACAGTTGGCAAAAACAAGACCGGGAGCCGACTGTGGCTCAGATCATCAACTCGTTATTGCCAAATTCAGACTTAAATTGAAGAAAGTGGGGAAAACCACTAGATTATTCAGGTATGACCTAAATCAAATCCCTTATGACTATACAGTGGAAGTGAGAAAGAGATTTAAGGGACAAGATCTGATAGACAGAGTGCCTGATGAACTATGGATGGAGATTCATGACATTGTACAGGAGACAGGAATTAAGACCATCCCCAAGAAAAAGAAATGCCAAAAAGCAAAATGGCTGTCTGGGGAGGCCTTACCAATAGCTGTGAAAAGAAGAGAAGCGAAAAGCAAATAGGAAAGGAAAGATATACCCATTTGAATGCACAGTTCCAAAGAATAGCAAGGAGAGATAAGAAAGCCTTCCTCAGCAATCAGTGCAAAGAAATAGAGGAAAACAGAATGGGAAAGACTAGAGATCTCTTCAAGAAAATTAGAGATACCAAGGGAACATTTCATGCAAAGATGGGCTTAATAAAGGACAGAAATGGTATGGACATAACAGAAGGTGATGGAACTCCAGTTGAGCTATTTCAAATCCTAAAAGATGATGCTCTGAAAGTGCTGCACTCAATATGCCAGCAAATTTGGAAAACTAAGCAGTGGCCACACAACTGGAAAAGGTCAGTTTTCATTCCAATTCCAAAGAAAGGCAATGTCAAAGAATGCTCAAACTCCTGCACAATTGCACTCATCTCACACGCTAGTAAAGTAATGTTCAAAATTCTCCAAGCCAGGCTTCAGAAATACATGAACCATGAACTTCCAGATGTTCAAGCTGGTTTTAGAAAAGGCAGAGGAACCAGAGATCAAATTGCCAACTCTGCTGGATCATCAAAAAAGCAAGAGAGTTCCAGAAAAACATCTATTTCTGCTTTACTGACTATGCCAAAACCTTTGACTGTGTGGATCACAATAAACTCTGGAAAATTCTGAAGGAGATGGGAATACCAGACCACCTGACCTGCCTCTTGAGAAACCTGTATGTAGGTCAGGAAGCAATAGTTAGAACTGGACATGGAACTATAGACTGGTTCCAAATAGGAAAAGGAGTATATCAAGGCTGTATATTGTCCCCCTGCTTATTTAACTTATGTGCAGAGTACATCATAAGAAACACAGGGCTGGAGAAAGCACAGCTGGAATCAAGATTGCTGAGAGAAATATCAATAACCTCAGATATGCAGATGATACCATCCTTATTGCAGAAAGTGAAGAAGAACTAAAAAGCCTCTTGATGAAAGTGAAAGAGGAGAGTGAAAAAGTTGGCTTAAAGCTCAACATTCAGAAAACTAAGATCATGGCATCTGGTCCCATCACTTCATGGCAAATAGATGGGGAAACAGTGTCAGACTTTATTTTTTGGGGCTCCAAAATCACTGCAGATGGTGATTGCAGCCATGAAATTAAAAGACGCTTACTCCTTGGAAGGAAAGTTATGACCAACCTAGATAGCATATTCAAAAGCAGAGACATTTCTTTGCCAACAAAGGTCCGTCTAGTCAAGGCTATGGTTTTTCCAGTGGTCATGTATGGATGTGAGAGTTGGCCTGTGAAGAAAGCTGAACACCAAGGAATTGATGCTTTTGAACTGTGATGTTGGAGAAGACTCTTGAGAGTCCCTTGGACTGCAAGGAGATCCAACCAGTCCATCCTAAAGGAGATCAGCCCTGGGTGTTCGTTGGAAGGAATGATGATGAAGCTGAAGCTCCAATATACACCAATCTATTTACCTAACCTGTTACCACTGGACATAAGATTGGAAGCAAAGAGGAAAACATTGTCTATGTCAAGTTTCCCTAATCAATGGAATCAATCATGACTCATAATTAAAATCCTGATAAAACATAACTAAATTCAAAAGAAACCCACAAAAGGTAAATCATTTATCCACAAAGACTTCATATTGAAATGTTGATCAGTAACTGAACTGAATACAGTCAAAGTCTTTAGTGTAGCCAATGAAGCAGAAGTAGATGTTTTTCTGCACTTCTCTTTCTTTTTCTACGATGCCACAGATATTTGCAATTTGGTCTCTGGTTCCTCTGCCTTTTCTAAATCCAGCTTGAACATCTAAAGTTCTCGGTTCACATACAGTTAAAGCCTGGCTTGGAAAATTTTGAGCATTATTTGCTAGCATGTGAGATGAGTGCAACTGTATGGTTGTTTGAACTTTCTTTGGCATTGTCTTTCTTTGAAATTGAATGGTTCTATGAAGAGCTATAGGAACTTCAAGAACTAACACTAAAAAAGATGTCCTTTTCATCATAGGGGACTGGAATGCAAAAGTAGTGGTAAAGAGATATCTGGAGTAACAGTCAAGTTGGCTTGGAGTACAAAATGAAGCAGGCCAAAGGCTGAGTTTTGCCAAGAGAACACACTGGTCATAGCAAATGCCCTCTTCCAACAACACAAGAGATGACCCTACACATGGACATCACCAGATGGTCAATACCGAAATCAGGTTGATTATATTCTTTGCAGCTGAGGATGGAGAAGCTCTATACAGTCAGCAAAATAAGACTGGGAGCTGACTGTGGCTCAGATCATGAACTCCCCCGGAAGGGGTGTTACAAAAGAGCAAAGTGAAAGCGGTAATGCCTTTTCTGGCCTAGGCCCTGAAGTTGCAAAACCACAATTTCCTAAGGATATACAGGTCAGTCCCACTTAAAGGTAGGAGGATACTATACAGAACATGAATACCAAGAAGCAACAGTCACTGGACACCAACTTAGAAACTGGCTAACACAGAGATGTTCAAAAATATTTCTAGAGACAGTCAAGAGTATGGTTTAAATCTATTTTTATATCTGATTTTAAAAGTATTTTAATTTTGTTGTTTGGAAAAAAATCTTTGTTATGTTAAAAGCACACAACTACAAACTGTCAAATACATGACAACCAACAAGTCAGTATTTTAAAACAATTAGATAACACAGGGAATTGTTTATACAAGCATATTGTTGTTGTTTAGTTGCAAAGTTGTGTCCGATTCTCTGTGACTCCAAGGACTGTAGCCCCCCAAGCTCCTTTGTCAATGGGGTTTCCCAGACAAGAATACTGGAATGGGTTTCCATTTCCTTCGCCAGGAGATCTTACAGATCCAGGGATTGAACCTGCTTCTTCTGCAAGAATTGACAGGCAGATTCTTTATCACTGAGCCATTGCTGCTACTGCTAAGTCACTTCAGTCATGTCCAACTCTGTGCGATCCCATAGACGGCAGCCCACCAGGCTCCCCCGTCCCTGGGATTCTCCAGGCAAGAACACTGGAGTGGGTTGCCATTTCCTTCTCCAAAGCATGAAAGTGAAAAGTGAATGTGAAGTCGCTCAGTTGTGTCTGACTCTTAGCGACCCCATGGACTGCAGCCTACCAGGCTCCTCCATCCATGGGATTTTCCAGGCAAGAGTACTGGACTGGGGTGCCATCGCCTTCTCTGACTGAGCCATTAGCTATCTGTATAAATTCCATGGGCAAGTGAATAAATATAAGAGGGCATCAGTGCAAAAACTTTATATTATAAAAATTGCCTGCTTTAGCTTATTATTTTCTTGGCAAACTGGTATAAAATTAAAAGTACAAAAAATAATTTGTTAAAAATTCAGGTTACTAACCAGTATATAGAATATATTTTTGAATAAAAATGTTTATGCATAGAAAAAAGACTGGAAGCATACAAATGACATTAAGAGTAATCTCTGAGTGTTTGGATTGGACACGACTTTTTCCTTTTGGCTTTTGTGGGTTTATTTAGGACATCCGCAGAGAACATGAATCAATCACTTTTATATTGAGAAAAGACTCATGTAAAAATGCTTATAGTCTATTTTTCTGCCTGGCATTAAGATATTTCTGTTACCTAAATTGCCTTCTGAAGAATTTTATTTGAGATCCATCACTCTTTCTTACAAACCAAAAAAGGATAAGTTACCTATTCTAACATTTATTCCTGAGGCTACTGGAAACTAATTGTGAATAGGTAAAATAAGAAGCAAATTTCATTTGCATTATTTTACTTTTATGTTCAATAAGGTCAAAGGTAAAGGTTTTGTATCTTTCTGGTCCATAAAATATGGATTGCTGTTTCAAAGTACATCAACAGTGGTAATAGCTACTCCCATTAGTCAGTCCTATAATCTTATGAAATATTGACATGATAAAACAATGTAACTGAGAAAAAAACCAATAGAGCACACATTTTATTGACAAATAAATGCAGAGGCTTAAATTGTCTCTCACCAGCTTTATACTTCATTGACACATTATCAGAAAAATAAAGATTCAAGCTAGCCAAGATCAATGATTTCAAAATGATTCTTTGGTGCTCCATCAGATAAAAAAACAAATTCAGTCCAATCATAATTCATATTTGGGTTCACGCCACCCTGACAGTTACATTTTATGGCAAAATGTACTTTAATTTTATATTCAAACCTTTTCCCAGATTTTCTTAGAGAATTCACTTTTTAATTTATGATACTTCCTTGCTCAATTCAAGCTTCATTCACTTTTAGATACTTTGGAAAGATAAATAACTGACATACTCTGCCATTCATGAGTAATGTACTGCCTGTAACTTAAGAAAATAAAATAGGTGGCCAAAGATATATATTTGTTTTAGAAATAAATATGTATCATATGTATAAGTAATAAAATAACAATAAATTATAAATATGTTATAAAGGTGCTTTCCTATTTTACTGGGTTTAAATTATATACTGTAATATATTGTTAGGTCATATACATTTTAAGAATGAAATACCTTAGCTGTGGCTTCTGCTGAATATATAAGTACATTTGACTGTAAAGCCTGCAAGTTTAGCCATATGTTTACATAGTATTACAGACTGCTGTTTCCAGTACATATCCATTAAGAAATATATTCTTTATTCTTTCTTTCTTTTGGTAAAATACTATATGTCATCAGAACTCTTAATCAGAACAATTAATAAAAATCTTGAAAAGCAAGGATTTATCCAAGTAACATTTTAAACTTTTATCCATGTCCCAGGTTGTGGCATAATGAATTCAGTTCAGTTCAGTTGCTCAGTCATGTCCGACTCTTTGCGACCCCATGAATTGCAACACACCAGGCCTCCCTGTCCATCAAAAACTCCCAGAGTTCACCCAAACTCATGTCCATCGAGTTGGTGATGCCATACAACCATCTCATCCTCTGTTGTCCCCTTCTCCTCCTGCCCTCAATCCCTCCCAGCATCAGAGTCTTTTCCAATGAGTCAACTCTTTGCATGAGGTGGCCACAGTATTGGAGTTTCAGCTTTAGCATCAGTCCTTCCAATGAACACCCAGGACTCATCTCCTATAGGATGGACTGGTTGGATCTCCTTGCAGTCCAAGGGACTCTCAAGAGTCTTCTCCAACACCACACTTCAAAAGCATCAATTCTTCAGCGCTCAGCTTTCTTCACAGGCCAACTTTCACATCTGTACATGACCACTGGAAAAACCATAGCCTTGACTAGATGGACCTTTGTTGGCAAAGTAATGTCTCTACTTTTTAATATGCTGTCTAGGTTGGTCATAACTTTCCTTTCAAGACGTAAGTGTCTTTTAATTTCATGGCTGCAATCACCATCTGCAGTGATTTTGGAGCCCCAAAAAATAAAGTCTGACACTGTTTCCACTGTTTCCCCATCTATTTCCCATGAAGTGATGGGACCAGATGCCATGATCTTAGTTTTCTGAATGTTGAGCTTTAAGCCAACTTTTTCACTCTCCTCTTTCACTTTCATCAAGAGGCTCTTTAGTTATTCTTCACTTTCTGCCATAGGGTGGTGTCATCTGCATATCTGAGGTTACTGATATTTCTCCAGGCAATCTTGATTCCAGCTTGTGCTTCTTCCAGCCCAGCATTTCTCATGATGTACACTGCATATAAGTTAAATAAGCAGGGTGACAATATACAGCCTTGACATACTCCTTTTCCTATTTGGAACCAGTCTGTTGTTCCATGTCCAGTTCTAACTGTTGCTTCCTGACCTGCATACAGATTTCTCAAAAGGCAGGTCAGGTGGTCTGGTATTCCCATCTCTTTCAGAATTTTCCACATAATGAATAAGCTTTATAAAAACCAATAACAGTAATCATTTCTTGAGTGTTTTCTATGTGTAGGAACAATACACACACAATTAGTACTTCATCTAATCTCGTAACCCCCTGTCAAGGTAAATAACATTATCTCCACTTAACAGTTGATGAAACTCACATCCTTTAGGTGTATACCTAAAGCCTGGATTCTGAACATCACTTCCTTAAATACGGACCCTTAAGCATATTCCTCTCCATCTTAAGAACTGTGAGCCAAAGAGGCAAGTTATCTGCTCTTGATACTTCCACCATCCAAAGGTGGGACAGACACAGAATAACTGCGAAAGATGGTCCTTATTCGTAAGTATAGGACAGGGAGACTCACTGCCATCACTGCTCCACTGCAGGTCTAAAATTAATACATCCTTTGATTGGACATTAGTCCTAGGAACTTTTTATTAATACTACGACCTTTAGTTCCAGCCTTGGGGTCAGATTTCTTTTTCCATAAAATGGAGCCCGTGTTAGCAAGAAGGAACCCTGCTTCCTGCCTACAGAGTCTAAAGCTCCCTTTTTCAATTTGTACTTACTGTGTCTGTCCCTTTCACTACAGACTGATCTAATTCTTTTAAAATTGTTGTTTATTTTTACAAATTAATTTATAATCCACTCTGTTAGACAAAAGTTGTCTTACTTCCATATCTCTCAAGATGACCCATTCTCTACACTTGGGTTTCCTATAAGGTTGTTATGAGATAACACCTTTAGGACCCTTAAAATTCCTACCATTTGAAGTGGTACTTCAAACATTTCTGAGGTCTTAATAAAAGGCTTCATAGTTACACTCTTGCTTGTATCTTTATAATTTTTTTAAATTATCCTGTACTTGATTTCCACCATTTGATTAGGAAAACATCTTCTAATCTGAGAACTTTAGAGAGTATGGAATAAGAAACAGTTTAGTGTTTAAACTTAGCAGTCTTATTCCTTAATGTTTCCCCTGAAATGTCTCTTGAAAACTCAACAAGCTCATTAGGTACATTTCCCATTTTGCACATGAATCCAGGTGTTGATACAGTTTCCACCACAATATAACAAGAGCTCTTCATTTTCAGCTTTCAGTGTCATTCTCTTCACTTTTTTAAAGACCTCACCAATAGCTTCTTCCAGGGTCCTAAGACTTCTGCAACCCATATACCCTGTCAAAATCCTCCTAGAGATCCCTCACGTTTGCACTAAGAGTGTCCTCACGGCCCTTCAAACTCCACCTGTTACTCAGTTCCAAAGCCACTTCCATACATTTCAGATTTTTTTTAACTTTACAATATTGTATTGGTTTTGCCATATATCAACATGAATCCGCCACAGGTATATACGTGTTCCCCATCCTGAACCCTCCTCCCTCCCCGTACCATCCCTCTGGGTCGTCCCAGTGCACCAGCCCCAAGTATCCAGTAACGTGCATCGAAGCTGGACTGGCAACTCGTTTCATATATGATATTATACGTGTTTCAATGTCATTCTCCCAAATCATCACACCCTCTACCTCTCCCACAGAGTCCAAAAGACTGTTCTATAACAATAACCCTGTATACGAGACAGCAAAAGAGACACTGATGTACAGAACATTTCAGATTTTTGCCATGGGATCTCCTCACTACATTACAAAACATATTCCTATTATTACAGTTAAACACTTATTTACCCCAAACTTACTGGCATAAAATAACTGGTTATTGTGCTAACGGAAATACAATAGGACACAGCAGAGATGGCCTGTCACTGCTCCATGATTTCTTGGACATCATAAGGAAGACCCCAAGGTTAGAGGACAAAATCACCTGAAGGTTTCCAAGTCTTAACTATTTGCAAATTAATCCTGGCGCTGTTACCAGGGATATCAACACATGGCTTTTCCACATATCTTGTGCTTCCTCATAACATGTTTCATGGATTCTAAAGCAAGAGTCTTGAGAAAGAGCAAAGCCGGTCAGAAGTCACATCCCTTTTAATGCAAGAGCCCTTTTACTGAATTAGACGGAATGTCATGTTTGCCATTATCTGTTGGTTGATTACAAAAGTCCACCCAGTTTAAAGACGAGAGAAGAAAGACATCACCCATGATGGAATGGCATCTGTCTCATACTGTAAAAATAGGCATACAGGATGAAATATATGGAGATATGGCCATTATGGAAAGTGCAATCTGCTAGAACAAGCTTGGAGATCTGTTTGATTAGGAACACTTTTATTTCTATACACTATAATTTATAAGCAGCACAAAAATCACTGAATAAAAAGCATGGGGCAGATTAAAGACCTGTGTCTGCCCACAAGCTGGGTCATCCAGAAAAAGATTCTATTCCTCTGCAGGTCTCAGTATCATTACTTATTTAAAAACAGAAGTACTATTTATAAAAGATTTGAAACAGATGATCTCTAAAGTTCTTCACATGTCAAATATTCTATAACTCATCTATTTTAAAAGATGGGTGAACATTTTCCATCAGGTACTGTGTGATTCTTGTTCCTTGTGCTTCATGTCCAACTCTTTGCAACCCTATGGACTGTACCCTGCCAGGCTCCTCTGTCCATGGGATTCTCCAGGCAAGAATATTGAAATGCATTGCCATTTCCTCCTCCAAGGTATCTTCTCAACCCAGAGACCAAGTTTAAATACCAGAATCTTCACCTGTGAAATGACTATAACAATGTTTCCCTCTTAAGGTCATTATGAGAATAAAATAATATATGTAGAAAAGCTTAGAGTAAAACCTAAACTATAATAAGTACTCAATGCATATTGCCTTTAATTTAATCGAGTATAAAGTCACCATACTAGTTTGGGAAGCAAATGTTGTGAAAGAGGTGACTTTTATCAAAATGTTAACTGAGATGTGTACAAATTTAGTCTCAAATAAATGTGAATAGAAATTATTCTTTGCTATTTTTAATAGTAAATATTTATTGATATCAGGAGTGGTATTAAAGATTTACACACATTTGATGCTTACATAAACCTGTAAGACAGTTTTTAGAATTAAAAATTGCTACTTCTCCCTACCATATGAAATATTACCTTCTACATTGCTATATATTCTCCACACTTTTAATACTTTTTACTTTTCTGCAATACCAGATATATCAGGCAAGAATGGTTATGAGATACGGAGGGTTATTAATAGACATCATTAGTAATAAACTACAATGTTAATTTCATGCCCCAAATGCCTCTTATCTGCTCCTGATTGAAAAGAATTCCTTGTCTGGCTCTCTCAACCTCATGTCACCCCAGAGCACAGCCAAGGACTGGTTTCCTTTCTTAAAGAGTTAGACAATTTAAAGAATAGAAAAGGGCAACCTTTCCTTTTCAAATGAGGATTTCTAAAATTCGAGAAGTGAATACTAAAAGTAGAGGGACACAGAAAAATCTTGTCACATGATATCCTTATTTCAATCCTTGTTTCAATTACCAAGCTACGCTTTTCCCTTTAAAAAAAATGAGGTAAAATTAGTATATAATGTTATATAAGTTTCAAGTTACAGCATTATAATTCAACATCTGTGTCGAATTACACTACAAAGTGATAACCACCAAAGGTATGTTACCATCCATCACTGTACATCTGACCCCCTTCAGCCACTGTGAAACAGTACAGAGAACCACCAAGCTACTTTTCAAAAATACAAAAAGTTAAAAAAAATTAAACTGGTTTTATCACCATAGGACTTTTCAGAGTTAACATCTGAGAGTCTCCAAGGAGGGTTCATGAAGAATTTCACAGATATATTTAACCTTGAAATTCATCTCCTAAAGAAAATCAGTCCTGAGTAATGTTGAAGCTGAAACTCAACAATACTTTGGGCACCTGATGCGAAGAGCTGACTCATTGGAAAAGACCTTGATGCTGGGAAAGATTGGGGGCAGGAGAAGAAGGGGACAACAGAGGATGAGACGGTTGGATGGTATCACCAACTCAATGGACATGGGTTTGGGTGAACTCCAGGAGTTGGTGATGGACAGGAAAGCCTGGCGTGCTGTGGTTCATGAGGTCACAAAGAGTCAGACATGACTGAGTGAACTGAACTGAAATTCATTTTTATTTTTCTTCCTAGACTAGTATTCATTGGAATACTAGTTTTCATTCACAGAGTGTTGGGGTGGGTTTATCAAGAATTCACACAATGGTGTCAGATAAACAGATTTGGTAGAAATGGTAGTTTTGATTTGGAAAGACAGTAAGAGGCATGGAGGCATTTCTGCAGTAGACAGTCCTAGATTAGTTGGCAACTGGAAATATCCAGACGTTGGTATCAACAGCAAGACAATAATGTCTGCAAAGTGGGAACAGGAAGAGGGAAGCTACCCCAGGTAAGTTTACTCTGCTTTACACTATTTTCTTTCATCCTGCAAAATTCTCCAGGCTATTCAACTTATTCAACAAGTGAACTCTAAAAGTGCTCAATTGAGAGACTTCATCCACAGCCAACTAATCCTTTTATTCCAGAGTATGAACTATCATCAAAAAACCTGGGGCACAGACTAACTCAAGGTCAAGTAAGTTTTAATTTGTCACTGTTGATCAATCACAGGCACTTCCATCTCTTTTTATTAATAATACTTCTTTAAAGACAGTGAAACCTTCTATCTCATTTGTGACATGTTGGGAAGTAGAACCACTGTCATACACTCACATCTGCCTTTGGTTCAGGTGGAGAAAGTGATAACATATGGACTTCCTAGCTGCTATCCTGCACTCCAGTTCAGTCGCTCAGTCGTGTCTGACTCTTTGCAACCCCATGGACCTCAGCATGCCAGGCTTGCCTGTCTATCACCAACTCCCAGAGCTTGCTCAAACTCATGTCCATTGAGTTGGTAATGCCATCCAACCATCTCATCCTCTGTCGTCTCCTTCTCCTCCTGCCCTCAATCTTTCCCAACATCAGGGTCTTTTCAAATGAGTCAGCAGTTCACATCAGGTGGCCAAAGCATTGGAGTGTCAGCTTCAGCATCAGTCCTACCAATGAACACCCAGGACTGATCTCCTTTAGGATGGACTGGTTGGATCTCCTTGCAGTCCAAGGGACTCTTAAGAGTCTTCTCCAACACCACAGTTCAAAAGCATCAATTCTTCGGCGCTCAACTTTCTTTGTAATCCAAGTCTCACATCCATACATGACCACTGGAAAAACCCCAGCCTTGACTAGATGGACCTTTATCCTGCACTGCGGGTCCATTAAGTTTTGACTGTTTACAATGATGAGCCTAATAAATCCACAGACAGCTCTTCTCTGGATTCTGTCCCAAAGTCTCCCTTATAAGAAAGAATGTAATGAATGGAGTCTAAAAGTTAAAAATAATAATAGTGACAATAAAGCTTTGGCTATAAACACTTTATTCTTCCTTTTCAAATAAAAACAAATGACATATTACTTGCAAAATTCTGGATTAGATACCAAAATTCTCAGAGACATTGAAGCTCACTGTATTCAGAGGTATTTGTTGTTATTTTTGTCTAGTCACTCAGTCGTCTCCAACTCTTTGAGACCCCGTGGACTGTAGCCTGCCAGGCTCCTCTGTCCATGGAATTTCCCAAGCAAGAATACTGGAGTGGGTTTTCAGTATACCACAGGGATTGAACCCATGTCTCCTGCATTGCAGGTGGACTCTACCACCAAGCCACCAGGGAGCCTGTATTCAGGGGGATAGTCTTGGTCATTATTTAAAACACTCATTCACATAAGGATAACATACTCTGTCTATCTTTGGCATTTTAAAATGTTCCACTTAATTTTACTTGATTAAAATTGTCATTTTTTTTCAGCCTTGCTCAGCTTTACATAGTTGATCTTGCCACATAAGGCTGTGAGTCCAAATAACTGAGAGGAGGAGAAAATTTTCAATCCAAAACAATTACATGAAACTTTCTTCTGATAGATAATTTTTAAAGTAAAATGTACTTAACAAAATGTCTATTTCTAATATACTTGCTTTTAGGCAAATTTCATAGAGAACTGGACCTTCAAATTTGGCAGGTACAGTATTTTAATAGTCTAATCATGAAAGAAAGCTTATGTGTTAGATAAAAATATTCTCAACTGACATTAGAAGACTTGGACTTTTATATGTATGTGTATATAAGACTGTGTGTGTGTGTGGCAGGGGGGGATTCTCCAGCACTTACTGAATGAACTTTAATATATATATATATATATGTTTCTTTCCCAAATGGTGAAATCTGTGCTTAGTCACACCTCTAACTTACAGGTCTATTCATTAATTCATTTGGCAAATATTTACAGAATTATCCATTCTAAGCCAACTACTTGGATATTGATTGGGATTGAATAGAAATTCATTCATTCATTCAACAAATTCTATGAGCTTGGCTCCATGCTACATGCTAGAAACAGAAGGGTGAGTAAGATAAGATAGAGTCTGGGGAGAGTCATGCACAAATAATCACAGTGATGAACCCAAGAAATGAAAAAAAGTCTAAGCAACCAAAACCAAGACAATTAGGGATTGGACCAGGGCATTAAGTTAGTTGGTGAACCAGCCCGCTGCGCATACCTCCCAATCCTGTACAGAGGTAACAAAATTGATAATGTTTCCCACAGAGTTCCAGGTACTGGCCGTGTGCCCATTTCACCCCTCAGATGATGATTCCATTTTACTCTGACAATGTCTCAAAACTATTCTGAAAGAGAAATCTTCAGAGGCCATGCAGAGCCTCCAGGCTTTAAACTTTCTGTTCCTACCCTCCTCCCCTGCCCCCCAAACCTGGAGGCACCTTAATTTTTAACCCTGGTATGGATGTGAGAGTTGGACTGTGAAGAAGGCTGAGCACCGAAGAATTGATGCTTTTGAACTGTGGTGTTGGAGAAGACTCTTGAGAGTCCCTTGGACTGCAAGGAGATCCAACCAGTCCATTCTGAAGGAGATCAGCCCTGGGATTTCTTTGGAAGGAATGATGCTAAAGCTGAAACTGCAATACTTTGGCCACCTCATGCGAAGAGTTGACTCATTGGAAAAGACTCTGATACTGGGAGGGTTTGGGGGCAGGAGAAGAAGGGGACGACAGAGGATGAGATGGCTGGATGGCATCACTGACTCAATGGACGTGAGTCTGAGTGAACTCCAGGAGCTGGTGATGGACAGGGAGGCCTAGCGTGCTGCGATTCATGGGGTCGCAAGGAGTCAGACACAACTGAGTGACTGAACTGAACTGAACTGAAGGTCCCTGACCAGGTGACATGTGAGTAGTTAACGTCCTAGGGAACTATCACCAGATCACTGGTTTCCAAGCCTGGCGGAATACCAAAATCACCTGGGGGTGGGGGATGGGGTAGTGCTTAAAAACAAACATTTCCTAGAAACGCACAATCTAGCACAGAGATGATTAAAATATTGTCCCCAGTCCAGCAGTATCAGGACCATCTAAGAACTTACCAGAAATGCAGAACCTTGTCATTCAAAAAGGTACATGCACCCCTATGTTCACAGCAGCACTACTGACCATAGCCAAGACACGGAACAGCCTAAATGTACACTGAGGGATAAGGAAGATGAGGCACACAAACAGAACGGAATACTATCCAGCACCACAAAGAACGTGATAATGCCATTTGCAGCCACATGGACAGACATAGAGATTATCATACGAAGTGAAGGAAGGAAGAGAGAGACAAATACACAATATCACTTACGCATGAAATCTGAAATATGACACAAATGAATCTACCTATGAGACAGAAACAGAATCACGGGCATAGAAACAGACTAGTCATTGCCAAGGCGGAGGGGGTTAGGAGAGGGATGGAGTGTGAGGTTGGGGCTAGCAGATATAAGGCCTTATATAAAGATGGATAAACAAGGTCCTACTGCACAACACGGAGATCTATATTCAATATCCTATAATAAACCATAATGGAAAAGAATATCTTTAAAAATGTGTGTGTATAACAATCACTTTGCTGTACAACAGTAGTTAACACAACATTGTGAAGCAACCATCCTTCAATTAGGAGAAAGAAACATCCAAGAGAAGGAATCTTGGGCCACACCCCAGATGCACTGGATCAGAAGATCTGTGGGTGCAGCCTAGTGATCTGTGCTCTAATAAGCACTCTAAATGCTTCTGAGGTACTAACCATTTGATCTTGAATTTATGGGGTAGGCGCTAGGAATTATTTTTTTAGCACCTCAGGTAACTTTGAAGACAAATGAGTTTGGGAACCAAAAGGAGAGTACTCCTCGTGGCTCCAAACACTATTTGGAATGCCTCAGAAAGGGGAGATAAACAATGCACAAAACAAAACAATGGAAAAAGCCTTGGAGAAGGAGAGAAATCTGCCAGAGAATTCACAAACTGAAGGGTATTGCTATCAATAGTAACACATTCAAAAGTTACACTATAAGATGTTTTTAAGAACACATTTATTTCACAAATTGAGCCTATTTTGACACCTACAAACCTAATCTTTTAAAGTTATCTATTCTAAAGCCATGATTTTTAAAATAAAACAATTTAAAGAATACATGCCTGAAATAGTTAAAAAAAGGTTCTGTTAAATAAATGTCCTGATAAAAAGAGAGCTTTTTATCTCAGATAAATGTGTGGCATTTTATTCTATTTACATTTAACACTAGCTTAAAGTATTACTGTATTTTAAATGTTTATAATATGAGTATATCTCTGTTAATTAAGCTTATCTGTGCTTTACATTGTTTAATAACTGAAAATTAATAGGAAGGAGGTAAGAGCTAGAAAGACCATCACACTCTTGATTATAGACTGCATATAGTACAGGTGAAAACAAAACCTTTAATGGTTATGACTTTTTACTGCTTGTTGACTGCAAATAGATATCCCGCAGAAGCATGCTAATAAGCTACACTGTGGAACCCAACAGACGCTTGCTAAATCCCAGGTCTGTGGAGCCCTGTGTTAAGAACATGGTCCCTCCGAGTCTTTTACAAGTTTCATGCCTTGTGTCTGGACTGTGTCAAGTGCTTTTCATGCATAATTCTCCACTCCCACCCCTACACACACACACACACAAATCCACTGTGGAAAAAAAAATCCACTGTGAGTGCTGGATCATTAGAATCCCTACCTCAGGTAAGAGAACTGAATGTTAAAGAGGCCAAGCCACTTGGCTGCCTCAGCTGACTCTAGGCAGACTTTATCCAGCCCATGTCTCTTCCCCTCCTTGGAGCCTAACAGAGAACTAGGAACACAACAGGTACCAGGAATGCTCGGCAAATGCAGGGCTGTTTTGTTCGCTGTGCACATGGCTTTCTGGCTGGCCTGGCTTAAGACTTAAAGAGTCCCAGAGTACTGAAAAGATGACATATTTCTAGTTTTAAAACTATACTCAACTATAAACTAAGGCTACGAAAGTCCAACAAGATTTTTACTTTTCTCATGACTACTACTCTGAGGCTTTGTTAAAAGAGCAAATGTAAAAAAATCTTTAAAATAAATGTTTATTGTTTTGGCTTCACTTGGTACACTAAAAACATGCATACAACATGATCCAGGGCTGGCCTATTTCAACCTGATTCACTGAAGAGAGTGTTAGACTTTTCTCCATATTTTTCCAACTCAGGGCTTCTCAGAAGTACGGCTGGGAAAGGGAAAAGGAAGTCTGTCTTTCTGTCGATCTTGGCTTTAATACATCCCTGACTAAGCTTCCACATATCACTAAAAATCTGCTAGAGCCTTGTCTCCTAAGTGTGAATATTCTAAAACCAATCCAGGTTTAACTATCTTAGTCAAAAAGATCTTGGGAGTCTCAGCACCACGACATTTGCTTAAGCATGGGAGCAAGCACTGTCCGTGTGTGTGTGTGTCTGTGTGTATCTGTATGTGCGTGTGAGTGTGAACTCCAGCTGGCACTGGTGCAAGATACAACTCCAAAGTTGTGAGCATAAAGCAGGCGACTACCATCATCAAGATATGCCAAGAAGAAGAAATCAGGCTTTGACAATAAACTGAATGTACAAGCCTGTCTGGTTTGGTTTTCTTGGGAAAACACAATGTCCTCACCGCAGCTTAGCACTCACTGATGTGGAGTCTATCAGTGCTTTGCCTGACCAACTCGCCTTCTAACACACCAGTTCCTAAATGTTATACACACCCTGGTGCTCCATCATGAACTCCTCACCTTGTTCTGAAGTTTCCACGGGAGACGTCTTTTGTGACAAGGGTGGGGAAAATGTAGTGAAGAGTTAAAAGTGAATCTCTTACCTCTTTGAACTGTTTTCTTCGCACTTTGTATACACAGATACACTTTTGATGTGTTAACTAGAAAATCTGACTAGAAAAGAACAAAGCAGCTGTCACTAGGAGGAAGACACTGACAAAAAAAAAACTACACAGCCCTTTATTGAAGAACTGTCAAGCCCATCCCACACTGCTGGGGTTGTCTGTGGCACTTATCAAAGACCTAGATCTGATGCAGGAAATTAAAAATAATAATAATAATAAATCTGTCCACTGGACATGTATTAAAGGAGTCTAAAATTATATTACATTTAAAATAACAAAAACTGATATTTTAACAATTCAGACACAATGTTGTTTTTATTAAATATATTTATATAGATATATACTTGTATATACATGTACATGCTTCTAACCACAAAAATACACAAGTATGCATAGAGAATTACAGTACACGTGTAAGGAACAGGTCTATATAAAAATTAAGAGCACATATATATTTTTCTCACTATGAAGGAATTCTTAATGAGTGTAAATGCTTTTTCTCAATGTTATTTTCATTTGAATATCATATAAAAAATTGAATCTTTTCAATATCTGAAAAGATTAGAACTTAAACAAGGTCCTTAAAGGCAAATTGATGTCTTCATGTTGTTCTACTGACTTACAATTATTTTACTGAGCATCATTCCTGGCTTTAAATAATATACAGGCTTTTCTTGACTCCAGGTCTTTACATATTGATTATAAGTTTGGGCTCAATTCTAACTACAGTATTGCATGGAATTTAATAACCTTTTTCTAAGTAAATATACTGTATGTAATTAGCGTTGTTTTTTTTTTTAACAAAATCCCAATAGCATGGACATGAGGTAAAAAGAAATCCATTAAGGAGTGCACAAGAAAAAAACTGCTCAAGAATGTAGCTTCTTATATTTTCAGATCACAGTGACAGATTTTGATAGAGCTTCAGGCTTCAGCCTTCAAATCTTACCTCTATATCACTGAACAGTTGCATGACCATAGGCAGGTTATTTAACTTCACTGAGTTCAGCTTCTTCCCACCTATAAAAAAAAAAAAAAACCATTTACCTAACTAGGGTTGTTCAGATTTTTAAACGGCAGGGAGATGTTCTCATGGTTAAATAAGTTGAGAAGATGCAATACCAAACAATTCATTCTGCATTGAACAATGGTAAATAGATGGCAGAAAAGAATGCAGACCTTCCCAGAGCCTTCGATAGGTTCAGGTATCTTTTTAATCTCAGGTACAACTCAATGTTTAGAATGCCACAGAATTATTTAAACTGGAACATTTTTATGATGAGTATTTCTAGAGACTAGCATTTCCCAAAATACAGTTTGCAGCATGGTGGTTCTAAGGGGCATCTTAGGTCAAGAGAAACCCTTTTACGGCACACTTCAACTTGTGTATGTAAACCATGTCGCAAGAACTGGGAAACTCTTTGCTAACTCTGGTCACTGTTGCTTCAGTTGCAAAATGATTTCCATGGCCTGAAATGACAAGTTTACTTTTCCTATATCCATGAAGAAGAAACTCTCTGGAGGATAAATTATTAAGTAAATACATTGTCCAGAATTGTTTTTAAACTAAGATTAGAGACTCCCCAGGGTGGGATTATGGGTGCAAAATAGGTGAAAGGGATTAAGAGGTGCAAAACTCCAGTTGTAAAACAAATAAGTCGCAGAAATATAATATGCAGCGTAACAAATACGGTCAGTAATATGGGGACACGTGGTTACTAGACTCATTGCGGTGATCATTTCATAATGTACATAAACATCAAAGCATTATGCAGTACACTTCACACTAACAAAATAATGCATGCCACCTATATTTCAACTGAAAAAAGAATTTGAGATGTTGTTGCAAGTGGTTTATATGCATTTATGTATCCAAACATTTATCAAGTTGGACTACAGACCAAGCAGGTATCTAAATTTAGGATAAGCACTGGGTAAGATGGCCAGTGAGATGAGTTTTACTATATTTCCCCCCCAAAAATAAAATAAAAGGAATATTTTCAGGCAGGTGTAGCTGAAGTCCATGATTTCTTGTTTATTTTTGATTCTCAAAAGCTAAAGTATTGCATTGAACAGGGCTTTATCAATCTAATTTAACTTTTCGATCCTTTGAAGACAGAAAGAATTGATGATTAATTTCTCTCCTTTTTGAAAATTCTGTCCTCTGAAAATTCCAACATTTTCAAAGGATCTGATAAATAATACCAAGTTCATTGGCATTTCAAACAGACAAGACACATCTATTTTAAACCATTATGAATGTCATATTTCCATTCAAACTTGAGAAGATCACATTTTCAGCTACCAACCAACTATGGAAAAATCTTTCAGACAACAATAACCTCTTAATTGAAGATTTCTCTTAAAATTATTTTTATAGAATAATGTGGGAGTTCTCCTTCTGAAAAACAAAATTACTTTTAATGAAGCGGTTCAAAATCAGGGCAGAGAAAGAGCAAAGAGTTTCCTTGAGGTTCTGGTGACAGTTTACATAAAAAGATGTTTTATTTTCTCTTTGCAGGGTGTACACCATCATTTTGTCTTATTATTCCTGACATTCAGTTCATCATATTAGCATCTTTGTGGGAAACAAGAAAGCAATTAAGGTTTTAGCTCTTTATTCTTTGGGAGACATTTGCTTTCCCTCAAAACTCTTAATGATGAGGCAGACCTGGTCAAACACCAAATGCAAGGATTTTTAATGCAATAAAGATGGAGCTTTAATAATTTTCAATTACAGTTATTCTGCAATAATGTTAGCAAATCTCATCTAAAAAGTAAATTATTCATTGAATAGGAAATGGGAAAGTCTTAGGATTGTGTGACTTTCCCATTTAAAGTTTCACTAAGATTCTCCTTGATAAAGTCCTTTTAAAAGATTACATATTTTATACTTTGTTTCTATCCTTTTTCTTCTTTCATGATGCTGTTTCTACTTTTTAATATACTTTTCTAACAAAACACAGTAGTTATAGAGCAGCCATTCAGAGAGATCTATTCAGAACGAGTCCTCATTCACTTGCTGCCAGAAATACTGATAATATGATATTTTTTATTTAGTTTTAAGAATACATTTTTCATTTTAAGCAAATGAAACCTAGAACCAAATTTTAAAAAAAAAGTCATTGATTTTCATTAGAAAATTGGTAGTAAAAAGTCTTTCATGTTACCTTTGCATTAGCAAATCTTACTTTTCACATAAATAAATACATCATTTATTGGAAATTACATAGAATACAGCAAAACTATAGAAAATAATTTAAGTCAAAACAAATATTTAAAAAAAGGCAACAGTTTTCTTTAAAAAAAAAAAAAAAGCAATGCCTTTCTCATTGAACCTGAAAATATTTAACTTAGTCACTTTCTATATTCCCTTAGCAATAATTTCCAATATTTGTGCTCAGATAAATGTTAGATTCTTTTCAATCTACCTCCTCACTCTTTCTCTAGACAGGAATTTAGTTACATTTGTTTAATCTTCATGTCTTAAAACTGAAGGGAGAGTCACACATTTAACTTGGTGACTAGCTTTGTACAATACTCTTTCAATGAAAACTCGTGACTGCAACACTTTGTGTTCAGAATTCTAGAACATATTATAATACAAACTTTCAGAATATTTATGGGAAGTGTTCTTGAGTTCAGTTAACACAGAAATCTGAACTTTTCCTCCAACAGATATCACCAATTTATCTCACAAACCAAAGCCAACATGTTTGGGATGGCAATGTTGTGGAAACTGTGAAGGCACATGTCAAATTCAGTGTTTTCTGACAATTATTTTAAGTTCCTGGGTCTTTTGTTTGTTTCAGATCGTGTTTAAGGAAAGAAATTGTTTCTCCACTGTAATAGGAAACTAGATTAGGGCAAGAGTAAGTGAATTAATCCCAGTATCTGTGAACCCTGTTTCAGCTGGGATAAGAAATACCTTCTAACAGCCACATCTATTACCTTCAATCATGCCACTTTATAAAATGCTTCAGGTTTATTTCAACGACAGATACTTTAATGACAAAATAAACAGAATCCACATTTTTTCTTAAGGAGCATCTTTCAGCACTGCCTCTCTAGATAAGATATTGATGCCTAACTCTTCATGAGTTTAATTTAATTTACATAATTAAGTATGTATCAATGCATGAATATTAGAGGAACAATCTTTTTCATGAAATTATTCAAGAAGAATCGTTGTAGTATTAACTTTTATTTAGAAAACCATTTTGAAAAGCCCTTCACTGCTGGAATTTAGGTAGAACTAATATAACAATATAGCTATTACGGGCTTCCCCAGCTGCACTAGTGGTAAAGAACCCACCTGCCAGTGAAGAGATGTTAAGAGACGCAGGTTCAATCCTTGACTCAGGAAGATCCCCTGGAGGAGGAAATGACAACCCACTCCATTATTCTTGCCTGGGAAATCCCATGGACAGAGGAGGCCTGGTGGGCTACAGTCCATTGGGTCGCTGAGTCAGACATGATTTAAGCCACTTAGCACGCACAATGTAGCAATTACATGCATGGTTCTTCAGGTCTAAGAGACATAGGTTCAAATTCATGCTTGATCAATTACCAAAAAGCTTTAACTTCACATTTCTGGACTTCTATTTCTTTTTCTTGCAAGTGGAGATGGCAATAGTAGCTATCTCATGAATTCTGAGCTGTCTAAGGCAATAAACATATCTGAAACTCTCAGACCAGCATCTGGCACAGAGCAAGCCCTTAAGAAACAGGAGCTAATGACTAGCAAATTGTTGTAATGAATAATCAGAAGTAAAAAGGCATCTTCTCCAATCTTGTCAAAGTTGACCTGCATCAACAGAAATTATGGTCTCATGTGAAATTAAATCTCTTTCAAATCCAGCACTGTATATTTGATTCCATAATTCTTTATGATTTGCACGGTTCTGTTCTTCATTGCTCTCTCTCTCCCTATCTCTCAGTTCAGTTGCTAGTCGTGTCCAACTCTTTGAAACCCCGTGAATTGCAGCACGCCAGGCCTCCCTGTCCATCACCAACTCCCGGAGTTCACTCAAACTCATGTCCATCAAATCGGTGATGCCATCCAGCCATCTCATCCTCTGTCGTACCCTTCTCCTCCTGCCCCCAATCCCTCCCAGCATCAGAGTCTTTTCCAATGAGTCAACTCTTTACATCAGGTGGCCACAGTATTGAAGTTTCAGCTTTAGCATCAGTCCTTTCAAAGAACACCCAGGGCTGATCTCCTTCAGAATGGACTGGTTGGATCTCCTTGCAGTCCAAGGGACTCTCAAGAGTCTTCTCCAACACCACAGTTCAAAAGCATCAATTCTTCAGCACTTGGCTTTCTTTATAGTCCAACTCTCACATCCATACATGACCACTGGAAAAACCATAGCCTTGACTAGACGGACCTTTGTGGACAAAGTAATGTCTCTACTTTTGAATATGCTGTCTAGGTTGGTCATAATTTTCCCTCCAAGGAGTAAGCATCTTTTAATTTCATGGCTGCAATGACCATCTGCAGTGATTCTGGAGCCCCAAAAAATAAAGTCTGACACTGTTTCCACTGTTTCCCCATCTATTTCCCATGAAGTGGTGGGATCAGATGCTATGATCTTCGTTTTCTGAATGTTGAGCTTTAAGTCAACTTTTTCACTCTCTTCTTTCACTTTCATCAAGAGGCTTTTTAGTTCCTCTTCACTTTCTACCATAAGGGTGCTGTCATCTGCATATCTGAGGTTACTGATATTTCTCCATGCAATCTTGATTCCAGCTTGTGCTTCTTCCAGCCCAGGATTTCTCATGATGTACACTGCATAGAAGTTAAATAAGCAGGGTGACAATATACAGCTTTGACATACTCCCTTTCCTATTTGGAACCAGTGTGTTGTTCTATGTCCAGTTCTAACTGTTGCTTCCTGACCTGCATATAGGTTTCTCAAGAGGTAGGTCAGGTGGTTGGTATTCCCATCTCTTTCAGAATTTTCCACAGTTTATTGTGATCCACACAGTCAAAGGCTTTGGCATAGTCAATAAAGCAGAAATAGATGTTTTTCTAGAACTCTCTTGCTTTTTCCATGATCCAGTGGACATTGGCAATTTAAAACCAGTTTGAACATCTGGAAGTTCACGGTTCACATATTGCTGAAGCCTGGCTTGGAGAATTTTGGGCATTACTTTACTAGCGTGTGAGATGAGTGCAATTGTGTGGTAGTTTGAGCATTCTTTGGCATAGCCTTTCTTTGGGATTGGAATGAAAACTGACCTTTTCTAGTCCTGTGGCCACTGCTGATGTCTGGGGAGGCCTTACAAATAGCTGTGAAAAGAAGAGAAGCAAAAAGCAAAGGAGAAAAGGAAAGATATAACATCTGAATGCAGAGTTCCAAAGAATAGCAAGGAGAGATAAGAAAGCCTTCCTCAGTGATCAGTGCAAATAAATAGAGGAAAACAACAGAATGGGGAAGACTAGAGATCTCTTCAAGAAAATTAGAGATACCAAGGGAACTTTTCATGCAAAGATGGGCTCGATAAAGGACAGAAATGGTATGGACCTAACAGAAGCAGAAGATATTAAGAAGAGGTGGCAAGAATACACAGAAGAACTGTACAAAAAAGATCTTCATGACCAAGATAATCACGATGGTGTGATCCCTGACCTAGAGCCAGACATCCTGGAATGTGAAGTCAAGTGGGCCTTAGAAAGCATCACTATGAACAAAGCTAGTGGAGGTGATGGAATTCCAGTTGAGCTATTTCAAATCCTGAAAGATGATACTGTGAAAGTGCTGCACTCAACATGCCAGCAAATTTGGAAAACTCCCTATCTCTAGAGAAATATTAACGTAAGTTTCATTGATATGACAAGATTATCATTTGTGACTATGAAAGTGTTCAGCAAAAACATGAAAATAAAGCACTACCTGCCAGCATTAAAAGGAAGAATCTCCTAAAGTAAGCCTACTTTTAAACCAAATTTGAATATTTAGTTAAAATCTCCACTTGCATAATTAACATCTTTACATATAGTGATACTTTGAACTCCATATTTTACTTGAATCACTATTTAAATTCTTTATTTCAGAGATCACTGTTCATCATTTCTACTTGGCTTTGTCAAAGATATTGTCTTAAAAATCTTTTCCCAATGTCTTGATTTCTAAAAAAAAATTCTTCTTTTCCCTGACTTCATTTTTTGGCTAAGAGGTATGAATGAGAAAAACACTAAACAGAGGCACCCATGAGCACTGAAATGTATTTGTGGGCATTTTGTGAAACTAAATGACTTCTACCCACTTTAGCTTAAATGAGTGCCTTGACAAATACTCTAAATACAAAAGTTACTAAAAATGCCTTTGATTCATGTTTTTTGATGCCCATCTGCATAAACAACTTATGTTTGACTACTTCCCTTTCAATTTTTATTTATATTTTTCTGTATTTACAAAGAGGTTTAGTTGGAGAAAGAAGATTACCCAATATTGTCTACCTGAGGTCAAAAGGAACATCCAGCTATGAAAAAAGGATCTAGATGTCCCATCAATTCCTCTTGAGAGTCCAATAAGTTGAGAAACACAGGGTAACCTACTCATTGTAACACTCAACAAAATATAAGGTAAGATCTGGTTTTAAACATTCCCATCAGGAACATAAACAACTAGACCAGCACACGTCAGAGATTTAGATTCATGGAGTTCACAGGCTACTCAAGGTTCAATTCTTCTTCCCACAGTCTCCTATGGTGGGTATAAAACTGAGATGAATGAACTGGTGCCTCCAATTTGATCTACCTGTTGATTCCAGCCTCATCAGGGAGCCCTGTTGTCTCAGTCAGCTCAGGCTGCTAAAATAAAATACCCCAGACAAAGTTGCTAAAACAACAGACACTTATTTTTCACAGCTCTGGAGGATGGGGGTCCAAGATCAAGATGCTGACAGATTCAGGCCCTGGTGAAGATTCTCTTCCTGGCTTCTAACCAGGGGTTCACAGGGCAAAGAAAGAGAAGCTCTGATCTCTCTTCCTCTTCTTCTAAGGATACAAATCCCATCATGGGAATTCCCCTTTCATGACTTCATCTGAACACAATTATCTCCCAAAGACCCCCATCTCCAAATATCATACTAGGAGTTAGAGATTCAACTTATGAATGGGGTCGGGGGGGCAAACATTCAGTCTATAATAATGTGTCAGAGTACCACATCTCACTTCCAAAACTCACAGCAGGAGATAAACTCATATATATCATTTTTCATTTATGAGCATGCTAGATCAAATCCCTTGGGCCAGCTCTTCCTACATTAGTTGAATCAGTGGTCAAGTAAAATATAAATAATAATGTCTGGAGATAAAAACTTAGTGAGACTTGATAACCTGCTTTTTCAGTTCATCTAATTTTGCCTCTGTATATATATTGATTTTGGTAATTGTAAATTTGGCTTGTGTGCAGTTACATGAATATAACCTGGCCTATTATTTACTCTAGCTTTTAAGAATTATGTACATGATCAAAATATCAGCAGCCTAATAGCATGGGGAAGTTGATTTAGTGAAAACAAGAGAGTTATGTCATACCATAATCACAGATAATTAAAGTCTTCATGCCTTTTAAATTTCTGTTTTATCATTATGGTGCAGTAAAACTTCCTAATTAAAAGAACTCTACCATATGCTGTTATATGTGTCCATTTTGTTCGGAAAGGAGATGTATATGTCCCTTCATATGCTTTACTCTAAGCCATCTGTGAAAACTAATCCTGTGGCAAACACCAACCAGCAGTTCTTCAATTTGATATCATAAAACATTAAAATACTTGGAATCCTACATCCAGCCATGTTCAATTGCTATTATTTCTTGTTCATAGAAGGCACCCCAGAATATGGGTGTGTGTGAGTTTTGGCAACCCTTATTGTGAAAATGGAGTTTTAGTGACTTTCTTAAGATCCTCAAAGATTAAAAAGAGATCAAGTCCAACTGTGTTTGTATTCAACACCTTTCTTTTGAAAGAGTATATAACTGGAATTTTTTAAACCAACATAAATATCAGACCATCAACTGGCAAATTGATTCATTTACGTGAACTGTGGTTATTAAAATATTTGTCCTTCTTTCTCCCATTATAGTTTGCAAATTGTAAATATTTACCATGATTTCTTTTTGTCCCTCCCAAATAAAGAAAATTATTTGTTAAATTTTTACCATGCTATCTTAAAGCATGGAAAATTTTAAGATATAGCCAACAATACTTAAATTCTACTCATTTTTTTTTCTGTTGTGGAATATGGCAGCTTGATGCTGTTTTACACTCTTTATCATATTAGTCTTTACCCTCAAATCAATATCCGTTTAGGTAACTCCCACCATTTCCCACATCTTGGTTCACCATTGCTCCTTCTGTTCCACTATTTCCTTCCTCCTGAGGTTCCATTTCCTCTTCCTGAAGCCCATCTTTTGGTTACTATTTGGCAAGATTCTATGAGGGAAACATGCTTTATATTACCACTTTTACTCCTGCGTAGCATATGACCTGGATTCATAACTGTAATTTGATAATTATTTCCCTCAGGACTTTGCAGGTATTTTAGTGATTGGGTTGTTTTTTTTTTTTTTTTTTTTGACACTTGTTACTACTGCTGAGAATTTGACTCTGAGTGAATGCACTGCTCCTTTGTAAGTAATCTATCTTTTCTCTCTACCTCTTTATAAGGCTTTCACTTTATCTGTGGCATTTCACAATTTATTTGTTTCTAGGTGTTGATTTGCTTTTATTTACCTTGCTTAGGATTCACTGTAACTCTTCAATCAGGAGATCCATGTCTTTCACTTACACTTAAAATTATCAACCAAATATAATATAGTTTACCTCCCAATCACTATATTATTTCCTTCTAGAAAATCCAGTAAATTTCTTGGACTGTCTCATTTTCTCTGCCATATATTTTAATGTTTCTACCTTATTTTACAATTTTTTTAATCCATCAGGATAGCAACTGCTCTAATGTCTGTAAGTCCCTCTTCTCTCTCTCCCTACCATTCACCTCCCATATATCTAATCTGCTTTTTTACTTACTCACTGAGGTCTATTATAGGACTGTATTCCTCTTTTATGTAACTCCTGATTTTAAAATCAAAATTGCCTATTATTAAATTTATACAGTCCCTCCTCATTCATGAAGTCTTTAATCAACTTAAACTTACTTGTATAAAACCTTCTTATACCTCAGATTCATTTCAGTGTCAATCCTTCTGTTTGTAGAATCAGTTTATTCTATTAATAGTTCATTTCCTTGCATGATTTGTCTTTTTCCTTTTTTTTTTTTTTTTTTTTTTACTGCAAACAGAGCTCCAGCTAAGATTATTTTTCCATGGGAGTTCTATGCACTATGTATCATAATAACAACTCCATGGTATAGTTTTGGGGTTTTGGCAGGTGGGGAGCCTAAACTAAGTTCCCCCATCAATGTTAAGAATCCAGCCTCTTGTCATTAAAGATTATATACAAACTGCTATCCTGCTAACTACACTGGATAGAGTTGCCTCTATAAATCCCTGGAACCTAGATATTTCCCCCATCTTTCTTTTTAATTCAGCTATAAAATGTTTTATCATTAATGTTATCCAGCCTATCCATATGTTCTCATGTGAGGTCAGAAAAACTCCGTCATTAACTCTGTTCCTTGTATTATAAGACCAAGAAGTCCACACACCACAGTGTTATATAAAGATCTCAGATCAATAGCACAGTGCTTGGTGATTCATCAGTGAGGTTAAACTAAGAGACATGACTTTGATCAAATGAGGAGTAGAGGTCCCCAGGAAAGCCAAGGACATTATGAGCAAATGGCTTCAGAGGGTCTTAAACTTGATCAAAGAAGGTTTCTTCCTATTTACTAATTTCTTATGCTCTGGTAGAGGTGTCCCGCCAGACCCAAGGACATCCTTCCAACTCTACAGATAGGTGGCATTTCTTCAGGAAATGCCAGAAAACAATAATTTCCTCTTTCTCTGGGAACTGCCTTTCACCACCTCTTTCCTATCTCCACAAGAACAAGTCCTCAACAGCCTTGTTTCCACTGATCCAAGCTGGGCCAAAAAGATACTCTCTATGGGAAAATTAGAACTGAAATGGAATGAAGCTAAGTTAGTCTTTACGTGTGGCTGAATGTACAGTACCTAAACCTGGGACGTATAAGGTGGCTGGATTCCATACTATGCAAAGAGAAGACACAGCAGTTCTATAAGAGAAATGGGAACGAACAACTGAGAATTCAGAGGGATTAATATGCTTCTTAAATTTCGTGTGTGTGTGTGTGTGTGTGTGTGTATTTGAGAAAGAGCTCTTAGAATAGTCTATCACAACCAGCATGGGTAAACATCAAAATGTAAAAAATTAGAGATAAACACATTTAAATCTAAAATGATACTTCTGATTGATTTTAGACTATTGTTAATTACTGGTATAAAGGATAAATACAATTGTTTCTAAAATATTTTAAAAGACTTTAAATTACATACTGTAGAGTAAAATTATGATCGAATGAAACTGATGATCCACGAAGATGCCCCAGGTTTATTTTGTCCTTCTCATTTTACCAACATACTGTAGGATGCCATCAACTTAAGAGGCATAAATCCAAATAATTCCCAACTAAACTCCACATCTCTGGATTCTCCCTTCACTACAGTTTATGAGACAGAGTCACTCCTCAAAAGGTAGTGCATAGGATCCTTCTTTCCATCCATCATATCCTGTTGATTCCTAGGACAAATCCCTTCCTTTCATAATCTCTTTATTTACAGACTATCAAAATAAATTTGAGTTGTTATTTCAAATTTGAGTTATCTCAAACTGATAATTTTTAAAAAAGAAAAAAAAATATTTGAGAACAATTAGAGCATCTATTTGCCCACATACACACACATATACAAACACACACACAATAGTTCAAATGAAAAAGACTAAAGAAGTTCTGAAAGGGAAATAAGAATAAGTGGCTTGGGTTAAAAAACAGCTCCCCAGTGACTACTAAAATTCAACCCAAACATCTTTCACTGGATTTTGAGGTCATTCCATTTGTAAACCCAACTTTCGTTTCCAAGGATACTGTCAAACATAATCCCTGCATGAAATCCGCATTTCAGCCAAAATGAAACTATTCCCAGTTTATGACACATATGCTACTTTTCCTACCATCTATTTTCTCAAGCTTTCTCTCCCTATAATATATTCTCACCTCAGTCCACACTTCACAGCCTCATTTCTACATACCCAATCTCGTAATTCAAGTCCTAGTTCAAATGCTACCCTCTCCATAAGGATTCTTTGGGGCTCCACCATCAGAGGAGCTTTCTTTCTTTCCCTTGAACTCAATTGACATTTAATTTGGGTCTTTATTACATCACCTTAAATAATCTCCATTTCATGCTACTTTTCACGCATATACACTGTGTCTCCCTCACTCCACTTACAATGGAGTTTAAGCTTCTTGGTGGCGGATATGTGCCTTATGCAATGTTGTGATTCCACGCAGCCCTCGAGAGGATGCACGGCACAAAACAGGATCCAGCACTTAGAGAAGTTGCTCTATCTGCAGCTCGGGCTACATAAGTGAGTTGTGGATGTCACTCAGATTGTATGTACTATTTGCAATTCAATGTGAGCTCTTAGGAAAATAGCTCTTATTAGGCAGGGATTTTTGTGAATCATTAACAGGCAGCAGCAGGACTAGGGATTAATTTTAAGAATATTTCTGCTATAAAATTCAAAGGCTTTCTTAACCAAAATATGTATATCCCAGACAAGTGCACCTGTTGATCATCATAATGACCACAGCTGAATTTTAAAATTCATCCCTTAGTTAGAAAGATATGTGAAGCCTTGCCACTTCAAGTGTGAGCCAGAGACCAACAGCGTGGTTCAACCCGGCAGCTTATTAGAAATGCAGAATATCAGTATACCCTTCAGACCCAGTGAATCAGATCTGCACTTTAACAAATATACACAATGGACGTTTAGAAGCTCCAGTCCAAATGTTTAAATGGATATTTATTAAATTTTAAATATTCATTTGATTCCATTTATTTGGACATATATTTATGTCTGGATATATTATGTCCATCTATTTATTAAATGGGTACATAGTTTAGTATATTTAGTAGGATTGAAAACCTGAAAGTTAATTGAATGTAATATAAACATAAAATTAAAAAGGAATCTAAATAACATATCAAATCACTGTTTCTTACATTTTGCCTTCAGCTTTCCAAAAAGCAGCACAGAAAGATTGTTCAGGAATGGGGAACACCAGCTATCTAGTGGTTAGTAAAATTCCTCTTCTCATTAAAAAATGAAGAAAAACACTGAATATGGACATGACAGGGTTGGAAGTTGAGTGGTAGCTTCCCAGGTGGGGCTCATGAAATCCAAACCGTTTGATTCAAGTCTTCAAGGGAAAGAGAAGCTTGTCTATAACCTCTGAGGGGAGATCCAGAAGACCCCTGAAAAGAGGAGAAATATGGTCTTCCTGCCACACTGACACCCTTAATTATGGCTTTTGAGCTTTTGATGTTCTGACACATAAATAGCTAAAAATTTGCTTTTTCATTTTGTGCACTTGTAAGTTGGAAATGTCATCAAGTTTCATCAAGATTGAAATGGGGTCCAATTTGCTAAAAATGCCTCATGCATAAGGAAGTTGTGTGCTCTCTTCCACATGGGAGTCAGCCTGCACAGTACATTATGCACCTCGAGCTGGAAAGATCTTGATATGCCACTCAAATACTGAGGAGGGAGCAGCCACACGTCAGGGTCTTTGTCCTTTCAGGGGG
Source organism: Bos indicus x Bos taurus (assembly GCF_003369695.1). NCBI lineage: Eukaryota > Metazoa > Chordata > Mammalia > Artiodactyla > Bovidae > Bos > Bos indicus x Bos taurus. Next base: position 29,315,070 of record NC_040097.1, on the reverse strand, counting down.
AGGGGTGCTCTTAACCCTCAAATATTCAATCCCCCAATAAAACAGTTCTGTGTACTCTCTATACAAGTACTGTGTATAAATTATGCAATACACAGACTGCTTCCTCTGATTCGTAATTTCTGAAACAAAGACCTTTGTTCTGCCATAGTGCACCCCCAAACAAAGGCAGGCAAGCCAGTGGCAAAAATAACTGCTGTTTTATATTCCTTTTACCTTTAACAAAGCATAAAAGCAATAACTTCTTTCTTAAACAGTGGGAAAGCAAAGTGACTTAGTCCAAGGAAAGATCACGTCCTTAGAATTTCAATTCATCTTTTTCACTGGGATTCCATTTCCCTTGATTCTGTCAAGAATCTCTCTGAGATTCTAGGTCTAGTAACAAACTTTGACAAGTGTTTGAGTCAGTCTCCTAGAGAAGTGTTAGTGACTCAGTCATGTCCAGTTGTTTGCAAACCGATGGACTGTAACCCATGAGGGTCCTCGGTACATGGAATTCTCTGGGCAAAAATACTGGTGTGGGTAACCATTCCCTTCTCTAGGGTATTTTCCCACTAAGGGATTGAACCCTAGTCTCCTGCACTGCAAGCAGATTCATTACCATCTTAGCCACCAGGGAAGCCCCACTCTCCTGGGCAGACAAATTTTTATTTACTTCTGCAATATTGATTCTTTTTCCTCCTGCTCTTTCTCTGAATCCACACATAATCACTATTTTATATACTCATCATGTGATTCAGGATACTGAGAACCTACAGCAAAGAGTCTGCTGCCCAGTAATTCACATTGAAAGGAACAAGATCATAAAGTTGTCAGATCATTTCCCACTGGGACCCCATATCTGAAAAACAGGAACCTGGAAAGCAGGCTTTCCAACCCACCCACAGTCAAAGATATGCACCCAAGGTGTTGGCATATGGCTTGATGTACTACCAAAATTTCTGTGAAACTCTTGTTGCATCCAAAAACTCCTTACAATTCATTTTATTTCTCAATGTATCTGTTTATTTTAAAGATTTTCTAAAAATATTTTAAGCTCCGTGCCACAAAGTATAATTGGCATTTCTTAAAGGTTCCTCATGCTTCCAAATACAGCCTGACCCAGCTCTTCCTACCATGGGATTGCTCATACCCTCGTCTCCACACTGAAAATAAAAGGTCTGAGTGATCACAATAGTTTTAAATGTTACATTTTACCCAGTGCTTTTACGTTGATCAGCATCATCAAAACATTAATAGCCAACATTAATTACATACATACTGTATGTCAGGTATTATGGGAACTCTTTACACACACACTCTCATTTAACAGTTAAAATATTCCTATAAGCCAGCACTGTTTACTTCTCAATGTACAGATATGGAAACTGAGGCTTAGAAAAGTTAAATAACTAGTACTTAGTTCCACAGCCAATAAAATCTGGATTTTGATGATTCCTACAGTTGGTGAAATGAAATCCCTGTGCCCAACACACCATGAGGCCAAACACCACCAACACGTCAGAGTTGCGAACAGTTAAAGGTTTACTGAGGGCCCTGCAAGGAGATGGATGGCTCCTGCCTTAAAAACCCCAAACTCCCCAAAAGCTTTCAGGAAAGTCCTTTCATAGGAAAGGTGAGGGAGGGGTATGGTAAGTTCCTGCAAAGTTCTTGCTGTGAGAGCCTTTGTTCTTGAGGTGAGTCAGGGCACAAATGATCCCGTAAATCGCCACCAAACAAAAGTTACTCTCTGTTCTGACAAGAAAGGGCAAGGATCTCAAGGCACAACTTTTAACCTCTGAGGCCCAGGTCCTGGCTGAGAGAATGCAGATCTCAGCTAGCAGCTCCCTCAGGGCCAGTCCTCAGGCCCCGCCACTGCTGAGGGAGTCAGGCAACCAGGACCTTCCAGGCCCTCGGGTTACTCAGGCTGCCCACACAGTGGGGGCAAGTCCCACAGACCATGTTCCAAGCAGACAACTGCTGCCTCTAGGCCTCAGAGGTAAGGATGGGGGAGAGGTTCACCATGGCCTCAAGGTCTGGGCCTGGCTAGTGGGCGGACTTGGCAGGGGCTCTGGAACCCTGCAGGACACATCCCCCATCCCGTTCCCTGGGCCTTCAGCTCACCCAGTGGCCAGGGGCCAGGGGAGCTAGAGAGCTAGGGAGAAGGCCAGGACCCATCTCTTACCTCACTCTCTACCTCAGGACCACAGCTGTGCTGACTGTTGACAGACTAGCCCAGTAGGTACTTTTTTAACAGTTGGTCTCTTGGGGGAGGGGCCTACTGTAGCACCAACCAGTGGCTGAGTGGGACCACTCACCTTCACTCTTTGACAGATGCTCACTTGGGGGAGGGGCCCATTACCAAGCCAACCAGTGGCAGAGTATGACCATTAATAGTCCCAAGGTAACCTTCCTGGCAACAGTACATGAACCGTGAACTTCCAGATGTTCAAGCTGAATTTAGAAGAGGCAGAAGAATCAGAGATCAAATTGCCAACATCTGTTGGATCACCAAAAAAGCTAGAGAGTTCCAGAAAAACATCTATTTCTGCTTTATTGACTATGCCAAAGCCTTTGACTGTGTGGATCACAATAAACTGTGGAAAATTCTAAAAGAGATGGGAATACCAGACTACCTGACCTGCCTCTTGAGAAACCTGTATGCAGGTCAGGCAGCAACAGTTAGAACTGGACATGGAACAATAGACTGGTTCCAAATCAAGAAAGGAATATGTCAAGACTGTATATTGTCACCCTGCTTATTTAACTTATATGCAGAGTACATCATGAGAAATGCTGGGCTGGATGAAGCATAAGTTGGAATCAAGATTGCCAAGAGAAATATCAATAACCTCAGATATGCAGATGACACCACTCTTATGGCAGAAAGTGAAGAAGAACTAAAGAACCTCTTGATGAAAGTGAAAGGAGAGTGAAAAAGTTGGCTTAAATCTCAACAGTCAGAAAACTATGATCATGGCATCTGGTCTCATAACTTCATGGCAAATAGATGGGGAAACAGTGGAAACAGTCACAGACTATTTGCGGGGGGGGGGGGGGGGGGGCCTCCAAGATCACTGCAGATGGTGATTGCAGCCATGAAATTAAAAGAGGCTTGCTCCTTGGAAGAAAAGCTATGACCAACCTAGACAGCTTATTAAAAAGCAGAGACATTACTTTGCCAACAAAGGTCCATCTTGTCAAAGCTATGGTTTTTCCAGTAGTCGTGTGTGGATGTGAGATTTGGACTATAAAGAAAGCTGAGCACCAAAGAAGTGATGCTTTTGAACTATGGTATTGGAAAAGACTCTTAAGAGTCCCTTGGACTGCAAGGAGATCCAACCAGTCCATCCTAAAGGAAATCAGTCCTGAATATTCATTGGAAGGACTGATGCTGAAGCTGAAACTCCAATACTTTGGCCACCTGATGCAAAGAAGTGACTCATTTGAAAAGGCCCAGATGCTGGGAAAGATCAAAGGTGGGAGGAGAAGGGAACCACAGAGGATGAGATGGTTGGATGGCATCACTGGCTCAATGGACATGAGTTTGAGTAAGCTCCGGGAGTTGGTGAAGGACAGGGAAGCCTGGTGTGCAGCAGTCCATGGGGTCGCAAAGAGTTGGACATGACTGAGCGACTGAACTGAACTCAACCTTCCTGGCAGTGCTGCAGTCCATGGGGTTGCAAAGAGTCAGGTGTGACTGGGTGACTGAGCAACAGCAACAGCAAACCTTCACCTGGCAATGGGGCGCCACAGGCCGCATGCTACGGGTTATGCATGGCCACACTCTTGTTACACTATGACATACTGTCTGTTCATATTTGTTTTTCACACTACTTGCAGAGACTTTATCAGACTCGCACATTCAAAAGAGGAAACCAATACTTCCAGTTTCCCATCATATACTGAATAAGCAGCAGAAGTATCAGTTCAATATCTTCTGACTTTAAGAGCTTCCATTCTACCACAGCTGCTCGTATCATTTCCAGTTTCACATTTCTAGAAATCATGACAGAAAAAAGCTTAAATGAGTCAACGGAACACGAGGAAACTTGGAGTCCTTATTTTCATGTAAATCGTCTCCGAATGAAGGTCAAGACATAAAGATTCAATGACCTTAATTGTAAAAGAATTAGAAATTCCATTAGTAACTATCACAATTTAATAATGTTCATTTTTTCTAAGAATGGGTGATAGTTACAGGAAATTATAGCTACCTCTTAATTTCTAAGACTGTTTTTTCAAACGCACTTTCCTAGTTAAAGATTAGGTGGCTTTTTCAGCTGCCAATAACAAAAAGGTTGAGAAAAAAAAAAATTTGCTATTAAGAAGTTTCCTATCTTCAGACTGCTTCTAACAGGAATGCACAGTGGTAAGTTCCCTGTCCCTAGAGAAACAGGCAGAAACTAGACAAACTTGTCAAGGATGGGACAGAAGAGACTCACAATCTTTTCGGTTGACAGACTTTTTGAGACTGTCATAACATTGAGAATGTCATGGACATTTTCCCCACAAAAACACAGAGGTGTGCAAAATTCTGCATACACTGGGGTAAGAGGCTTTGCTCTGCCATGTCTATATGGCAGGAAATCTCTTAGTCTGCAATGACTTCATAAGTATAGGTATAGAAAACAATATGTTGACTGGGCAGGTTTTCCATGGGCTTTGGCTCATCTCCCTCCCTCCCTCCCTCCCTCAACCAGGTTTCCAAATACCTATGGAAAAAAGCAGTTGCAACATGGCATATTTTGTATGGCCTACCAGATGATTTATTTATTTATTTTTATTTGTTCAACCAAGAGCTATCACATAAAAAGATTTCTAGGTTCTGATGAATAAAATCAGAGGTTCAAGGTAACCATGGGCATTTCAAGAAAACACCCATTTGCTGAAGCTGAGTGAAGACCAAACCATGCCTTTAGATGAGGCCGGGCCAGTTTGTCATAGCCCTTATCACCATCTACTGTCATCCTCAGCCTGATTTACTAATTTATGTTTCTTATTTCACTATGCATTTCAGCTTGTGATCCCTGAAAGAGAAAAATCTTTTTTGGTCCAAAGTTTTCCAAACTGGCCCTCAAAGCAGCTGGCATGCTTCTGTTTAACCAGTGTCTCTCAACAGAGATACACATAGTACTTAAGGGAGGGGAAAGAGTGAGCTTAGGGCCAAATCAAACATAGGAGAAGATAAACCTTTGACAAAAGTCTAAGGAACAACCAAATAGACACATTAATTTTCAGTCCACATGCCCATTTTCTCCTGATGACCAGAAAGAGGTGGTCACCTCCTGATGACCACTTAGCAAGCTTTTAGAGACCAGAGACAAGGTGCAGTTCTTTCAACCAGAAGCTTTCTCTCCAAGCCCACTGACTATGAGCTTGAACTTGGAGCTGTTCATACAGAAACAGGAAAAGATTCTCCCTCCTTTGCCCAATTCACCTTGTGTAACAGAGCCCTCAGCTCACTGATCAAGGACAGAGGAAGGATCTGGAAAAAAGGTAGGGACCTGAAAAGGAGATGCTTCTCCAGGGGCGTTTCCACTAAAATACAAATTCAGATTCCCAAAAAACTCCAGGGGCACCTACAGAAATGATTACAAATAGTCCTCCAATTTCATAGAACTTTCATGTCAGTACATTAGACATTGACAATTTCAACAGAGTGTTTGGATGGCAGATTCAAGTGTTTTTACATCATGCGATGAGCAGACATCTGCGGCAGTTTCATGATGATTTAGTTACATTCTCTGGATAGCAGCACATGGCCACTGATTTAAGAGGTGTTACTGTTTCTTGGATCTTCCACATTGCAGGCAGACTCTTTACCATCTCTTTACCCTGAGCCATCAGGGAAGGTTGGTTCTTACCTTATCATTACTAAGAAGACAGAGGAGCAGAGAAAGATGAAATGCTGATGGCAGTAATAAAAATTGTAGATCTGATCACCTTAATTATAGAATCACTAAACAGCATTTCACCTCAACTGAATGCTCACTGGTCTCAGCTGTATATTAACTCTGAAGGCAAAGACCTAATTTCAGAACATATAGGAAATACTGAAAATACATCAAAGAGAGAAACCAATGTCTGTAATTAGAAAACTGATCATTTATTTCTAATACTCTAGCATTGGAAAGCTGCCAGAACTTCATAATTTGTATTATAAATTCTCATGACTTGTAAGCAGTAGTCAACTTTTCCATCTTCTCCATTTTACATTTGCAGGAAGGCATTAAACACCATAGAATTATAATTTTAGTTTTGTTATTAATTGAGTTTTCAGTTTAATTCAAGCCACATAACCATTTCTGGTCTGTTTTTTCCTCTGTCAAATGAGGCATTCTATCATCCCAGAGATACTGGAAGGAAAAGATGCAATAATGGATATCTAAATGTTTGGAAAAGGCAAAGTAAGATACTACTCAGATATAAAGTGCTAGCAAGGCATGAGCGTGTTATGTAGACAACGCTTGTTGTCTCACATAAGAACCTAACTAATGGGTTGCAGCTGCTCTCCCAGTTTCACTATGCTGCCCAGGACAAGAAGAAGAAACATGCTGGAAATGTGGTAAAGAAAGACAAACTTCCAGTGAAAAAATCTGGTGGTAAGCCCCAAAAAGTAGTAGTAGTCCAAAGGCAAAGTCTGGGACAAGCTCAATAACCTAGTCTTGTTTGACAAAGCAAATATGACAAAACTCTGTAGAGAAGTTCCCAACTGTAAGTTTATAACTCTAGCTGTCGTCTCTGAGAGACTGAAGATCCGTGGTTCCCTGGCGAGGGCAGCCTTTCAGGAACCCCTTAGTAAAGGACTTATTAAACTGGTTTCAAAGCACAGAGTTCAAGTAATTCACGCCAGAAACACCAAGGATGGAGATGCCCCAGCTGCTAGTGAAGATGCATGAACAGGGCCCACCGATGTTACATTTTGAAAAAAAAAGAAAAAGCTTTATTAAATAAAAAGATAACTCATAAAAAGTTACCTTTTTGTCACAAAGACATGAAGACATATTTATTTTATTTTACTCTAAAATCTTCTTTTAAAACTCCTTAAGTTCTCTTTTCATTAAACATTCCCCCTAATAGTCTCCCAGGTAACACAATCAAGATGCAATTTAGAAAACAAGTGATTATAAACACTTAATATTCATTTACTTCTTCCATCCTGTCATTTGTTATTGTAGCATTTATAGCTTTAAATATTAGTCCCATCGTATTTAGAACAACATTGGGAAGCGCTGCTCATTTATCTACTTAAGAAAGGCAATTTGGAGGAGGGGTAGCTAGAGTGATAGCAATTTGTCATTAACAGCAGTTCTAATTAAATAACCTCATCTACACACAACTGCACCATCTTGTGCATTTTCCCTAAGACTAAGTATCTTCTAAACCATAATAATCCACCAGATCAAAAATTCAGCTGCTTATGAAAGTGAGAAAATAGTGATTTACATGTTACACTTTAAAAGCTTCATCAAAGCTGTAATAATTTTGTTGGCTAAACAATGTGATTCTTGAAATTAATAAGAATTTATAAATATGAACAATATGTACCCTGAGGAGAATATGATTTAACAAGGAACTGATAAATCCTGTTGGGCAAATAATCTGCATACTAAAATCTGTGTAATGGAGACAGGAAATTAAATAGTGAAACGTGTAAATAATACACAGTTTGGTGTGTCGGGTCTTTTTCCTCCCCTTAGTTGGGTTAAATCCCAGCTTCACAATAATAGATGTCCCAGTGCAGGTCCTGGTCATTCATAAAAGAAAGAAAACAGAGTAAACTGACACGTATCCCAAATACAGATTCACACTAGGTAGGAAATAGAAAGTTGTTTGATAAGCTCCATTTGGAATAGCTATTTGGTAAAGAATGGAGGAAAATAGCTGTGGAATTTTTTTCTAGACTTCCATATCTGCATTTGGAGCTCTTTCCTCTCAATTGAATAAGTGTCTTTGAAAATTGGAATCAATGTTGCAGGTCCAAAAGACCATGGTGATATGGAATTCAATGAAAATACTGCCAAGGCTAAATTAATTAGAATATTTATATAGGACCTGAAATCTGTAGACAAGTGTTTTTGGTAGGCCATTCAGGAAGATGTTACCAGAACTAGGTGACTAGGTGGCAAAGTCATCAGATATTATTTTCTTCTTCATAATAATTATTTCTGGGAGGAGAAAACCTAAAAGTTCTTCCCCAGTCTGCACAGGGCAGGCACGGTGCAAGGACAGATGCAAGGCATGGTGCAGGGAGGCAAAAACTTTCTGAAAGATTGGGCTGTCAAGACTGATGTCAGCCAAGCAAGGAGCAGTTAGTTACATGCACTTTAAGCAGAGGAAACAGCATAAGCAAGAATCTGAAGGGACGAAGCTTATGTGCCAAAGCATAAATAAGAGGTGCAAAATGTTTGAAAATAAAAATTTAGGAGAAAAGGAGGCAAAATTACCTGTTTGTATTTTCCATGCTAAGAATTTTAGAAAATTTTAACCTGAACGCATTGAAGAACAAGCTTAAAGAAGATATGAGTAATATTGGCAAAATGTATAATTGACAAATGGTTGGTATCCTGAATATATAAAGAACACTTACCAATCAATAAAAAGAAATCCAGGTGAAACATGGACAAAAGCTACAGACAGGCAATTTCCAAAGTACAAAGCCTAAATGATTACAAAAAGACACTTACAAAGATGTTTTGTTTGGTAGTAATCAGGAAAATAAAAATTAAAACATAAAAAGGTACCATTTTAAATCCATCAGACATAAAAATCTGACAATACCAAGTAAAATGAAATACGGAGCAGTCAGAACTCTCATACACTATTAATGTGCACACTGGTATAACATTCTACAGAAAAAGCAATAGTTAATAACAGTTTAAGATATCGATACCATTTGATCCTACATTCCCTTCCTTGTAATATATCTTAGAAATGTCTCACATCATATATAAATATTTGTAAGTACCATTATAGGAGCAGTATTTATATTCAAAAAATATAAATCACTTAAACATCAACAAAAATTGTTTAAAAAGTGTGGCATAATCAGAGTGAAATATTAAACTGCAATGAAAATGAACCAGAGCCACATATATCAAGGGTGAAATCTCCTAAAATAAAATACTGAGGAAAAAAAAGAAAAAACAAGTTGCAGAAAGATATATACCTTATGATGTCAGTAATATAAACTTTTAAAACATGTAACATAATAATCTATACTATTCAGAGATGCATATGTATGCAGTACAATATAAAGATAGACATGGGATGTGGGAATGATCATTGTCACACTTCACAGTAAGGTGTTTTACAAGGTAAGAGCAAAGACCCTGAGAGTTTCTGCTTTTTCTGGTAATATTTTATTTCTAAAGCACAATGGCAGAGATATGAGAGTTCATTATACTATTTTCTGTACGCATACATGGAATCTAAAATATGATATAAATGAACTTCCATGAAATACAAACAGATTCCCAGACAAAGAGAAGAGACTTGTGGTTGCCAAGGGGGTGGGGGGTGCTGAGAGAGGGAAGGACTGGGAGTTTGGAATTAGCAGATGCAAACTATTATATAGAGAATGGATAAACAACAAAGGCCTACTGTATAGCACAAGGAAATATATTCAATATCCTATAATAAACCATAATGGAAAAGAACATGAAAAAATATATAATATATATTTAAGCAATGACTCATAAGCCCTGCACTTTCCAAAGAGGATTCAGCAAGACACTAACTTGACCTGGACTTGAGTCTCAAGATTAACTCAAGAATTCTATATTCAAAAATATCCACAAATGGTTCAATTTGGCAAAAGAGACACAAACTTAGAGATGGAAAACAAAACAGACAACTCAATTAAAAAGTAATACTAAGTTCCCTATAGGGGCGGGGATGGGGACACGATTTAACCTTTCAACCCCTTGATCCATATTTATTATGTGGTGATAATAATACAGGGGATGTTGTGAGGATTAATAAATTCATTTCTCAAGCTTTGTAGATAAAACTGTGCTCCATAAGTACTTTATTTTAAGAACTATGAAATGGTTTGTTTATGCCAGTGTCCTATGCAGCCATTCTGTAAACCTTATCTCCCAGTTCTGGGTTTTGAGATGAATATGGGGTCTTTTAAATAATTGCTAGTAACCTTTGAGGATTATGCATTTTAAGCACTGGTTCACAATGAATATGTGACCGGATATATGTCACACAAGAGAAAGTCAAAAATATAATCCCTGAGAGGTTAACGACACAAATTGTATTTAGAGTTTCAATTTGCTACAGTAATTGCAAACACTTTAGTATAAGTGACTTTGGCCTTCCTACCCAGTGTTTGCCAATACAAAGCCATCCTGATTACGGGTCTATCAGAAGGAAGTGAGGGTTTGAACCAGAAGGCAGTAAGCAAAGCTGTAAAATTCAATGGAAATATACACACTATGCTCTTCATAAAGATAATTAAAGAAGTTTTTGAGTAGTTTTCCTAGAAGCAGGCAATAAAGTGTTAGTCGCTGAGTCATGTCCAACTCTTTGCAACCCCATGGACCATAGCCCACCAGGCTCCTCTGTCCATGGAATTCTCCAGACAAGAATACTGGAGTGGGTTGCCATTTCCTCCTCCAGGGGATCTTCCCAACCTAGGGATCAAACCCAGGTCTTCTGCATCACAGGCAGATTCTTTACCATCTGAGCCACCGAGAAGCCCCTAGAAGCAGGTAATAGTTTATCCCAATTCATCCACACTTTCTTGCCTAGCCCCCTTCTGGAAAAATAGAGCACAAAGTTGGAATAAAGTTGGCCCACTTTCAATAAAAGCAATTTTGAACCAAAAATTCTGGCAATTTTATGATAATTTTAGATGCATTCATTCATCCCACAATTATGTACCAGAGGAATGCTTTTTATACTTGTCTTTTAGCAGCCACATTAATACCCGTGGTTAGGTACTTACTAGTATTCTAGGCACTTACTATATATATTCTCATTTAATCCTCACAACACCACCTAGGAACTATCACTGTCCACACTTTATAGGTGAGGAAACTGAGGGTAAGAGAAATTTAGGAAAATTAAGAAATTAGTGTGGCCCAAGATTCCACCACTGGTAACTGGCCTAAATGGGTGTTGAACCTCCTTTTTAACCATGATGCACATAGTTTTAACTTGATTCACAGCAACAAGTACAAAGTGTACACTGCGATGGGTTCTACAAAGACAAGGTATGTGGTCTTAAGACAGGTTAAATGAGATTTAAACCAACCTGGCAGTAGGAGACACTTGAGCTGAAATCCGAAAGATGACTAAGACTTTATTCGAGAGAGACAAGAATTCCAGGGAGCAAGAAGAAGAAATGACAAGGGCCCTTTGGCAGGAAGGTAGGACTAAAGGCAGAGAAGAGAAATGAGATCATGGGGGTAGAGATGAGACATCGAGGAGAGATTGAGAGAGAGCAGAGATGCCAGACAACACGGAGCATCCATACCATATGAGGGAGCTTTGTCTGTTAAGATCAGTAGGTGGAATAGCACTGGAGGTGTTTAACAAGGATGGGAGGGAGTAGGAGGCTCACATGAGCATATCCACTTTTTGAGATGATCTAGACTCTAGAACAGGTTTCCAAAGCGGCTCAGTGGTAAAGAATCCATCTGCCGATGCAGGAGATGTGGGTTTGATCCCTGGATCAGGAAGATCCCCTGGAGGAGAAAATGGTAACCCACTCCAGATTCTTGCCTGGGAAAATTCCATGGACAGAGGAGCATGGTGGGCTATAGTCCACGGGGTTGCAAAGAGTCAGATACAACTGAGCACAAACACACACACATACACACAGAGAGAACAGACTGAAAGGAGTCCAGAAAAGATGTCTGAGGCTATTAGATAGGTTCAGTTCAGTTCAGTCACTCAGTCATGTCTACCTCTTTACGACCCCATAGACTGCAACACGCAGGCTTCCCTGTCCATCACCAACTCCCAGAGCTTGCTCAAACTCATGTCCAATGAGTCGGTAATGCCATCCAACCATCTCATCCTCTGTTGTCCCCATCTCCTCCTGCCTTTGCTCTTTCCCAGCATCAAGGTCTTTTCAAATGAGTCAGTTCTTCACATCAGGTGGCCAAAGTATTGGAGTTTCAGCTTCAGCATCAGTGGTTCCAATGAATATTCAGGACTGATTTCCTTTAGGATGGACTGGTTGGATCTCCTTGCAGTCCAAGGGACTCTCCAGAGTCTTCTTCAGCACCACAGTTCAAAAGCATCAATTCTTCGGCACTCAGCTTTCTTTATAGTCCAACTCTTACATGCATATGTGACTATTGGAAAAACCACAGATTTGACTAGACAGACCTTTGTTGGCAAAGTAGACTGGTTCAGGTGAGAGATAATGGTGGTGACCTCATCAAGGAGCTGCTGGTGGGGATGGCAGGGAACTGGCACAACTGAGACCTACTTAGGAGATGAAAAGCACCAGGGATTGGAAAAAGGGACGAAAAGAGGAGATCAAGGACAAGCAACTCTTAGGTTTCACTCATGTACAGTCTGAATCTTATACAACGTGCACCAACTACGGGCTGATGGTTACATGATTCTCAAAGTAAAAAGCAGTGCCTCAGGAAAAGTTAGCCCCTAGAGTCAGGTTTGTGGTTTCCCCATATATCACAACATAAAACATAAAAAAACTTACTAGAGGTTAGGGGCTGCAAAACATCCCCCAAAGGCACCTAAGGGCTTTGACTGAGGACTTCAATCATTCATTTAAAAATCAAATAGCTTTGGTTTTAGAAAACAGATATTTTTCATGAATAGGATAATCTGGTTTTGCTCCAGGCATCATTTCAAACATTCTCTGGAGAAGTACTTCTGAGTCTCAGTTTGCATCTCTAAAGAACCAATGAGATCTGTGCCCTCTCCACCCCACCACGTGGGCTGAATGGCATCTCATGGACCCAAATCCTTTCTTTCATGACTGTCCAGGACTCTTCTCTGGGCCTGATATCGAAAATGTTCACCCCGCACATAGTGGGCAGGACATTTCTGAATGTCACACTGAGAGGAGCCCACAGTGTACTAGCTAACCAAGAAATCAACTTAAAGATATCTTCTTTCTTTCAGAAAGTGGTTATAGTGCAAGTCTAATACAGAGGAGGTTATCTTGATTCCAAGCAACTAAGCCAAGTCCTGTCTTCAGACATAAAGATATACAATTCAAGTCAGTGGCAATTAAGGCAGCACAATCCTCTAGAGTCTTATGGCTAGTCCAGAGCATTTCTCTAGCTTCTATTTAGTTTTTGTTGCTTCAATTTCCTTATCTGCACAATGGGTATAATAACAGTCAACGAGAATTGAAAGACGTAATCAATGAATGATACACTGTCTCCAGAATATGTTCTTCATAAATGTCCATCATTATGATTATGCCCCATCTGATGATATTCAGAAAATTAGGTGAGAACATAGATGTCAGAGAAAAGATAGCCCTTAGCTATAGGCGTTTCAGGCTTCTCTGGTGGCTCAGCGGTCAAGAATCCTCCTGCAAAGCAGGAGACACAGGTTCAAGACATGGGTTCAAGACGTGGTCCAAGCCATGGGTCGGGAAGATGCCCTAGAGCAGGAAATGGCAACCCACACCAGTACTCGTGCCTGGGAAATCCCATGGACAGAGGAGCCTGGTGGGCTATAGTCCATGGGAATGCAAAAGGTAGGACATGACTTAGTGACTAAACCACTACCTCCACCAAAGGAATGTCACATTCTAGTGAAAGAGACAGGGACCAAAGGAAGGCATGTAATGAGAAAAATCAGGGGAAAAACCTTGCCAGGCCCCTAACCCTCTGTCCCCTTGCTCCTCACAGTTTTTTCACTATGCCAGTCCTAGGAGGGTCCTGGCACAAATCTGCAGAAGAAAATTTGAAGAACATTGATCTTGTTAAAAAAAAAAAAAAAATTCTGGACAATGCATCCAGAGGCTCTTGCCTAAGAACTTGATGAGACAGACCACTAAATTTGGCTGTCTCATGCCACCATTCCACAAATGCCAGGGTCACAAATCTCACCTACACACAAAAGCAGATTTGTATTTATTGTTGTTGTTCAGGCACTATATCAGTGTCCAACTCTTTGCAAGCCCATGGATTGCAGCACACCAGGCTTCCCAGTCCCTCCCTATCTCCCAGAGTTTGCTCAAAGTCATGTCTGTTGAGTTGATGACGTTATTTAACCATCTCATCTTCTGCTGCCCCCTTCTCTTTTTGCCCTCAATCTTTCCCAGCATGAGGGTCTTTTCCAAAGAGTCAGCTCATCACATCAGGTGGCCAAAGTATTGGAGCTTCACCTTCAGTATGAGTCCTTCCAATGAATCTTCAGAGTTGATTTCCTTTAGGACTGACTGATTTGATCTCCTTGCTGACCAAGGGACATTTGCATTGAGGAAAGGATAAAATGAGATGTAAGTGAACAGCCACTGAAAAATAAAAGCAATTAACCCAGTATCCATCTAGTCAAAGCTATGGTTTTTCCAGTAGTCATGCATGGATATAAAAGTTGGACCATAAAGAAAGCTGAGTGACGAAGAATTGATGCTTTTGAACTGTGGTGTTGGTGAAGACTCTTCAGAGTCCCTTGGACTACCAGGAGATCCAACCAGTCCATTCTAAAGGAGATCAGTCCTGGGTGTTCATTGGAAAGACTGATGCTGAACCTCCAATATTTTTGCCACCTGATTCTAAGAACTGACTCACTGGAAAAGACCCTGATGCTGGGAAAGAGCAAAGGCAGGAGGAGACAGGGACAACAGAGGACGGGATGGTTGGATGGCATCACCGACTCAACGGATATGAGTTTGAGCAAGCTCCGGGAGTTGGTGATGGACAGGGAAGCCTGGTGTGTTGCAGTCCAAGGGGTCGCAAAGAGGTGGACACAACTAAGCCAATGAACTGATACTGAACTGATATTAGGGTTCTCTGATGGCTCATCAGGTAAAGAATCTGCCTGCAAGGCAGGAGATGCAAATCAGTGTCACAAAGAGATGGACACATCTGAGCAACTAAGCACCTACTACATGCTCTGCAATGTGTAGATGAATGCAGAGCAGAATGAGTTTACATGAGGTTCCAGTTTGGGGGCAAAGAATGGTTTTTCTTTGGGTGGGACAAGGAATAGCAGTTTTCAAGCTTAAGAATACAAGGCAAGATAAAATGATAAATGATGTAGTTGAGATGTTCGTTTGATAGGATTTTAGAGCAATTAGAGAGCACTAAGGATAATGCCGTCTGTCCTTTTAAAGGACAGAGTTGGGTCAAGAAAGATGATCCAATGGAAATTAGAGGCTGTTCCAGGGTGCAATCTGAGTGATAAGCCAAAGGTGGAAATGAGGAAGGCAAATTTGCAGGAAACTGGAGTGTCTATTGTGAATCTTAAAAACTTACATATAGCTTTAAAGAAATTTAATTTTTGAAGCCCTCACTTAATCATACTTTCATTTCATTGCTTATATTTCAGAACAGGCATGACTGCATTCGGGCAAACTGAGACCAAAAGTTCATTTCCAAAACTAAGCCAAGTAGCACAGTGGAAACAAAGATCTAAAGCCTGGCTAGATATTCACTTTCTCATTTCTAATCTCCTCTTGGATATTATGTTCTCAGGTTCCATGAGGAAAATGGTTGGATGGCATCACTGATGCAACAGACAAGAACTTGAGCAAACTTCAGGAGATAGTGAGGGACAGGGAGGCCTGGCCCACTGCAGTCCATGGGGTTGCAAAGAGTCAGACATGACTGGATGACCGAACAACAACAATGTTTCTGAAAGAATATTTTTCTCCTGATAACCCAGCATGTGCATTGTCGTAGCTAACTTCAGGGTAACATCTTCTGACCTTTAGAAGAATACAGTTTAGTGTTGAAGTCTATTCCAGCATCTACTACATGCTTGCCCTCTGAGTCTTTAGTTTCCAATGACATCACCAAATATTTGCACACTGCCCCAAATAATGGTGTTGCCAGACCGTTCCACTCAATGACAGTCTCAGAAGGCCATTGTGCTTGTTAAAGACTGTCCTTATATATTAGCTTCCCTAGTGGCTCAGACGGTAAAGAATCTGCCTGCAATGCAGGAGACCCAGGTTCAGTCCCTGGGTTGGGAAGGTCCCCTGGAGATGGGAATGGCAACCCACTCCAGTTCTTGCCTGGAGAACCCTCGTGGACAGAGGAGACTGGTGGGCTGTAGCCCATGGGGTGACAAAGAGTCGGACATCACTGAGTCACTTTCACTTTCATATATGAGCATCCTTCAGTATTGAAAGTGCTTCCTTTCTAGACGCTTTTTCAACAAATTTGAAAGGTAGTTGCTCAAGGTGACCAAGTGGAATTTCAGCAAGTCAGTGAACGACAGGAAGCCAATCCTTACTGATAAGGATCCACTTCAAATTAACGATACGCCACAAAAGTAGACAAGAATTGTTCTGGCTTTAGCTGGCAGATATGCTCAGGTGGTACTCAATCTCTGGTCAGACCTGGCAAACCAAATGAATCCTGCCACCTGAAAATCACTGAAGGCTTGTTTTCATGGAAGGCTCTGTGACTGAGCAGAGATCCGGGAAATACAAATGCATTCCTGTGAAAAGCAGTGGTGACCTATGCCTGAGGGCCTCACACACACAATCAGTTAGGACCCTCATCTCCCAAGTGCCTTCAAATGGCTAGAAATTATGCAGGCTAGGCCATGTTGCAGCCTCATCAAAAATAGACTTGCACATTTTTCCCCCTGAGGTCACATGTTAGGTCACCCAACATAAGGAACAATGCACAAAGCCATCCAAAGCATCAATTCACCCCATTTGTATGTGGCCCATGATGGATGGATGAGGAGAGACTAAATGAGACCCCTTTCTCAGAGGCTAACATAAGTTACAGTTCCACTTACACATGAAGCCTAAGTATAACACTAATATATACATGGATCCCGCATTTTTAGAAGAGGTGAGGGGGAAGGATTTCTAATAATATGCTACTGCATACAAAATTCATCTAAGTAAATAATTATTTTTAAACCTAAGATTTAGGCAGTTTTACTATTCCACATTATGCTAATGTTTGACAATTACTAAGTGTGGGTATCAGCCGGCGTTTTTTTTTTTTTTTTTTTTTAAGTTTAATTTAAAGCAATTTGACACGGAAAGGTTATTACTTTAGTTGCCAATAAAAGCTGTACTTTTAACATAAGTGTACAGTAGGCCCTAGGGTATGTGACTATTATCTTTTCTGCAATTATGTGGTGTTCTACATAAATGTTAAAAAAAAAACTTAGAAATATCAAAAGTACTAACTTAGATACAATATGAAAGTTCAATAGAAAGAGAACAGAAAATCCGATTATTTTAGATACAACATGGGTTGAGGTTTCCTCCTAGAGGTTATATTGGGATTAGCACCAGCTGGCTTTGAATAAATTAATTCAAAGTATATCTTAAAAACACACACTTAGCAACCAGAATATCGATTTTATGAACATTCTGTCTTGAGATGCAGTTGTTCAATTTCACAAGCTAAATGCCATTAACAGTAAGAGCAAGTCTCTGAACCAATTAACCTATTTTCTGGAGTTGCTGTGCCACCAAAATAAGAAGAACATTTCTCAGATGCTGTTTGCCATCCCAAGCTTTCATATGGCCCCGAGAAAAGAAAATAATTTATTGCCAGTAATTGGGTAATCTAAACCTTTTCTCCTCCCTTGATCTCTTAGCAAGATAGGACTTGAACAAAACAACACACTAATATTTTGTTCTTAAAAAGAAAGAAGGCAACCCAATGCCAGCTCACCTCTTTTCACCTCTTTGCATTTATCTCTGAGGTGCTCAGATTTAACTAATGGGGAAAAGTCAAGGAAAAGAGGCTAGAAAAGAATTTAATCAATAGTGCCTGTCAATTTTTCATTATTATGGGATACTCCCTTCCTATAATAGGAAATCACTCAAGAAAAGTAAGGCCAGCAAAGACAGGGACATTCGCCCAGCCATCTGCTTAATAGGAATATTTAATCCATCAAAGGAGGCCCAAGGGGCACCCCCAAAGAGAGGGATGGGGCTGGAGGAAGCCAAGTTGCACACTCTGGCTTTGAAGACTGACCCATGGGAGCAAAAGTTATGTGGACAAATATTTTTTTAAATCCTGTGTATATCATCACTATTATTATTATTAACATAACATTTCTGGAGAACAGCCTTCTCTGTAAGTGCTGACTAAACACTTTAAAAGCATTGCCTTATTATCCCTTAAATTACCCCAAAGGGGTAGGTGCTGTACTTACACGCATTTTCCCTATGATCACACCAAGGTTCCACTGATTCTAGTGGTCATACTGGAAGTCCAACCCCCATGTGTCTGCTTACAAAATTTCCAGCTTTAGGACAGTAATTCAGTCAGCATCAAGCCGAATAAGCTCATTGAAACTACTTCTCTGTGTGACTCAGTTTCCGTATCCATAAACCGGGGATAACTACAGTACCTATGTCATAAATTTGAGAGGATTGTATGTACTGACGCATATGAAACATTTAGAACCTACTGCATAGTGGACATTCACTAAGAAATGCTACTTTAGTAGGTAACTACTGACTTTCAGCACAACCTATCAGCCTTCTTTAGCAAATGTCTTCTATGCTTCTCTAGGCACTTTGAAAGACACCCACCCCCAAATAAATGAGCCTTCCAGGCACAAGGGTGGAATAAAACTCAGGTACTGATAGGCTATGCTTCCAAAAAATCCTCAGTAGTAAGCGGTTTGTTTTTTGAAGCATCGTCTTTAATTGTCCCAATTCAGTGCAGAGATGTGTTTTTTTTTTTTTCATTTAGCAACTTCTGTTTTGACTCTTTTTTTCAGTGACCCCAAGGAATTGCTTTTCCCCTTCCTGAGACAAGAATTCAGATCACATTAGAGGTTTGTGAGTGAAAAAAAAGTCACTTGCTAATGAAGGCATCTAGTTACCTGCCCAGCATTCATCTCCCAGGTCACCGTTATCGATATAAGTTCATCTCAGATCCAAAAGTATCACTTCTATTTCCTTATCATCTCCACTTCAACGTGAAGGGAGAATCATATGCCATGGAGAAGTAAGATTTGTGAATAGAAGGGACGAGTATAATACCTTAGAACAGTTTGACTTCCATCCCATGAACATCCTTTTCATAGTCACACACACACACAAAGAAACCCTATTGTAGAGATATTATTACACACAGCTACAAAAAAAAAAAAAAAAGAAGCTGCTGAAGCTCAGTAACTCAACCACAGTGACTCACTGGTACCAAGTACAACTGCTGCCTTACCTTCTCCACAAAGCATCCCAAATTTACAGAGAAAGCCTGGCCAAGGTATACACAAGACTTTCTCTCATTTTGATCTGAACTGTGGACTTTGCTTTCCAACTCTAGTTCCTGCCTCACTTCTATTATGGATACACCATGGTTAACATATGTAATATCTGCCTTCTTTCTCCCTTCTTGTAATACAAACCCAGTTTTCCTTCAAAACTATACCTCTTCCATCCTCAGCTCATGAGACTCGGTAGGACTACGTACTCCCAGCTCCAAGACTAGGCATGGGCCCCAGGTTTGGTCACTCAGAACACATGCATTCTGGCAGAAATGCCTGGTTCAAGGACTAGTGTGCAACCCAAGCCTGACTACAGTTCTAGGTCCACTGGAAGCATTAGCAGAGAGAGGTTGTCTTTACCCTAGAGTCACTCCAATCCTAAGTCTAAGACTCTAACTCTACAGCATTTGAAGATCTTAAGTGAAAAGAACCTACCTGCAAATAAAGCCATCACAGAGGAAAGCAGACCCCAAATAGGAAGAAAGCAACTTTTCTATCAACATTTAAGTCCCTGGATTCAGCTATGCCTGAAGCAATGCTACTCCCTACACTCTTTAGTTATGTGAGCCAGTAAAACCCCATTTTAATTTACATCCGAGTGGGATGAGTGTCCTGGCCTTCTCTCTAATGCACTCATCCACAAAGGCCTGCACCTATTAGTAGGTTGTCCTCCTTCTGAGTTGTGACCTGTCTCAGTGCATGTCTGATGCAGACCTGCGATTTGGAGAAGTGACATGCCCTTGGTTCTCTTTCGATCATTCCCGATACCTCTCTCTGCGTCCTCAGGCAGTTTGAATGGTAAATAACAAAGACAATGCATTGCCCAGACCACTCCATTTCTTAAATAGGAAAGTCTTCTTTCTCTTCTTTTCTGGGCTTGACTGAGTGGGGAATATAACTCAGGTGTTATCTCTGCTAAGGAGATCATGCTTCGTTGCTTTACTCGGATGTCGGTGGGCTCCACGTGGAAGATAGCCTAGTCCACAAGACTACTCAGGCAGTACAGCTGCTTCATGTCAAATGAGGAGTCTATTTCATGCCTATGTGTGCATACAAAGAAAAGAGTTTGAAGCTGGATGCATAGGCTGGAAGGAATATGGCGCTTCTCCTATAACTTTATTTGCATCTGTTTGGGGAAACTTTCTAAGATCATTTTCTGTCAAATTAAATAAACTAACGTTTATTTGCAGACAGGATTATGGGCTGGGAACTGATCACCCTGGATGGCAGCACATCATCCAAAGCCAGGACGCCAAGTGGGCTTCATCAGCTTGCTGGGTCCTAGCTTTTCACTAGTGGCCACTGAAACATTTCTAAGAAACAGAACATCACAGAGATTCAGTCAAGAGGAGAACTTAAATGTAACAAACCCTAGGAGTCCTCTAGGAGAAAGGCCAGGGCCAGTTCAAGATGGCCTGAAACTCAGAGATGGAACCTTTCAGGCTCAGAGAAAGCAGCTCTGCATTGTACCAACTTCTCAGTCAGATCGCCATGGCTTGAATCTGGTCTGAGCCATGAGGTCTACAACCGTGGGGAACTTACTTTATCCTTTCTACGCCTCCATTTTCCCCCTTAATGAACTAGGGTGCCTGGTGTGATCATCACAAGTGTTAAAGGAATGAACTTCTGCTTGTGTGAAACACAGAGGACACGGCTGTGCATACGGAAAATGCTCAATAAACTTGAACTCTGCTATCCGAAATAATCACAGTCAACACAGGTAATTGGAAATACATGGGAAGACTTCACAAACAAGTACATCTGAAAGCATTCCAGAACGATATGGTACAGGACTTGGGGCCAGAATTTATTCACAAGTTTTTTCCAGAAAGGACAGGAAAATCTGACCAGAACTGGAGGAACTTCCAAGTCAAACCTACTATGGGTTGAAAGTCTAGGCTTCCTGTTCTAACGTCTAACCCAGACAGGGATGAATGTGGCAAAAATAAAAAAGCCAGGGCAGAGTGCCTGATGAGCTTTACCAGGCAAGCCAATATGAAGCAAGACCTCAACTACGTTCGGACAAGATTCTGAACAGGGCAAGCTTAGTTCTCTGTCTTTGTATTTATTTTCTTTTACTTTAGTTTCTGAGTAAGAGATCCTTTTGAAAACACTCAAATTTGCTTTGGCTAAAATGAGGAAAAAAACTTTTCAAACCTGAGACCTGACATAAAGGGAGTGGGGCACCCATAAAGGCCAGCTATAAGTCCACAAGACAGAGGTGGCAAGTGTAACTGTAACATCTGAAGACGTGAGAAGAGAGGGAAGGGGAGCTGTGGTCCTTGAACCAGCCTCCTGAAAGGATTTTCTTTGTCAGTACCAGAGTCTGCCTCCTTCCATGTTTTTCTTAGTGATAACTGAAATGACCAGCCACATCCCATAAGACTGTCTTGGAAAGTTTCTGGAAATAGTACAGCTGCCATTAAAAAAAATACATATATATATATATATATATACACACACAAAAGAGATGATTTTAAGAACTGAAGAGTCAATTCTTAGACATTTGTAAGCATACCAGAGCTCTTAATATTGTTTTCTTCCTTAAAATCTAAACAGAAAGTCTGGAGTCATAGACTATGTTTGCGGTTTCACAAGGTAATCAGATTATGACTTCTTTAAAGGAATATTCCAGTCTAAAGAACTTGTCCAATTGCTGTGCCTCTCATATTAGTCCTTCTCTTACTTGGGGGAACAAGACCATCAAATTACTAGTAACTGCACTATGACCTTGAAGGTTGGTGATATGATAGAACTCTTTGGGCTTAAGATGGACCCATTAACAATGGTTATGATGAGATTCTTGTTAAAATATTAACAATTATCACATCAGTCTTTAAAATTAGGATATGAAATTTACTTTAGAAAAATTAGGAGAGGTCGGATTGGGTAAAGGGAAGGTTGACCTCTTTCAATGTATCAGGAAGAGATCCCCAAGAGTGAACTGAGGGTAAGCACTGTAGTAGAAAATTCAGTCAAGGTAGGAAATCAATCTAAATCAAATTAGCACCACTGACCATACAAAGGGCTTCCCTGGTGGCTCAGTGGTAAAGAATCCACCTGCCAATGTAGGAGATGTGGGTTCGATCCCTGGGTTGGGAAGATCCCCTGGAGGAGGAAATGGCAATCCCCTCTAGCAGTCTTGCCTGGAGAATTCCATGGATAGAGGAGCCTGGTGAGTTACAGTCCATGGAGTCACAGAGTCAGACAGGACTGAGCACACACACATGGCTATGGCATAGCTATATGGACCATCCTAAAATGTAGGCAACATAATAAAAGCAGGATTTTGCCTTAAAACTTACAAATGCTGAACCTTCATTGGACTATTTCCTCTACATTTGTCCCATGTCCTGAGTGGCAATAAAATACCTTGGTTATCAATCATTAAGAAGATGATGGAAAAGAAAGAACCCAAGAAGTCCTGCATGGTTTTTTAAGAAGTCTGCCCATACCAACAAGAAGGTCATTAAGCAGATAAACTATTAGTTGATCCTTGCTCTCAAAACATTTTAAAACTAGGAAGTTTAGTGACAGAATGGTCATTTATTCTGAATGTAAGCAATTTCAGGTCAGCACATAGTTGAAAATGGTACCCACTCCATGGTTTGGTGTGAGGGGCCTCTGAACATTTCTACCTACAAAATATAACTTCTTGACCTCTTTTTAAGATATGGTAAATAACCCTCTTCTCTGCCCTCCTCACTGACTTCTGTACAACATCACCCATCCCAACCCACCCCCATTTTTAAGGTAAGACATCATAATTATAAGAACATACTATTAAAATACACACATTTTGTCCTGGAGAGATTAATTTGTAACCCATTGCAACAGATTAATTTATCAGTTTGATTTTTTCACTAACTCTGCTAAGTCACTTCAGTCGTGTCCGACTCTGTGCGACCCCATAGATGGCAGCCCACCAGGCTCCCCCGCCCCCGGGATTCTCCAGGCAAGAACACTGGAGTGGGTTGCCATTTCCTTCTCCAATGCATGAAAGTGAAAAGTGAAAGGGAAGTCGCTCAGTCGTGTCCGACTCTTAGCAACCCCATGGACTGCAGCCCGCCAGACTCCTCCATCCATGGGATTTTCCAGGCAAGAGTACTGGAGTGGGGTGCCATTGCCTTCTCCTATGGTTCAATTTCTATCTGTAAATTAGGGAATAATAATGGTATTTATCTCACAGAATTGGCTACAAATTAAATAATTCACACAATGTGTCTGGCATTCAGTAAGGGCTCAACAGATGTTGGCTCATTTTGCAACTGTTGCCACTGCTTGTAAGTATCAGCTGCGAGTCTCATGGTTATGACTATCGCACTGCAAAATCTAGAAGTAAGAGGGAAAGCAAGTTCTGTCATGCAGGGAGCTGCCCAGTTAGACCACAGAGCACAGGAGATGGGGACTAGACAAAGTGTGGACTGGCGTGAAGGCAGGGGTTCTTACATCCTTTTTTGTTACCCTACTTCTGAGCAAGTGTATCTTCTCCAATCCTTATATATCCTCTGAGAATGCAGGAAGAAAAATAATCTCTTCAAATTTCATTAAATGGTTCAGAGGCCACTTTTTTTCCCTTCTGAGGAGAACCAGGCTGCAAGATTTAAACGCTCCTAATGAAAGATTTTCTCAGCTCTGTTAATTAGTGTCAATTGCAATGGTGGTTTCTGTTTCAAATCCATTCCTGTTCGCCACTTTACCCTTACATGATGCTACAAAAGGCTGCAGCAGGCAAGAGGTAAACCCTACTGAATAGTCTCCAGTCAAAATGGTTGGGAGGAATTCCTGAGGGCCCCAGTGAGGTATGTTTATTAATCCATATCATAGTGAAAAACAAGACAAAAAAGTGAGAGCAGGTATGTAATGTATAACCTGACGCAAAGCTGTCAGAGCGGAAGGGTGTGATGGGGAACAGAAATGTGTGGAAAGTGCACACGCTGGTATATCTCATAGCAAAGACCAATGTCTGTGGTTAGGATCCTAATTACACGTGGATGATTGAAAAAGCTACCATTAGGAAAGATATCTATGTAAGCAGCATTCATCTCTACTCCTTCATTCATTCAACCCACATTTATAGAGCTCCTACTTGGGATGCAGCTCACAATTTTACTGGAAAGACAGACATTCAAATGAATTATATAAACGAAGAGATGGATGGATTAATGGATAGATGGATGGATAATAGGTAGGTAGATAGTTCACAGTGAACAGTGCTGGGTGACAAATATAAGAAGGTTAACTAAAGATGACAGCCACTATAAAGGAAAGGAAGGTTATGCTGTAAAATGTCATGCAGAACTCAGGCCTGAGAGGGAAGTAGCAGAGACCAAGGGAAAGGTTTGGCGGGAAAAGGCAGCAAGAGGAGTGTGAGTCTCCACTGCCGAGAAGCACATCTCCTCCTTCCTCCCCTCGACACCAAGAAGCAGGCAAGGAAACCCAGGAGTGGTAGGAGGACGGCTTATAAACAAAGGTCCTGGTCCCGTCTTTGGAGGTCAGGCATCCCAAGATTTGATGACTAAAAGGTGGCAGAGGTAAGACCACTTCAGCCCTCCTCTCAGAGTCACGGCTGTGGGAGATACAAAATCTGTGGAAGAGAACAACTTTCTCGAGTTCTCGTTTTAGTTTAAACAAGAAGATAAATGGCCTGCAACACTTTCTGTAAAGACAGGGAGCTGACATGTAAACTTTAAGCTCCAGTGTAATGATATCCCTTCAAGAGTATTTATGTTACCGTCACATGTGGCTTCGGAATGAAAGCCAAATGGCACACTATAAAAGTCTTTCGAGACGACCAGTTCTGGCAAATCACTAGAATCCTGAGCTCCTTCCTAACAGTGAACGCTGCTTCTTCCAGTTACTTGTGTGCCCCTGAATGGTTCCACAGAACAACAAAGGCCTTCAGAGTCCAAAACTTCCCAATGGCCAAGGGGATGGCAGTGAAGATTATCCGAGTTTCCCTAACTGGACACTCACTCAGCCAGCTGCTTTACAAAATCAAGAGTCAGTAACTAAACACACAGACTCTAGAGCCAGACTGTCTGGAGCTGAGTTTTAGCTCCAACATTTGACAGCCAATGCAATCTTGAGCAAGTGACCCAAGCTTTTCACCTCCGTTTCTGCCTCTGAGACGTGGAGACAGCAACAGCACCTCTCTCACATGGACGTGATACACAACAAAATGAATACACGGGATACACTGGAGCCGAATCTGCCATCAGGAGGGTGACCAATGCTGATCCTCCCCACTCCCCAGAGAGAAAGCTGTTTAGTCAATTAGGTTCAGAGAAAAGAAGAAAGATACCTGAAAATACACAGCTAAGCACGGGGCAGGGCTAGGATGCAAACACAAGTCTGAACTGCTCCGTGTTTTTCCCACTGACTGCACTATGTTCCCGGTAAGCACTGGCAAGTGAGTATGCATGAAGGCAAGGAGACGGCCGGAAATAACAGTGGTGCAAGCACCATTTTCTTGAGAAGACAGGTTGTGAATTTACCAATAAGGATTCCCCCACAAACCACCTTTCCCACCAATCTGTAGCTCAAGTCCTGTTTATCCTCAAACAGAAGTAACATAGCAAAGGAAGGATGCCTGGAAACTTATAAATGCTCAAGCCTCAGTGGACTGTTCTACTACATTTGTCTCATGTCCTGAGTGGCAATGAAGCTGCTGTTTTTGTTCAGTCACTAAGTCGTGTCCAACTCTTTGTGACCCCATGGACTGCAGCACATCAGGCTTCCTTGTCCTTCACTATCTCCTGGAGTTTGCTCAAACTCATATCCACTGAGTCGATGATGCCATCTAACCATCTCATCCTGTTGCCCCCTTCTCCTCTTGCCGTCAATCTTTCCCAGCATCAGGTCTTTTCAATGGGTCGGCTCCTCACATCGGGTGACCAATGTATGGGACCTTCAGCATCAGCCCTTTCAATGAATATTCAGGGTTGATTTCCTTTAGGATTGACTGGTTTGATTTCCTTACTATCCAAGGGACTCTCAAGAATATCCTCCAGCACCGCAGTTTGAAAGCATCAGTGCTTCGGTGCTCAACCTTCGTTATGGTCCACCTCTTATATCCATACATGACTACTGGAAAAACCATAGCTTTGACCACATGCACATTTGTCAGAGAAGTGTTGACAATAAAGTGTCTTGGTTATCAATCAAGTCATTAAGATGGAAAAGTAAGAACCCAAGAAGTCCTGCGTCGCTTTTTAAGAAGTCAGCACTTATCAACAAAGTCATTAAACAGGTAAACTATTAGCTGTTCTGTGCTATCCAAACATTTTTGAATTATGAAGTTTAGTGAAAGTGTTGTCATTCATTCACTGTTTGAATGTACCCAGATAAAAGAATTTGTGGGGTACTGCATGTAATCTTAATAAGTAAAGCAAAATCTAAATTTTCAATTTTAGATGTGGCATAGTTTCTATATTTTTTACACAAGAACTAATTTCAGAAAAAAGACCCATGAGTATACACTTGTACTTCATAGAAAAGTACTGGATTTATCCAGCTCAAATAGGTAAAGTGTCTGGCCTCATGAAAAACAGGCTGGTAAATTTCTTTAAGTGACTTCAATCATTCACTGATTCACTACAATAATACTTCAATTTTTCACTGAAGTCTAATTGACTTACAATATTATATTAGTTTCAGGTGTATAACATACTGATTCAATATTTTTATACATTAATGATACAATCACTATGATAAGTCCGGTTATCACATGTCACATACAAAGTTATTACAATATTACTGACTATATTACCTATGCTGTATTTTACATTCCAGTGACTTATTTATTTTATAACTGAAGTTTGTACTTCTTAATCCCCATCACCGGTTTCATCCGTTCCCACACCCTAAAAATATTTCTTGAGCCTGTATTATGGCACTGTAGCCCTGGAAAGTCGACACGTATCTTTTGTGTCCCGCCAGCAAGAAAGTCTTTTCAGTAAACAAATCAACTAGAAAATTATAAGTAGTGATGAAACTACTTTGGCCACCTGATGTGAAGAGCTGACTCATTGAGAAAGACCCTGATGCTAGGAAAGACTGAGGGCAAAAGGAGAAGGAGGCAGCAGAGGATGAGATGGTTAGATAGCATCTCAGGATGTGAGGTGAGGCGAGACAAGCAGACTAGCGGGGAAGCCTCTGCCTCTGCCTCCCTCAAGAATGTGGGCCACGAGAAAGTTGCCACGGAACTGCTGAGTTCAAAGACACAGTGACACAGGTACGGTCCAGGGTCAGGGCCACCACGACTGCCACTCAACCCCAGGAAGTCAGTGAACAGCACAAGGATATGTCTGCAAACAAACCCAACATCTTCAGGCTTGTGCCTGCCAGCAGCAGCTGGAGTCACAGGAAAGGTGTTCGCTTCTGTCTTCCAAACACCATCTTCATGCACTTGCAGGGGCCTATGTTCTTTCAGAACCCTAGCTGCAAGAGAGTCAGAGAGTTGTGGATTTTAGCTACCCAACTGATGATCCTAGAAGGAAGATGAAACCAAGGCATTCACCATAGTAGGCATTCTGGGAAAGGCTTTATTTGATGAGAACTTAAGGCTGCCTGTCCAACAGGTTTGAGACTTCACTGGGACATAGCCAGTTCCAATCCTAAGTCCCTATTGGTAAAGGAAACACCATTCATGGCCCCCAATACACACATATACACACACACACAAACATAACTAGTGTATCATGGGACTGGTGATAGGGATCAGAAGTTTCTAGCTGAGGGACAGAGGAAAACATACAAAAAGTTTAACATACAAAGGAATATTTGCAAGGGGCATAAAGAGTTGGATCAAGGAATGCCAGGAGTGGTAGTGGTTAGTGGTTAGAAGTAGTAAAATTACGAGCTCTAAAGGACAAGAGAAGGCTGTCCGTTGCTAAGGGGTGAATGCAAAGGGAAAGTTGAGAAAATGCTTTAGATAGGCCGTTCACCTTAAGGTAACCACTGCTTTGTGACCATCATATCTATTACTAATGGAAGGAAAAAATACTAGCATTGCTCCCTGAAGTCAGAGATGGGTAGAGCTAAGTAATACTAAGCATGTTACAAATATACCATGCTCTATAGACTGGACTTCATAATCATTTCCACACACAAAAAAAGAGAATTTATAAGTCAACACAAATGCAGCTATTTCCTTTAAAAATGTTTTGTATTATGATATATGATATACACAAACATATGTTCCAAAGATGTGATTATGGATTAAAATAATGAAGTACTCTCAAATCCACCATGTAACTTAAGAATTTTAGAGCTGAAGCTGCCTGTGTGTGTTTTCCCTCATATTTCTAACTCATTCTCTTTTGTTATCCCAAAGTTTGTAATTTCTTTTTCTTGCTTTAAAAAATATATAGTTGATCCCATATATGTGCAGTCTGAAATCATTTCAAGTTTGCACACCACAAGTGATTTCCAGGTGATAGAAATTAATACTATTGCTAATGAACATTTGTCAAAACTTATCAGAATTAGAAAACGAACAGAAGTCTTGAGTATTTCCAAAAAGGATGGAAAAAAGAAAGGCAGACATCTTCCATGAATGGTTAATTCACCTTGTAATTTGAGTACGTTTTCATTTAAAAAAAGAATAGTTTAATCATAAAATCCTTTCAGATGTGCCAGTCGGCTAAAACAGTGGCTAATTTCAACTGTTTTTCACAATGGTGAGCAAGTTGCAGAGTTAATGAAATTAAGCTTCCTTCATTTCTCTCAAATTCTCCCCACAAAGAAGAGCTGTAACGTACAAAATGCAGCCTTTGGTGTGTGGCCGTGCTGGTTTTCAGGACTGGAGCCATCACCGATTTGTCACACGGCCTCTTAACAACGTATTTGTATTTTGCAAAATGTATAATTTTTTGTAGCCCCTGAACAAATATATTTACATAACTGTGTCTAACGAGAAATTACATTTAACTTCTCAGAAATGACAATAAGTAAAACCTGGACTGCCAATTCCACTTCATTAGTGTGGTAGAAATGCATTCCAAATGTTAATAAAAATTCCAACATGCTGATAAATTAGAGCTTCTAAGGAGCATGTGACACCTTGGTTAATATATTCAACCTCAATTATATTTCTCTTCAGCACCCTGTTATCTGGAACCTTTGCTGGCAATCAGAGGTGCTGTTTTTCAGCGGCCAATTTTCTAGATAATGTAGCTTATCAACACTGTGGGTAAACTTGCCAATGGAATCAGGCTGCACTGAACCACACACACGCTAATTGCATCCCTTTTTTATGCATATTTACAGACTGTCACTTCAAAGAAATCAGTGGCCCATTGAGGCACCCAGTTAGCTGGAAGAATTGCCTCTTGCAAATGAAAATTAGCAAACAAGCTAGTGATAAATATGAAATGAACAAAGTATAAAAATACTGTTTTGTTCAGAAACTTCCTTGTCATCCCAATTTATGCTCTCAAAGAAAAGGAGTTGGGAACCTGGGATGTGCCTTTTGTTTCAAACTGAGAAAGAATTCTTCCTTAAACCCACTAACTAGGTAAAAGCTTATTAGCTTTTCCCTCTGCTCCCACGCCACCCCCACCCCAAATTTCTATTCACATAAACAGGTTATTAAATCCCGTATTAGATTTGCCTTGGAGTTTGAATAGACAAATGACATGTTAACACTTCAGAAACAATTAACCCTGGGAACTTAATTAAGTTCTTCTGACTTTAAGGAAGCACATTTCAAAATAATGTTTCTAAACTCTCTGAATTTGTTCAAGAATAGCAATGCTTTCCTTCTCTCAAGTATTCCTAAGTTCAACAGCAGAAAGCTTTGGCTGACTATATATGGATAAAGGTTACGGTGTCACGAGCCTGCTGCAATTTGACTAACTCAGAGTGAGTATTAAAAAAAAAAAAAAAAAAAGACAGGTACCAAAATATAACAATACTTAAAAAAATTTTTTTTCCAAAAGTCCCAAACACTACCCATCTATAAAAGTGAAAATGACTTTATAACTATGTCCTGGGAACTGCATACAAACAAAAATATTGAGATATGGGCTGTGTTTTTGTCTGAAATCCCTTCCCTTGCTTTTTAGAATAACATTTTGAAATCTTTCACCACGAGGACAATGTTGTGAAGGTAACATTAGGTTTTGGAAAACATGTCATTTTAATACAAGCAGGTCATTTTAAGTTAAAATAAACCACATACCAATTAAACTATAAATACTTTCAAAGGTCTGCCAGAGTGAGCAATTTAGAGTGGCAAAACTCAACAAATAAATGGCACTTAAAGTCTTAGCTTACGGCTCAGGTTCAATGGTACTTTATTTGGATTGGAGAACTAAGTATCATGCCTGATGTATTTCACAGTTTCAACAGATTCCTAAATTCCTCATCACTACCATTAGATAAACAATGTCATTTGAGAGCTTTTTTTTTTTTTAAAGCACAAGCAACAATATAAATATTGATACAAACACTGGGGAAAACATTGCTATTTTAAGAAACACACTACACCTACATGCCTACTGCTCATTTCTTACACAAGAAAATACAGTTCTTTAGTAAATTAGTGCTCATCTGTGTGCACTAATTTAGACAATTATTTAATATCACTTTCTAAACTGACATACCATGGTATGTTTATATGTCTGTCTCCCTGCCCAGACTGTGAACTCCTTGAAGACAGATATCTAGTTGCGGAAAAATGAATAAAACAGAGAGCCCACCACTGAGGAGTTGAAAGTGTATGAGGGGCAGGAAAGACACTTACTCAAAGTTATTATGTACCAGGGAGAGGAACAAAGCCGTACGAGACCCTAAGACAAGACTAGATGATGACTCTGCCCAGGGCTCCGGGGAAGAAATCACACAATTGCTGACACTGGAATCAGATCTTAAGTGATATCTAACACTTCAATCCAGCAGGAAAGGGCATTTCAGGCACAATGAACCACAAAGGCAAACCAGAAGGCTGGAAGGTACATGAACCAGTCATGGAAAAGAGTTTTGGTGATACGAAATCCTAGGCTGGGCGGGTACATGGGAGTGGGGGCGGACAGGAGCATCCACAGTACAGACAGACAGAAAGATCTGAATTCTGTCTGACTCACCTTTACCTTTCCTATCTTTTTGCTCTGGGGAAGACCAAATGTGGGGGAGGCTATGTGAGCACTTTTGAAACAGAAAAATTCTCATGAACATGGACCAGAAGACACCCTGATTTTTAAAAATGAGTAACAATTTTAATTTTTAAAGTTCACCTTCCATGCTATCAAGTTATATAAATACATATTCCCCCAGCACCCTTCTAGGGTTTGTCTCTAATACAGTAAGATTGATTTCACAA
This sequence comes from Bos indicus x Bos taurus, assembly GCF_003369695.1. Lineage (NCBI taxonomy): Eukaryota > Metazoa > Chordata > Mammalia > Artiodactyla > Bovidae > Bos > Bos indicus x Bos taurus. Next base: position 29,283,395 of record NC_040097.1, on the reverse strand, counting down.
GACACAGATCTCCTTTTCCTCTATACAGACACACTGAAGAATATGTCTCAATCGCTCCTGAATCAAGTAAATATTAACAAATTTCCCTGTCTCTTAAAGAGGCTAACTGAAATTTGGCTTAATCTTTAGTCCTCAAAATGTCTGGAGGAAAAGACAGCAGTCGCATCTCATGGGGCAGAGTCTTGGTTTATCCAAAACACTTAGTTTATTGAAAACAGTTTTGAACTTTAACATTCCAAAAAAACCTGCTTTTTGTGAATGGGCAAAAATAAAAAAAACCATCAAAAGATAAGGCGTTATATAATATCAAAGCTAGGTAGTTGGTTTCAGAGAAAATTTGTGGATTGATTAATACATCATTCACTATTTCTTAGCTATTTTATAATACAGACACTGCTCCTAGAACATAAAAGGCAAAAGAATCATGGTAATAGTAACAGTAATATTTTAGCAGCTAACAATTTCAGCACACTATCTGTCAGGAACTCAGCCAGTGACGTACAGTATGCCATCTAATCTCTAGAACCTTCATTTGAAGGCAGTATTCTCAGCCCTGGGTTTTATAAAAGATCCTTTTCCATTCTGTTGGACAAGACCGTGAACCAGTTAATGACAGAGCCAGGATTCCAATCTGAGTCGCAGCCTTCCAAGCCTGGGGTGGTAACTACTGTAAGATGCTGCCTCTTCCTAAATAATGTGAGATTGTTTCTCTTTTTCAACTTGAGCTTGGCTGAATTCTGTTTCACTCTTTCCACTGGTCCACCTCTCTGGTAGAGGATAAGCTCCATGAGGGCAGGAACTGTATCTGTCCTGGCCACCACAGTAATCCCTAAAACAAGCACAGAGCAGGCAAAGAGTAGACACTCACTATATGAATAAATAAAATACGTCTCTTTCCCTTTATGACTTGAATAGTTCATTTGTCAACTAGCTGTTTTCTTGTTCTCGATAGCCTCAAAAACATACGTATCAATGCCTAAAACTACAAGGATTGAACAATTCCATTCTCTCGTACCCATACATTTGCAATCACAAATGATTTACATCCAAAGAGTGCCACTCTGCTGTCACCGCCAGTGTGCCCTTCCTAAGGAGGAGCCCTGGGCTCCTGTATGCTTTCCCAAGTTTTTATTCATCTGCGACTGGGCACTGGATGAATATAAATGTGAGTAGAGTCCCTCTCCCTTCTAACTTTTGAAAATGAAATCCCTATAAGGCAGTTGGAGGATAATTCCATAAGCAGAAATTTCACTAGTCTCAACATTCCACAGAGGTCAAAGATCATTTTAATAATTTTTGTAGCCAAAAAATTGTACCCTTAAACCAATGGAAAGTGATTTTCAATAGGGCTATTACCCCACTTAATACTATCAATCAAAAAAACCATAGGCTTCAATATATAAATGTATGTTCTACATTCAAATTTGGAGAAATACATATTTGCCTCATAAATGAAAACAACGTAACAGCTAAAATACATGTCAAGTATGTGCCTTTATCTTGCTGAGTTTCTCGCTGTTTATTTTTTTCTTACTCTTCATCAGACACCTGTTTTGTATTGAATTCTTCATTAAAAGGTTTTACTGTTGTTGTTGTTTTCCTTTTCTCTCTATTCTCAAGCCCTTTGCTTTTTGGATTAAAGCTGCAGTGTTTATCTGTATTCTCAGACTCCCCTTTCACTGGTCGGGAGGAGAGTTTTCCTTTGTGTTAGAATTATTCACAGGGCCCATAGAATGAGGGCTGAGTACAAAATAAACTCCAGCTCAGGAAAAAAAAAAGTGTTGTTTGAAGAGGATGGCTGTGGAAAGTTCACTGAGCCCAGGACGAAATAAACAAATCTAGAACTAACTTGGGAGCAAGAATATTCTCAGAGCAAGCAGCCAAGCTGGGAGCCAGAGCAAAACAGAGCGTCCTGACATCTGTTTTGTTTTCATTTCAGGAATGAAGAACACCTTAGTCCTCACTGATTGTTTTGCTCTGAGAGTTCCTTTGGACTTTTGCTAAATCCAGAGAAAACCTGGGACAACTTGGATAAATGTGAACATGCAAAGTATTTACTTCATATTTAAAAGAAGGAAGAGAAAAAGAAAGTCAGAGAGAAAAGAGAGAGGTACCTTTGAAAGTTTCAAAACATCAGGTAATATACAATTTATTCTGAATATTTTTGACACAAATCACCCTATAATTGCCATTTCTGCAAGGTGTCTCAATTACAAGAATACGATGTGGTTGTTTAAATGCCTATACATTTGTCTGAAGAAGAGAAAAAGCCACAACATTGTCTATTAAATGTCAGAAAGCCTTTTCTTTCAGTATCGAGGGCTTGGACAGAACTCAGGAAATACTTCAACTGCAAAAGAAATGTTAAAAGCCACCCTTCAAGCTACTGGAAAACCTATTATCAAATGTTAAAACCTTTTAAAAAAGAAAATCTGTGACTATCCCAAGGTGGATCACAGATCTTTGTTTAGCAAAGGTTGGCCATCACGGATAACCAAAGACAGAGTAACAAAGGACGCAGTCTACCTGCTCATTAGAAATTACGATGCTTCAATTAAGAAACTCAAGAACAGGGATCTGATGACGTGTGTTCTCTGGATGCAGGAACCACAGTTACTTACAGAAAATGCCGTCCGTGTTTCTCTTTATCACATCTCTAAGTCATCATGTCAGCACTTTGGACGCTGCGAGCTGTCACTGTGTGTAAGAACCGGGGGGTGAGGGGGAGCGGGAGGGGAAATGAACATAACTTTCCTACAGAAGGAAAGCAGTGTGGAGAAATATACATCGTGTACATGCACAGGCGGACAACCTTTCACTTCTTTTTTTCGGTTCATAGGACCTAATGAGAATTAATTAGCACATTCCTAAATCATTTGCCCCCATTTCCTCTCTAATGTGTGTATCTATGCATAACCAAAGATTTTGTAAAGAAAGGAGACAGAAACCAGAAAGCTGAGGTCAGAGGCAGGAGCACAGATGTACAGATGTACATATAAATGGATGTTCTGAGACTGTCTCTTTGTGATGAGGAATTACAAAGGATTTTAATTCAGCCCCTTTGATTTGAGCGCTCCTTTTTTTCTGTTCTAAATACAGTACCTACAAGCCCCCCAAATTCATCTCTTACAGACTTGGAAGATTTAAAAATTTCTCCAAAATGCCACATGTCAGTCAAAAAAGCAAGTGATTGGCTTTTAAAATTATAATTTAAAGCACAATGACGAGAGGGTATATTTTCATTAAAATTTAACCCTTTTTTAAGCTCTTGAAGCTCTGATATCTGGGACTTTGGGGAACACACTGAAAACTTGGGGGTTTTGCCTGCATATCCTTCTGAGTTAAAAAGAGCTACAAACAAAAGCACACAATGGACTGTGTAGCCCGTATTAACACAAGGCTATGTCCTTCAATATACAACTCAGTGCAGGAGATATACAGAAAAGTTAAGAGTCATTTCCATCTGTAAATATTTAGAAATTAAATCTAATAGGTAAGGTTTAAACCGTACATGTACGGGAATTTTATTTTTTTAATGGAGTCATTTTATACCCTCTGAAAGGAATCATTTTCTATAAAGTGTAACCTTTCTATACTATGATTAATCATTCTTGCATCATGGTAATAGTGAATTAAAATTAAAAGAATATTCTACTCTTTTAGGGACAGAGTAATCCCAAAACATAAAAAAAAAAAAACTGAGGGTTCAAAACATTTTCTTTTCCTTTATGCCAGCATTATAAAGCATCACCTTTGGGCAATTACACAAATCTACACATGTGATAAAATTTCATAGAATTATACAAAATAGTTGTTCATATTGAAAAACTGACAGAATCACATAAGGAACTATAGCCCAGTTGACTATTTTGCACGTCAGTTTCTCACTTTTGATACATACTGTGGTTATGTAAAGTGTTACTATAAAGGAAAGCTGGGTTAAGGATATGTGGTACCTCTCTGCTGTTTTTTTACAACTTCTTATATATCTACAATTATTTCAAAAGAAAAAAAAATCACCTCTATCCAAGTTTTATAAGTCTGAATTCCCAGACATTATGTTGGAGTTTCACAATGCAAGGAAATCAAATAGCTTTTCACTAAAATTTAGATCTACAGAGCTTTCAAAGAAATTTCTGAAAGGTTCAAAAATGCATCCTCCAATTGACTCCAACTTGAGGGAAGTCAGATTAAGTCTTACCATCTTTCAAGTCCTGATCAAGGGCATGTCTCTAACTTTCTCTGATTGCCTTATACCTTTTCTGGTCCTAATACCTATCCACCTCCCCAAGCAGAAACAATGTCTCCCTGATCTCACATCAGTCAAGTGTAGTGGTTAAGAATCTAGAGTCAGATTGTTTCTCGGATGCTATCTGCTCAACCTTAGTCAAGTTGCTTAACCTCTCAGAGCCTCAGTTTGCTAATCTATAAATGGGGGATAATAACAGTATCTAGTGCATAGCATTACTGTGAGGTTTACATGAAGCAGTGGGTGCAAAAACCTGACATGTAACAACACTCTACACCAATGTCAGCCATGACCTAGGGTACTGCTTTGTATATACACTTCTACTGTAGGAAGTGAGTAGAGGATAAAGAAGAGGAAACCCGAGCCATACAGATCTTTAAATGCTGGTCCCTCCTCTTGTTAACTACATGATCTACCCTACCTCCAAGCCACAGCTCCCTTGTCTGTAAGAGACTAATGATACCGGGCACTCAGTAAGCATCCAGCACCAAGCTTTTTTTGTTACTGTTGCATCTACCAGACCGTAAATATTTCTCTTGATTCTGTTTTGCTGTGATATGAAATCCTGATAGGCAAGGCAGAGTCAGCTGCCATTGCAGCTTCCTGTCTCCTGCCCAGCATCAGTACAAAAGAGATGTCTCATGAATGTTTTTTTTTTTAATTTTTAAAAAGCTAATGATTGAAAAATAAAACTTAAAAACCACTTGAACCACATCACTAAGGACCCAGCAGTGAAAAAGACATTTACGAAACCATTCTGGTTGCCAAAACCTTTTTCTTTTTACGAGGATGGTACCTCTTTTGAATTTCCAGAAATTGAATATGTGAAACTTAGCCTCAAGGAGAGCTGTAAGTTCTGGGTTCTGAAGCCCAGGAGGTGTCCACCAACAAAAACCCTGCTGTGAACACTCAGGTCCCAGAGTAACTAAGTGAAAGTTACATCTGCAGAATACCAGCAATAATGGGAGGGCCTTACCTGTCTTTAGTAACATATGCCCATGGGCTGCTGGTTAAATAATATGCTTGAAAAGTTGAGAAATGCCCACAGTAATGGCCTGGGACGCTATCCTTCCCTGTAACCATGTTTATTCCTCTGCTCTCACCTCCTCATCACAAAGGGCTCTCGCCATCACCCTGAAGTCACTTAAAGGAATGGAAAATCATCTTCATGAAGTAGCTGGTTTTCTGTCCTAAGTCCTTATTGACTGTGACTTGAGAAACCCTCCTACAGATAAATCTAACACCCCAATAATTCAATATTTTTCTTCAAAACAAAAACCATTAGCATTTTATTAGAAGAAATATTTCATCTCTCTCTCTCTCTATTTAAACACGCCACAGATGTAGCACTCTGTGTGGGTTGTTAGAAAGTCAAAGAATATAATTTCTTGATTAATTGCCATACACAGGATCCAAGTTATGCACAATTTTGGTAGTTAACCCCACAACCTCCCATAAGCAGTCTTGCTAAACCTTCCAAATAAGCACATTTCTGATAAATCACTTGCAGCTCTTTAAGTGGATCAGGCTTTAAGTTATTCCTTGGGATAGATCATGTCATTTTCAAAGTGCAAGAACTGCGGGAGAGAGATTCCATAGTAAACCTCTGCTGTGGTAGCTTTGTTTCACTTGCAGGCTTCAGGAGTCTTGGTCAATATTTCTTACTTTATTTTTAACTATGCTGTGGTCTACAAAATGGTTGGCGATTCAGAAATCACATCAAGAGTCTAAAGATAGACTTCAATAAATGCAGCAGTTCTTGAACAGGAAAAGAAAATGCCTGTTGGTTTTAAGAATGTTGGGAATCCAAGAGCTATTCTTCGTTGGGCCAATTAGAGTCGGTCCCTCCAAAAGCAAGTTACTGTCTCTCTTTCAACCATCCACTTAACTGGGCGCATGAATATAAATCACAGGGATCCCTGGATATTGGAATAGTGCTCAATTCTGAGCTATAGATACCTTTTTATGGGCTTTTTCCCCCAGCACAGGAGGAAAAACAAGTTGTGGGGAACAGTTCCCATATTAGCTATTTCACCAACAGAATAAGTGATGTGCCCGAGACAGCGGGGCTGACAGCAGCAGCAGCAGAGAAGGTCAGGTCTCAGGTGCACCTGGTGGATGCTCTTTTATGCCACCCGAACTCAAGGAATACTATCCCACGTTTCCACCCGCATGAAAATTCTTTGCAGGTGATCCTATACCCCTCTTAAGCTCTTCTTTTTCCAGGACAAGCATAACTATAAAAAGCATCTCATCTTATCTCAAACAGAATTAGTCAACCGATACATAAATGGCAAGCAACTGGCCTTCAAGGCCAATTCAAACCCTTAGCCAACTCCTCCATTTCTCTGAAAATTTATCTTCTTTAACACCAGAGGTGTGTTTCCCTAAATGTGAAGTTATTTGGGATTCATCCAGACAACCTTTTCTTCTTTAGTTCAAAAAGTGTGGGGGTATACAAGAATTCTGGAATGGATGACAGTCAATTAATCGTGACTTTCTAGTAAAGGAAAAACACGCACTGGTACTCTCCTCTTGAATACCACATCTTTGTAAATCAGGGACAATATATGTTCATTAAAAATAAAAACTGCATTTTTTTAAAATATTCTCTTTAGTTTATATGATCTAAGTGTCCCGTAGTAAGCATGTTCCACTTTTGCAAATAAAGATGATCTTTAAAATACATTAGACAGAATTTTATAAACGTATCAATACTGTGTCAAAAATACCGTAAGAATGTCTCCCTGAAGCTCATGCCAAGTTTTGTTCACTTTGTTGTTGTTTAGTTTTGTTTTGCTTTTTATGTTTCCCTGACGAGCCCAGCTTACTTCATTATTAGACTACAAACCATTCAATAATTGACTCCTCCAAAGTATTTTACTGAATCTGTAAAATGAGAATGAAGGGGGAAAAAGGAAAGAAAAAAACATGAACAAAAATGTCCTCTAAGTTTTCCTACACATATCCTATAATTTTCCAGTTGGCTTAACCACTCAACATATTTAAATAACCAACCAACATATTTATTTAACATTCGGCAGATGGACATGATGGAAACATCATGATTTTCAGATGTACTTTCATAACTGCAAGGTTTTCCTCTTGCCAGGATCACAACAGGTTCTTAAGGTAAAGCTGCTCCTACCTGCTGTTTCTTTAATGTCAGAGCAACGCTCAACCTCAACATGTCCACTCAGATTAATTTAAAGCCCTGACATTATAGCGGAAATCAAATCGTTCTCTTCCATCTATTTTTTACCCACAGCATAAAAGAGACTATTTTACATGTTAATAGTAATCTGATGTGGTTGTATAAATCTGATATAAATATGATACTCTGTTTGGAAATGATGCTAATTTAGTTTAAAATGGAGATTACATTTCAACTTGTAAAAAGAGCAGGATGGAATATTAGCATTCATGGCTGTTATATAATTTCCCTTTACACTACACAAGTGTTACTCAAAATCTTTTCTGAGCCTCTTTGTCCAAAGATTTCCCATTCTTCCTATAAGAAAAAGGACCTCTCTATTTAACTATAAGTTAAACAGGTGGTACAGACCCTTGAAAAAAGATTAACAACAACATTATAAATGCATTTTTGAAGAAACATTTAAAGTTACAGTGTAATAAACTGAACAGAATGTCATAAGAATGTCAAACTGGGCACAGTAAAAATAAATGTTATTCCCAAGGAAAATAAAAAGTCTGCATATTTATGTAACATTCAGCAGATGGACGTGATATTAATATAGGGTTTTCAGTTGTACTTTTATAGCTACTAGATTTTCTTGCCTAACTTGGCAACCCGAGGCACCATTTGAGTTTTGGATTTGGACAATACTGCAACAGATGTCCAGACCAATAAAATAAATTCCTTAAGGGCCCTGCTTAATTTGTGTAATTGATCAATTTTTGTTGCATAGGCCTCAGCTCACCAGCATGTAACTGCCTTCCACAAAAGCTCTGCAGTGGGGATTTCATTCCATATGTTCCGAGGTTTATGGACGCTGTCTCTGACAATGCTGCAAATGGAACAGGGCCTGGGGTGACACCTGTTGGCAACCGGTGGTGAAACCAAGAATAGAGCGGATGGCTGGTTCTGGGGCAGTGTTTGTGAAACTCAGCTCTGTGGACATTCTGGACCAATTCTTTGTCCCAGGCACTAATCCTGCGCGTTGTAGGATGTTCACCAGCACCCCTGGCCTCTCCCACTAGATGAACCAAAAATATCTCCAGATTGTGCCAAACATCCCCAGGGTGACATCACCATCCTGGGTGAGAACTCCAGCAGTACCATGGATGCTTCTGGAAGGGCTTAAGATAGCTCACATAGTTTTGTAAAACAAAACACAAGACACTCTTCTTTTCCCTTGCCTTGAAGTCTTTCAATCTAATCATAGTTTTACAGACAACTCACAAAAACTTTGGCCTGATAGAAGGTAACCATAATATCACTTCATCACTGCACTCAGGCGGATGGTAATTAAGACATGGATTTTGAAACTGAACTCGAAGTGTTCATCACTCACCTATTAAACTTGCCAGAGTTGCTATGTTAATTATCTCCCTGTATCCTTGATTTAGCATAATACAGCCTCCAGCCTGTGACAGAAATTAAAGGAAAGACCAGTGACCTCTTTTGTGATTGTGCTAATAACTACATGATAATAAATTAGTTTTCAATTTTCAGAAGACTTTACATGGTAAAAAAAAAAAATTGGAGTAAGTATGATACACAAATTTGATAGAAGATGCCTGATCAGCACCAACTTTGAGTCTTTTTAAACTTGTTTCCAATCGATGTAAACAGGAAATTGAATCAAACAGCAGGATTATTTACCTGGCTGGGTCCATCACTGAATAATAATAATGATGATGAGAAAGTGATGTCGGTTTATATTTTATATTGGATATTACAGCAATAAAAGCCTACTCATCTGACGTTTACCGAGGCGAGGAAAACTTGACACATATACACGGCACACAAAGCACACATCCAAACACACAAAAGACTTTTGCAGTCAGACAGATTGATCTGAAAGAGTCATACTAATATCGGAATAAAAGTATGCAAAGCAGAATGACTTACTTAACAGTAAAGAAGTACCATGACTTCTTGGCATGTTTTGTGCCTTTCTTACATCTGCTCCTGCCTCTAACAGCTTTCTTCCTTTGGCTGACAAAACACAAATAAGAATGTACAGGAAGCAGGGCCCCACTCTGATGCACAATAATATTTAGCTAATTAGAAGAATCCTCCAGCTCATTATGCTAGGCAGTAGGAAGTAAGAAATGACATGAAAGCATGACACTTGCTAAGCCCCAGGACGGTGTCAGAGCTGAACTGGCATCACTTTCTTCTATTTCTTTATAGACTTGGTTGGGTTGCAAGTTTATTCCTTTAAAATCAGTTTTGACTTTCAGAGGGAATGATCCCTTGAACACTGCACCATCTTCTGGCCAAACGATGAACTACAAGTTCTTAATTAAAGCATGCAAGTCCCAATTTTCTAAGCGAGTCTGCTGGATGAGTACTTGGTGTATTTGATTATTCCTTCCTTCAGACAGTACAATAGATCAATGAGAAACAGGAAACATTTTCCTTCTAATTAAATGAAAAGGCGGCAGAACTCTGTTTTAAGACAGCTTTGTGCTTCGCAGTCTTAAATAATTGTTTATCCCACAAATACTCATGGAAAGTCCTGGGTAAACTTGGCCTTTAGAATATGCTGACTGGGGCCAAAGGAGGTATACAACATGGTTCTGGCCTTCTGAGAGCTCACAACCTCATCGTACAATTCTGTAAGAACCCAGACAAGAACGGCAGTCAGAATTAAGAGTGGGGAATCTGAGGACTGACCTTGGCGGAAAAAAATTTATTGTGGACAGGGGTCCTTGAATCATGATACAGAGTGATGGTGTTTCCGCTAATGAAGATCAAAATATGCCAGGCACTGAGCTAAGTCCTTACAAATATTACCTAATTAATCATCAAAACAACCTCATCTTGCTGACGAGCCTGCCAGCAATGGAGTGGAAGGGGGTAAGACTGAAGCTGAGGTCCCAGAGCCCACGCTCTGAACTACCTTGCTGTCCCATCTCCCATGACAAGAATGAGAGGCCCACAAAGGATGACAGAGACGTTTCTAGAAGAATGAGGACGGGATGTGCAGCTGCAGCTCTAGAATTTTCCACTAGAAGGTGACTTAGGATGGAAATCATTTTGAAGGAAAGGGATATAACTCCGAGACTTACCCATTTGAAGCTGTGCTCTCAGAGGAGATACAGAGATCCCACCTAGAGAAATGAAGATGAGCTGGAGGGAATTCTGGGAAGGGCTGACCTCCAGGACTTTCACAGCTGCTGCCACTGAATCCATACTCAAAGAAGAGCAAGAAAACCAGCAGGGGGTAAATAGCTAAATGGTTCAGAAGGCAAACGGAAGAAAAAATGGATTAGAAAAACAGGTTGGGAAAAGATGAACAGGTTCAGAAAGTTAAGAATATCAGGGTTCCAAAAGAATGACAAGTAAGCAGCAGGTTCATTCACTCATGTAATTATTCATTCATTCACCAAAATGATTGGGTTCAAGGGCAAAAGATCATGGGAGGAACCTAGAGAGCATAATGGAAGATGCTGTAGAAACAAGACACCATTGAGGAAGTAAAGGGAGGAGGCATGTGGTTACTGGGCAGAGATTGAGGGCACCCATCTTCAGAAAGGTTCCTTTCAAAGGTATGTCAATAATTCAATCATACCCTGAACAGGGACTGCAAACTCAGTTTTGAGGCAGGGAGTCAACGAGCACGATGTGCCGGCCAGGTGAAATTCATAGGGAGCAGTGGATGGAGGCAACCAGATGGCATGACCCGGCGAAAGGAGATGGCTAAGCCTCAGCTCAGGCTGCTGCCATGCCAAAACCAGAACCCAGAATTGCCAGATGGGCTGATATTCCAAGACAAGCTGAAAGGATGGATTTCTATATGCAGTCTCTCGATGTGTATGTTGTTAGAAATTTTAAAGATTTTTAAAACACTATGCGAGCCAAACAAAACACATCTGTAGTGCAGATGGGGCTTCAGGTTGCCAGTTGAGAACCTCTGGCTTAGAAGAAAGACGTTAGCATGGTCCCCAGACCCAGTCATGGTTCTGAGCGCAGGACACACAGTTGCATTCACCAGCTGGGAGGCCCCCAAATGGAGGTTTTGCCAGCATCTCGACCTGAATACCTCCAAACCCAAATTCATTTCCTTTCCTCCAACCCCCTCTTCCTGCTGTGCCTATCTGTCCGGGACCCCATTGTCAAAGCACTCACCTTTGGAATGGCCTTTCCTTCACCTTCCACAAGCCACATAACTCAGGTTCTGTCCTGTGCAACAACTGGACAGCCATCCTTCTTTCGGAGCTGCCTCTGTCATCACCATCCCTAGTTGAAGCTCTCATGATTTCCAATCCAGACTTCTGATGTCACCTCCCACCTCCACTTGCTCCCCATGCGTCTCATGCTACTCATATCACTGCACCCATCTTTCTTTTTTTGCACCCACAAAAAAAGTTATACCCAATAAAAGTTATACACAATAAACTTTTTTGCCTCAAGTTTTTGCCTCATCCCAGAAACCCGAAATGACTTTCCTCACTCCTTATTAAAATAAGTACAAATGATTTCAGCTCACCTACATCCATTTCTCTTCATGATAAGGCATCATTATGCCATCAAAGTGGGTTTCCCTCGTGGCTCAGATGGTGAAGAATCCGCTTGCAATGCACAAGACGTGGGTTCGATCCCTGGGTTGGGAGATTCCCTGGATAAGGGAACAGCTATCCACTCCAGTATTCCGGCCTGGAGAATTCCATGGACAGAAGAGCCTGGTGGGCTACAGTCATGGGCTCACAAAGAGTCAGACACAACTGAGTGACTTACACTTTTACTTTCATGCCATCTAAGTAGCCCAACATTTCTCTTCAAATGAAATGCCCTTCCAAATCTGTACATATCCTAAACTTTTGCTGGTGAGAACTACTCAACCTTCCAAATGCAGCTTAAGTTTTCATATATGTAGATCAGAGTTTCTCAGAGTCAGAACTATTGATGTTTGGGGCTGGATAATTCTCTTTTGGCAAGTGGAGTGCCCTGTGTATTGTGAGGTGTTTAGCAGCATCCCTAGCCACTACAGACTAGATATTAGCAGCCCTGCTCCCGAGCTGTGACTACCGAATGATGTGATGGAAAAAATCCAAGCCCTCTATTTCTCTCAGGATAACCTTCATATTAAGTCGAACTCTAGAGCTTCACCAACAGGTAGCAGAAAAGTTTGCTCAGAAACAGCCAGAGGGGCAGAACAAGGCTGGCCACTGATTAAAAGTTATTGTGTATAGTCAGCACATCTTCCTGACTTTTTCGTCTATTATCAAAGAAAGAGTGCTTCCCCTCAGGAGGTTTTTGCCTTCCTGATTCCCACACAAGCAGATTTTTTACCATTGAACCACCAGAGAAGCCCACCTCTTCATGTAATTCTTAACAAATCCCAATATTCATTCCTTTCAGACATAGCTCACAATAAATGATAGCCATGAAGACACCCTTGACTAATACCAACTGACTATGATCTCGCTTTTCCTGTAAATTCATAGAGCATCTCATAGTGCTTCTTACTCATGGTTTTCCATATAGTAGATCCTTTCACTGGAAAATCAAGATCTTCAAGACAGTCTGTATCTTTGAGCTTTTTCATTATCATCTTTAACAATAAATATACAGGTGACAGTTCTAAATATGTGCAGGTGCAATGAGTAAAGGATTGCGTTATTCACTAAAACAGCTAAAAAGCCAGCCATCACCAAACTGACCCTGGAAACCAAAATTTGAATGTATGATCTCTGTCTAAAGTGCTTACCTAATGTTTTCTTCCCGTATTTTAAAATTAAATTTCTATTGACTCATATTCAATTATTACTTATTCATACCATAAACATGTCACTTGACAAATAATACTTACAAAAACCTTCTCACCAGCACACATTTTTCTCATCCCACAAGTCTGTGGTCTGGTGGAATAAGTTATTTATTAGAAAAAAAATAGAGAGCTGTGAATTCAAGCAGCTCAGTTAACCTTCCTGGTTTCCTCAACCTGTAAAAAGCGTATATTAATACCTACCTGCTGGCATGGGGAATGATAATTCCTGTAGGCATAGGGTTTGGAGTCCTACAAACCAGATTCAAATCTGTATTCTGTCTGATGACAGCTGTGTGCTCTTGGTCAATTATTTAATCTCTCTTCCTTGGTTTCTTTAAATATAAAATGAGATTAAAAATAAAATCTACCTCTTGTGAGCCATCTTTGATGATGTACACAGTTGTTGGTGAGTAGCAAGCACTCCGGAGAAGGCAGTGGCAAGCCACTCCAGTACTGTTGCCTGGAGAATCCCATGGATGGCGGAGCCCGGAGCCCGGTAGGCTGCAGTCCATGGGGTTGCTAAGAGTCGAACACGACTGAGTGACTTCCCTTTCACTTTTCACTTTCATGCATTGGAGAAGGAAATGGCAACCCACTCCAGTGTTCTTGCCTGGAGAATCCCAGGGACGGCGGAGCCTAGTGGGCTTCCGTCTATGGGGTCGCACAGAGTCGGACATGACTGAAGTGACTTAGCAGCAGCAGCAGCAGGAAGCACTCCGTGAATGCAAGTCCTCTTTTACCAGAGAGAAACAAATGAGAGAATGTCAAGAGAAAAGAACTCTGGACAAGAATAGTTTCTAGGCATGACCCCTTTTCATGATTATTGGAAAGTTAAATGATAAGATCAGTTACCTAATATCCTAAGAATTTTAGACAAAATGCTTACTTCTCAGCCTTAAGAGCCACAAAGTCAGCCCTGAGTTTTTATGGACCGAGACTCAATCTGGTTCCAGGACAAGCATTATACTTCAAAGTGTATAAATCCTGTCATTTTCTCTATTGGTCTTATAATTTTAAGAGATTTACTTTTGTTGTTAAATCTGGTGATTCTATATGGCATATCCCAATCTTTCGGAGTTAGTTGGACTTATACTGCTCCAAAACTGAGACAAAGTAGAACTGCAGGTGCAAAGCAAGTTGAGCAGAAAGGCAGCTTCATGGTATGGAGTGCAGCACCCACTCTGCTGCATAATGGTGAGACTCGGTGACATCCTGCCAACTGGGCTGGGGAAACTGGGCTGCTTGTTAGCTACCTCTCCCGCTATCCCTCTGCAGTGCCAGCCTCGACTGCCACCTTTAGGTCTGTAGGTCAGCCTTTCCTCGTCTCCTTTCTTGAGGATGAAGACAATTTAACTAAATTCGTGGGTTAGACGGCATTTTTCTCAAAAGGAAAAAAACAAATGAGGGGATACTGTGACCATTCAGAACCCAAATCTCTTTCATATGGATATTTCATTCACTCAACCAATACTTATCTTCAGCTTGAAATAGCATATGAATGTTTCAGATTTCCTTTTCACTGTGGCTCTGAGGACCTGGATCTTGTTTGACCTTGAACAAGATTTTACTCTCAAATTTCCCATCAATAAAGTAGAGATAATGACAGTATTTGCCCACTGCATGGGGGAATTGTAAAACTTAATTAATTGAAATCTTGGATGAAGTGTCCTAGCAACACCAACATTCTGCATTACTTCCTGACCTGGATGTGAATGAGTGTTAATTTAAAAAGACAAATTCTCCAATTTCTAGCATGATTGTAGAGTGGAGTTCTACACACACACACACACACACACACGCGCGCGCACACACACGTGCTCATCCATATACATATGTATATGCATATGTATAGCTTGGCATTTATACGAATGTGTGATTTCAGCAGCAAATCAGCCAAAGGAAAAATTAGCTACAGTTTTTTCCAAGGGAAATAATTTTCTGTTCATGTTCTGTTATTTTCAAAAGACTCTAATGCTGTTATTTCAAAACTGAATGTCCTCAAACAAGGCAAAGACAATTCTTCGTTGAATTATGCTTGTGGGTGCCAAAGTTTCAGTGTTGTGTTAAAGTCCTACAAGAATAATCCAAAATTTTTTAAATGTATGTGAAAACATTCTTTTAAAGTGAATTAAAAATATTCCACCCCTTTAGTATCAAATAACCTTAAAAAGAAGATAAATAAACATTCCCCAAGAGAGAGGGAAAGAAGGCATAAAGAAAGTGTCATCACTTCCCTCTCCCCAAGAAAAAGTTACAAATCGCCCACAAAATTTATTCTGCATTCCTGCTTGACTAAAGCTGGGAAGGGTCATTTTGTGACAAAAGAAGAGAAAGGAAGGGTTCTGATGTAATTGAGTAGGGGAATTAAGAAGCTAAGTCCTTTTCTCTTGGCACAGAGCTCTGGCTATCACATCCGTAAATTCCTGCCTGCCTTTTTTGGGACACAAACAGATTAGTTATTTCTTACAGATAAATGTTTTCTCTGGATGCAGCTACTTTCAGAGCTGATTAGTTGACTAAAAGCCATAGTATTTTTAAACTAGTTCATTTATATAGATAAGGCTTTTTTTTCAAGATAGCACCAGCTAACTTTGGCATCCAGATACAGCCGCCTGTCATAGGAAAAGTACATGGAACTGAATCGAACATGGCCTAATATGCAAAGTGGGAAGAACAGATAGCTTAGGGCTGTTTATCTTCCACCACGAATGAGAATCTTTTGTTAATTTCAATAACACTCTGTCTTAACACCTAACGAAGTGTTAGATGTGATATATAAACATTTGTATTGATATGCTATGAATTTTAATATTATTTAACTGAATTTTATTAAATTATTTTCAACCTCGGCAGTATATATCCATTAACATTTTTAAGGAGGAGAGAAAGACACCATATGTAAAATATCAAGTGTGTCTTAAAAAGAAGAAAAGGATAAAGAGTTCTCTCTAAAAACACATACTCAAAAAGAAAACAAAAATAGAAAAATCTAAAAGGGATCATAACTCCTGATAAAGAACAGATACAGCTTTTAAGAAGCTACCAAATCCTTCTTTCCATTGTGGAAACCCAGTTTTTATTCATCTTCCTCATTCATCTAAGGCAAATACATGTGTCTGTTTTGTTTACAACTAGATTCTAAAAGTCTAGAACATGGCCTGACATATAGCAGGTGCTTGACAAATCTCTGCTGAATAAAAGAACAAAAGAAGAGAGTTTGTCAAGGCAGGATATCAAATCTGAGATTGGGAAAAGGCAATAGGAATTCCAAGAAGCCCTTCATCTGTCACTTCAGGTGTGCTAAGAAGGAGAAGAGAGAAAAAGAAGATCAAAATCAACCAGTCAATGAGGCTCTGGATCAGTGCATACAGAAGCCAAGAGTAAGAAAGCAAAGCACCCAAAGGATAATCAGAATATTACGCTCCTCGTTCAGAAGAGTAAGACCATCTCACTTTCAACAACAACGAAAAAGTAGAACTGAAGTAGCTAGAAGAAATAATATCTAAAAATTGCTACATAGCAAGAGGCTCAACAAATATCTCTGAATAAATGAAAGGCTGTCTTTCAGGCACTGGCTCAGCACTGCGATGTCAAACCATTAATTGTCCTCAAGGAGCTCATAGTCCAGAGGGGAAGGGATAAACAGGCAGATTCCAATTCCAATAGAAAAGAAAGAAAATGTAAGTAAGAAAGGTGACAAAATTTCAAGCGGTAGGGGACATATGTATACCTATGGCTGATTCATGTTGAGGTTTGACAAAAAACAAAATTCTGTAAAGCAATTATCATTCAGTCAAAAAATAAATTTATTAAAAATTTTTTTTAAAAAAAGGAAAACTGATCTTTTTTCCAACATATGACACATTTGGAATTTGTGCAAAAATCATATATTTCTTAGAAAAGACACAACCAAATCACAAGTTTTTAACTATTATGGAAACTTCAAACATATACAAACTTAAATATGCATGTATCCAACCATTATCCAGGGTCAAAGTCACTTCATTTATACCTCTGTTTCACTGATTCCCATATCCCCACTCTAACCTCTGGATCATTTTGAAACAAAGCTCCAACACTGTGTCATACATCTGCAAAGAGTTCAGTGAGTATTTCTAAAATATAAGAAGAGTTTAAAAAACGTAACTGTCATGCTAACAGCACGTCCAAAAAGCTAACACTAATTCCACCACATCGTCAAATATCCAGGCAAATTTCAAAATTCTCTGATATTCTCTGAAAATTCACTGATAGCTACACAATAGTATTTTTTAAAATTAGAAATTAATTGTCACATTTGAAAATAGTATGTAGTGTATAATAACCTATAAGGGAAAAGAATCCAAAAAGTATATATTTATATGGGCTTCTCTGGTGGCTCAGACAATAAAGAATCCACCTGCAAGAGGAGACCTGGGTTCAATCCCTGGGTCCAGAAGTTCCCCTGGAGAAGGGAATGGCTATCCACTCCAATATCCTTGCCTGGAGAAATCCACGGACAGAGGATCCTGGCGGGCTACAGTCCATGGGGTCACAAAAGGTCAGACACAACTGAGTGACTAACACGTTCATATGCATACACACACACACACACACACACACATAATTGAATCACTGTGCTTTACACCTAAAACTAACACGATACTGCTATAAATGAACTAACTACAAATTTTTAAAAGGGGAGGGGAAAGGAAAGAAAATAGAAATATTTTAATCAAGTCTAGATTTCTGACTTCTCTCTTAACAAAAATATCTGGCAACACTGAGTGCACACTGCAGAGCATTGAGCAGAAATGATGGAGCCACTTCCCCCTTTAAGCAGGTCTTGAGTGCTCCAGTCACCACACTCCTCAACACCCCTACTGTCTTGCCCACTGCACACTCCACACACCTACATCACTGATCTGGCTTTTGGACACAACTGAGTCTACAATTCTAAATCTAAGCTAATGGAAATTTTGGATGATTGGAACCTCTCCTAGAGCTTTTGGGTAAATGATGTCTTAAGTGGTGGCCACAGCTATGATTAAGCTTTACAGACTTGAGTAAGTCACAGACAGAACAGAAAGGAACAACCCTGAAGACAAATGCTCACATTTGAGGGTCAAACCAGGGACAGAACAGGGAAGATGCAAAATCAACAGACAAGGAAGCCAAGAGAGGGAATGGAGGAGTTATGAGGTACAGATTGATTTGATTAGTTCAAGAATTATTTGGAGAACCAAATTATGTGCTGGGCTTTCCTCTTTGCAAGGTATTCCAAGACCCAGAGATGGGTAATGTTGCTTTTAAAGGAGTTATGCCAAGTCCAACACTACATAAAGCCTTCCCACCTTCCCTATTCGTCAGTTTTGAAATGTGAGAATGCAAGCCCGGTAGGTTAAATTAAAAGTGTAGTCACCGGGGCGACATATTAATGCTCTTAAAATTGAAACGAAAATTAAAATCTAAAATAAGATCTCTTGCATTCACCTATATCTACTAATATATGTTGACTCCTTCTTAGAGAGGCTGGAATGCTTGAGACTCGTTGTAAGAAAATAAAATGGTGTGTGTTTCACAACCAGATACTATTCAAAATTAAAAGAGCTTAATTTTAAGAATGGTGCAAGAAAAGACATATAATTTGCTTGCTATGCACACAGTAGATTAAAAACTAAAAAAAGCCAATGAGTGTGAAATATTAAATATTTACTTCTCAGGGTATTTTTGTGCACTCTGATATTAGTGGGTAATAATAATTACTGTACCTTATCCAAAACACACCTAGACTGAGAAATTAAATTCCCAGCATATGGAGAGAGATATTGGTCGATGCACATGCTTAATTCCCATTATGTTAACAGAACCAGAGGAAATGCACCTATGGAAAAAAAAGAGATCCCTTCAGAAACTTAATATAATGGGAAATCTGGAAGTATCTTTTCCCCTGGAAGTAGATGAATTAATTCCATTAAAATTTCTTAAAATAAATATGCATACAGACAGAAAAGTTGAGTATGTAAATGATTTCATAGAAAATAACTCACAAAATTGATACTTGTCAGTCTCCTTGAAGATTAAAAATGTGAAGATGGCTTGGGACCCTAGGAGGAAGCTCAGTCAAGGAAATCAGTCATCCATCTGAGACCCCCACCATCACTCACATCTTTAATAGGAGATGTGTTGCCCTTCTGTTCCCTTTTCTATTTGCTAATTCTAATTCCCCATCAAAGAGTTTATCTGACCACAGGAATAGGAAGCCCAGTGGATATCAGAGCCATATCTCCATATCACACATGGAAAAGGTGATCAGCACTGGAGGAGTGGGTAAGGAAATTCACAATCAAGAGGCTGGAGTGCTGGTGCAAGTTCTACACTTTAGCCACTTAGATGACCTTGATCTTGACCTGAGTATTTAAATCCATAAAGAAGGATGTTAATAATCCCTTATCCATCTACTTTACAAAATTGAAAGTCTCCAAAAGAATATGTATATGTGAAGGTAACTGCAAATAAGAGAGCACTCTACAACTGCAAGTGCCTTAAGTAATTTAGTGCTGTAGGTTCTGTTTTTCAGAGCTCTGCTTCATTTATTATTATTTGTTTTGTCTTCTGGCCTTTTTTCAAATATCAGAGTCATACACATCAGTATAAACAAATTAGAACAAGATAAGCAGACTAAAGAGGGGATGTTAATCATGCTGTCACCATCCCAAAATAATGCCCATGAATATTATACTTACAGATCAACCTCAGCCAGGGTTATCTCCCCACTCCAGGGGACATCTGGCAATTTCTGGAGACATTTTTGGTTATTCACAATTGAGGAAGAGGTAGATTATAAGTGCTGCTAATATCTAGTGAGCACTGGCCCTGGAGGCTGCTAAGAATCCTATGGTGCACAGGACAGCTGTCTCCACTAAAGAAGTATTCATCCCCAAATGTCGCTAGAGCCAAGAATGAGAAACCCTGATTTAATTTACATGCAAGTATGTGTATGTAGCTATCATATGCAGCATTAATGCTAAAGGGGCATTCTAAATTTTCATCAAATTAAGCTAGGTGGGATGGCAACCCTAGAATCCTACATTTAGCCAAAGTCTGCTGCTATAACAACGTAAGGCTGTAAGTGAAATTTAACACAGAAATCACAAAATATTTCTCCATATATATTTAATGGAGGCAAGGTTTATGATAATATGACACTATTTATTATTTACTCTTCCAACTTCTTCACTAACTGCAAGAAGATGCTGGGCTGATAGATGAAGAGAGACAGGACGGCTTTTGCTCAAGCAGAGTTAGGAGTGATTTCTTGGTATCCTGATGCTGCAATGACGTCACACTGACATCAGACTGGTTACCAAGAGTACACAAGAAATTCAAATTATTATGGCAGCACTGTTAAAGTGAAAACATTATTGGGGGTAATCTTTCTTTTTTTGCTTTTCTTATGAATAAATAGTTATACAGTTAAGGAAATAAGTTTTCTATTCTAAATTCTCTTTACTAAAAGTAAGTATTACTTTTGATATGGCCAATAAATCAAACATCAAAACATGACCAAAATAATGTGAATAATTAAGTTAATAGAAATAGAAAGATCTCAAATAGAAAAGAGGTTCTACAATTTCTTCTTAAAGAACATTGTAGAAAAAGATAACAGTTCAATGAGATCATCATGATCAAAATTAGAATTACCATCTTATTTTTCACTTAATATACGACACATCTTTACATATTTATATATATACACACATACATAAACATAGATGTATCCTTTAATAGCACAAAATACTTCATTGTATGAATGTTCATAATTTACTTAACACCTCACTATACATATTTTCAGAGAAGGCGATGGCACCCCACTCCAGTACTCTTGCCTGGAAAATCCCATGGACGGAGGAGGCTGGTAGGCTGCAGTCCATGGGGTCGCGATGAGTCAGACACGAATGAAGCGACTTAGCAGCAGCAGCAGCATACATATTTTAATTTCCAGTCGTGCATTAAACAATGCTAATCTGAACATCTTCATTGTTAAGTCCTTTAGTATATCTTGAATTATGCTGTGAAATTGGTAGAAGATGAATTAGAAGTCAAGGTGTATGGTTCATATAGGCATTTCCCTTCAAGAGATTTTATTGGAAGGCAAAATTCAAGTTCACCTTTATATCTGCTGTTTTACCTTTTCTAACAATGTAACTCTACTTCCAGAAGTCATGCCAACTGCAATTGGTAGTGAGCAGGATTTTTTTCAGTGACACGGACTACTTTATGCAACAGGAGATATCCCACAGCTTGTCCAAAAACTGCCTATATTAAAGTGACTGCCACAGGTTTTGATTCAACTGAGTACTGATCACTGAATTATCATTCAGGTAAAAGTTCACAGAGACAGACCCATAGCAAATCTGATTCAGCCACGAGAGGAGCCCTTATTAGCAATTTGTCATTCCTTCAAACTAACCTCCTAACCTCACCCAACTGTCTACGTGTCAATTTAATTTACACACATAATTAATTTTTTAAATGTTGTCCCCAAGCACCAAGCCTCTTCTTTCTGATGGGTTCTCAGCAAACACTCATGGAGACAAACACTATTCAAAGTTTCTGACCTTGCTTTTGCTGTCCCTATTGTCAAGAATTTTACCTTTATTTTTCTTCTGAGACTTACTCAGCTGAACTAGAAGACACTGGAAGTGGTTTGGCCAACACAATGCAAAACACATAAGGTCCCCAAGGTCCCCCACACGTTGGTGTGAGGAATTAAGAAATAACTACACTGAGGTTTTTAAAAGTCATTACAGTAGACCATGTTTGTCCCTGGGCATATATGCCATTCATACAAAATATTTCTAATTCAGTGGAAAGGCTTCCTCAAATGTGACGAGGGCGCCATACTTCAATAATCTGAACCATGATGTCACGGTGCTGCAGTTCTCCTCTCTGGCCACTAGGGTGTCATTTTCTACTCCAAAGGGGAATTGGCTAGATGAGGCCTCTAGCCTATAATACCTCCCTCCAAGTGTGAATTTATTCTTTCCCGCCTCGCAAGCAATTTTTACTTTTCCAGCTTGGCACATAGAATCTTGCAAGTCTCCCTGGAAGGTGACTCATATTTAAATATGAATGGGGCAGCTGGCTTCTGTTATCTTAAAGGGTTATATTATGTCACTGCACATTTTCAACTGGGGTAAAAACAAACTGTGCTCTTTCCACACATCAATTCCAGTAATATATATATTTGTATAAGATCACAGGGACTTATAAAGTGTCTGAAATTTTTCCAGCTCCAAAAATTAAAACCAATATACTAGGTTTCTTAAGAATTCAGCAACTACTAAAAATATCCCTTTGTTACCTGCCTTGCAGTTTAAGATTATTTCTCTGAAAAAGGATTAATCTCCAAGATATACAAGCAGCTTATGCAATTCAATACCAGAAAAACAAACAACCCAATCAAAAAGTAGGCAGAAGACCTTAACAGACATTTCTCCAAAGAAGACATACAGATGGCTAATAAACACATGAAAAGATGCTCAATATTACTCATTACTAGAGACATGCAAATCAAAACCACAATGAGGTATTATCTCACTCCGGTCAGAATGGCCATCATTAAAAAGTCTACAAACAATAAACGCTAGAGAGTGTACAGAGAAAGGCAACCCTCTTACACTGCTGGTAGAAATGTACGTTGACATAGCAACTATGGAAGACAGTATGGAAATTCTTTAAAAAACAGGGAATAAAATTGCCATATGACCCAACAAACCCACTATTGGGCATATACCCTGAGAAAATCATAATTCAAAGACACATGTACCCCAGAGTTCACTGCAGCACTATTTACAATAGCTAGGACATGGAAGCCACCTAGATGTCCATAGGAAGAAGAATGGATAAGGAAGTTGTGGTACATAATATACAATGGAATATTACTCAGCTATAGAAAGGAATGTATTTGAGACAGCTCTAATGACGGGGATGAACCTGAAGCCTATTATACAGAGTGAAGTCAGTCAGAAAGAGAAAGACAAGTACTGTATATTAATGCATATATATGGAATTTAATAAGATGGTACTGGTACTGATAAACGTATTTGCACTGCAGCAAAGGAGACACAGGCGTAAAGAACAAACTTTTGGACACGGGGGCAAGGAGAGGGTGGGACAAACGGAGAGAGTAGCATGGAAACATATACACTACCATATATAAAATAGATAGCCAGTGGGAATTTGCTGTATGACTCAGGGAACTCAAACTGGTGCTGTGAGACAACCTAGAGGGGTGGGATGGGATGGGAGGTGGGAGGGAAGTCCAAGAGGAAGGGAACATATGTATGCCTCTCGCCGCTTCATGATGATGTACAGCAGAAACCAACACAATATTGTAAAGCAATTATCCTTTGATTAAAAAATAAATAATTTTTTAAAAATTAAAATGATGATGACAATGATGATATTGACAAGAATAAAGACAATAAAGGTTAAATTGTGTTGACATTCACCAACCACTGAGTATTGTGCCAACAGTTTTCCCTCTAGTCTTCACTACACTCCAAAGAAAGAGATATTCAAATGGTTCCCAATTTTCAGATAACAACTTAACGGGAAAAGGTCAGAGCTAGAAAATGGAAGAGGCAGGGTTTGAAAATAGCCAGTTTTAACTTCAAAGCCCATACTCTTAACCATTATGATACACATTCAACCTCATGTCTTAGCGAATAATTTTCTAAGGATCTGGTAAGCAAAGCTTAAATTTTCCTCAGGATGTATTTCCTCTATGATATCTTTCCTTGCCACCCAAGGCTAGGTGAGATGCCCTGAACTTTTCTAAGTAGCATATAGTCAAGGCCTTGTAAGAGCAGGCAGCACATTCTACTTAAAGCACCTGTCACTCCTGTCTCCACAGTGGAGTGAGAGGGTCCTTGTGGACACAAATTTAATCTCTTTTAAGGGCACTCCAGAGAAGGCAATGGCACCCCACTCCAGTATTTGTGCCTGGAAAATCCCATGGACAGAGGAGCCTGGTGGGCTGCAGTCCATGGGGTCGCTGAGGGTCAGGCATGACTGAGCGACTTCACTTTCACTTTTCACTTTCGTGCATTGGAGAAGAAAATGGCAATCCACTCCAGTGTTCTTGCCTGGAGAATCCCAGGGACGGGGGAGCCTGGTGGGCTGCTGTCTATGGGGTCACACAGAGTCGGATATGACTGAAGTGACTTAGCAGCAGCAGCAGCAGCAAGGGCACCCAATACCTGGTAGGCACTTGGCATCTGATCAGATAATGAACATAGATGCAAATGACGTCTATCTCCTTTATTATAGAGCAGTCAAGTTGAATTTCAGTCCTTCAGCCCTACATTCCTTTTCTATTTTTCAAATCATTCTCCATGAAACTGACCTCACTGGAAAGTTATCCCCAGACTTGCCTCCTTCTGAAAAATGGTGAGCATTGGAGTCGGAATACCTAGTTAGAATTCTGGGCCATCACTCCCCTGATGGAGATACAAGGTTTAACCCTCTTGTGTCTGTTTCCTCAGCTGTGAAAGGGTTCTGCAACACCTAATTCACACTATAGAGCTGAGAAGTGGATTAAACATAATACTGCAGTAACTGTGATTAGAATAGTGACTGACACAGAACAAAAACTTAGTAAAAGTGAAGTACAGTAGTAATAGCAATAGTATGAATAATTGTAGGTTAATAGAAGTAGTACATTTTGATTGAGTGTAGACTCTAGATTTATTCATCCATTTATTCATTCTTTTATTCCCCACACATTCCAAAACTCCCTATTAATAGAATTAATAGAAGTAGTATTAGCAGTAGAAGTATTCCCTGAAAAAATGAGCATGAGGAATGAAGGATGAAAGATAACCTCAATTTTTAAAAGCTTATATGCTACTTGGAGAAGGCAATGGCACCCCACTCCAGTACTTTTGCCTGGAGAATCCCATGGACGGGGAGCCTGTTGGGCTGTAGTGCATGGGGTCGCTAGAGTCGGACACGACTGAACGACTTCACTTTCACTTTTCACTTTCCTGCATTGGAGAAGGAAATGGCAACCCACTCCAGTGTTCTTGCCTGGAGAATCCCAGGGACAGGGAAGCCTGGTGGGCTGTAGTCTCTGGGGTCTCACAGAGTCGGACATGACTGAAGCGATTTAGCATAGCATAGCATGCTACTTGGTATATGAGCCTGATTTTTTTCATTTACTTGATGACCTGTCCCTTTCACTAGCGTGCAAGAGCCATGACACAACAGATCACGACTACTCTGTCCTTCATTGTCTTCATAACAGCAATAGGGAATTTTGGAATGGTGGAAAAAAAAAAAAAGAATGAATAAATGGATGAATAAATCTAGAATCTACACTCTTAACCAAAATGCACCTCTTAATTACCTGAGATGAATGACACTTTTGTATAACAAAACATCACCGGCAATGTTAGAAGCTGGCTGAGAAATTCTGTAAATAATAATAAAACTTATTGAGTACCTACTATATTTGTTGTTCCTATGCTAGGCCTGGTAAAAATCTTGCTAATGCTTCCATCAATCAACAAGGTAGACATTACCTCTGTTTTAGAGATACTCTGTTACCCAGTTATGCAGGATTTGAAGGCAGGTCTTTTTCTGAAGCCTTTTTGCACTTTGGGATCTCCAATCTGCAATAGGAACAAAGGTAGTTGTGTGTTCTGTTCACTCTCAAAGAGTCACATGAGGTTGATGCCAACCAAAACTCAATTAACAGAAGCTTCGTAACTCCACTGACCACACCGAAGAAGAATCTTCCAGAACACCAGATTACTCTAAGTAGCCCATGTGAGCTGAATTTGGTTCCATCCTCTCCCGATATATTTAACTCAAGAGTTGAAGGGTTGAAACACTCAAGAGTTATGGACCTTCTGCTGTCTGCTTTCTTCAGGGAACAGCTGTACAGGTTTCAATTCTGACTTCTGAGCATAAGCAGTGACTTTTTTCCAACACCTGATGATTAGTTTTAAGTTACTGTAGCTTCATGGCTCTGGCAAATGTTATACCAACCCATGGATTAGTTTATAAATATCAATAAATTCCTGTAAGACCTATTTCTCTGCTAGTAACCAGTGCTGAAGTGCCTTCCCACTTACGCTAAATGCTCCAAATAATGCCATCTGATGAATACAGATAAGAATCAATAAATCCATTCATTTTCTCAACAAATACTCACTGAGTGCCGACTATACATCATAGGTGGTCATTTTTGTAAAAGGCACAAAGTGAAGTCACTCAGTCGTGTCTGACTCTTTGCAACCCTGTGGACTGTAGCCTACCAGGCTTCTCCATCCATGGGATTCTCCAAGCAAGAATACTGGAGTGGGTTACCATTTCCTTCCCCAGGGGATCTTCCCGACCCAGGGATCGAACCCGGGCCTCCTGCATTGGAGGCAGATGCTTTAACCTCTGAGCCACCAGGGAAGCCCCAAAAGGCACAAAGGAGGCACCAAAGAACACTGATGGCAGTCATCGCCATTGCTGTGGGGCTCTCTGCATCTTTCTGTGCACATGGGCAGAATAAGGGCCTCCCCAAAATGTCTACATCCAAATCCTCAGAACCTGTGAATATGTTACCTAATCTGAAAAAGGAACTTTGCAGATGTTAAGGACTTTGATATGGTGGTTGAGCTTGAATTACCTGAATGAGCCCAACCTGGTCACATAAGTCCTTAACAAAGCCCTTTCCTGCTAACGTGACAGGCAGAGGAAGATGTGACTATGGAGGAACAGTCAGATGGGTGCAACCTGGCTGCCTCTGATGATGGAAGAAGAGGCCATGAACCAAGGAATCCAGGTGGCCCTTAGAAGCTGGAAAAGACAAGGATACAAATGACCAGCCTCCAGGAAGGAGTACAGCCCTGCCAGAACCTTCATTTTAGCTCAGTGAGACCTAGAAGGGTAATATTCTAAATGTATATTGTTTGTAATGTGGTACTTTATTACAACAGCAATAGGAAAATAGTACACACAACTTTCAAACAGAAACAGTTCTCCCAGGCTTCCAAGTAGTACAGAAACCAAATTTTTCATTCAGGTTTTTCCGTAACATCTCACAGAAAAATCCAAATGAATTTTTTTGCCAACCCAATATATCAAGGGTAAATATCAACTTTTACACCTAAAAACTGGAAAGCATAAGAATATAATTAAAAATAAAATAAATATTAGTACTGGATATACTTGGTACCAGCTGAAAAAACACCTATTGCACATATCACACTGCAAATCTGCCAAAATCAATACACAACCTTAGTGGATTAAAATGTGCTCCCTCATCAGTTGGGATAGATGGTCATTCCTGACACGAAGTCAGCAGAACTCCCAACTGCTCACTATAAGGATCTACAACAATCATTTGATTTTCATTTTTTCACTTCAAATATTTTCATTGGTCACATTCACCTGTAAATCTGTTCTTCCAAAAAAAAATGTGTTTTCCACTAAGATCATTTCATCCACTGGGAGGGCAAAGGAAAAAAGGATTGGAATTGTGCCAAACAAGAAAAAAAAATAATTTTCTTGCCATGGAGTATCTTGTTAAAAAGAAACGTCTTTTCCCATGAAATGGATGCTAACACAACACAACAGAATACTAATAAAGCCTTTTCATAATATTTTTCCTAAAGATTACTTTCATTTTAAAAATTGCCTTTTCTATTGCCCCCAAGTGATTATTAAAAAGATACATCACTTCTGAAAAAGTGTTATTTTTTTCTTTGCATTTCTGGTTAACTTACATATGCTTTTGTGAAGTTATCCTCAGTCAAAAGGAGAAAAAAAAAACAACAAAACACTTACCAAAGGAAACGATCCTTTATAGCTAAAAGGAATACTTAGTATGATTTAAAGAAGCATAATAAAGCCCCACATTTTCTCAAGATAACACACATGCATGGCAGGCCCATATTTGTGCTTAACAACTAGGAAAAAAAAGGACTTGTGTTTAATATTTCACAAACAATATATTCATTTTATGTGCATTTAATACATGCAATTTTAAACGCAGGCTTCTAAATATTCACTAGTCACTTCATAATGAAAATTGAGTGCCTCATGCTTTGGGGTCTTGGGGGTGGGGTGATGTATAAATTTTTAAGGAAATATATATCTGCTTTTTCCTCCCACAAGAAAAAGGAGGGTGGATAAAGAAAGTGTTGATGGTGTCAGGGTGTTGAACGGCTGGTGAGCAGGTGCGTGCTCTTGAAGGGGCCTCTGGTGAATTGGAAGCTTTTAAAAGAGATTGATTCTCTTGCTTAACTAGTTATTTCAAACATGCTTTTAAAGGTATTAATTACTTTGCGGAAAAGAGTCTCCATTTGCTTCTAAATTGTTTCTTTGGGTGATTCTTTGCTGGCAAAAATGTCTGGGGTAGAAGTTAACAATCTGTCACCATAATTTTAAGCATAACATTTATATAATATATTTAAATGTTATGCTTAAAATTATATAAAATATACTTGTGTCATTCAAGTAATATTTAAAATATATTTATAATACATTCAAAACATTTAAAATTTTATAAAATATTTGAAATTATTCGTTTTATATGTACAATTAAGGACTATAAAACAACTATATGCATTATTCTATACATACATAATATATGTAAATACTAAATGGAACACCTCTTAAAAGAACTTCAGTGTTTGTTTTATTCGTGCATGGATGTGTATGTTACAGAATTGTATGAAAACTTCTTAATCTTGTAGAATTTTGTAAATTATGATCAGACACTAATGAGCGTCTTTACTCCCTTTAATACTGGTCCCCAGTGCTACAAAATTGTTTATTCAGGGATTGGTTTCAGTTTGATCTGCTAAAGGTATTTGAATCTGCATCAAAAAAAAGCATCTTTATTTGGCCCCAAATATTTTAAAATACATTGAAAGTAGTACCACAAGGGTAGACAGTACTATAATTAGGTCTTTGGGACACTAAGCATAATTCTATACTGCCTCGGGTTTTAGCAGCCTGGGGCATCCAGATCTGCAAGAAAAATATTTTTGCAGCCCCTCAGGTACATTATATTCTCCAAGTGCAAAAGGAATACTTTCCAGTGACAAGAGGCCATTTTGCCAATTTGCTGTTCAGAACACAGACTAATGAGTCACAGACAACAGAATAAAGAAACTCAACATTCCTGGCATTAATGAGTTGGGCAAGGATTAGTCATTTTCAATGATCCTTAGTATTACCATAAAGGCAGAAAATAACTCTTAAAAAAAAAAAACCAACCCATAGGCTCCTTGATGTTTGAGCAGCTTTGACCCAGAATCTGCCAAAATATGTAAAAATATATCCCCTATGCCAAGATGTCTATACCTTTTTCCACATAAACATTTTGAAACCAAAAGTGAAGAGTTAAAAACAAAACAGTAATCCTATCAATTATGTTCACTCCTCTTAGATTTTTAATAATATTACAGCAAATCACCATCACTCATCCAGAGTTTGAAAAGCTTCACTGCTAATGTGAAATATAGATAAGTGAAATACCAAAGGAAAAAAATCAACATCAAAAATGCATTTTTCGTTCACCCAAAATACATTTTAAGACACTGAATGAATATCTAATTGTTAAAACTAACACAAAAGACTGAAGCCTTTCTCTCAATGTTCCCAACAGGATAATGTAGTCTAACAGTTTATAAACACAAGTCGGGAATTAAAATTTAAAACTACCCCAGGTCAGAAATGAGACCACTTTATAATTAGAGAAAAAAAACTACTGGTCCCTAGTGGAGATTAAGAAGGAGATGGTTTCTGAAAATGTACATAAGAGGGACAAAAATAAACAACTTCCACAGTCTGGTGGCACAATTCTGTTCCCTTGTGATGGAAACACAAAAAGGAGTCTCTAACAAGCTCCAAAAATATGTGGATGTGTATTTTAAGGAAAATTTAGCTTTCCAGACAACTACGTGCTTCTGCTGGAAATAATGAACTAACATAAAAATGATATAAGACTGTGTGTTAAAAGGACATTTAAGTGAAACAGGTTGAAGAGCTTCATAAATTTACCAAAGATTAAATTAAAGCTGGATGTGTAAGATATAGTGATAAAACAATTTGGGGCGGTTCCTTCTTGAAGCAAGGATGGTTTGGGCTTTCAGGAAGCAGGCTTGCATAATTAATCAGGGGTAGGACCAGCCTAGGCTCCAAAATAGGAGTCCCAGGCAGCCCCTTGCAATACAGACACGCTCAAAACTCATTATGTTGGATACGCCTTGTTCTTGACCTGAATGCAATAGAAATTCTTCCTTGGGGTGCATGATATACATGAAAAAGTACAACTTCTTTTTAAAACACCATTAGAATACTTTATTGTGTGTGGACATACACTCCTGTTACTCCTAAATGCTATTCTATTGAGTACAGTTTATATTCACTGGCAAAGCGAAATCTCCAGGGATGCCAGAGAGGGGAATGCAATTTCTAGTAATAACAGCTCACAACAGTGAATACTATCCACTTATCCCCACAATTTCCAGCTATTTTGGACTCCTTTCTGAATTAACCTTTCATATCAAAAGGAGCAATTCTGCACACAAGAGACTCCGGTACAATTTCATGCATAATTTATTCACTCAGTTCAACATTAAACGCACAGTCCTTGACTTTGTCAAGGTGGATTCTGTTGGCAGACTTCACAAGCAGCAAAACAGGAGAAATGAGATCTACAACTCAACCTCTTCACCTATTCTGTCTGGTGAGAGATTGGGGGTGGGGGCAGAGGAAAGAGAAAAAGAAGGCAAGATTGTAATACATGCGTTGTCATCCACAGAATCACTTGCAAGAACCCTGTATTTGCACATCAGTCACCTCTCAAAGGTATTTCTCAAGTCCAGAAAAACTGAAACAAGTTTGAATTCTCTTTCACCCACAGAAGTCTAGGGCCATTTGTTATCTTCCTGATGATTCCACCATTCACGGGAAACAATATTTTTATCCTGAGTTACCTAGTAGGTGCTGTTGGAAGAAATGACTCAAAGCTGTTGTTCAAACAGATCCACACATGGGCTTGAGGGCATATTAGAACAGCTCGTTTTAGAAATTTAAATAACACGACTTTCTGATGAGATCCCAAATCCCCGATTTGCACTCCCAAATTGGTCTTCAAGAACGCAGACATTCATTTTCTCTCTTAAACTACCCATTTGAACCCTCAAATGAGGGATGTGTGCAACCAGTTGTAAAAACCAAATCTTGTCCGGATTAAAACCCACTGACTGCTCTATTTCCCACTCTCAGGGATGACAAGCTGTTTTGTTCATGCTGTAACAGAGGGTTTCCTCTGTCAATGATTACAGTATCAGGACTTAATACATACCAGCAACTTCACTGTCATTATAGAATTTATTCCAAGGAACATCACCACAGAGATGGTGTTATTAATATCCACGAGTCGCAGATACAGAAACTGAGGCTCAGAGATTTCTTAACAACTAGGCAAACCACCTCCCTTGCAGGCCTCACTCAGACTTGAAAGGCAACTCTAAAACTAAAGGAATAATTAAATTTAACACTGATTTCCCCAAATACACTAAGCAAAGTGAACTGCTCCCTAACTTTAGCACTTGCCCTTTAAAACCTGACCTCCCAGTAACCATGGCCCACTTTCCAAGCTTGTGGAAAATACGAGGCCTAGGAGTATACATGGAGACGCCTTTGGAAATGCCAGAAAATGCTGGAAATTTTCATGCAGGACACTTGGCAAAAGTCTTAAATTCAACTTTCTTAGCCAGCTGCCCCCACAGGCTACTTAGAAGAAGCCCAAAGCATATAAATTGGAGCCTTACCAAAACTGAACCTTACTTTTATAATTTGCCTTTAAGTTTATTGCGAGACCATGAAAATTAAATACCTCTGGTACCGTCAAAGTAGCTCGCTGAGAGTTTTAGCCGTCTTTCTCGGTGACTATTCAGCTGCCTTTTTTTTAGTGTCTCAAGATAGTTTCTGGATTGGGACCAAATCATTGAAATCTGTGAAAAATGGGAGAGGCAGCAGGTTTTCGGTTTATGACCTTTTGCACCCCCTGAGATGTTTGAGGACTTGCATCCCACGGAAGACGCACCAAAGTGGAGGTGAGAAGTGCCGTCTTGCTGTGCATCATTGCCCCGCCTCCCCGCGTCACGCGTGCCATTTGAGATGATTGGCAGGTGGGTGGGACTAGGCGGAGCCACGCCCAGCATGTTCCATTTGATTCTAGAAGCCACCGAGCGAGAGTGAGTAGCTGGAGTCCCAGAGATTCCCATGGCTCATCACCCTTGCTGTGCATCCGCAAGGGAAGGTAGTTTCCTTGTACTCCGATCCCTGAAACAGGACCTCAAGCTTCCACGACAACCAAGCCTCAGAGCTTCTAGAATTCGATTTATCAGAAGCCACACAGAGCCTTGTTTCCTGTAGACACTCGGAAGAATGTCTGCTCCTTTGTCCTCCAGCCTGGTGACCTGAGGCTCTTATCTTAACCCTTCTGCACCTTGGTTTCCACATTAGAAAACCAGGGAAATGATACCTACTTTAAAGAACTGTTGTGAGAATTTAACCTAAAAAAGATTTTAAGTTGCTTAACCCACTGCCTGGCACAAGAGTTCAGTATTCACGGGTGACTTTTAGTTGCTCTCCATGCATGATTTCACTTTTAATTTTAACCTTCAGGACACATCTGGGAGGTAGTTATTGTAATATTTGTCATACAGATATAGACTCAGAAGCCAGAAGTTACATGTGTCAATGTTGCTTAGCAGGTAAGTTGGCAGCTGGAATTTGACCATGTGTTAGGCTGGCCAAAAAGGCCATTCAGGTTTTTCATATTGTCTAACTGGAAAAATCTGAAAGACCTTTTTGGTCAACCCAGTATATCTCTTTGATTTCAAGCCCCCAAAAGTTGAAATCACCAGATTATGGTGCCACGTTAATAAATATTGCCAAAAGGAGCTTTGCAAGAACTGACAAAGTACTGTGGAAGGATTTATAAAGGACCATAAATTTAACTTGCAACTAAATAAATGTTATTCACTACTCTTTATTCTTGCATCATTTTTCCAAGTACCCCATAAAAGGAATGTCCAAAAACAGGCTCCCTGAAGGAGACTGGTGCTTCACCAAGATCCTGTTTCTCAGCTGGTGCATGTAGCCACCAGCTGCTGAGAAGACCACTGCAAAGGGCTATTTTGTGATCTCTGTAAAAAGAATTGCCCTTGGCAGATGAAAGCTACCTCTCTTGAGAAAGAGACTTCCAGAAGGTGTTTCAGTCAGGATTCTCTACAGAAATAGAACAAATAGAATGTGTGTATGGAAGAAATTCGGGCTTCCACGGTGGCTCAGACATTTAAGAATCTGCCAGTAATGTGGAAGACCTGGGTTCAATCCCTGGGTTGGGAAGATCCCCTGGAGGAGGGCATGGCAACCCACTCCAGGATTCTTTCCTGGAGAATCCTCATGGACAGAGGAGCCTGGCAACTTACAGTCCATGGGGTCGCAAAGAGTCGGACACGACTGAGCGACTAAGCACACACAGCATGGAAGAAATTCATTATAAGGCACTGACTCGTGCTTTTATAGAGTTGGCAAGTCCAAATCTGGAGTGTGAGCTGGCAGGCTGGAGACCCTGGAGAGTTGATGGTGCATGTGAAGTTCAAAGGCGGTCTGCAGGAGAATTCCCTCTCACTTGAGAGGCCAGTCTTTCTGTTGTACTCAGGCCCTCAACTGACTGGACAAGGACCACGCACTGTGTTATGG
The DNA here is from genome assembly GCF_003369695.1 of Bos indicus x Bos taurus. NCBI lineage: Eukaryota > Metazoa > Chordata > Mammalia > Artiodactyla > Bovidae > Bos > Bos indicus x Bos taurus. The sequence goes on along the minus strand of NC_040097.1, from coordinate 29,249,411 downwards.
ATGGCAATCTGCTTTACTCAGAATTCAGAAATGTAAGTATTAACCTCATCCCAAAACGTTCTTGACTTGTACAATTAACCATTGCAGGAGGTTAGCCAGGCCCTCCACTTTCAGATGGCCAATGACTGATAAAGGATTCAAAGGGTCCAAGCAGGACATCTTTATGGACCAGATTGAGGCTAGATTTTACATAAGATTATACTGTTGCTTGGATTTTCCCTTTCTCTATTTAGCTTCCATCTCTCTCTCACAGGCTTGTCAAAAGAAGCTGGCCCTCAATAATCAATCACGTACAACATAACCACATCCTTGTCTCAGGCTTTGCTTTGTGGGAAACCATCCCAAGACAATCGCTATTAGCCTCTGACTTGCTCCTGAATCGCTCCACGCTTTTTCGGTTTTTCTTGCCTCCTCTATTTGTATTGTCTCACCCATGTGTTCTCCTATTATGAATTGTGCTATTCTGACTCCAGCTTCACCTGTCGGACAGATTGCCCCAAACTCACTCTGCCCCTTCACAAAATTTTCATCTGAGGGTCGGGCTCCATGAGTCCAAACTGAAAACCAGTTCTCTAAGGAAATTTAATTTACTTATAAATTTCCATCACAGGTTTTTGGTACTAACTGGAACTGCGTCCATAATGAATGACAGTTACCTGGGCCCTCTTTCTACGGCTGTATTTGAGGTCCGAGATTCCAGAAAGCCTTTTGGCATGAACTACCTTATGCTAAGGTCTCTAAAAATTTTTTACACTCCTCTTGATTGAGGTTAACAAGAAATTACCACAAATAAGAAGCCTACCAAAATCCCTGTAGATGGTGATTGCAGCCATGACATTAACAGACGCTTACTCCTTGGAAGGAAAGTTATGACCAACCTAGATAGCATATTCAAAAGCAGAGACATTACTTTGCCAACAAAGGTTCGTCTAGTCAAGACTATGGTTTTTCCTGTGGTCATGTATGGATGTGAGAGTTGGACTGTGAAGAAGGCTGAGCGCTGAAGAATTGATGCTTTTGAAGTGTGGTGTTGGAGAAGACTCTTGAGAGTCCCTTGGACTGCAAGGAGATCCAACCAGTCCATTCTAAAGGAGATCAGTCCTGGGTGTTCTTTGGAAGGACTGATGCTAAAGCTGAAACTCCAATACTTTGGCCACCTGATGCGTGGGAGTTGATTCATTTGAAAAGACCCTGATGCTGGGAGAGACTGGGGCAGGAGGAGAAGCGGATGACAGAGGATGAGATGGTTGGATGGCATCACCGACTAGATGGACATGAGTTTGAGTGAACTCCAGGAGTTGGTGATGGACAGGGAGGCCTGGCATGCTGCAATTCATGGGGTTGCAAAGAGTCGGACACGACTGAGTAACTGAACGGAACCATATATCCATGATATATTGCCAGTCCATAGAAAATTGTATTAGTATTTTAAACTGGCTAGCTCATATCCACTGACCTTTTTTTCTCAACTGTAGTAACTCTCAAAACAGAGTGTCAGGTTCATAGTATCAAACATCTTAATATGATATTCCAATCCCTCCAATCTATTACCTGACAAACCATCCTTCCACATCAAGATGGACTCATCTGGGCTGCTACAACAAAAATAACATAGGTTGAATGGCTTAAATATCATTTATTTCTCTTATTTCTCGAGCTGAGAAGTCCAAGATCAAGGCATCAGCAGATTCAGTGTCTGGTGAGGACCAGTTTCTGGTTCATAAGCAGGTATTTTGTTATGTTCTCACATGGCAGAAGGGCTAGACGGTTCTCTGGGGTCTCTTTTATAAGGGCATTAATACTATTCATAAGAGCTCCCCCCACAGGACCTGATCATCTCCCAAAGACCCTACTTTTAAGCACCATCACATTGGGGCTTAGTTTTCAACATATTAAGGCATCATCATCTACCTGATCTAGCAAGCTAAAAAGCTGGATGGCAACTTCAGCTTCATCCTCTTTCAGCCTCCCATGGAGTCACCAACTCCCTTGAGTCAAGTGCTCCTACATCCTTCCAATCTGACCCCTCTTCCTCATTCATTTCTGAGTCTCCGTTGTTCATCCTCTCTCACCTGAACAGTTACAAACATCTCCTGGCTAGTCTCTCTGCCTACTGCCTCTTGCCTCTGATCACTGCAGCCCTGGAGATCATGTTCTCTTAGGTCACTTACAAGACAGTGTTGAATCCCTCTTATGCATCAGAAGGCTTTTGACAAGTGATACCAACATACCTCTCTAGCCTCTGCCCCTTACCAGACTTGTCAGTTTTCACACTCTGACGTTCCACCATTCCCCACACATCCTGTCATCTTCAGGGCCTTCAAGAAACCCTCTATGTCCTTGGTGCTTTTACACCAGATGCTCAAGTTACCAGGAAGGTAACTTGCCTCTCAACCCACCCATACCCTCAAACTTCTAACTCACATCCTTCAACTCCCGGCTTAAATGTCATATTATGTTTCATGTGGATTCCTCTAAAGGCAGAGCCTCAATTGAGGACCTGTGTGCAGGTAGTTTAATTGGAAACTAATCACAGAAAGCAGGAGAGCAAAAAGGAAAGAGGGAAGATAGAAGAAACAAAGGAAGGAAAGTAAATAAGGTTGCTTATCAAGGTGGTTGCTATAGGAAATGTCAGGACCTACTGAAAACCACAATGAAAGCTTCTTAGAAATGTTCCTTCTTCTTAGAATGGAGCATTGATCTACTCGCCTTTAGGGGCATTAACTCCCTGGGCAGTTCTGCACTCTACTTCCAAGTCCTAATGCTTCAGGTAGCAAAGCTGAGTGGCACAGCCCACACTCAGTAAATGGGAACTCTCCACTGCCTGAGCAGTGGAATCAGAGGTGGAAAGAGGGAGGTGATGAAAGGCCCTCAGGGAATCTGCTACATTTTTCTCTTTTTTTGGTAAAGCTATCCCCTGCTCCCACAGATTCAGTTCAGTTCAATTCAGTCTCTCAGTCATGTCCGACTCTTTGCGACCCATGGAGTGACTGCAGCATGCCAGGCTTCCCTGTCCCATCACTTACTCCCAGAGCTTACTCAAACTCATTGAGTAAGTGATGAGTCAGTGATGCCATCCAACCATCTCATCCTCTGTAGCCACCTTCTCCTCCTGCCCTCAATTTTTCCCAGAATCAGAGTTTACAATGAGTTGGGTCTTCGCAGCAGGTGGCCAAAGTATTGGAGCTTCAGCTTCAGCATCAGTCCTTCCAATGAATATTTAGGACTGATCTCCTTTAGGATTCAAACACCACCAATGGCTCAGAGGTTAAAGCCTCTGCCTGGAATGCGGGAGACCCAGGTTCGATCCCTGGGTTGGGAGGCTCCCCTGGAGAAGGAAATGGCAACCCACTCCAGTACTCTTACCTGGAGAATCTCATGGAGGGAGGAACCTGGTAGGCCCCAGTCCATGAGGTCACAAAGAGTCAGACATGACTGAGCGACTTCACTTTCACTTTCCTTTAGGATTGACTGCTTTGATCTCCTGGCAGTCCAAGGGACTCTCAAGAGTCTTCTCCAACACCACAGTTCAAAGTGTCATTTCTTTGGTGCTCAGCTTTCTTTATGGTCTAACTCTCACATCCATACATGACTCCTGGAAAAGCCATAGCTTTGATTAGATGGACCTCTGTCAGCAAATAAATGTCTCTACTTTTTAATATGCTGTCTAGATTTGTCATAGCTTGATGGGACCACATGCCATGATCTTAGTTTTTTGAATGTTGACTTTTAAGCCTGCTTTTTCACTTTCACTTTCTCCTCTTTCACTTTCATCAAGAGGCTCTTTAGTTCCTCTTCACTTTCTTCCATAAGGATGGTGTCATCTGCATATCTGAGGTTATTGATATTTCTTCCAACAATCTTGATTCCAGCTTGTGTTTCATCTAGCCCAGCATTTCATATGATGTACTCTACATTACTTTGTCAACAAAGGTCCGTCTAGTCAAGGCTATGGTTTTTCCAGTGGTCATGTATGGCTGTGAGAGTTGGACTATAAAGAAAGCTGAGCACCAAAAAATTGATGCTTTTGAACTGTGGTGTTGGAGAAGACCTTTGCGAGTCCCTTCGAGAGCAAGGAGATCCAACCAGTCCATCCTAAAGGAGATCAGTCCTAGGTGTTCATTGGAAGGACTGATGTTGAAGCTGAAGCTCCAGAACTTTGGCTACCTGATGCGAAGAGCTGACTCATTTGAAAAGACCCTGATGCTGGGAAAGATTGAGGGCAGGAGGAGAAGGAGATGACAGAGGATGAGATGGTTGGATGGCATCACCGACTCAATGGACATGGGTTTGGGTAGACTCCGGTAGTTGGTGATGGACTGGGAGGCCTGGTGTGCTGCAGTTCATGGGGTCGCAAAGAGTTGGACATGACTGAGCGACTGACCTGAACTCTGCATATAAGTTAAATAAGCAGGGTGACAATATACAGCTTTGACATACTCCTTTCCCAATTTGAAACCAGTCTTGTTCCATGTCTGGTTCTAACTGTTGCTTCTCGACCTGCATACAGATTTCTCAGGAGGCAAGTCAAGTGGTCTGGTATCCCACCTCTTTAAGACTAGAGTTATTCCAAAATCCTCTGTGCTTAGTCCTTACTGCAGTGTCTCCAAAGTTTATTGTGACTGATTACTGCTCACTATCCCACTCCAGTTATACTGTGAGCTCCCAGATGTTATGTTCTCCTAGTAGAGAAGTTGGTTGGCCCATTCTAGAATTCCTTGAACATTTGTTAAATAAATCAATCACTAAAGCCTCTCCTAAGTCATTCCATGATCCTAAATGTCTAATTCTGCATATGCTGGACCCAGATAAAAAGATAAGATACCAATTCATTAACAGGAAGTTTAAGATCTATAGCCCTGCTGTCAAAATATAACCAAATAATTTAGACTCAATTCAAAATGCTACAGAAAAGTTGTTTTCTTCCTGGCTATTGTTATTTTAAAAGAAATAAGTAAAAGAGACAGAGAGCAAACTCCTCTAGGCTGAAGGAATTTTAAATTTATATACATATATATATGCACACACTCTTTAAGTCACTGGTCAATACATCTTTATTATATTTTTTAAATGTTGTTATAAACTCAATCAATAAAAAGTTACCTTTAAAATAATTTTAAGCAAGTGGCTATATTTTTTCTATACCAGGCCCATTCAACTTAATTCGAATGATTTTTTTTTTTTTTCTGTACACTTCTCCTCCTGTTTGCTTGATGTGCCCTGACATAAATTCAATACAAATATGGGTGGTTGTTCAGAGAGGCAGCCTAGACATGTTAATTGGCTGATCACAGTAACAGTCTCATCCTAATTCTGGGCAGTTCTCATCCCTGAAAGAATCATGCTCCCAAATTCCTATAAATTCAAAATAATATTACAGTGCCTTTGATTGAGTGTGCCAGTTTGCATTATTTTTCCATTTTATAAAACATATGGCTGGGGAAAATGTGCATTGCACCCAAAAATGTGCAACACACAGCTCATAAATAATCTTTTAAGTTGAATTATGATGTTGCTGTTGGCTTTGGGTAAAGCGAGGCTTGCCATTCAATCCCTACTTGCTCAGCACATCCCGTGTGCTGGCACTGTGCTGCTGGTTGTATTTATAATTAGGGACACAGAGCCATTCTGCCATGTCAGGCTCCAAAAGTCCACAGTGTTTTAATAGTTTATCATCAAACTCTCTTGGAAAGTCAAATTGTTTCCACTTAGCAAAGCTAACTGATATCCCACGAATTATGCACACACCTAAAATAAAGAAGTTTTTCTCCCTTCAAAAGTGTTTACCATCTGTTAAACCTGATAGTCACTACAATTTTAACCAAACTCTATACTTAGATTTACATTTCAGTTCTCACCTAGTCTTTTTTTTTTTTTTTTTTGCCCAGAAGTGTTTTACCCCTTTCTGCATATATATATAATACATATATACGCATTATATATAATATATATATATGTATATAGAATACATATACAAAATATATATGTAAGTATAAAATATGCATAACATAAAAGGTATAATTTTGGCAATTTTAAGTGTACACTTCAGTGGAATTACGTATATTCCCAGGTTGTGCTAGTGGTAAAGAATCGATTTGTCAATGCAGGAGACTTAAAAGATGTGGGTTCAATCCCTGGGTCAGAAAGATCCCCTGGAGAAGGGCATGGCTACCCACTCCAGTATTCATGCCTGGAGAATCCCACGGACAGAGGACCCTGGCAGGCTACAGTCCACAGGGTCGCAAAGAACTGGATATGACCGAAGGAAATTAGCATACATAAAGTGTCAGGCAGTCATAACCTTTATTTCCAGAACTTTTTCATCATCCCAAACAGAAACTCTATATCCATTAAACAATAACGATGCATTCCCCTCTGCCCCGGCCCCTGCTAACCTCTGTTCTACTTTCTGTGTCTATTGGTTTGCCTATTCCAGGAAACTCAGATAAATGGAATCATATAGTGTTTGTTCTTTTGTGTCTGGCTTATTTTACCAAGCATACTGTTTTCAAGGTTTATCTATATTATAGCATGCATCAGAATTTCATTGCTTTTTTTGGCTGAATAATATTGCATGATCCAGCCTATGACTTGATCCTGTCTCACTCTGTGATGTGGGTAAGGAGACATAAGATGAACTTTAGGACACACCAGCCTCTGGGACTTCCTGGTGACCCAGTGGCTAACACTCCATGCTCCCAGTGAAGAGGGCCCAGGTTTGATCCCTGGTGAGAGAATTAGATCCCACATGCCGCAATGAAGACCCAGCACCACCAAGTAAATAAACAAATATTTTTAAATAAAAAAATAAAACACATCTGGTTTCAATATAGCTTGATGGTTTGGCTCATAGCCTCAAGAGCCAGATGGTACAAAGGCAGGATCTATTAAGTTACTTTGAGCAAGCAACTTATATTCTTGAAGGCCAGACTGCCCATCTGTCCAATGGGCTTAAAAATTGTGCCCACCTCAACCCAGTGGGATGAATATGGAAGCACTCAGACTAGGGGCTGGTGATGCCTAATACATTTTAGAGATGATTACTATTACTATTCAAGAAGGCAACTCTCTTGTGTGGGTATTTGGACTTGCATTTCTTTCCCTGGAAAAATATTATATAATCTTATTTTGGCTATGTCTAAAGAATGGAATGATATTAATACTATCTGGAGAAGTTTCATTTCCAAGTATTGAGAAATGATTTGGTCACAGTTTTTGCTGTCTTTCATACAAACAAGTAACACCACACTGACCAAAGGAATGACTTCTACCAAAATATTCCATTAAAACTTTCATTCTGCCTCCTCAAGTTTAGGGTTTTCCTTTCTCAACTAATGAATAACCAGACAATTTCTGGGCATGGATGTGACACAGCTTTGTGGCACACATAGGAATTTGTCACTCATCCACATATCTTCGGCCAGAACAAGAATCTGCCAGCCACAAATTCTGCCAGTTAGTCCCTCCCTCTGGCCGTAATCATGGGAATAACAGTCTTGGGAACACACCCCTGGCTCAAAGTAAACACCACCTATTCAAAAAGTACAAGACATGTCATATCCACAAGGGGAGACAACTTCAGGAGAGGGACACTTTTTTAAAATTTTAATTAAAAAAAAAACAACTCCCATCAGGGAAGGCATTAATTGGGTTTTAACTGAAAATGCAAAGCCATTTACATTTGCTTTAATATTGCCTAAGTGTCTGCTGCAAAAGCCTTGAAATATCATCTATTTCAATATTACCTCCATGTGAAAATGATTTTGAGATGTCTTCTGTATTCTTTGCTGGGGACTGAAAAGAAATCACTGCATTACCTTGCATTTGCTCTGAGAGTCATTAGCCTTAGACAGCACCATCATTTAAGAAATTTATCATCAGTGCTGTCCTTCGCACAATGTATTAGAGCAATACATTATAAAAGCACCTTACTCCCATGATGTATGGCTCCAAAGATGGCAACATCTGGAGACGAATGGGTCTAAGAATAGATCTGGTCTAATGAATGTATAGGTCCACCTTGGTTGTGTTATTCTGAAATAAACCAGTATTTGTTGTTCTCCACCAGCCCCTCAAACACTCCGAACAATCTTTACAACTTCCCTGATTTAACAAAGAAACAATTATTAGTGACATTAAATTGATTTTCATGACAAAGAAGGAAGGCTTCTAAATTAGTGGGCTGATACATTGAGGGATAACCTAGCCCAAGCGTGATGATAAATTTCAATCATGGCTTTCAGGAAAACTCTAATTTAGTCCACCTCTCGCTCACTTAAATTTTTCAGTAGATTCTCCAAAGGAGAGAGCGGAGATTAACGTCTGATGTCCTCAAGGGTATTAGAGCAAAATTGAGTCACAATTAATTCGTCTATACCAAATTCTAGCTTTCTACATGGCTGATGATACATTTTTTTTTCCAAAGCTCAGTTGTCCCATTTCCATTCTTCAAAGTCCTGAATGCTGTCCTCTCCATTAGTTTGCTTAAATAAGACACAAATATTTTAGCTAACTACTGAAATAAATCATTATGAACATTCAACCTCAGAGAAAATGATGGCAAATGAAAAAAATTCAACGGCTCAATCCATGCCTGCTAGAGTAAAATGCAGGGCCACAGACTTCTTTGTTAAAATGGATTCAGAGTTTCCAAAGTGCCCAAAGAAACTTTCCAGCAGTCTGGAAACTGGTCGTATTTGCTCATTTTAAGCACTGTGCCTCCAGGAATCAGTGTTAAAAAGTGATACTTGCATTCATCAATGACTCCTGTCATTCAGTGATACTTCCTTAAAAGGAGTTCATCGATACTCCCTGTGCTAAGAGAAGAAAAGACAGAGGATAAAGTTCCTTGTGTGCACAGTCCCACCATGATGTCCAATTAGTGTATTTCCTGCAACTACGTTGACGCGCCAACCAGTTCAGAATATCAGTGTGATGAACTTGGAAGACTCCAGTTCCCTTGACTCCAGGACCAGCAACTTGAATCTTGAAAGAGACTTGGGGCTCTCCGTGTCTCTCACCCTACCATAAGCCTGTTTTATTACCCAACCTTAAAAAGCAAATGATTTCCCTCCCACAGGAAGTTATGGAAGGAGGAAAAAACCATAGTCTAGACCACTTGTCTGTGGTGGCCAGGGACTTGACGCTTTCAATGCTCCTGCAGCCTCCAAGGCGACACCCTATGCTATTTCTTACAGATTTACCAAACTACCAGGAAATCTTGATTGTGATGGGAAAGAAACAGGCAAAAAGAAACCCAGACAAGTCAGACGAGAGAGAGAGTGGCAGAACGGAAGAAGAAATGAAAAAGAAATGGATAAAAGAAATAAATTGCTGTGCTTCAAATTGGTTTATATTTAATGAGCTAACAACTATCTTAAATCAGAAATCCTATTCTTAGAAGTTAAAAAAGAATCTATTCAATGCCTGGAGAGCAGCACTGAATATCATCTTCCAAAGACATTATTTCCTTTCATGAAAGAGAGAACCTTGGCAAAATAAAATATTTAATTAAGGAACATATCATTGTGTCATTGAATAATTTTCCAAGACTATTATATTTCCTCCTTTTTCACTTTGATGAATAACTAAACTTTCACTGTTTGTTATTTGCATTATATTAGTTTGTTCTCCTTTCTGTTTCCTGTTTGCTAAGTTCTTTCTGAGAATAGGATTTGATTCAAGGTGGCTTTTAGCTTATTAAATACAAAAAAAGAAAGAGAGAGAGAAGGCTCAGTATTATCATAAAACTCTGTATTTATTCCAAGATCCTGTTTCTCCAGATTCTTTGAAGCAAGTGTACCCCAAAACCTTACCACTCCCCCAATCCACAAGTGCCATGACGTTCAGCTGATTTCATTTAACATTAACACATCCTCTGCACCTAAGTATAGATATTGGTGCACGGTGTCCTCTGTGGGAAGCTCAAGGCCTTTATCAGCCCCGTCTTTATCCCTTTCACCTAGAAGGACAAGCTCATGACCGCAGCAAACTTTAGGCCATCCTTCTCACACCTCTTCCCACCACTGATTAAGCAAATCTGAATTGTCAAATACTCTCCAATTTACTGCCTGTCTCACTCCTTTTCCTCTGTACCTTTCTTTCTTTGTCATCAACATTAACATCCAAGATCTGCATGACATACGGCAAAGCACATGATGTGATTTAATCTCTCATCTCTGGAAAACAAAACACCATGCCACCGGGACAAGCGTAATGGCAAAGTTCTACATTGAAGCTTGGAGTCAAAGTCCCAGTCAATAAAAGAGCTTTCTGATAGTTTTCTATGCCTGTGTGTGTGTGGGGGTGTGGGTGGGTGTGGGTGTGGGTGTGTGTGGTCAGTCATGTCCGACTCTTTGCAACCCTGTGGGCTGTAGCCCACCAGGCTCCTCTGTCCATGGGACTTTCCAGGCAAGAATACTAAGGGGGTTGCCATTTCCTTCTCCAGGGGCTCTTCCGAACCCAGGGATCAAAGCCACATCTTCTGTGTCTCCTGCATTGGCAAACGGATTCTCTACCACTGTGCCACCTGGGAAGCCCATAAATAAAACATATGTCTTCTTAACATACATCATATATCTCTTGGGGACCTTGTGGAGAACAAGAGATTAGGATGAAATAAAGTTCAGCTGGGAGGCAGCAGACTATAATGACTGAGTGGTCCTCTGTCATCTGAGGCTTTACTGCTTTCTGGCTCTGAGCCTTTGGGCAAACATCCTATTTTCTCCATTTTACATTTTACTTGGTGGCACATGATAACTTGTGGATAAATATCTACTCATTTTACCATTATTCTTGGGATGCTGGTTTAGTATCATTTTCAAGCTTCTATTCTAATCAGAAGGGATATGTCCACCTTGTTTTTAATTTAAGGCAAATAGAAGAGGTGGCCTTGAAAAACCAAGAGGATAAATCATTAAAAAAATTACAGCAAAGTATTGTGCTTTGACCATGGTATATCAGTGAAAGCTAGGAAGTCATGCTTTGGTTCCATTAATCAGATACTTGTTTAGTATTAAGCACCTAATACATTTCTAAACTGTGCCAGTCACTGTCAGAATACAAAAGAGGTATGGGACCTGGATTTTTGAGTCAAAGAGCTACAAATCTGGTGGAGGAACCAAGATGGACATACAATGATGGGATCTGGTATTTTTAGTGACTGAAGCACATCTGAAACAAAGGACAGACAAGTGTGGGTGACCGTAATCGGGAAGCCGACAGAAAAAAGGAATTTGAACCAGGCCTGATTGGGAAGGTCAGACTAACAGAGCCACAAGGAAAAAGTGTGGGTGTCCTAGGAGGAGGCCTCAGTGTGAGCAGAGAAACAGAGACAGACCTGACAGTGACAGCTAGCAATGGGGAACAGATCCTGCTTCAAGATTATTGGAGATTACTTGGCCGTTTCCACTGAAATTAATAATGTTCAAGGAGCCAGTTTCAGAAGAGAGATTATGAAATGAGCTGAGTTTTGTAATTCTGATGTCTCATAAGATGTTTCAGAGTCTAGTGGAATTTAAGAAGGGTTGGGATTCAATTTCTCCACCCATTTTCTTAATCAGTCATGGGAAGGCAGTCATGGGAAGATATCAACCCAGTTTTTTCTTCACAAGATATGTATGCATGCAATCTTTCCTCCATCTCCAGAATAAAAAATAAATAAATAAAAGCCATTTGAAACTGATGGTAGCTACCATTATGTTTCAAGATGAGAACGTTAAACCAAATTGAACTTTAATCATCTTACAAGCCTTTTAGTTGTACACCAGATCAATCAGCATCTATGAATTCTTTTATGATATTCTTGAGAAACACCCTGGGAAGACGAAATGAAATGGTGAGATGCTCACATCCAAAGGGTCCTTACTTCATCTGGTCAATTAGAATTGCCTTTGGAATTTATGATGCAAGCCAGAGTACTACATAGATTTTGCAGTAAGAAATGAAATTAGCCTCATAAATGTTCCCAACTGAAAGGCCAAAAGAACCGGAGGCAAAAAAAGAAGACTTAGAAATAAACCAGTCGTCTCACTCTCTTCTAAACTGGGTGTCACAATACAATTCCTTAACAAAATCAAATGATATATACTTGGGGGCCAGTGGAGGACATCATGGTGTCATTTGAGTCCTCTGAGTTTCTGTAGAGAACCAGTTTTGCAGAAACTTTTGTATATTCCAGCCTCAACTCAAGGACAACAGATGATTGGAGGAACAAAATCTTTAAGGTTGGCAAAGACAAAAGGCTCTTCTTGTTAATATGTTGCCTTCCAGCAAGCACTACTTCTCAGCAGGTGATATGAGACTCTGCCACCTACCATGATGGCTAAACAGGTTTAGATCTCAAAGTCTTTCTTCTCCTTGATAGAGACTTCTTCTTTAAAACTGTTGATGAAGATTTCACAGGTTTCTTTGAAAATAATTATTAAAAAAGAAATGGCTCCCAGGCTTTACCCACGCATAGCAATAAGCCTCAGCTACAAGCAAGTTTTTTAAGTCAAGAATTTTCATTCCAAAACACAGCTTTGTAGAAATACATTTAAAAAAAAAACCTTATTAATTGAAGCAGGCTACAGGCCAATTATTCCAATGGATTAAAAACAATTCCAAAATAATAAAATATACAATAGTGCTTATTTTTTCCTCTTAATATCACCACAATCTTAGAAAATCTTTGAGGCATTGCACCAAAAGTAACTTGGATCTTTAATGACAAATTTTTTTTTTTTTTTTTTTTGGTTGTGCCACATAGCATGTGGGATCTTAGTTCCCCAACCAGGGATCAAAGCCAGGACCCCTGCAATGGGAGTACAGAGCCTTCACCACTGGACCGCCACTGAAGTCCCTCTACTGACAATTAATTACAAAAAATCAACCAGGGAGGTTTGAAGAGTAAAGAAAATGTAACCAGGTATAGTGTACATTCATTTGCATTACTTAAATAAGCTATGTTTTTCTTAAAGCTTGTTTAGTATTTTGCCAAAGATGTTTTATTTTATAAGTGGATAAATTTTATCATTTTCACAGACTAAAATTTTTAAATGTAAGATAGGCAAAAAGGTTACCTACTGAATGGGAGGAGATATTTGCAAATTATATATCAGATAAGGGGTTAAAATAAAAATATTCAAAGAATTCACACAATTCAACATCAAAAAAAAAAAAAAAAAAACCCAGGCAGTGGATCTGAATAGATATTTTGGAAAAATACAGATGGCCAACAGGCACATGAAAAGATGCTCAGCACCACGACTCATCAAGGAGGTATAAAGCAAACCCACAATGAGACACCACCTCATACCTGCAGAATGGCTATTACCAAAAAGACAACAAATAACCAATGTTGCTACGGAGGAAAGGATACCCCTGTGCATAGTTGGTGGGGATATAAATTGGTGCAGCCACCATGTTTTAAAAAAGTATGGAAATTCCTTAAAAGACTGAAAATAGAACTACCATAAGATCCAGCAATTCCACTCCTTGTTATTTATCTGAAGAAAACAAAAACACTAATTTGAAAAGATAAACATGCCTCTATTTTATGGCAGCAGCCCTTACAATAGCCAAGATATGGAAACAACCCAAGTGCCCTCAAAAGATGAATGGATAAAAAAGATGTACGGTATCTACATTATATATATGTACATCTATGAAAGTGAAAGTGTTAGTCACTCAGTTATGTCCAACTGTCTTTGACCCCATAGACTGTAGCCCACCAGGCTCCTCTGTCCATGGAATTCTCCAGGAAAGAATACTGGAGTGGGTAGCCATTCCCTTCTCCAGGGGATCTTCCCAACCTAGAGATGAACCCCAGTCTCCTGCATTGCAGGCAGATTCTTTACAGTCTTGAGACACCAGGGAAGCCTTTGTGTGTGTGTGTGTGTGTGTGTGTGTGTGTGTGTGTGCATGTAAAGCTGCTTCAGTCATGTCCGACTCTTTGCAACCCAGTGGACCCTATGGACTGTAGCCCGCAAGGCTCCCCTGGCCATGGGATCCTCCAGGCAAGAATACTGGAGTGGATTGCCATGCCCTCCTCCAAGGGATCTTCCCAAGGAATTGAACCTGTGTCTCCTGTGGCTCCTGCACTGCAGGCGGATTTTTTTATCTCTGAGCCACCGGGGAAGCCCCATATATATGTGTATACATATATGTAAGTATACATGTATACACACACATATATATACACATATATATGTATACTGGACTGTTACTCAACCACAGGCTAAAAGAAATCTTGCCATTTGCAAAAACATGGATGCACCTGGAGGGTACTATGCTAAGTGAACTAAGTCAGACATAGGAAGAAAAATACTGTATGATTTCAGTTATAATTTCAGTTATATGTGGAATCTAAAAAACAAAAGAAATGAATACACATAACAAGACAGAAACATAGTTATAGATACATAGAATGAACAGGTGTGTGCCAGAGGGAAAGAGAGAGAAAGGAAGGAAGAAATAGGTGAAGGAGACCAAGAGATACAAACCTCCAACTGCAAAATAAATTACTCATGGTATGAAATGCACAGTGTAGGGACGATGGTCAGTAACTACATAATATTTTTTATGGTGGCATATCACAACTGGATTTATCATGGGGATTGTTTTGAAGTGTGTAGAAATTCCAAGTCACCATGTTGTGAAACAGCAATTAACACAGTACTGTAAATCAATTACACCTCAAAAAACAAACTCATAGAAAGAAATCAGATATGTGTTTATCAGAGGTGGGGGTTGCATGAGGGAAGAATAGAATGAAGGCGGTCAAAAAGTATAGATGATCCAGTCTTAAGACCAATAAGTAATAGTGATGTGATGTACAACATGATAAATATAATGAACATTTCTATATTTTACACATGAAAATTAAGAGTAAATCTTACATTTTGTTTTTTTCACTACAAAATGCTTTTTCCACTTCTTCTACTTTGTGCCTGTATGAGATGATGGTGTTCACTAAGCTGATTGAGTCGATCCATGATGTAAGTCAAATCTTTATACTGTACACCTTAGACTTAATACAGTTCAGTATGTCAATTATACTCAATAAAACTGAAAGAAAAAACTGAGGTAAATAATTACAAAAAGACCAAAGAGTTCACAAGGCTAAAAGACAGACCATATACTAGCTTATTTCTTGAAAAGTAAACATATTTAGCAGAAATAAATGAATATCTAATACCAAAAAAATGCACATTCTTAATTGAAAACAAAAACTCATTATACTAACTGTAAAAGCAGGAGATGTGCTTTATGCTGCCCCTTACTGAATAAGATCCCTCATATCCTTCCTTTCCTTTCCACTCTCTCCCCAAACACATACACACACACCACATACACACCACATAATTACAAGAAATTCTTTCCATGAACCGATGATGTGGTGAAGAGAAAGCTCTCTATAGTCATTTCCCACGAAAAACAAAATTTCCACTTTTAGCTCCTTCCTTGAAGCTAAGACATCAGAATGCCCATGCTGAAATACAACTGTTACACCTCAGAGGGTAGAACACTGCAGTCAACATTACCAACTCGTTGGTAACTTGGTTCTGGCTCTTTGGAGCTCAGAAATTTGCATAAGTGTTCTAAATCCCTTCATGGGTAAACAACTTAGGTGTTTATACAACAATGCAAGTTCATATAGTTGCTGGGGAGGTGTTATGAAATGATGTCTGTCAAGAGCTTACTTTGTGCCTCATGCCTCATGAACTGCAGAAGGGGTTCCATCAGCAGAAAACGCTGCTCTCTGGTGATTGTAATTACTCCCATCAGCTAACAGGAAGGGGCAGGACCCAAGCTGGCTCAGTCAGATACTTAGATGGAAGGTATAAAGAAATGCATAGATGAAAGTAGTGGAAGATCTGGGTCCCTCACTGCAGTGGGGAGGGGAAACATCTAAGATAAAACCACCTCCTGGTCAAGCTGGTCTGTAGCTAGGCCTGACTGGTGACTCACCTGCCATCCCCACAGATGCCACAATCTCCAGAGTGGTGGGCAGGTGTCTTAGTCCATGTGGGCTGCTACAACAGAAATATCATAGACTGGGCAGCTTATAAGCAGCTGAAATTTATTTGCCAGTCCTGGAGGTTGTAGAATCCAAAATCAAGGTGCTAGAAGATTCAGTGACTGATGAAAACCCTCTTACTGGTTCACAGACATCCTTCTTGTGGTGTCATCAAATGATGGAAGGGGCAAGGGTGCTCTCTGAGGTCTCTTTCGTAAGGGCACCAATTCCACTCACGAGGGTTCTACCCTTATGATCCAAACACTTCCCAAAGGCCCTGCCTCTCATACCACCATCTGGAGAGTTAGGTTTAAACATAGGCATTTGTGGGGCATGAAAACATCAGACTAGGGCAGTGAAGTTAGTAGAAGCAGACCTGTGCAAGTACAGAGCATTTGGATAATTGATTTCTATTCCTTAGATCACTTCCTGGGAAACATTAAAGTTGTACTCTTTCACCCAGGGTGCTCACAGGGAACAAAAACTCCCCAGAGAGACACTTCTTGATCATTCAGTACATCTTACACAGAGCATTTCTGGAATTAGCAGTCTCCTAAACACTGGGGGAAATGTTTGGCAAAATCCCAAGATCATTTTACATCTTGGTTTGCTCTTTTTACCTTAGATTATTTAGATTTGGTAATCCAAGTTCATATAATCAACTTAAGAGAGAAATTTAGAAACCCTATCATCATTCTTAGTCATGCTGGAATGACGTTTAGGACACAGGGTTCAGGATCTTTAACAAAAGCCACAAGTCCTTGAGAGATACAGAGAGATGGACAACTCATACAGAATCACACACTTCTGTGAAAAAGCCTTTTTCTTACACTCCACTGTTGACTCTTGAAGATTCAGGCCATTAGTTACACTGGGTGTTAGAGGAAGATCAGCGGGATGGATTCTGTGTGTAACGCATGCTAACTGGCACCCTAACTGGCACCTTTCCATACCTTTGGTGAAGGTGGTCACAGGTGGACACCACTTGGGTGTATTCATTCCCATCCCAACCCCACAGAACAGAACTGATGTATCTGGATCTGGCTGGAAGGTATGCACTCAGAGAAAGGTTGTGGTTTTGCCCAGACTACAGACTATTATATCAAAGAACAATAAATGTTACATCCTGAGGAATGAGGGAGCATGGTCCTCAGGTATAAGCAGTTTCTCCAGAGTTTCCTCATGGTGGACAAAGACTGACTTTGCCTGCAGATGAGGATGTGTTTTATCTTCCTTTTAGATACCTCTATATTTTGAGGAAGAAGATACTCTAACACTACAGGAAAGCAGCTTACTGTAGCCTAAATAGATTCCCTCTGTCCTGTAGGTAATATCCTGGGTGCCAGACCCACACAAGGCCCTAATAGTGGGAAGCCCCCGCTCCCCTTTGGAAATAGGAGATGCTATGGGTCGTAAGCGGAGAAGGCAGTGGCACCCCACTCCAGTACTCTTGCCTGGAAAATCCCATGGATGGAGGAGCCTGGTAGGCTGCAGTCCATGGGGTCGTGAAGAGTCAGACCCGACTCAGCGACTTCACTTTCACTTTTCACTTTCATGCATTGGAGAAGGAAATGGCAACCCACTCCAGTGCTCTTGCCTGGAGAATCCCAGGGATTGGGGGGCCTGGTGGGCTGCTGTCTATGGGGTCGCACAGAGTCGGACACGGCTGAAGTGACTTAGCAGTAGCAGCAGCATGGGTCGTAAGAGGGCTTCCCTGGCAGATCAGTTGGTGAAGAATCCACCTGCAATGCAGAAGACCTGGGTTTGATCCCTGGGTGGGGAAGATCCCCTGGAGAAGAAATGGCTACTCACTCTGATCCTTTTGCCTGGGAAATCCCATGGACAGAGAAGCCTGAAAGGCTACAGTCCATAACTGAGCAACTAAACCCCCACCACCATGGATCATAAGCCTGGAGCAAAGCCCATATCATTGCCATCAGAGCAGAGATGCCCTTCTTGCAACTAAAGCCAACACAGAGGAAAACAGACTTGCAAGATGTAAAAGTAACATTTCCAGGTGATCATGTCAGGATACCCCTGAACTATAGCCCTCTAAAGCTTTATACTATATATAGTAACAGTAATGTCTTTTCTGCTTAAGCTAGTTTGAGTTGAGTTTCTAAAGCTTCAATAAGAAAGTGACTGAATAATCCACTCCTATTCTTAAAAATTCATGCAAAATTTGCATGCTCCTTCATAATACATCCATGTTTATTTTAAAAGAAAAATATGTTAAATTATTTACCTTTGAGTAGACCTGACTTTCTCAGAAGATATGCCATGTTTATACAGTGTCTTCTAACCCCCCTGACTCATTGCTGAGGATCCCAGTTTTGGGGTTGCCTGGTTGTGGAAGAATGCAATAGTGCCTTTTTAGTTCTTTAGATCTTAACTATCCTGAAGGCAAAGAAAGGACATGTCAAAGAAGATGAAGAAGAATTACATTCTAGGGAGGCTTACGCATCGACTCCTGGCCTTCTCTGCCTGGAATCCCGTTGACTGCCATATGGCTAAAGTTTCAGATCAGATCAGATCAGTGGCTCAGTCTTGTCCGACTCTTTGAGACTCATGAATCACAGCACGCCAGGCCTCCCTGTCCATCACCAACACCCGGAGTTCACCCGGACTCATGTCCATCGAGTCAGTGATGCCATCCAGCCATCTCATCCTCTGTCATCCCCTTCTCCTCCTGCCCCCAATCCCTCCCAGCATCAGAGTCTTTCCCAATGAGTCAACTCTTTGCATGAGGTGGCCAAAGTACTGGAGTTTCAGCTTTAGCATCATTCTTTCCAAAGAAAGCCCAGGGCTGATCTCCTTCAGAATGGACTGGTTGGATCTCCTTGCAGTCCAAGGGACTCTCAACAGTCTTCTCCAACACCACAGTTCAAAAGCATCAATTCTTCGGCACTCAGATTTCTTCACAGTCCAACTCTCACATCCATACATGACCAAAGGAAAAACCATAGCCTTGACTAGACGAACCTTTGTTGGCAAAGTAATGTCCCTGCTTTGGAATATGCTATCTAGGTTGGTCATAACTTTCCTTCCAAGGAGTAAGCATCTTTTAATTTCATGGCTGCAGTCACCATCTGCAGTGATTTTGGAGCCCAGAAAAATAAAGTCTGACACTGTTTCCACTGTTTCCCCATCTATTTCCCATGAAGTGATGGGACTGGATGCCATGATCTTCGTTTTCTGAATGTTGAGCTTTAAGCCAACTTTTTCACTCTCCACTTTCACTTTCATCAAGAGGCTTTTGAGTTCCTCTTCACTCTCTGCCATTACGGTGGTGTCATCTGCATGAGCCCTATGTGCCCTATGCTTTATATGTATTATCTAAGTTCTCAGAAAACTTGAGGCAGTTACCATTATTATCTCTACTTTATGGATGAAAGGGCATTGAGATTAACTCAGATTTAAAAACAATTTACATGATCACAAACTTAAGAATAGCGCCATAATCAAAATCTAACCAATCATCACCACCATTATCACCATATATATTATGTTCTAGGCACTGCTCAAGTATTTGACGTAAATAACTAATCATTTAGCGACTATTATCCTTTCATTAAAAATGAAGAGACTAAAGTTAACTGACTGGCTTAAAATGTCATAGTGAATATGTTCCAAAACCAGACAGTCCTGCTCCAGTGCCTACAAATTTGTCTAATGTACTACCTTCTTTACTAGGCCTGGATGAAAAGCTTCTTCCAAAGTAAAATAGTCCCCAGCATTCTTATGCCATCCCACCCACCCATGTAAAAAGCTAGAACTTCTATGAAACCAAAGCAATCGTGACTTCCCATTGAAAACTAAGAGTGAGAAGCAGAAAACTTGCCCTTCAAAACCTCATGTGTCCCTAGATGAAACTCAAAGTTGTACCTTCTAAACTGTGAGCTCATAGCTGTTCTCTGGATTGACCGAGGCACAGTGAGCTCCTCTTGTAGGTAGAGTGGAAAGGTTGCACCTCTTTTCAAAACTGCTGCTAAAACAAATACCACAAACTTAGTGGCTTAAAAAAAGAAAAAAAACCCTCACATTTATTATCTTATGGTTCTGGAAGTCAGACATGGAAAACGGGTCAGTAGGGACTTCTCTGACGATCCAGTGGTTAAGACTCTGCCGTTCCAATGCTGGGGCCACAGATTCAATTCCTGGTCAAGGAAGTAAGATCCCTCATGCTGCAAGCATGGCCCAAAAATAAAAAATTAACTAGATAAAGTTTAAAAATAAAGGGTTTCTCCGATGGTCTGGTGGCTGGGAGTCTGCCTTCCAGTGCTGGAGATGCAGGCGTGATCCCTGGTGGGGGAATTGGGCCCATGGGCCACAACTACTGAGCCTGTGCGCTCTGCAGCCCACATGCCATGAAAAGCCTGTAGGCTGCAACGAAAGATTATATATGCCGCAGCTGGGACCTAATGTGGCCAAATAAATAGATACATAAATATTTTAAAAAATAAAATGGGTTAGCAGGGTTGTGTTCCTCCTGGAGATGCTAGGGGAGAATGTTTCCTTGCTTTTTCCAGCTTCTAGAGGCTGCCTGTAGTCCCTAACTCGCCATCCCTTCCCCCATTTTCAAAGTCAGTGGTGTAGAATCTTCTCATCTCTACTGCCTCTTTCACTTATAATGACCCCAGTAACTACAGTGGACCCATCTGGACAATCCAGGATACCATCTCAAGGTTCCTAAGCTCATCACATTGCAAAGGTCCTTTTGCCATGTCAGGTATCCGCTCCTCGGGTTCCAGGGATGTGGACCTGGTTGCTCTAGAGCTACTATTGTACTCACCACAGTAGGCAGAGGGGGTGTCAGCATCCGCAGTGGCCCACAGACACCGCCTCTAGAAAATAAGTCCGACTTCAGGAGTTCAGCGTTCAATCTCTCTACTCCAGCCCTGCATCTTGGGGTGGAACTAGCCAGCCCTGTTTGCTCAGTCTGGGAGGAATCTAAGACAAAGGGGTGGAGACAGTTCCCACAATGATCCTTGTCTCTTCTAGGTCAAAGGTCACACTGCCTTTTAACCCAGAGCACTGCCATTTATGGTTGCCAGGATGCAATCACCTGTGGGAATTAATTTCATCTACTTCTTTCAGAATAAGTTTCCACAGGCCTCTCTTCGATAGCTGTGTTTAAAAACACAGTATGAATAGTGATTATTTCCTTGTCCAGCTCTGAGATCACTGTGCTTTCCACGCTTCATAATAGTAAGTGATTTATCTGTTCTATAGCTTGCTTTCTTGGATTCCCTCCCAGGTCATGTTGAAATGGGCATTATCAGATTTTCCCAGTCTCTGTTTTCTTTGCTATTAGAGAAATGGAACTGAAATACCCACAGCTTTCTTTTCAGACACTTCTCAACCAATTGACTTCATTCCTATCATAAAAAAAATTAATAAATAAGTCTATGTTCTTTCAGTCTTGCATACAACTCTGAGATCTTTTCCCTCCCTTGAATTTTGGAGTAAATGAAAGCAGACAGGGACCAACACAGGCTTTTGTTAAGATTACAGACAAATTATGTACATTATGAATGACAAACAGAAAAATAAAGAATAAAAATTCCGCCTACAAATACATTGGACTGGGGAGAAGAAAAGCCCTAAATTTAAGAATTCCATTGGTCAGACCCTTAACTACAGGTACTTTTAAAACTTTTGGCCAAACGCTTAGGTATTCAAAGGAGATCTAGAATGGAGTTTGTAGGGAGACCAAAGGAAAAGTGGATTGCTTTTCCCGTAAGAGAATGAGACACTTGTTGGTTTTATTTTTACTATTTTAAATCTTAGAAAGCAGCTGCACATAAATGAAAATAATGGTCTTTCAACAAACTTTAGAAAAACAGGTAATGAGCCAGATTTGGCCTATGGGTCATAGTTTACTAGCCTCTGATCTAGTTCTTGAAGCCAATAAATTCTCCCCCATTCTTGACATGTTTTTTTTTTCTTTTTTGCTTGAGCTAAATCAAGTCAGGATACTGAGTGAAACTCTATTTCAGTAGAACTGGTTTCCTTTGTATTGCAATTAGAAACATTAATGTGAGGTGTCCTCATCATACTGCCAAGGGATCTGAAATACAAAAAAGGTTAAGAACCTCTGAGTAACACACCAAAGTGTAAAAATGAGTACTCTGTATATACACTTCTCAGGAACCAACTATTCCTGAGAGATTATATGTGATGAAATTACAACTAGGTTATTAAAAGTTGGGGAGGTTTAACAGAAACCATAAGACATGAAAACAAGATCAGTGAGAGAGTAGCATCCATCCTCTGCTTGGTGCTGTCATAAGAACATCAGCAGAACAGGATGGGTCCAGGCCTAAGCCCAAGTGGCATTTCTCATGGTAAAGCATGATTTTATTCTGACTGAGAGTCAGCTTGGGAGCAGGAACTCATATGGATTCTGTTAAGTGCTGAGCCCTGGGCTTGAATCCCACGTTCATCTCTAGGTAGCTGTGGGTCCTGGGACTACCTACTTGATTTCTGTCTCAATTTCCATCTCTGTCAAACGTCACACAGCTCGTAAGGATAACAAAGGACAAAATGCAGTTAAAGAACGGCAGACACTTCTCTTGCTCTCCTTTTCGCTGTGGTTATTGGTTTCCTAGTGACTACTGAAAACAAAAGGCAGGAGCATTCCACAAATGTGTAGAAGCACACAGCTTCTCATTTCGCATTTCAGGTTTTTATTAAGCAAACTGATAAGACTTATATTCTGTAATTGGTACGTGTTCTTCTTTTTGCCTAATGACACTAATCTGTTTTTATCTGAGTCATTTAACCACGTTTCATGATTAGCACAGGCAAGGTTTTAGGGATTTAAAGCATTTGTTTGATGTTTTCGCTTTTAGGCATGTTTGATTATTTATTAAAATTGATAAAATCAGCTGTGTCAACTAGTTATTAAAACTATAATTCTTTTATTGGCTAATACCAGGAGGGCTGAAGCAAATGAAAAACTAAAACATTACATGAATTCTTGATTACAAAGCCAAGCTTCTATAGGGGTGGCCTACATACTTTGCATTAACTGCAGCCTGTTTAGAACAAGTCTGTTCTATCTTTAGTCCATAAGGAAAGGACCAAGTGGGTAAGCATATGCGCGACTCATGTTCTAATTTATGCTTTAAAATAAATACAAGTTTGAAAGAAGCAATGTGTTCTGGTCTTTAGAAAAGAAATATGAAATACTTGCCAAGGGAGACTGGTGAATAGTATCCAAAGATGGCTTCCATCAATCCCTTCTCCCCACTTACAGGCACATCACTCCAACCATCAAGAGGTGGATTCTATCTCCCCTTCCCTGAATCGGCACCTGCCCTGTGATCTACTTTGACCAGTGGAATATAGTGGAAGTGACACTTGACCAGCTTTGTTCAAGGTCTTCAAGAAACCTTTAAGAGCCTCCACTTTCAATGTAGGGAGCCAGATGCCAAGCTCTAAAGATGCTTAGGCCAGAATACTAAACGACGAGACACCACATGGAGAGAGAAGGGACACATGGGGAAACACAGAGAGGCAAAGCCAGACAAGGCAGTGATATCTTCTGTACCTTTTGGCCCAGCCCACCCCATATGGACAGAAGAACTGCTCAGACGAGCTCTACCGGAATTCCTGATGCAAATACTGCAAAAGATAATTAATCATGATTGTTTTAAGCCACTAAGTTCTGGGTTGCTCGGTTACCCAAAAATAGATAACTTAAATGAAGGCAGAAGGGATAAGGGAATGAACACAACTTTTGATCTAAGTGCTCAAAATAAAATATCTAGTTGAATGAGAATCCCAGGAGTTTTTACTTACCTGGGATTATCTCAACCCTTCAAAGTTACCTCAAATGAAAGCTCCTCTTAGGAAACATTGCTAGGAAGAGAGAGAAATGCCCAAAGTGTCAATACAGTTGAGGAAAAGGTGTTGGTCCAGGAGTTGGTCCAGGTCCAGTGGAGTCCAGGTTCACTCCAGATCAGAGTGACTAGCAAGAATAATTAGTAGTATTAATAATGTGCTTGTTCATATAAAGAGCTAATTTATTATCCATCAGTTCAGTTCAGTTCAGTTGCTCAGTCGTGTCTGACTCTCTGTGACCCCATGAATCGCAGCACAACAGGCCTCCCTGTCCATCACCAACTCCTGGAGTTCACTCAGACTCACATCCATCGAGTCAGTGATGCCATCCAGCCATCTCATCCTCTGTCGTCCCCTTCTCCTCCTGCCCTCAATCCCTCCCAGCACCAGAGTCTTTCCCAGTGAGTCAACTCTTCACATGAGGTGGCCAAAGTACTGGAGTTTCAGCTTTAGCATCATTCCTTCCAAAGAAATCCCAGGGCTGATCTCCTTCAAAATGGACTGGTTGGATCTCCTTGCAGTCCAAGGGACTCTCAATTATTATCCATAGGCAGCACTTAGATGAGTTTGTTTCTTTGTGTGTGAACAAGAAGCAGATAAGTTACCAAAAGCATACCTCATACTTTAACGTCAGTTATGTAAATAATGTAGGCTCTACTCATCTCAGAGTAGGGAAAAATGCACTTAACCTTTTAAGAAATTAAGTACCTAAGAAAAGAAAAAGGTAATAAATATATAAAACATATGCAAATTAAAACAGTATAATACCACTATCACCTGTCAAACTGACAAATTAAAAAAACTTAATTCCCAATGACTAAATAATATATTAAAGAGGGTTCTTTAAGTAGAAGAAAGATCATCCCAGATGAAACAACAAGATGCAGAAAAGAGTAAAAAGCAACAAAAACAGTAAATATGTGGATATGTCAAAATGGATATTAAAGTTACAAAACAATAACACTCATGTTTCATTTGCTTTTGCAGTATATAAAATTTAAGTGCATGATGTCATATTAGTCAACAGAGGGTAAATAACAGCAAAGTGGTTAACATTAAAGTCCTCAGAATATCCATTAAGAGGTTTAAAAATAGTAGTATTTGACTTTGGTAAGCCAAAGAATATGAGTAAAACTCTAACTCCCGGAGAAAAATAAGAGACATTTAAGAACTCTTTAGTTTAATTCATCTAATATAACACCAAAAAATAAAGGGAAAAGAAGAAAGAACAGGGTGAACAAAATTATAGAAAACAGTCTGCAATATATCAACAACTATATTAAATATATATGTACTAAATGCTCCATTTAAATGACAAAGACCACTCAACTGGATGAAAAAAAAAAAAAAAAAACCCCCACTAAATCCAAGCTGTTTACAAGGTATAAATAAAAAGGGTTGAAAGCAAAGGATTTTAAGGGAAAGAAAATGTTAGGCCATACAAACTAAAAGCAAGAAAGTTGTGAAGTAACATAAAATAAATTTTAAGTCAAAAACACTACTAGAGTTGAAGAGGGACAATTTAAATCATAAATATTTAACTGACTGGGAAAATATAAACATTTTAAATCTCCGCAACTGATGGGGCTCAGGGCAAGTTGCCTCAAAATATACAAAGGTTGCATACTGATTACTTTGAATTAAATTTACTTAAGAAACAGTTAGTACAAGAAGAACCCCCTGACCCTCCTTTGTTCCCCTGAAAGCAAGAAATCCAGCTTTCACAGGGAAGTACTGTCCCTATGCTAGGAGCATGGAGGGCATCCTCATTCTCCTGCTGAGATGGAGAATACAAAACCAAGAAAGTGTAGAAGCTGAAGTTGTTCCTTCACTATTTTGCTATGCCAACTGAAACCCCTTCGTCTTCACAAATCCTCATAAATATGATTCGTGGTCTAAAAAGGAATACAGACAGACTATTTCGGTCTTAGAATCTATACCTATCAGACCTCTATACTTACAATATTAACTTTTTTTTTCTCCTGTTAATATATCTTAAATAAACTTGCAAACTCCAGGAGATAATGAAGGACAAAGAAGCCTGGTGTGCTGTAGGCCATGGGGTCACAGTGAGTCGGACATGACTGAGCAACTGAACAATAACATATAAGCTTGATTATTATATCAGCTAAAAGAATCTAGAAGGGTAGGGGAATATTTTTGCTTTCTTTACATATCTAACAACTGAACTTCAAAATATACGAAGCAAAAATTGACAGAATAAGAAGAAATAAACCCATAATCATAGTAGGAAATTTTAACATATTAATATATTTCTCTATTACTCACAGATCAAGTCAACAAAATCAGTAAGCATGTAGAAGGTTTGAAGAGCACAATTACCAAACTCAATTTAAAGAGAGTACAAAGAATACTGCCCTGAAATAGAGAAGACATTCTTCACAGATACACATAAATGTAACCACAATCAATCACGTACCGGTCCTTGAGGCAAGTCCCAGCAAATTTCAAAGGGTTGAAACTATACAGAATATGTTCTGTCACCACTAGCAATTAAATTAGAAATCAGAGAAACAAAAAGTTAAGTAGAAAATCTCATATATTGGGAATTTAAGAAATATATGTAGTGGCCTCTATTTCCAGCTATGATGGAATTGCTTGTTGGTAACAATTCTCTTTAAAAACACCCCTAAAGTCCAGGCAAAAAAAAAACAAACACACACACACACACAAAACAATGAGTAAATGTAATTCTACCACCATGAGTGAGAAAACTGTAAGTGATTTGGCAGCTGGCTTTTTTGTGTGTTTATATTTATTTTCCAAGTTTCATAAACTCAGCAAGAATAACTTTTTCGATATTCATTAAGAATAACGTTTTCACTTAGCAACCACAGAGAGTTACTACAAATAAAGCATAACTACATTTTTTCCATTATTTACGTTCTCTGTCAGTAGTTACAATAGAATGATTATTCTCACGTAAGGGCCTTAGATACTGTTTCATGCTATTAAAATTGTACACATCCTTTGAACCAACAGTTTCATTTATGGAAATTTACCTTCTAAAGTATATTCACACATCTGTCTAAACACAGGTAAACAAGAACATATATTGTGTATAGATGTATATTCTAGACCATTTGTTGTTGGTACTAGAAACAAGGTCCACGAGGGGATTGTCAAATAATGGTAATACATGGATATAGACATGGATATAGACATCTTTCAGAAATTAAAGGATGATCTCTATATGCCGATGGACTGTATGCCTTTGATTAAACATCTTTGGTTCAAGCAGCAGAAATCAAATCTGGAGTACTCGAGCAAAAACGAAATGAACTGGAACATTATGAGTTGGTCCATAGTACGGCCCAGAGGCTGGAGAGCAGAAGAGGAACTGGCAACCGCAGACCACTCAGCACCTCAGGTATCACTCCATCATCCTCTCTGGGTGCTGGCAGTGGCCTTCACATGATTTAATCCTTTAGTCACTCTGGTTGAGATTCACTTTAAAAAGGGAGAGCGAGCTTAGGTTGCATACCTCACCCTTGGCTACCATGGAAGACAAAGGACTTCATTTGCATTCCCACGTATGCAAAAGGAGAAAGAGGTGATGCCACAAAGTAAGATTAGGGAGCTATTTGGAAAGGCAAAAAAATGATGTACAGTTAAAAAAAAAAGTCTTCTACATAATGTGACAGGAATAAAACAAAGGTACGTACGTAGTAAGTCACCATTTGTATTTTTTTTAATGAGAGAATATATATTACAGATATATGTGCAGAAGGTATTCTTAAAAACAAGCAAACAAACAAAATTAAAACCCCACTAGAAACAGCATAGCATCTGCATCTCTCATTAGGGCCCTCAGTTCAATAAGAATAAAACCGTCCTCGGCTGTATTTTCAACAACACACCACAAGGCTCACAATAAAAAGTTGCAGAGTGAATACAAGAATGTAGTTCAAAGCAAGAGAAGAGGGGATCTGGGGGCAGGGGGAGAGAGAGAGAGAGAATGACTTTTCACACGCTAATTTTTAAAAGTCAAGTTTCTGTAGTCCTTTCACAGAAAAGAGGGTAAAGAGAATTAGTAATTACAATATACACATCTTTTTATTTGAAAATGCCTTACTCTGGAAGCTTGGGAATTGTTGCAATGGATGGTCAGCCGCACCCACATCTCACTGTACATGCCCAGTGAGAGTCGAGCAGAAAAGGCCACATTGTCCAATGGAACGCACCAGCTTCAGCAGGGGCGGCGCCCCGCCCCTGCACAGCACACAGGACAACTCACCCCTCCTGGGCCTCAGGAAAGAATGACTGTGCAAAGATAAACAGTCAAGGGTTATTTGGTCATCACACTGGGGCTCCAGCTCTCTGGAAGTCTGCACTGATAGCAAAAACATTGCTGACTGTCTAAATAATTTGAATGATATTAGGAAAGAGAGTCTGAAAAGAGGAAAACAATGGCTTGACAGTGGAACAGAATTTTGTGGGCTGAGATGATTGTGGAAGCAAACAATGGTGATATTGTCCTTCTGGTGTTATTGTTGTGCGACGCCGTAATTTATGGATGAAGTGCGATCGCAAACAAAATAAACAGACGTGAATTTGTTAACTAATACAGTAAGCATAGAACATTCTGCTATGTGAGAAGAGAAATGAGAATGTTTTCTATACCTCTGCTATCTGCTAAACAGAAATATGTTTATATTTGGCATAAAGTCTTGCTTTCCATTGTTTTCGCTAGCTTTTCAAGAATATCTTTTTTCATTTAATCTTGAAAACAGATATAAAATGTGGGTGAAAGAGGCATACTGTCAACATGTATCACTATACAATTATTTTATAGTTCGACAACTTAAAAAAAAAAGAGTGCATTTTACCAGCCAGAGAAAAATCTTCTGTAGAAGTGTTAACTAATTTACTCTCTTCTTTGAAAATGTAATGCCTCTCTAATCAGATACTAAGGTAATGTGAGAGCAATAACAACAATAACTATTTCTCTGTCACAAGTAGTTCATGATGTTCTGTTGAACAATTTAGCTTCAATTACACATAGAAAAGAGGCACCATGTCTCTCTGAACTATAAAAAGTAGGTTTATAGCTCAGTAAGCACTGTTAGTGAAAAATTATCATTATTATTAGAAATTATTATTATTATCCATTATTACCCATGGAATTCTTAGATTAACCTTTAATAAACTGGACAGGAGACAAATTATGTACCTTACATATCAATGCTGGGAATACTGCCTGGCACATGGTAAAGAGCAGATATTTGTTGAATGAGTAAATATTTGATTTTTCTATGAGCAAGGTATTGTTCTAAGTTGGGGATACATTTGTCAAAGACAAAACTAAGTCTGAGACAAAATTCACAAAGAGTATTTATTCATAAACTTGAAAGGGAACTTACAGGCTGTCACTTTCATTTTAGCAGGGATTCAAGGGTGCTAGAAAGGAGAGGAAGTTACGTTGCACAAGAAAGGAAAGTCTAAGACAGCCTCTGATGGACAATGGTTCTATTAATACTAAGATCGGATTTTCAAAGCCCTGGTTTGGCCACCATTGGCCAAGTAAGCAACATGGGGACACTTGTTAAATAGATGCCAGGGGCAGAGAGTTTTCCATGCCAGTAATTTTCTGGCACATAAGGTATTCAAAGTCGTATGCTATTAATAGTCAAAATGATCATGGTGGTCTTGTATGAGAAGCTGCCTACAACCTGGGTCCTCTCTCTCTCTCTCACACACACACACAAATTTTGTCTCTACACAGGCAAAACAAAAAACATAAAACTCCTAAAAAAAAATCTAAAAATAAATAAAATAAGACATCAACTTCAAAATGGAAAACACCACTATCACCCCCAAATCCTAAATGCAATAAAAGAATAATATCTCTTGAATTGTTCCTGAGAATTCACCTGATAGAAGCAAACTTGCTTTTTTATTCAAACCTTATTCAATCACAGATGTGGTCTCAAGACAAACAAATTCTATTTTTTCCGGAAATTTACATCATGTCAGTGAAACATTTTCCTGAAGACAGTAGAGCCTGCTTTCCATAGGTGTTATCATGTTTACTGTGCAAAATAACCACCTTTAAAAAAAAAAAGCTTGCAAACATGATTTAGAAGCTAACCACAAGGATTCTCAACCTTTGAATGCCTATGTCTTTATTTATTAATTTATGAAAATGCACGGGGAGGGCAGTATTAGTGACCATGGGAAATTTTAAGAAATTAAATAGACCTCTGGCTTGGTTCCCAGAAAAAAAAAGTCAGTCCCTGC
This sequence comes from Bos indicus x Bos taurus, assembly GCF_003369695.1. Classification (NCBI taxonomy): domain Eukaryota; kingdom Metazoa; phylum Chordata; class Mammalia; order Artiodactyla; family Bovidae; genus Bos; species Bos indicus x Bos taurus. The sequence goes on along the minus strand of NC_040097.1, from coordinate 29,219,302 downwards.
ACAGAAAACCAGGCGAAAGATAAAAAAGATTCCATTATATCTATAATACAATCTTCTTATGGCTTTAGTACAAGTTTCTTCTCTGCTAACAGAAGTCCCTGCAGAAGGTTTAAACAATCCCAACAATTTCATTATGTGAGCGTAGCTAAATCCAATAAAGTAAAAAGGCCTACAGAGCCTTCCCATATGCTCAATTCCAGACCTTTTCCTTCTCTGGGAGTCAGAGAACTCACTGGCTGGAAACTGATTCTCTCCCGATTGCCCAGAGCACAAATCTTGCTTTGTTGACATCAACGCGAGCTCTCCCGAGGACACACAAAGAAAAGAAGAAGCTATTAGAATTTCTCGTGACCCTGCTCCGAGCCAAATCCAGCTTGGCTTAAATGAATGAAAATGCTTGTTACGTGGCCCAAGAAGCTACTTTGTCCATTTGAAAATTAATTAGACCGTAGCTAGATGAACAACCGTAAGATGCTTTCACAATGTTCGTAGATGGATGACCTTGGCAGAGTTCCCGATTTTAACAAGTTTACCCTAAAGCAAAAACATGGCCTTTTGGCTGAGCTAGTGCCTACAATTATAATGCTTTCCTGAGTGGTAGCCAAGCGCTCAGCACAATCCCATCAAAAAAGGAAGTTAAGAAGAAAGCAGTTAAAACTTTCACATGCAGTTGTAATAGAAGATATTCTTGAAGGAAAGTTTATGTCTCTACAAGCCAATTTAGTTACCCATTTCACAGCTGGACTGGGAGAAAATGTTAAAATCTTGTACATACCATGATCCACTCTCAATTAAGACTCCTCGAGGGTAGAGATTCCGTTGCTCCTTGTGGTGCTTTAAGTACAGAGGGACCACAGGATTGGTGGATTGACTGAAAGAATAAAACACAGACCCACAAGTTAATATGTTTTTCAAACTTCGAGTTGAGGGTGTTCCTGAATGGCTACGGATCACCTTTGGGTGTAAGATTCTGATCCACTCCACTCACAAAGATAGTAACAGTTACTTTATAAAGTAATCTACATTGAGGAAGGTCTTTAATAAATATTAGGTATGACAATATAGAATAGCAAGGAGAGATAAGAAAGCCTTCCTCAGCGATCAAAGCAAAGAAATAGAGGAAAACAACAGAATGGGAAAGACTAGAGATCTCTTCAAGAAAATTAGAGATACCAAGGGAATATTTCATGCAAAGATGGGCTCAATAAAGGACAGAAATGGTATGCACCTAACAGAAACAGAAGGTATTAAGAAGAGGTGGCAAGAATACACAGAGGAACTGTACAAAAAAGATCTTCACAACCCAGATAATCATGATGGTGTGATCACTGACCTAGAGCCAGACATCCTGGAATGTGAAGTCAAGTGGGCCTTAGGAAGCATCACTAAGAACAAAGCTAGTGGAGGTGATGGAATTCCAGTTGAGCTATTTCAAATCCTAAAAGATGACGCTGTGAAAGTGCTACACTCAATATGCCAGCAAATTTGGAAAACTCAGCAGTGGCCACAGGACTGGAAAAGGTCAGTTTTTATTCCAATCCCAAAGAAAGGCAATGCCAAAGAATGCTCAAACTACCACACAATTGCACTCATCTCACATGCTAGTAAAGTAATGCTCAAAATTCTCCAAGCCAGGCTTCAGCAATACATGAATCTGAACTCCTGATGTTCAAGTTGGTTTTAGAAAAGGCAGAGGAACCAGAGATCAAATTGCCAACATCCTCTGGATCATTGAAAAAGCAAGAAAGTTCCAGAAAAACATCAATTTCTACTTTGACTATGCCAAAGCCTTTGACTGTGTGGATCACAATAAACTGTGGAAAATTCTTCAAGAGATGGGAATACCAAACCACCTGACCTGCCTCTTGAGAAACCTGTATGCAAGTCAGGAAGCAACAGAACTGGACATGGAACAACAGACTGGTTCCAAATAGGAAAAGGCTGTATATTGTCACCCTACTGATTTAACTTATATGCAAAGTACATCGTGAAAAACGCTGGGCTGGAAGAAGCACAAGCTGGAGTAAAGATTGCTGAGAGGATTATCAATAACTTCAGATATGCAGATGACACCACCCTTATGGCAGAAAGTGAAAACTAAAGAGCCTCTTGATGAAGATGAAAGAGGAGAGTGAAAAAGTTGGCTTAAAGCTCAACATTCAGAAAACTAAGATCATGGCATCCAGTCCCATCACTTCATGGCAAATATATGGGGAAACAGTGGAAACAGTGGCTGACCTTATTTTTTGGGGCTCCAAAATCACTGCAGATGGTGCTTGCAACCATGAAATTAAAAGACGCTTACTCCTTGGAAGGAAAGTTATGACTAACCTAGATAGCATATTGAAAAGCAGAGACATTACTTTGTCAACAAAGGTCCATCTCATCAAGGCTATGGTTTTTCCAGTAGCTGTGTATGGATGTGAGAGTTGGACTATAAAGAAAGCCAAGCACCGAAGGATTGATGCTTTTGAACCATGGTGTTGGAGAAGACTCTTGAGAGTCCCTTGGACTGCAAGGAGACCCAACCAGTCCATCCTAAAGGAGATCAATCCTGAGTGTTCATTGGAATGACTGATGTAGATGCTGAAACTCCAATACTTTGGCCACCTGACATGAAGAACTGACTCATTTGAAAAGACCCTGATGCTGGGAAAGATTGAAGGTGGGAGGAGAAGGGGACAACAGAGGATGAGATGGTTGGATGGCATCACCAACTCGATGGACATGGGTTTTGGTAAACTCTGGGAGTTGGTGATCAGAGAAGGCAATGGCACGCCACTCCAGTATTCTTGCCTGGAAAATCCCATGGGCGGAGGAGCCTGGTAGGCTGCAGTCCATGGGGTCACTAAGAGTCGGATATGACTGAGCAACTTCCCTTTCACTTTTCACTTTCATGCATTGGAGAAGGAAATGGCAACCCACTCCAGTGTTCTTGCCTGGAGAATCCCAGGGACGGGGGAGCCTGGTGGGTTGCCGTCTGTGGGGTCACACAGAGTCAGACATGACTGAAGTGACTTAGCAGCAGCAGCAGCAGCAGCAGCAGCAGCAGGGAGTTGGTGATGGACAGGGAGGCCTGGCATGCTGTGGTTCATGGGGTCACAAAGAGTTGGACACGACTGAGCGACTGAACTGTACTGAACTGATGACAGTATAACTGATGCTGAATTCTCTGCAACGCGGATTTGAGGACAGAGATTATATGAGGTGGACAAATTGTGTGGAAATAAAATTCCCCACTGTTCACAGAAGCAATATTTACAACAGTCAAGACATGGAAGCAACCTAAATATCCATCAACAAGATTGGATTAAGAAGATATGGTGCATATATACAATGGAATATTACTTTTCCATAAAAAGAGTATAATACTGCCATATGCAATAACATGGATACAGCTAGAGAATATTATGCTTAGTGAAATAAGTCAGAGAAAGGCAAATACTATACAGTATAACTTATATGTGGAATCTAAAATAATATAAATGAATGTATATACAAAACAGTAACAGACTTACAGAGTAAAAAATAAACTTGTTGTTACCAAAGGGAGGGAGAAATTAGAAGTATGGGATTAATAGACATAAACTACTATATAAAGTAGATAAGCAACAAGGATGTGATGTAAACCACAGGGAATTATACCCACTATATCACAATAAGCTATAATGGAATATCACCTGCAAAAATACTGAATCACTATGAAGTGCTTGTGAAACTAACACAATACTGTAAATCAACTATATTTCAATTTTTAAAAAAATTCCAGAAACTATAAAAATTACAGACATTTTGAAAAGTTTGCCCAAACCACCTTTTATTAATTCATTTATTTTTTATTGAAGGATAATTGCTTTACAGAATTTTGCTGTTTCTGTCAAACCTCAGCATGAATCAGCCATAGGTATACATATATCCCCTCCCTTTTGAAGCTCCCTCCCGTCTCCCTCCCTATCCTACCCCTCTAGGCTGGCAGAGCCCCTGTTTGAGTTTCCTGAGCCATACAGCAAATTCCCATTCTTTATTGATAAAAAGGCTCGAAAGTTGACTGCCCTCATGATAGCCGACTGGGACAAGAACAGACCTTTGACCCTGACGGAGCCAGTTCACTGGCCTATGCTGACCAATTACGTTCTTCCTCTGGCTTCACTCAATCTCCTGCGTGCATGGTTTCTCTTTCTGAGGCACACAGTGGAATATCTTCAGGCATAAAGATGATGAAACAGAGGCACAAGGTGGCCTGGGTGGAGGAGAATGGTTCAGGTGTCGAGAGAAGAACAGAGATAAGAGATCATGCCAGCTTTAGTTTCTTGAGATAGAGGAAAATTATAAAAACTTAAGAAAAAAAACAATGAAGCAGGCCACTAGACTCCTGAAGGAATCTTTCCTCTGGCTCACCCCCACGACGAATTTATATCGTTTAAGTGCACAAACAATTAAATGCACTGTTTGGGATTTTCCTAATGTAGCTCATTGTTGTAGGACAACTCTTCCTGCCCCCCCTAATTCCAGAGCTCTTCTGTGTCCTCTATGACTTAATAATTACCACCATCATCACTCTATTCACTCCCTCCAAAAGAAAGTTATGTAGATCTGGGCTCTGGAAAAATCTAATACATTCAGAAATCTTTAGGTTGTACAGTTCCACAGATATCAGGGAATGAGTGACTCTGGTAAAAGTGTGTTGAAATGCAAGTATTAGTCTCTGAATCGTGTTTGACCCTTTGCGACCCCATGCACTGTAATCTACCAGGCTCCAGCAATAATACTGAAGTGGGTAGACAGTTCCTTCTCCAGAGGATCTTCTTGACCCAGGGGTCAAACTCTGGTCTCCTGCATTGCAGTTGGATTCTTTACCATGTGAGTCACCAGGGAAGAGGGACATTAAATACTTCCTCTTGGTGCTCCCAAATTAGAGACTGAATAGAGTTAAAGACCCACTGAGTAGTTAGAAACATCACACTGTTTCCTTCCCCACGGGAGGAGGAAAGCCACTTGGCTTCTCCAGGATAATATTTCCTAAGTTAAACAGCAGGATTGGCCACTTTTACGTTATCACAGGAGGTTACCCTTGCTAGCAAGTGAGTAATTTGGCATCCTTAAGGCAAACTGACTACTCTGGATTTGCAGAGATGTCTTCTATCACTTCCCTGGTAGCTCAGACGCTAAAAAAAATCTGTCTGCAATGTAGGAGACCGGGATTCGATCCCAGGGTCGGGAAGATTCCCTGGAGAAAGAAAGGGCAACACACTTCAGTATTCTTGCCTGGAGAATTCCACAGACAGAGGAGCCTGGAGGGGTCACAGAGTCGGACACGACTGAACGACTAACACTTCACCTTCTTTCCTCTGTCACTTCAGGGAAGTCCCCTCATAGGCTCACGTGTGTCAGATTCTGCCCCCCTGCTTTCTGCCAATGGTTTGAGTGTTTCCACCCTCCACCCAAACAACCAAAACTCTCACAGAATATCCAACAAGTATTTAGAACTGTGGATGGCTTCAAGACTCTATGTTCTGTCTCTTTCTCTTCCATTTAGAGGGGAAGTGATCTACAGGATCACTTTCAAAAGGTGGACTGACCAACAAAGAACCCAGAGGAGGCAACACAGAGACCCCCAGGATGGCTAAAGTGGGTCCTGTAACAAGCTTGGAAGAATAAACAGAAAGCCTGGTCTGACAAATACGCAAACAGGCCCATCACAGGCAAAGTAAAATGTTGACTATAAAAGCACAAATCAGCAGTAATACTAACAGCAATTTCTATTTTCCCACGATGCTTCATAGTTCTCAAAGCACTTGGAATACCTTATCACAGCTAAATAGGCAGTTTGCTGTTATCAAACCCAGACTGCAGATGAACCAACCGATCCTCCAAGAGGTTAATCAACTTTGCCGGAAGCACAAGGTATACTTGTGGATAAGAGCACCTGCTGTAGAGACAAAGAGACTTGAGTTGGAATCTTGGTTCCCACTGTTTATTAGGTGCATGAGAAGACTGGGACAAGTAGTTAAATCTCGCCATACCTCAATTTATTTACCTGTAAAATTGAACCGACTTATGACAACTAAGCACTGTTCTAAAAGTTACATTACAGATACAATAAACATTCTCCCCAAACTCCTGTAAGATAGAAACCCCATTTTACAGTTAAGAAAACTGAGGCAAGTAAAAATTAAGTCACTTGCTTATGATTACACAGCTAGCAAGCTGCAGAAGTGGGAATCACGCCCAGGCCCAGCTTCTCATGATGATACACTACTGCTGTATGTCTTCCAAATCTCTCTCATTAGCTGGGTGAAAAGTTAATGGCCTCATAAGACTGCTGTGTATGGTGTAGCAAGAGTTCAAAACACGGCAGCCATTCGTTGCTTTTTTAAAAGAACTTCTCTTATTTCCTGTCTGTCACTATAGAATGGAGGCTCTTTAAGGGCTGCTGCTGCTACTGCTGCTAAGTCTCGTCAGTCGTGTCCGACTCTGTGCGACCCCATAGACGGCAGCCCACCAGGCTCCCCCGTCCCTGGGATTCTCCAGGCAAGAACACTGGAGTGGGTTGCCATTTCCTTCTCCAATGCATGAAAGTGAAAAGTGAAAGTGAAGTCACTTAGTCGTATCCGACTCTTAGTGACCCCATGGACTGCAGCCCACCAGGCTCCTCTGTCCATGGGATTCTCCAGGTGAGAGTACTGGAGTGGGGTGCCTTCTCCGTCTCTTAGGGCAGAGGTGTCCATTTTGTCCACCATGATGGCCCTAGAATATAGAACAGTGCTTGGCACAAGAGGGGCCTTGAAATTACTTTTCAAGTAAATGAAGAGTTGAAGGAATAAGGATCATATTCAGAGGTCTTTGGGGGAGTGGAATATGGAAGGAGCCAGAATAGAACATGAATTATTCTCTCTGAGCATATTTTCAAAAGTGGGTGCATTGTCAACATCTTTAAAGAAATACCATTAATATGAAAGTCAAGACTGATGAAAAGGCATCTTAGGAAACTGAGTGCAATACACAACTGAAACTTCAGAGGCCAGATCTTGAGATGGGCAGACAGGTAGGAGAGGGTTGTTTGGGGTACGCGTGCACTTGTCACCTGCTGGTGCTGCACACTCTACAGCCTCCTGCCTCCCCCCAAAACCTGGCTGTACCTTCTAGTCCAGCCACTACTCCCCAGAGTTTTGAATCTGGCTGTATCCCTGGACCCACTGAACCAACTGGGAAGCTGAATGGAACCTAAGCCTCCTGACTCCTATCTCAGTTGTCTATCACCCCTCATGACCTTATACACCCCCAAAGGATTCCATAAATGGACGAGGATCCAAATGAAAGAACTAGATTGAAGTTAGGCAGGAAAAGTGAGAGTGTCCTTTAAATGCCAATAGGCACTGCCTTGGGCATAACAAAGGAGTTAAAACATAATTAAGATCTGAAGACCGATTGCAGGAATGTGTATGATTATTTTTATTATTTTTCCTCTTTCTATCTTCGTGATAGGATGTGATCAACCTTGGCCATGCTCCGTTGCTTAGTAGCAGACAGTTAGAGTTTTAATTATATACTAAAATAAGCTAAAGAACAGAAAACTGCTTTATGTCTAATACATATATATCAAGAAAGGCATGTGACAGCATCTAAATTGCTTTAGTGCCTGATAAAGAGTGCCTCCGGTAGGGTTGTCATCAAAAGATCACAGACGGAGTAGGAAAGTATTATTAATAAAGCTGCTACTCTATTTATATGTCCTCCATTGTTTGTGATTCCTTGTTAGAAGCTAGAAATGAATTTTTATCTACCACTAATTTCATCAGAGTTTTTTTTTTTTTCCTAGTCAGAGGAAAAAAAAAAAAAAAAAAAACTTTTATCAATTGCACTGCCAACCGTAGTCCTCCAAATAGAATTCTTTTCACTCCTCCAGATCTTCAATTCCCAAAATATTATATCTCACAATAAAAAACTAAAGAATTAGTCCATTCATTCTTTCAATGTTCAACAAAGTCATGTTCCAGCAGCAAACCCCAGAGGCGTTCTTGGCCCTCACAGAGATTTAAGGGAAGGGGAAGATAATAAATAAGTAAAACAATGAAAAGATAATCACAGATTCTAACAAGGGCTATAAAAGAAATAAAAGTATATTACTTAGGATTATGTTTAGCTGCAAGTGACAGAAGATTCAAAATCATTTGGCTTTAACCAAGGCTGTGATTCAGCCCAGTATGTATTTAGGTAGTTACAACAATTTTTTAACATTGGCATGTATTCAGACTGATCAGTGTCTGATTCTCTTTGGTTGATTCAGATTCATATGCTGGACAAGTTGTATATTTGTTGACTATTGATTATGGTTTAAAGAGTTTTTTCTCTCTTTCTCTCATATTAAGGAAGGTTCTTCATAATGGGTAAGGCAGCTTCATGAATTCAGCAAGGACCCAGATTTTGTTGTTCACCATTTTCAGCACCTGGTTTAGAACTCATGGCTAAACAGCAGAACAATGACTGCTTGGGTTCCAGCCATTACATCTACATGAAGAACAAAAGTGAAAAGAGAGCCCTACCTCCACCACTTGAGGATAACTTAGTGTTTATCCCAATAACCAGAATATGGTTCATGGCTGCAAGGGAAGCTGGAATAGGTAGACTTCATTGTAGATAGGCAAATGCTCACCTAGATTTTAGGCAGGAATTCTACTGCTAAGAAAACAGGGAGGACTTCCCTGATGGGCTAGCTAGTGGTTAAGAATCCACTCGCCAGTGCTGGGGACATGAATTTGAACCCTCCTCCTGGCAGATTCCACATGCCCTGGGGCAACTAAGCCCATATGCTGAAACTACTGAGCCTGTGCCCCCTAGACCCCATGCTCTGCCACAAGAGAAGCCACCACAATGAGAGAAGTCTGCATATTTCAACTAGAAAGTAGCCCCTACTTGCCATAACTAGAGAAAGCCCACATGCAGCTACAAAGACTCAGTGCAGCCAAAAATCAATCAATTGCAAAAAAGAAAACAGGGAGCACAGAGGAAGACAGGTAAGTAGACATTGCCACGCAGAGTGATGTGACACAGGGTGACTGATGCACAGAGTGCTGCTTTCAACAGTGTAGTCAAACAGGGGAGTCAGGAGGCAACAGCTGAGCTGAAGCCTAGGGCATGCAAGTGACCCTGCCAAGTGCATCAGAGGCAAAGGACTCCAGGCAACAACAATGTCTTATTTCAAAACAGATCAATAGATTTTTACCTCATTTTATAAGTAATCTTATGCAACTACTACGTTTTCCTGAGCTGCCTGAAAATCCGTTTTCTTCCCTAATTCTTAGCTGTCCAAATCTCAAAGCACGTTACATGATAGCTGAGGTTATTGCAACAGACAACTACTGTCACCTGTAATTCTGAACCTGGGAGGAAGATAGCTGAGAAGATATTTAGCAGCAAAATACTACTTGATATATTATTTAGGGGTGCTTTAGCCAGGGTGGGCGTGCGGGGGCCAAGCCAAACAAAATGTGCATGTAGTATGTCTTAGAAACCACCATGAGTGGTGTAAATATCATGTTAGATTCAGACAAAGCCACTTACAAATTAGGGTATTAAATCACAACTCACATCACAATAACATGATTTGGTTTGGTGTTCACTGGAATAGAACTGATCGTATGGAACTAATGTGATGTTTTGTGCAACTGTCACATTCGTTATGCATTTGTTACGTGATTTTCGTGGGTGCCAGAATGTAATTCATTGGAATAAACAGAAAAGCCTCATGGCATGAAAGCCTAAAGCTATAAAGGGGAATCTGCCTTCCCATCCTATAATTAAGGTGATATCACACCCAGTGCATTTTCTTAATGAATATCTTATACCGACATCAAAGAGAAAAAAAGAAATTGGTGATAACTGTTTATTTCTGTAGATTTCATGTGAACAAAGATCATTATAAAGGCAATGAATTTCATCTAAATTTATCTTCCAATGGCACTTCCCAGGTGGCTCAGTGATAATGAATTCACCTGCCAGTGCAGGAGATATGGGTTCTATCCCTGGGTTGGGAAGATCCCCTGGAGCAGGAAATAGCAACCCACTCCAGTATTCTTGGGAAAATCCCATGGACAGAGGAGCCTGGTGGGCTACAGTCCATGGAGTTGCAAAAGAGTCAGTCATGACTTAGTGACTAAACAACATCTTCCAATGGCAAAGTGTTGCCTACTACAGAAAACAGAGATAGTGTGTATGGAGATGGATGCATATGGATGTGTGTGTTTTAAGACTTCTTCTTGAGTCTGCTGACCCATCCACAGAAGAGAGGAATTGCCATTATTACATGTTTGGAGGAAGAAGCTCTAAGAATATACTTTTTCTAAATTTACCAGATTCCCTACACATCTTTACATGTCTATGGAATCAAGAAATCATGTCTGTTCCAAAGCTGTGAGGATGCGAGGCTCATTTTCAAGAGCAAAGACTATGTCCTTTTTTACCTCTGTAACTTCAACACCTGACACAATGTTTGACATAGAGTGGTTGCTCAGTAAGGTTTAAATGAATGAATGGTAACTCTCCTTCACAATTTTCACATACTCTATAGCTCTTTTAAGTCCTTGCCAAAATCCAATCTGACAAAAATCCAATATATAATAAAATTCCAAGACCATGGAAATTAGAATTGATCATTGAGAAACCAATATCATATGGTATTCTATTGTACATATCCCCCTCCCTCTGGAAACCTATCTCAATTTGAAACAGTAAATGCACACAATGACCACACAGTACTGCAGTATACACATTTAGGTGTGGGAAAAAAAACAAAACTTGTATTTGTTTTTTTTCCCCCTAAAATTAGACTTCATTGCTAATTGGAGTTTCCCATCTCTTATTAAGGAGGTGGAAGGATAATCTTTGAAGTTGGGGGTTCCATTCCTTTTCTCAAAAGGTTTTGCCTCAGATTCGAGGGACTCTTTAGAAAAGAGGCATTAGGGTAAGCAAAGCTTCAGGTCCCCCATGCCACTGTCTCTGATCCTTGGCAATGGGCCCAAGCAGGTTACTGATGAGTCATCCCTCTCAGCCTTTGCTGTAAGGTCCTTCCCAACCGGTAGTTTTCTTCATTAATGCCAGGTGTTCCTATTGGGTGAGGTCCTTCCCAACCGGTAGTTTTCTTCATTAATGCCAGGTGTTCCTATTGGGTGATAATGCTGCCTAAAGGCCCTGCTGCTGCTGCTGCTGCTAAGTTGCTTCAGTCATGTCCGGCTCTGTGTGACCCCATAGATGGCAGCCCACCAGGCTCCCCTGTCCCTGGGATTCTCCAGGCAAGAACACTGGAGTGGGTTGCCATTTCCTTCTCCAATGCATGAAAGTGAAAAGTCAAAGTCAAGTCGCTCAGTCATGTCCGACTCTTTGCAACCACATGGACTGCAGCCTACCAGGCTCCTCCATCCATGGGATTTTCCACCTAAAGGCCCTACTCTACCTAAATGCTCCAGGATTCTTTTTGTCCTCTACAGAATGGCTTCATCTTTAGGAACTTACCTGGGAAGACCTTCCTGCCCTCTCTGCTCTCAGATCCCACAAAACTACCTGAGATTTTTGCCATCTCCCCAGGCTGTGGTCTAAGTAACACTGCACAAGACCTGTTTCCCTAGTGTGCACCAACACCTCTGCTCCCTGACCTTTTCTTCACCCCTAACTCGGGAATCCTTTTTGGAGTCCATGAGGAGAGTGAAAAAGTTGGCTTAAAACTCAACATTGAGACAACGAAGGTCATGGCATCTGGTCCCATCACTTCATGGCAAATAGATGGGGAAACAGTGGAAACAGTGTCAGACTTTACTTTTGGGGTCTCCAAAATCACTGCAGATGGTGACTGTAGCCATGAAATTAAAAGATGCTCACTCCTTGGAAGGAAAGTTATGACCAACCTAGATAGCATATTGAAAAGCAGAGACATTACTTTGCCAACAAAGGTCCGTCTAGTCAAGGCTATGGTTTTTCCAGTGGTCATGTATGGATGTGAGAGTTGGACTGTGAAGAAAGCTGAGTGCTGAAGAATTGATGCTTTTGAACTGTGGTGTTGGAGAAGACTCTTGAGAGTCCTTTGGACTGCAAGGAGATCCAACCAGTCCATTCTGAAGGAGATCAGCCCTGGGATTTCTTTGGAAGGAATGATGCTAAAGCTGAAACTCCAGTACTTTGGCCACCTCATGCGAAGAGTTGACTCATTGGAAAAGAGTCTGATGCTGAGAGGGATTGGGGGCAAGAGGAGAAGGGGATGACAGAGGATGAGATGGCTGGATGGCATCACCGACTAGATGGACGTGAGTCTGAGTGAACTCCGGGTGTTGGTGATGGACAGGGAGGCCTGGCGTGCTGCGATTCATGGGGTCGCAAAGAGTCGGACATGACTGAGCGACTGAACTGAACTGAAAAGAAATTTTTATATCCAAGTATTGTTTCTGTGCTGTGAAGTCTTTCCTATCTCACTATGAAGAGACTCCTCTGTTTTCCATTTTCTGAAGTAACTTCCCTCTGCAGGGTCCCTGAACACAGAATAATCAAGTTTCGTGAACTTGTGGAGACATAAAGGAGGAGGTTATAATATAGAGGGAACGCTTGGGTTAGTATGATATGAAAATATGATTCTACCCAGTAAGTTCTCTGTGGGGACATGGAACTGGAGCAAAGAAAGGAAGTGAGAGCCAGGGGATGGGGATGGGCAGTAACAGGAAATGCTGCCAGGGCTGTGGAAGCACCAAGTGAAGGTTAGCAGAGATGCCTCAGGGCCCAAATTCAAGGGGTTTAGGACTAGTTAAATCCTAATCCACGAAGACCCAGCAATCAAGGAAGACCTAGAAACCAGAAGGCAGAAGCACTCCGGTAACAAGTGCTTAATGACGAAACAGAGCCAAATTTATAAGAGGAAAGTTTTTTTTAAAAAAAAAGGAAAAAGACTTCAACTCTTTGACACTTCTCCCATCCAGAAGGGCATCCATGTCCCCTCCTCCTCCGAAATCAGAGAGGGCCAGTGATTGCTCTGATCAGTAGAGAAGCGGAAGTAATGCCTTCGGACCTGTGAAGCCAGGTCTTAAAGCCATGCAGCTGCCGTCTGGGTTTTGTGAAACACCGGCTCTTGGCTTCCTTCCTCTCAGACACCAGCCACCAAGCTAAGCAAAACCCAAGCCACATGGAAAGCCCACGTGTGGGCACTGTGGTCAACAGCCTCAGTCGAGCCAAGTTTTTGAATCATCTCGGCTCGGGCGCCAGACTTGGGAGCCAAGAAACCTCTGGAGGAGTCTAGCCCTCAGCTGCTGCGTCATGGCCAGCTGTCGACATCCTCCCAGCTGCGGCCCCAGACATCATGGAGCAGAGATAACACCAACCATGCCAGCTAGGTCCTGTCCAAGTTCCTGACCCGCAGAAGCCATGAGTATAATAGCATGTCTTTTGTTTTATGCCATGATTTCAGGTGGGTTTGTTATGCAACAAAAGATAAGTAGAAGAGTTGGGAAACAGAAACGAGAAAAGCAAGGCAGTGGGCTGGAGCTGCTCATTGCTAGATTGGAAGGTTGGTCCAAGAAAAAAATTAGCCTCTAGTACACAGTAAGAGCTGACATCTGAACGTTAGTCTGTGATAAGTGTTTCTGACATGTATTCATTAATTTAGCCTCACCACTGTCTGAGGTAAGGAATATTATTTATGGACATTTTACAGTCAAAGAAAGATAGGTAGAGACATGTTAGATTTCTGGCCCAAGGTTATACGATTTTTTGTGGAGAGTATTGAAATCAAATCCACTGGTGTGGCTTGTGTGGAACTTATGTGGTCATGCAGAAAACCGCAAACCTATTTGAGAAGATTCCGTTAGCATTTTTAACAAAAGAAAACGAACAACTGGTCTTTTCCCTCAAGGAATTCTACTTGAAAGATAACAAGAGAAAAGAAGTTGGATGTTTTTACACTATTTCAGCTCCAAAACTTTGGCCACTTGATGCGAAGGGATAACCCATTGGAAAAGGCCCTGATGCTGGGTAAGATTGAAGGCAAAAAGAGAAGAGGGTAGCAGAGAATGACATGGTGAGATAGTATCACCAACTCAATAGACATGAATTTGAGCAAACTCCAGGAGATAGTGAAGAACAGGGAAGCTTGGTATGCTGCAAGTCCATGGGGTCGCAAAGAGTCAGACACAACTTAGTGACTGAACAATAACAACCACTCCAAACACTATTTATGGCTAAATGCAGTTTGGGTTTTATAGATACTAAGATATATTGGCTAATAATAAAGTTATTTTATATGGAGAAAAGACAACTATTGTTTAAAAAAAAAAAACATTAGTAGAAACACAACTGGAGAAAAAATAACAATAACCATCAAGTGTTGTTAAACGTGGAAATAACTGGTTTTTATATTTTCTCTTATTAATCTTCACTCTAGCCCTCTGAGATGGTCTTAAATTATTTGCCTGAGAAGCTATTACATATCCCATACCCTTAAAAACTGATGACAAAAATGGCATTTTAGGCTTCTTTCCCCACAGTGCATACCATTTATAGTTTCACTGTATAATTTTTGATTTTTGGCAATGCGTATATAGATAAAATGTTCTCTTTTCAGGGGTTCTTCATCTCAAACTAGATATGATTAAATAAAAAGTTCAGGGGGCAACAGAAGAAATAAATACCCAAGGCTGTTATCGAGTCTTGTATAATAATCCCGATAAAGAGATTAAATCTGCCAATGGTTTTCACTAACCAAAGTAAGATAGACCTCCCATGTTTTGGTTTACACTCCTTTTTTCTTCCTTCTGTTACAAAAGAATAACTATATCTCATAAGCCTTGTTTAGGAAACACACAAAAATCCTTAGATGGCTTTTAAATTCTAATTCAACTATCCTCATCCAAGCTACAAAGAGAAACTTACATCTGTTTTTGCTTAGGTAGAAAAAAAAAAAAATGCACTACATTATTTGAGTAGTAGGCCAGTAAAACATAGTGAAAATCCTCAAGCAATGTCATTAAAGAAAAGGATGAAGAGGAAGAGCAGGGGGGAAAAGAAGGAAGAGGAGGAGAAACATTGCTTCCTTTCAATAAGCATATAGTATGTTTTCGAGCACAGCCAAGTAATAACAAAAGATTTCAGACTACAGACTTTAGATGAGTCCCTTTTTTTTTTTCACATACAGTCTGGATATGAGAGGTGCAGGGCTGGAGGGCAGCCGTGCTACAGTCAACGTCAGGCAGCTGTCTCCTGGTTCCAAGCAGCTGTTTCAGCTCTCCCTCTTTTCCAGCCCATAAGAAGTAAGACATAGAGGGCCGCTCACATCCTGTTATCCAGAATTCAATGGCATGGTCTCATCTAGTTGCAAGGGAGGCTGGAAAAAAAGGAAGTGAGCAATGTGGCCATGTGCTGAGCTAAAATTCAGAGCATTCTACATTAAAAGGAAGAAGAGAAAATAGGGACAATTATCCATCTAAATCATAGACCAGAGACTGGAAAATTATGGCCTGAATCTGACTTACCACCTGCTTCTGAACAGCCTGTGAGGTGACTGGCTTTTACAAATGAAGATTTACAATCAATTTGATCAACATTTACAATCAATTTAGTTAGTGTTAGGAAACACTAACTTCAAACTCCAACTAAGCCAAAAGTTGTTCCCCTCAAAAGAGAATTCTTTTCTTTTCATGAGTAGATCTGAGCCACAAACACAGTACTCAATTGTTACTACTATACTTTGAGGCTCACCAAAGAAACATTTGTGGTAATTTGTTTTCTCTCTTCTTATACAAGTAGTGACATACTTTCCTTGATTTTGCCTCTTGACTTACAAAGTCCACAGCATTAAATATCAGGCCCTTAAAAAAAAAAAAAAAACTTTGTTGACCCCGGTCACCGTCTGAGCTGGACTAAATTTGTGGAATTCCTGCAAAGCACAGAAAGAACGGCTTACCAGCGGCAGAGCAAAACAGAACCCCATGACCCCAAGGAGTCTGGCCTGTGTTTCTAATCATAGTAAAACCTCTTTAACCAGGTCAGCAATCCAGGGACTTCTATAAGCCAAAGTCCAACGGTGCGGGGGAAGGAAGCTAGGAGAGAAAAAAAGTTTCTGCAGAGCCCAAATGAAAGCAATGAAGTTCATGCACTGCACATGCGGAGAACACCCAGATCTTCACATTTCACGTGTGTCTTCCTCATACAAGACACACTTCTGTATACTGATAGTAACTCAAGTGGATTAGCAGTTCATCTGAGCCCACTGCAGAGTTTTAGCAGCAAATTTGAAGGGCTGGGGAAGAAAGAAGATGAGGTAAGAGCACTGCTCTCTCAGGCCTCTTCATTTAAAGACTGCAAGCTCCATTCCATCTCTGAAGCCCCAAAGGACACCACTATATCACAGCTCAAGGAAGTATTGACCTTAAAGCTGGCCTGTGCCATCAAGCACAGGTTAACATTACATTCCTTATGTTCTGTTTCAAGAGATAGAGAATAATAAAAATGATGGACTTTCCTACTGGTCCAATAGTTAAGAATCGGTCTGCCAATGCAGGAGACAAGAGTTCTACCCCTGGTCCGGGAAGAACCTACAAGATGCAGAGCAACTAAAGCCTGGTGTGCCACAACTACTGAGCCTGCACTCTAGGGATGGAACTGAGCCGTGGCGTCCGCAAGCCGCAGCAACGAGGAGCATGCGCATTGAAAGGAGGAGAAGCCCCACCTTAGCCAGGACTAGACAAAGCCCGCCCAGCAACCGAGACCTAGCGCAACCCCACATAATAAATACATAAAACACTGAAGAGAAATTTTGGCCAGTTACAGAGACTGGTTATCTAGAACCAATTCATAAGCGGCTTTTCTTCTTCCAAGAACTCACGTAAATAAAACATGGTTATACTTATAAGGGCTTCTCGGGTAGCTCAGCTGATAAAGAATCCACCTGCAATGTGGGTGACCTGGGTTTGATCCCTGGATTGGGAGGGCCCCCCCCCTGGAGAAGGGAATGACAACCCACTCCAGTATTCTTGCCTGGAGAATTCCATGAACAGAGGAGCCTGGCAGGCTACAGTCCACCAGGTCACAAAGAGACACGACTGATGCGACTTAGCACAGCACAGTACCATGTGCTTACAAACAGGTATTTCCACAATCCTAGATAACAGGTAATTTTAACCTATAACTTTCCCCCAATGTTTTGTTTTTCATTTTAAATAAGGCTGTATTTTTATTGGCAGTATTATGGCAAGACTTTCCAGTCCTGGTCTACTAGTCGCAAATGATTACTTTATACACAAGTGACAGCAAATAAGTTCAAATTGCTTTAAGAGGGGAAAGAGGAAGGTGAGGAGAGGGAGCAGAGAGGCAGGGGGTGAAGGGGGAAGAAGGAGAAGAGGAGGAAGAAAAAACGGAAGGAAATGGGGTGTTAAGAAAACACAAGTGGAGCTTACTTTATGTCAAGTGGTCAATACTCTCTTCTCTGAGGAGGTAAATTTTAATCTGAAACGTAAATGATAAGGAGCCAATTGTTGGAAAAGCAAACACTAATGGTCACAGGCAGAAAGGACATCTGAACAGGAGGACCACCTTTCAGCTTGCAGGGCTGCCCGTTTCCACTCGAGCCGGGCCGAGTCAACCTGACTCAGGCAGGAAGTATGCGGCCTGCCTATGCCCCATCCCTGCCAACAGTGATTGGTCCAGGAATATGCCTACTGGCCTAATCAGGCCAAGGAGACTCTGGAAGGATGGAAATGCCTTTTCCAGGCTGGATGATAAACAAGCAAGAGTGGTCTGGGGCCACTGGTCATTTTGCGACCTCACAGGGGAAGTCTAGGTAAGAATGAAGGCCAAGAACAGAGAGCAGAAACATGAAAGACAGGGAGCTACTGACGCAGAGGTTTCATTTGGGCATCTGAAGTCACTACTGCAAGTTTCACTCCTGGAGTTTTTCTATATGAATCAGTAAAACCTCTCTTTCAGTTTAACCCAGTGGATTTTGGCTTCTGTCACATGTAACTGAAAGCAACATGACAACACAGTGGGCTTTGGAAATGACAGAAGTAAGAGCCCCTGTGTATTTAGAGGACTGTATACTTCATGAGTCCTCTGGACATCTTATTGAAAAGTTTGGATATCCATCTTGATATCCATCTTAGGATATCCATCTGGCAGAGGATTACATGGTGGTGGTGGCTGGGGCTAGGGGACTGGAAAATAATTTATGAAAACCTAGCCATGAATGATGAAGAGGAGGGAGACACAGATATAGGAATTCAATACCTTCCTTCTCTCCCTTTGCCTCATACTGTGGTTAAGGTAGAGGGAAGAAAAGTCCTAAACTGATACATCTGGGAGTAGCAAGAGTTTGGAAAAGGTAGAGCTTGCCCAATCCCCTCCAAAGGTACAGTGATGAGTATCTATTGTTCTGCCCGCCTGAAGTCCTCTCTGCCGTATTTGTGGAGCAGCATCATCATCTGGAATCTGGGTGAATCTCACCACCCTTTCTCTTGGTTTACAGTTTAGGTGCTGATCACTGAATCTACTGGAGTGGACCCACATGACCCAGACCTGGCCATTTGGCATGTTCCACCACATTCCATGGTGGTCATGCTCAAGTAGGCCTCTTCAGAACTAATTCAGGGACTTGGCCTTAGCAACAGGGAAGAGGTGCCGGCTTTCAGTTGGACCTTGGAACTACCAGAGGAGTCCTCATGGAGAAGATTCACCTGCAGAGGAGGGCAGAGTCAAGAAAACTATAGAGGGCCTTCCCTAGTAGTTAAGACACCGTGCTTTCACTCCAGAGGCATGAATTTGATCCCTGGTCAGGGCACGAAGATCATTCATGCCATACTGCACAGCCAAAAAATAGAGAACAAATACAAAAGCACAAAAAACTACAGAGAGGCAGAGGGAATGCCTTGTTTAAGCCCTTGAACTCTGGCACACAGGAAATTACAATCACCATTTACTTTTTGGTGATGTGAGCCAATAAATTCCTTTCCCATTGGATAGGAATTCCTCTGTTCACCATTTATCCCCAAGCAAAGAACGGAAACTGAAGAATATGAGTGAAATAAATTTCCAATCTCATTTGTAAGGAGTGGAAAAGATGTGTTAATGTGTTTTCCATCAGACTTTGTAATACTGGGACTTCAGGTACCTGATGATTAGCCTAGATTTTCTGGGTTAGCCTATAACCAATTAGTAATTGACACTTTGAGATTTAACCTACAAGATTTGGGGCTTCCCAGGTGGCCCCAGTGGTAAAGAACCTGCCTGCCAATGCAGGAGATGAGATGCAGGTTTGATCCCTGGTTCGGGAAGATCCCCTGGTGGAGGGCATGGCAACCCACTCCAGTATTCTTGTCTGTAGAATTCATGTACAGAGGCTGGTGGGCTACGGTCCATAGGGTCTCAAAGAGTCGAACATGACTGAAGTGACTTAGCACACACACACAGGATTTGCCTACATTAAAAAAAGAAATCATTCACAAGACTGTAAATTCTGAATTCTTCCTAACTTCCCTCCACCAAAAAACCAATGAGCAGGACCTAAAGTTATAAACCAATTGCACTGTGACCAAGACCTCCACCCTCCTTCCCAATTTATCAGGTGTCTCTATTTAAAGGAGTAAGAAACATGCTTTTTTAAAACCACTTATAGCAAGGGTATACTGAATATGAGCATAACCAGAATTTACATATTCACTAAAAATCAAAACACAAATTACTTTTTGAATCCAAGAATAATGATATCTGAATGGCAACAGATTCCTTAACCAGAATTTTATATTTTCATTGGAAATGAAAACCTAAGATAAAATGCTTACTCATGAATAATAATATTTTAATAACAGCATTTTCATCCTACAGAACGATAAACAAATGTAAACACACTTACCTTAGAAAAACAGAAGAAATTTTCCTTATCAACTCCATAGAATTTCTTCAAAATCTCCAGAATCTTCCAAATGACATTCTTTGGAACTATTAACAAGTACTTTATACACATACACACATACACAGTCAAAAAGATTAGGAGACATTACATACTATTTCCAGGCCTGAAAACCCTCATGCACATTTTCATATTTCAGAATGTGAAAAGTCTTGCAGTAGATAACTATTATAATTGGATTAACATGGTATTGCCCAAAGTGAACTTTCTGAAAATTAACTATAGCATTTTGCTTCCTCCCCCCACCTCCAAACCCCTATTCCCCAAAGCAACTTTTGGAACAGCTTGTGGAATGAGTTCCATAAAGCAAAGTTTGGGAAACACTAGTTTACTGGCTTCTATCTACACAGATTTTGCTGTCTGAATAATATGTAAGGAACTTTGAGTGACAATTGCACCCATTTGGTTATAACTTTAGCTGACTCCATAATTAGAAATTTAAAATGCAAATTTTTCAAAAGCAAACTGCCTTTACCATTTAGACATGTTGCTGAGATTTATTTGGATTTGGGTACAGTCATATTACTTTCCAGTGTATCTGGTAGAGGTAATAGGCTCCAAAGATCTATAAATATTGAACACAAATAAGATTAGCCATGTCTAAATTTCATATATAAACAAGTCTGACAATTTTAATATGGTAAATGTACTCTGTACTTGGTGGGATGGGGGAGGTGCATGCCTCTGGGGAAAACTGGGGATGGAATGGAAGCTTCTTCATTTATATTCTGCACAAGCTGTATATGACAGAGATTCATGTTAGCATGGGTGAGGACACGAAACCATGGCTATTGGGCTTCCGAGGTGGCAGCAGAGAATTAAGACATCATTGCCATCTCTCTCTAAATATAATGAAAATCTAACTTTACAACACCCCTCTTAAATGAGCTTTCCTCATGCTACTCGGCTATGCATTAAATCTTGGCATACACAAAAAAATAAAAACACAGTGCTTCTAAAGGTTCATTTATGTTGGCTGGATTAGGAAGATTAACTCCTCAGATGGCGTTCTAAAGAAGTCATCAAATGTAAGGATAATTGAAAATAAAAACCTGAAAAACATTTACATACTGATAGACAAGTGAACAGATAGGATATAGACAAGATACCTTTCTTTAGATACATAACACCGGTGTGTATCATAAAGGATGAAAAAAATAATTCTCTAAGGAATACAATAGAGATTCCAGTTTCAACAAGGTAGATTTTCTGGAAATAGCATTTCTCACAGCAGAGGCATATGTGCAGAGCAGAAAGGTTTAAAACAAGTTAAATTTTCGGTCATTTGTGCTGAAGATGTTGTTACAACATAGTAAACTGGATTTATTGGTAGTGCTCTAAAATATTTTAATCCTGGATCCTAGAGACAATAATGTCCTCTTCTCCAAAGTAGCCTGTGGGTTCCGTCACCTTGCCAATTCACACAAACATCTGCCATATACTAAAATATAGAGTTTCTCAAAATGTGCATGCTTCTGTTGACACATATGATGATTTTAGGTGACCCGGGAGTATTCTTCTATTTTAATCATGAAAGTGGTTATGATGATAATACACAAATAGCTATACATATTGAGCATTTACTATGTGCTGCCAAGCAAAAATTATAGCTCAATGATTTGAATACTCTTCACAAGACCACTTTGTGGTAGCTGCTTTTATTATTTCCAATGAACAGAAAGAAAATGGAGGCACAGAGAAGCTAAGTAAATGGCTCAAAATCACACAGCTGGAAACGGGCAGAGATAAGATTCCAAATGAGTACATTTAGCTGAAGTCTATGCTTTGCCATTTCATGGATCAATCTACTTGCTTTTTAAGTGGGTTTGCTGAATAAAGATTTAAGAAAGGTAAGTCTTTGGATATGCAATACAATCATACAAGCTGTAGGCAAATGCCTGATGTTAAGATAATAATTTGGGGTAGGGAGGGGCGCGCAGAGATAGAGATTGAGGATCCTTATACATTATGAAGTGAGTGTGTGGACAGGTCAGAAATTTGGGTTAAAGTCCGGGTACAGACTCCCTGAGGTGAAAAGCCCCAACTTTCAACTTACCTGCTTTCACTGTGCTCCAGAAAATTCTCTTGTTCAGATAGGAAATCTTCCTACTTTACGCATTTTTTAAGACATCATACAATCACATGTCTATGGAAAATATAAATGATTCAACTAACTCTGAAAAAGAAAAGGCTCGATTATTGTATATTACAATTTAAGGGGGAAAAGAAAAATCAAGCTTAAGAAAAAGCTGACAATCAAATTAGAAACATTATGGGAAGTTTCTTGCTCATTTTCTCCAGAGGTTAAACCAGATGATTTTTTTTTAAAGGGCAGAAGTTTAAGGTCTAGCTAGGGAATAGAGACATGTTTTGTCTGACACTTCCCAATTCAAATTCAACATTTATCAAGTGATTATTAAGTACTTAAAAAAAAAAAGCCAGCCAGGAGGTGGCAACCTGGGTATACTAAGCTTTCATTATCACAAATTTGTATTTTAAAAACCCAATACCTTTTTTGTAAATATGCAAGAGTTTCTCTGACAATTTCTCTCTTTGTAAAGCCACCTTTCACTGAAACATTTAAAATAAGCTCCTGTATCTAAATGAACTCTTGGCATTTGGGACTTTAAAAACTCCCCAAATTCAGGATGGGGGAAAAAAACTGGATAATTACAGTTCATCTGAGTGCAAGTCATAAAGTAATCAAAAAGTAGTATCTTAGAGTGGTATTTAAAATAATTTTTTAAAAAGGTACTTACCAGCATTTAAAAATTTTTCATGCAATTTGTTAGTCATTAAGTCCGAAGAACTTGTGCACTATTTTTTTGATAAGGCAAACAATATTCAAAATTCACATTAACCAAACACAACTGGCCACCACTATGTGAAAAACCAAATGCTTTAATGAGGCTATCAAGAACAACAGTTCAATTATTTCATTGGATACATTAATATTGATCCATAATATACAGTGCTATGGACCATACAGAAATTATTGCTGCATCCAACAGCAGGTGACTAGTATGAACATTACAGTACCAAGCGTCCGCAAGAGACAGTCATTTGTCATTTATTTTTTCAAGAAATAGGGTTTTTTTTTAATATACTGTTATCAACATCAACTTTCCCCAGTGCATTTTTAAAAAAGATTAATAAGTGCATTCCTTTGTGCTTTATTTTATATCTTTTAACTTCCTATGTATTTATTTGTTCTTATTGCTTTAATATTTTAAAACAACCAGAAAGAACTCTGTCATCCTATGTATGACCAGGTTGGTTGTATGGTTTTTTGGCAAAGTCAGAAGGTTTGGTATTTCCATTGCCATACTCAAAGGCAGGTGTACAAGTTTGGCATTTTGGTTACTCCATACGGAGGCCCAACCCCGAGTCACAATTGTGCACTCAGGGATGGGGGGAGTGGTGTGGACCATTCTCCTTGTCACAAACAGTGAACCCAAACCACCACCTCTTGGCTTAGCTAGTCCCTAAAACATATGCACACTCTATTTGGCAAAAAAGAAATAAATAAAACCACCCCCAAGGTTGCAGCATTCTCCTGAGCTTGCTCACCTGTCCCCTCCCAGAAACTGTCTGTTAAGAAGGGGATGGAGAAACAGGCGATGGTGAGCTCAGGAGCTGCGAGTGTCAGGGCAGTGGTGCAACATGCCATGCTTTCTTTCAACAAAGCTTTCCAAAAGTTGGCTTAACCCTGGCCAAATTCCCTGGGCCATGGGTGAGTCAACCTTACTCTATTTTTAAGAACTCTCACGATCAGCTAAGGAAAACTAGCATCATACCATTGCAATCTTTGACTTTTGCACCCAGCTCCCCTCCCCCCATATAAATATGAAGAGAAAAAATAGACAATGCTATGATTGTATCAATGAACACTATGGTACAATTAGCTGTTCATGCAGATTTGCATCACTATTCTAGGAAAAGAGCTATACAATTAAGAGGGGTTGAAAGAATGGGAACTAATTTTCCCTACCCCCTTGAGTCATAAAGCTATAAAACTGATAGCATCATCAATGTTTCCAAGGATTCTCATTGCCCAACGTGCATGGGAACTATGCAGTTGATTATTTTCATGTAAGCCATCCATTCATATGTCTGACAATCACTCCTTCCCCCTGAATCCTCCAATACCCATCACCAATTCACATTTGACATTTAAACTGTTTCTCTTAAAAAACAAAAACAAAAAAACCCTCCTGAATAAGGTTTCCTGATGAAAGAAGTTGGCACTCTGTCACTAAAATATATTCCATATTAAAAATATCTGAAGGAAAACTGGAAGCTCTTCTATTGTCTACATAGGCACCATGCTACACGTCCCTCTTGATTATAGATACCATCTTGAAACTTTCTCCTACATTACAGTTCAGTCAGTGCTAGAGACTACTGCTATATTTAAGGCACTTCATTCTGAATGGATATGCTTTATGCCACTTGCTATTCAATCGTAGGCTGCTACTGAGAAATTCCATTCAACAGCCTGCCTCTTAACACCATATGTCATCTGTAGAAAACATCTAGGCCTGATAGAATATATGTAACACTACTGTTATTGCATAGGACTATACAAGTAGATAGTGCACTGAAACTAACTTTACAACATTGCTGTTTGTTAAAACATTGTTATCAAGTAACAGTAATTGGCCAATACAGTATTTCTCTCTTTAAAAAAACATTCAGGTTTGCTGAAATAAACCCCAATTTAAATTACCATAACAGGCATATTAACGCTATGGTTATCATTCTCCAAGAATATTGCTAGTTTTATATCACTAAAAATAAATATGTAAGTTGTTTCTCTTTTGAAAGCCAGTTTTAGCCTATTTATACTACACCTTAAATGTGTGGAAAAACAGTTCTGAGTGAGACTGTAATATACAAAATATTCACAAAGCTCTCTTTAAATGCAAGACCTTGCATAAAAGTTTTCTTTCACGTGTGTACAAAGAATGCAGAAAACCACTAGTGAGTTGTAAAAATATTGAAAACTTGCCATTTTAAGATGTATTTTCTTACAAATTAATACAAACATAATGAAAATAACAATGATAATAAAGAATCTGTACAAATCAAATGAACAGTAAAACATAATTTAAAAATAAAAATAGTAAAGCCAATTAGAAATGTGCCCAGTTTGGTTTTCTTATCAAAAGTGAAATTGAGGAAAAAAAAAAAAAACAACTTTCAGTGCTCCTCAATATTTTGCTTTGAGAGGACATTAATGTCCATTTCAAAATAAAATATATCTCATGAAAAATTGGATCACATTCATTGATGAGGAAAACTGTAACAGAGCACAGAGTGAAGAGCAAGATGAGACTCCATGTTTCAGAGCCTTGGCCTATATCTCCTTTCAATCCAGTTGCACCTAAGGTATTGGTTGTTTTCTAACCAGACAATCCACATGAAAATGGCTGCATTTTTTTTTCTTTTACAGAATACAGTTTTTCTTTAAAGAATTTGCAGTATAAAGACTAAATGATGCTAAAAGGGTACTGTATCTTTAAGGCAGTACCAATGAATCGATACATTTACAAAATGGAAAAAGGTTAGTATGGATTCCTTTTTTCTTCTTTTTTTCCCCACCCCTCTCCTCTCTGTCTCTCTCTGTCTCTCTCTCTCTCTCTCTCCCTTTCACTCTCTTTCTTGTTTGGTTGCTTTACATTCTTTTAGTTAAACTTTACACTTCATTTCCAAGGAAGTTGCAGGCATACAGATAGCAAACCAAGTTTCCCCTGAATAAAAACGGACAGAAATTTTTCTGACGCCAAAATCCTCTTGCTCTGAAAGCTAAAGTCTGGGTGTATTCAGTTCACAGATACTGTACACTACCGTACAATACTTTGGAGGCATTTGTAGTTGTAAAATAGAATATACAAGTCTGTTTCACAAAATTCTAAAAATAAAATATATCCTGGGCTATTGATAAAGCATGAAAAAAAATTTTTTTTTCATATTAAAAGAAAATGATCAAGAAAACCCCTTTCAGGTAAATTATTAAATCTGCTGATCAAGAAAGGAAGCAGTTTGTGAGAAAGCAGAGCAGGGAGAATTTGCTAGCAAGCGTGTTCGGTTTCTTCCATGCTCATACTGCTCCTTCGGCTGCTGGTTTTGGATGCTCCGGGGGACACCGAGGAAAGAAGTGGATCAGTTATGCCAACGGGAGAAAGGGTATCGTCCATGAGGATGTCTTCCAGTTTGGACCCCATTTTTGCAGGGACGCTGTAGGCTTGGCTGCTCTCGGTCCCAGCTCCGAGGCTGTTGTTGAAGGTGATGGTGCCGTCTGTGAGATCCAGGGTTGTTGTACACGTGAGGTCTGCGTGATGCTGGAGGAGGTCTTGGTTGCAGTTCTCAAGAGCGGGTTCCTGCTTGATGATCCGACTCACCAGATCTGGAGAGCAGAGACCCGTGGATGGGATAAGGGAAAGTCCGTGAGCTCGAGCCTGCATTTCAAGTTCCTAAAAGGAAAACAGAAATCAGACACTTAACAAGGTGGTGCACAGGGGATTTTAGGACAGTGAATATTGAACATGATATTATAATATATTATAATGATGGTTATCTGTCACTATGCACTTGTCCAAACTCAAAGGATGTGTATCGCTAACAGTCAATCCTTAGGTCAAGTAGTGATAATGCTGTGTCAGTGCAGATTCATCCACTGTTAGAATGTCTCACTCTGGTGGGGGGTATTAATATCAGGGGAAGCTATATATATGCAGGAGTAGGAGGTATATAAGCAGAGACATTACTTTGCCAACAAAGGTCCGTCTAGTCAAGGCTATGGTTTGTCCTGTGGTCATGTATGGATGTGAGAGTTGGACTATGAAGAAGGCTGAGCGCCGAAGAATTGATGCTTTTGAACTCTGGTGTTGGAGAAGATTCTTGCGAGTCCCTTGGACTGCAAGAAGATCCAACCAGTCCATTCTGAAGGAGATCAGCCCTGGGATTTCTTTGGAAGGAATGATGCTAAAGCTGAAGCTCCAGTACTTCGGCCACCTCATGTGAAGAGTTGACTCATTGGAAAAGACTGATGCTGGGAGGGATTGGGGGCAGGAGGAGAAGGGGACGACAGAGGATGAGATGGCTGGATGGCATCACTGACTAGATGCACGTGAGTCTGAGTGAACTCCGGGAGTTGGTGATGGACAGGGAGGCCTGGCGTGCTGCGATTCATGCGGTTGCAAAGAGTCGGACACGACTGAGCGACTGAACTGAACTGAACAGTGTTTCCATCATATCATATCAACACAGAGCCAGGTCTCAGATGGTTACTGTGACTAAAAAGGAAAACAAACAAAAAAACCAAGTCCTGCATGAAAATATATGTGGAATGGGAAAGAGGGTAACAGTGTCCAAAATGACTCCAAGGCTGGAGAAGCCTGCCCCAACAGGCACACACATCTCACTGGTAGTAACATGGTTATTTAAAAATAAAATGAAAATATGATTTTTCTTTCAATTTATACATTTTATCTTCTCAAATGGTTACTAAATTGTTAAAACCTAACAAGGAAATGGTAGGTATTTCTTTGGCTTAAGGTGCAATGAAAAAGTTACTTGTGATAGTAAGGGCACTGGGAACAAATAGAATAATATTTGGATAATAATAGCAGAAGTTATGACAGTTCCATATAAGTAACTAAAGTCACATCATTTAACCCATCTCATCAAGGCAAAGGGAGTTATTTTAATTCCACAAGAAAGTTCTTATGTGTAAGAGGAACAATCTCTTCCTACAACCTTTTCACATCCTTCCTACTATAGACTGAATTGTGTCCCCTCCCCAAAATGACTGTAGAAGAAAATGGCAACCCAATGCAGTATTCCTGCCTGGAAAATCCAATGGACAGACGAGTCTGGTGGGCTCAGGGGGTCACAGTCCATGAGGTCGAAAAAGAGTCGGACATGACTTAGCGACTGAAAAACAATCACCCTCAAGTCATACATAGTGTCTTTAAAGAGGTGATTAAGTTAAAATGAGATCCTTAGGGTGGGTGCTCATCTAATTTGCATGAGGCGCTGCAAGGACACAGAGACACAACTAGGGAAAGCCTTTCAAACAAGCTCCTTCCTGTCTCCCTTCCTGAGTATCCTTAAGTGAAATTCCCTCAGTCGTGTCCAACTCTTAGCGACCCCGTGGACTATACAGTCCATGGGATTCTCCAGGCCACAATACTGGAGTGAGTAGCGTTTCCCTTCTCCAGGGGATCTTCCCAACCCAGGAATCAAATCCAGGTCTCCCACATGGCAGGCAGATTCTTTACCAGCTGAGCCACAAGGGAAGCCCAAGATACAAGAGTATCCTTAGATCCTCCGTAAATGAACCATATAGACGACAACTGACCCCAAAGAACATTTGCTCCTATGTGCCAATGCTATCTTCCTATGTTTTATGATACCACAAAAATAATAGACTATGTATCTGAAGCAAGTCACCTTGCATCAGGAGAGAAGGCAAAGGACACAACAGGTCAAACCTCTCAACCTTTACCCACAAGCCTAGAAACACATGTCATGTTCAGCCTGTATGAAATGGCTGTCTGATCTGCAAGGGCATCCTCTAGATTCAGTACAAGTGAGAGACAGGAGTCTGAGATGTCACAACAGTATCTGCATATTCCTTCATGTGATTTTCAGACACACAAGTGTCCCTGGGCATCATTTTAAAACCATGGGCTGTTTAATAATAAAATTCCAGTCCCAGTGATATTAAGGCTTCATGGTCTTTCTTCTGTGAACATTTCTGCATGCATCACTTAGGGTGAAAATGAAAGGAATCCCTTAGGCTCAAGCTGATCACATGCACTGCTGTAAATCTACACCCACATGATAAAAGCAGTGCCCCCGCACTTGTAGTATGTCTTAAAAAACCAAAAAGTTGAATGAATAGAGGCACACGTCTTATTCTAATCTTTTGTTGTTTAATTAAAAATGTTTACCAGCCAATTAAACTTTTACTTAGATTGTTAAATAGTGTGACAAGTCTCATCTAGAAAATTCAGGTTCACTGCATGACAGAGCTTTCCTAATTAATACTGCTTTCCATGATACACAAAAGTTCTAAAGGCTGCTTCCCTGGCACTGGAAGAAACCCAAGACATGGTCACCATGCAATTTCCAATTCATATTTTTCACAGTATTTGTATTTGACATGAATGGATATATTTGGAACCTAAGCGACTAAACAACCATAATAAAGCATCTGGGCACAACCTTTCACCAACCAATCAACATGTAACTTTATTTCATATGTGTTTCTGTTTAAAGACATCTTGTTTACAATAGTATCACTGATGTATTAAACCTAGCCTCTCTTTCAGAACAGTCATTATATGTTAATATTTGTATTGAGATGCAGATGGTGACTGCAGCCATGAAATTAAAAGACAAAAAGTAAGAAAAGTAATGACCTTGGAAGAAAAGTAATGACCAACTTAGACAGCATATTAAAAAGCAGAGACATTACTTTGCCAACAACAGTCCATCTAGTCAAAGCTATGGTTCTTCCAGTAGTCATGTATGGATGGGAGAGTTGGACTATAAAGAAAGCTGAGCACCAAAGAATTGATGCTTTTTAACTGTGGTGCTGGAGAAGACTCTTGAGAGTCCCTTGGACTGCAAGGAGATCCAACCAGTCAATCCCAAAGGAAATCAGTCCTGAATATTCATTGGAAGGACTGATGCTGAAGCTGAAACTCCAATACTTCGGCCACCTAATGCAAAGAACTGACTCATTGGAAAAGACCCTGATGCTGGGAAACATTAAAGGCGAAGGAGAAGGGGATGACAGAGAATGAGATGGTTGGATGGCATCACCGACTCAGTGGACATGAGTTTGAGTAAACTCCAGGAATTGGTGATGGACAGGGAGGCCTGGCGTGCTGCAGTCCATGGGATCACAAAGAGTCGGACACAACTGAGCAACTGAACTGAACTGAATACTTATATAAAGAAATAACACATTAGTATGAGTTGCTTTTAAAAATGGGTATATATACAAAGTGTAAGAGACTAAAGACCTGCGGCTAATTACTGAAGAGAGGGAACATAAAGCAAGCAGCAAAAGCCAAAAAAGGAAAGAGGGTAAGGGGGATTTCCAAATGACACATAACCTCTGTTTCACTACCAAGATTCTAAAATGCTCTCCCGAGAAGAAAACCATCTTCTGCCTCTCTGATCGGGGACTGAAGATCACTGCAGTGAAACGAGATGTGACATCTAGAAATGTTGACAGTGTTGTGGGGCATTAACAAGATCAGAGATCATAAGTAATCCGCTCTGTTAAGTAAATGTAATGTTGGGGTATAAACACCACTAGATAGCCTTTCAATTGCCATACTCTGCATTGCTATTCCACAATTATTTGCACTGGAAACATGAAAAAAAAAAAAAAAAGGAACCATTGGTATATGGCAAAACTGGATACAAGTAGGTCCATCTACCCAAGAAGAAGATAAACTGTCATTAATCCTTATTCGTTGGTTGTGTTCAAAGTAAGCAAGTAAAGTAAAATGACTCTTGCCAACTCCTTTAATCACAGGCAAAAAGTCAGTTTTTCTTTCTCCAAGACAGTTTGAAAGGAAGTTGCATCTTTATATTTAGTATGAAAAGCCAAGCGACAAAGAACTACCAGGAGATGATATGCAAGGGGTCCCTCATCTCATGCTTACATTGGTATGTATGCTCCCTCAATGGAATGACGTAAGAAGTCCATGTATTATTAAAATCACTTTTCTCCCTTTAAGAGCAAGTTAAAGATACATATGGAAAACTTCATTATCTGGAACAATTTCCAAAATTTATATCCTGATGATAAGATTTTCAAGGTGTCCCCAGGTCCCCTATAAACATGAGCTTTGACCATGGACTGTGCCCCCTTCAGTACTAAGACACCTTTGTACTTAACAACTACTATGAGTTGTCATGATTTGCAGTAGGTATAGCTATGGAGTCAAATCTGTGCCTCCCCCAGCAAATTCATATGGTGAAACAATTCCCAATAGGATGGTATTTGGAGATAGGGTTCTGGGAGATGATTAGGTCACAAGCAGGGGCCCTTCATGAATGGGATGAGGCCCTTATAAAAGAGACCCCAGAGAGATCCCGCAACCCTTTTGTAGTGTGAAGTTATACCAAGAAGGCAGCGATCTATGAACTAAGAAGCAGGAACTCAGTCCCACAATGAAACGGCCAGCATCAGATTTCCCAGCCTCTAGAACTGTGAAAAATAAATGTTTCATGTGTAAACCTTTCAGTCTGTGATGTTTTTTATCACATAAGCATGATTGGTCAAAGACTGTTATATGCTACAGAGTTGCTATGAACACTGAATTAGTGAATGCTGAACCATTGCTCATGGTGAAAACAGAGGATTACTTTCCTGCAAGCATCTGAACATGAGCTCCCCCAGTGGTTCAGTGGTAAAGAATCTGCCTGCCAAGGTTTGATTCCTGGATCTGGAAGATCCGCTGGCATAGGAAATGGCAACCTACTCTAGTATTGTTGCCTGGGAAATCCCATGGACAGAGGAGCCGGACAGGCTACAGTCCATAACTTAGCCAAAAGAGTCAGACGCAACTTAAAACTACGATAAAGCATCTGGGCACAACATTTCACCAACTAATCAACATGTAACTTTGTTTTATGTGTCTCTGTTTAAAGACAACTTGTTTACAACACATCATTGACTCATTAATATTAAACTCAAGGCCAAGAAGACTACAACTCGTGCCTGAATGAAACATATCTCCATAAAGCACATCACAGCCTTGCTGTGCTCAGAAAGATGAGAAAGCACTTCAGGGCCATGCTCACAGGCCACTTTAAATAGCGAATCACCCCAAAACCCCACAAAATGTGAACAACATGACACTGAAAACACAGCAAAAAGGACACCTGTTTATAGTATGAGCTGAAAGAAGAAGACAGAGCATTGTTCAACCATAACTCGGAATAAACACACCAGCTAAGTCACATTTGCCACTCTGCACATCTGTGAATGAGCATGTAAATACCACAAGAGGCGATTTGGGGGTTTCAAATAACTTTTTTGCACGGAAGTAAAAACACAAAATAGAATCCACAAATAATGAGTACAGACGGTCTCACGTAAGTCAGGCCCCTTATGGCTCATTACACCCCATTTTCTCCATCTCCAGTCACCTCCACCCTGTGCACGCCGGGTACCTGTATTCTGAGTAACAAGTGCCGGTTGGCGTGCTCCAGCTTCTTCTGTCTGTTTTCAAGCTCTTTCGCACGTTGCTGTTCCCGTTGCAACTTTCGGATATAGTCCACGGATGCTTTTAAAATGGTTCCCTTGTTCCAGCGCATGTCTCTGGAATGAAAATGGAAGGAAACAAGAGAGTTTTAGTGTTGGATGCTCCATGAAAATTCAATTTTCAGAGCATTCAGTTTCTCAAGATGAAATAACAATTAGACATTGAGAGTCACTGTCATTGACTGAGCGCTAGTCATGTGGTAGACACAGTCTACTCAAATCTTCTACTTCATCGTACTTCAACCAGACAGGCGCCTGGCAAAGGAGGGCCACTGGGCATGTGCTGAATCAGAGATGATTCAAATAGCCTTTCATTCCAGAACTACATGAAGGCAGAGTCGGGACTTAAATTTAGGTCTGTTGATGACAAAGTCAATATTCTTAAACACTATATTCAATAGTTATAGCTTTCTAGGATTATAAAATTAAAACAGAGTAATATACAGTTAAAAAAAATTCTGTGAGATCCCACTACTTAATTGTATGCATCATAAAAGTGGCATCCTTGGGTTTTATCACGAATATTCATAGGCCGGTTATAAATTCTCTCAGTCTCCATGTCCTCATCAATAAAATGGTGATGCTATGCTTCTGTGAGCAGCCCCATAGGTATGTTGCTGGAATCAAAGTAGACACTTTATATGAGTATGCTGAGAAAAGTCTAGAATACAGTTTCAACAATGGAGCAGGCGCTGTGCTAGGATTCAACATCATAATTACCACAGCTACCTTTAAATAGCATTTGCTGCCTGACAGGTACTTTTTAAAGTGGTTTAATCATAACAACCTCAACTGGTAGACACTAATATTATCCCCATTTTATAGATTGAAAAACAGAGGCATAGACAGGTTAAATAATTTGCTCTAAGTATACAGCTAGGAAATGGTCGAGCCAGGAAGCCTGGAGAATCTGGAGCCAGACTCCATCCCCTAAACCACCTTCCTCTCAAGAGACTGAGTCCTCAAATCAACTAGACTAGATAGAAATAGTCTGCTCCCTGCTCCCCTCCTTTTTTTTAACAGGTAAGAAAAATGAAATACTTGGGGAGAATTTCCTCCCCAAGTCACACATCTAACAGATTTTCTAATTCAAACGCAGGCAGCCTGAGCTTGGTGCCTTTGGGTTTTTAAACACTATTGTTCTAATGCATTCCTATATAAGAACATTAAAAATGCCATTAAGGTGTAGATAAGGTGGGTGGTTTAGTAGCTAAGTCATGTCTGACTTTTGTGACCCCTTGGACTGTAGCCTGCCAGGCTCCTCTGTCATTGGAATTTTCTAGGCAAGAATACTGGAGTAGGTTGCCATTTCCTTTTCCAGGGGATCTTCCCGACCCAGGGATAGAACCTGTCTCCTGCATTGTAGGCAGATTCTTACCAACTGAGCTACCAGGGAAGATGTAGGTAAAAGCGAGTTGAAAAACTTAGAGCACCCCAGAAAAATCATTAAGACTAAAATTATAACTACATAGTAATATTTCTATAGTGCTTTAAATTAACCTGAGCTCTTTTATAGAAAATATCCATGATAATAATGACCATGGTAAAGCCAAAAACAATTTTATGTATGGAAAACCTCCTATGCCATAATCTACAGCTGCTAAAAGCAGACTGGAAGTATCAGCTGGGACATGTGAACGGTGGTGGTTTAGTTGCTAAGTCATGTCCGACTCTTGCAATCCCATGGACTGTAGCCTGCCAGGCTCTTTGTCCATGTGATTCTCCAGGTGAGAATACTGGAGTGGGTTGCCATTTCCTTCTCCAGAGGATCTTCCCGACCCAGCAACTGAACCCAGGTATCCTGCATTGCAGGCAGATTCTTTACCAACTGAGCTATGAGGGACATCCCATAATCTATAGCTGATAAAATATCGGAAGTATCAGCTGGGATGTGTGAATGGAGGAACATTACAACAAGCCACCAAGTAATTGATCCTCACATGGCTTAGATGGAGAACAAAACAGAAGCTCTCCCATGAGATGCTGAGTTTACAGCCCCTGGAGAACTCCCTGAGGCTGATCCCTGGGATCTGGGCACCAAAAATGGCAACCCAGGGAGGTGTCCTGAGATGCTAAGAGTGAGCACAAAGCCAACCTGTTCAGGGCTAAAAGGAAAACAACAGACCTGCCTCAACAGCCAGAGAGAAATAAAATTATAATGAAAGATGCCTTCACTAGGCCAATAAGGTGAGAAACCCGTAATTAAACATGAAAGCAGATACTCTGGTTTTAAGAGGTGATGATTCTAATCACTTGGGCTTCCCTGCTGGCTCTGATGGTAAATAATCCACCTGCAATATGGGAAACCTGGGTATGATCCCTGGGTTAGGAAGATCCCCTGGAGGAGGGCATGGCAACCTAATCCAGTATTCTTGCCTGGAGAATCCCTATGGACAGAGGAGCCTGGCAGGCTACAGTCCATGGTGTCACAAAGAGTTGGAACGACTGAGCAACTAAGCACAGAATTAAAATCACTTACCTTGGGTTTCACCTCCTTGTGAGACCCAATTAATTAATTATGCTTTGGGGTTTTCAATTTTTTTTTTTTTTTTGCAATGAGAGCAATCCTTTTTTTTTTTTTCTCACACAGAAGTGTAAACAGATCTCCAAACATAAGTCACTAAAGGCAGACCTAGTCTAGGGTAGGAGAGGGTGTGGGGCTGAGACTGTGATCAGCTTGACTATGTCTCTATAGCAGCCCCAAGGTCTGTGACAGAAACCTGGCTTAGGACAGAACAGATGCGGTCCGCTGTATCTTAAAACAATGCCTACAATTAAAGATTGTTATCAGTTCAGATTATAAACACATAAGTATTCTAATACAATAAAGAAGATATGCAAATAGAGGCTTTCACTGCAGCCCCATAATTTCATAATATGTTGCTAAAGAGATCCATGTGCTGCAGTTTAAAAGAATATGCTAAAAAGTGAAAGCTGATAAAGAACAGGAAAATGGGAATTCAATTTCAACTATCATGCAAGACTGACTATAGGAAATGAAGGTCACAGCCCCTTCGTAGGATGCATTTGTGCTGCAGAACTGAGAATTTGAATGTTTTGAGTTTCAAAACGGCTTTCCTTGAAACCTGGGAAAGTGAAATGTTGATGATGGAGACTTGGCTTGAACATTCATCAAAACCACCTTAGAATGGGCAATGGTTTTGTCACAAATTCTCTGACAATAATGTGAATAGCAAATTTAATAAGCCTTGCATGAATAATGCTTGATTTCATCTTTACATTTTATTAGGTAGCTAAAAGGTCATATTCAGAGGCTAATTTCATAGAATGCCTGTGGGAGCCATTAAAATGTATACATCTTCGAGCCCTTTACTTCAAATGGGCCAATTTCTAATGGATAAAAATTGTGTATTTGTTGTCCTATTTGCTGACATTGCTGGTAGGAAAATTATCTTTACAACCGTAATCTCTGAAAGAGTGCATTAGAGACTGGAAGCTGAAATCCAAATTAGCTGACCAGTGCTTATAAGAGGATTAAAAATTTATTTTTTTCCCCTTGATTGGTAAAACAAACAAAGGGCATAAAATTTGGGGGAAAAAAACCTGACTTTTTATCTACTGAAGATTGTTAAACTGGAAATCTCCAATATCAGCTCTCAGTGCCTATATTATATGAGTTTAAAAGCAAATAAATAGCCAACAAATCTTGCTTTATCACCTACTGAAGTCTCTGTCCAGTATGAACTGATAATTTTTTTAGTAGTTCAGTGTTTGTCAAAGAATCTCAGATTTCAGGAAGCCACCTTCCCACCTCCAAAGCTGAACAGCTCACGTCCAATAATCTTTTTGAACAACTCAGTTCACTTCTCTTGAGATTTTAGTTTGATGAACCAACCAAAAGAAAGGAGCAAGTGGTATGCATAAATGAAACCAAAGGAAGAAGGGATACTTCTTTAGTTTTATCTGCACACTTTTTACAACATATGAAAAAACATTAAGGTACGAAAAAATATATGATGCAATTGTACTCACGGATCATTTGACTTGGGAATCAAAGTACCTAGTTCCTTAATGCGGTCATTTATGTTAAATCTTCTTCTTCGTTCAACTTCAAAAAAAGAGCACAGGAAAGGGCTATTAGTAATGGTGCCATATACACATTTAGCACATCTCATTAAAGGCATGTGTGTATTATCTCTGCTTGGTTGGGACAATGAAAACCTGAATCTATATTTCCCAGTTACTTTCCTGGTTTTGGTACTGAGGTTAAAGCCCTTTAAAAGATGAGCCCCTTTAAAAAATGAGCTACCTTAGTACAGAGCTGTATCATTTATGAAGCCCTGAGATTATAATTTCTCATTTGACCCTAGTAACTCTTGAAATTGGAGCTACCATCCTCAGTTACAAATGACAAAACTACCTAGGTGATATCAGAGAGCTGACGAGGACACAATAAGTGGAGAACAGCCTGACGCAGTAAGTGGAGAATAGCCAGCACTCGACCCTGATCCTCCAGCCCAGGGGCAGCAAGTTTTCTGCAAAGGGCCAGATAGTGAGCTCTCTGTAGGCCAAACAGCAAAAATAAGCATATAATTAAGTACCTACACAGCAAAAGAGAAAACAGATTTCCATAAATTTTGTGTTGACAAAATTCAAAATGTACTAATATTAACTGAACGCTATTTTCAATGATGCAAGTTTACTAACAAGAATCACTGGATATTGAAACTTGGATTTTATATAATTTTCACATATCATAAAATATTATTCTTCGGGCATTTTAAACCATTTAAAAATGTAAAAAAACATTCTCAGCCTACAGGCCATACAAAAATCTTTGCTCCAGTCCAGGAATACCCAACAGAAACATAATGTGAAACTACTAAAAACTAAAGTTTCACATGTAGTTTTTAGTTTTCCAGCAGTCTCATTAAATGAGTAAAAACAAAGAAGTGAAATCTACTTTAATATTTTTATTAAACTCAATATATCAAAAGCATTATAATATCAACATGTAGACTATATAAAAATTTATAAATATTTAACATCCTTTTATCTGTACTAACTTTTCAAAATCCAGTGTGCATTTTATACTTGCAGCAACTCACAATTTGAATTAGGTACATTTCAAATGCTCAACAGGCAGACATGTCCACTGGCTACAATAATGAATAAAATAATCCTAGAAGTCAAGCATCTTCAACTATACTATGCATCCTAACAGCATTCTTCTTTTATAAATCCAGTTGTACGTTCAACTGAATAATCATCTTCTTGGGGGAAGGGGAGTGAAATAGTAGGCATATGACTTAATAAATGTTTTAAATTTACCTAGTCTGAAAAGAAATTCCAAATAACTTAAAGTCTAATAAATTGGATTAAAGGTATTAATATTTTACTTTGCATATACAAAATCTAATATATATTTATATTTGACTCACTAACATTCTACATGCTTAATAAACAGTATTATTCACTATTTTCTCAATGCATATTACATTTTTTTCTTAGCTGAGTGATTATTTCTAAGATTAAATCAGTTATGCATAACACAGTCTTATCATCAGACTTTTATAAAATAGAAATAGTTAGGGATAATCACTGGCTCTGAAGAAGAAATTTTTGGACCTCTGATCTAGCTAACTTCTTCCAAAACTCTGAAGCGTGACATGTTTTCTTTTTCCAAGCATAAAATATTCATAAAAAATCAAATATTACTGAAATATATAAAATGAAATAAAAGTCTCTAATGAGCCTGATACCACCACTGTAAAATTTGTTACATATCCTTGGTGATTATTTTTATGTTCTAAGAATAAGCACACACGTGGCCTAGGGGTACACCCAGGAAACAGATCTTGAGGCTCTTCTTGATCTACATTCACTTCCTGGTAACCTCATTTAGTATTATGGTTTTGAATACCACATATACAATGATGACTATCGTATTTGCAGCCCAAACATCTCCCTGGAATTCTAGACTCATAAGTCTACTACTAGAGACTTAGGAAGGTCATATGGAAGTCCTCCATATAAAGGTCCAATGGGCAGCCCTGACCCTCCAAACTTCAGCCCCTGATCTTCCTTTTTTCAATAAGCTTCACCCACGGGCTTTCTTACCTCACTGTAACTCCATTTTCCCAGTTACTTAGAGCAGAAACTTAGAATCAATTCTGTAGCTCTATTTCTTTCACATCCTATACTCAATCCATCAGCAAAATCTGCTGGGTCTATCTTTGAAATATTTCCAGAAGTTGTCCACTTGAAATCCCTGCTGCTGCCTGATAGAAACCATCAGCTTCTCTTGCCTGGATTACCGCAGTCCTCCCAAGGGGTACTTCTGCTTCACCCATGCTCTTCATTCCCTACCCCCATTAGTCTATCTACAGTGCATAAGCTGTGAAAACATGAGTCAGAGCTTGTTAATCTCTTGCTGAAAACCCTTCAATTGCTTGCCCTTGAGGTGTCCTCCAGGATCTGGGAGTTCCCATCCCTCTGATTTCATTTCTCTTCCTCTCCTCCTCTGATCACGTTTTATTGTGACTCATCTGTGTTCCTCCTATCCTCAGCTGCATGAGCTTCTTGCCCTTCCTCAACCAAATCAGACACACTCCCTACTTTAGGACCTCATATTGCTGTTCCCCCTGCCTGGAACACTCTTCCCCCAGATATCTGAAAGGCTCTGCCCTCACCCTCCTCCAGTAGTGACTCAAATTTACCTGTGAGCCCTCCCTGACTGCCTATTTAGAAGGGACCCACCTCCTCCCATGCCCATCCCAACACTCTACTTCCCTCTCTGCACTCTGCCTCCTCATAGGACTTTCTGACATCTAACATCTACATATTTCATTCATTCATTCATTCATTTAATCATACAGCTGTCTACCATCTAACATTTGCATGTTTCTATTTATTTATATATGCTTAATCATTGATGTCTTCCAAGTACCCATATGAGCCTAGCACACACTAGGCCTCCAACAACCATGAACCGAATAAAGTATAACATCACTAAAGCAGAATTACACGAAAACCCATTCTGCATCTATCTTTTCTCACTTAACAGTGTACTGTTGACACCTATTATCATCAACATTTGTATGTACTACATTTTATTTTTAATTCAGTGCCTCCCCCCAACTATATTTTTACTATAAAAGTGATATCAGCTTGAAAAAAATGGCAAAACATGCCAAAGTGTGTAAAGAAAAAAGTAAGAAACAACTCTTCACACCATCCAACATCTATATGCCTGAGGAAATTGGCAATGACAAGGCTGACTCCTAGATCTTCTAAATACACACACACACACACACACACACACACACACACACACGCATACACAGAGTGTTCCTTTTACATAATGGGATCCTATACATATCATTGTGCTGTTTTGCTCTCTTCATTCAGTAATTCGTTGTAGACAGATGAAACAGACCAACACCATTCTTCTTAAGAGCCACTGAGTGTCCTTTATAAGGATGTACCATAATTTATTTTTTACAAATCCGCTACTGATAAATATTTAGACTATTCCCAATGTCTTTCTTTTTCAAAGTATAATGACTACTTTTGCTAGTGGTCGCATGTACTTTTTATTCCCCTCACAGTACTTAGCCTGTGCTGAAAACACCATCTGCATGAAGCTGTTTGCTCACCCATTCTGTTTGCCCCTGACTCACATGTAAGCTTCTCAGGATAGGAGACAAATCTGTCGGTCTGGTTCACCTCTGTAGAAAAGTGCCTTATACATAATGGGGCTCAAGAAGTAGCTATGCATGAATAAATGAATGTAATCTTTAGCCCATTTTGTCAGAAACTCTTACAAGATAAATTCCTTGAAGAGGAAAGGCAATGGGCAAGTGAACCTTGAGTATTAATTTCTAACGGTTCAATGAAATCTTAAGACTGCTTTATTGTCCTCAGAGTTGGAGCTGATAATGTTTGCACTTTACAGACAGCCCTGAACTTGAGAGTCCAGGTGACAAAGTAAAGGCAGATACTGTTTTTACCAACATCCAACTTAGTTTTCCACATTTCAGTTTTGGAGAAGCTTTAGAGACTGCCTCATTATCTGATTTCTAATGTATTTTAAAAGAAGAAATATCTTAGAGTAAAGTTACTTGGAAACCAGAAGAGACTTTAGAAATATTAGTCAAAATCTCTTGGTTAATAGGTGAGAAAAGTTTCTTCTAAGTGAAAGGGTAACTGGGAAGAGCAGGATCTATTCAAAGAAAACACACAGACACAACCGCCTTCCCCTAAGGACTTAGCAATTCCATTTCTTAGAATTCACCCTGGAGAAACTAACTCTGCTGTACACAGAGAGCCATGTCTGCAAATGTTCGCTGTGGCACTGTTTATAATAGGGAGAAACTGGAAACAGAACTAACACTTAGCAGTAGGAGGATGACTAAATATCACAAGTCACATGTGGAGCACCATGCAACCATTTTTTAAAAAGTAGATAGATCTAGAGAAGTAATAGCAAAAGGTCTTTAGGACACACGGTTGAGTAAAAAACCAGGCATCTATATGAGACTATTTGTGTTAAATCATAGACAAAATCATTCTATTATAATCTCTGCATGCATAAAGGTGTGTATTCTTAAATACACAGGAAAAGGTTGCTAAGACAAACAACAAATTGAACAAAAAAACCGACAATGATTATTTTTAGAGCTCAGAGAAGAACTGTGAGCTTATCCTATCATTTTTACATGGACAAAGTATTCATACATAACTTCATCCTTAAAAATCAATTTAGGAAAAAGAGGACAGAGGATTTTGAGATGAGAAATTCACAATTTTCTACTTCCAAGTCCAATCCTTTTTTTCTTGCAGCCTCTTGAACTTGCTTATGTAATAAAAATCTTGAATTTTCATAGGAAAAAGCATAAAGATGTGATCAAGAGTAAATTAAGCATGTAAGAAAGTAATTTTAAATGTTAGAAGACTTCTGTTTTTTCTGTTTTAATGCTTAATTATTAAAAAAATTTTTTTAATTTTTATTTTACAGTACTGTTAACCTTTTAAAAATCACTTCCTCATAGAAAGTTATACAACAAATGGCAATTTTTCTACTGATGCTTAGCTGCTGCTGCTAAGTCGCTGCAGTTGTGTCCGACTCTGTGCGACCCCAGAGACGGCAGCCCAACAGGCTTCCCGGTCCCTGGGAGTCTCCAGGCAAGAACACTGGAGTAGGTTGCCATTTCCTTCTCCGATGCAAGAAAGTGAAAAGTCAAAGTGAAATCGCTCAGTCGTGTCCGACTGTTAGTGACCTCATGGACTGCAGCCTACCAGGCTCCTCCGTCCATGGGATTTTCCAGGCAAGAGTACTGGAGTGGGGTGCCATTGCCTTCTCCTATAGAAGACCTTTTTTAAAATCACAGTTAAAGTCAGAAATTTGGGAGGCTACCTCATCTCACTCAACGACTCTCCTCCAGATGTTTCATTTTTTTTCTTTTAAATCTCACTGGAGAAGGTGATTCCATAATCCCCTTTTGTTAGTTAAGTTCCAGTGTGAGCAACTTATAATTGGGTAGTCAGGGATCAAAATTCCCTCTTACAAAAAAAAGAAAAAAACCAGTCCTCAAGATACTGAAAACAAGTGTGTGTATGTGTGTGTATATAATTCACTTTAATCTGAGATTAAAATATGAGGCAAAATATATACTTTGGACTCTTCAAAAAACAATTTTCTTCCATAAAATATACCTTTAACAGGTAAAATCAATTTCCCTTCAAAATGCCTGGAAACTTTTTGATATAAGGGGGAACATCAACTCCAATGTAATAAACATAAAACCAACTTACTCAAGTTGTGATTGTCCTTTTTTTGTCTCTCTTTGGCCAATGCTCTCGCTTCAGACTCTGTGGGAAAAATACACGCTGTGCACATGAATGAAGTCATTAGAAACCAGAACTTTTCAAGGAACACAGTGGTGTAAATTAAAAAAACACACTTCATTGTCTAAACAAATTGATGTTTATCTGACTTAACTATAAATAAAAACAGAGTTTAAAAATTTTTAACTTTGAATCAAAGACTTTGTTTTTTTTCAAAAGCAACATATATCCAATAAATGCAAACATTTAGCTTCTACAAAATGGTAGAAGACCAGTAACAAAAATGTCTGACAGGCTGGAACGACAGACAGGTATGAACAACAAAAAAATCAATAACCAGAGATTATGAGAAGTTGCTGTCAATAGAGTATTGTCAGCAGTCAAATTTCCTTTTCAGGAAATAGCACTTTTCAGTCTTTCTTTGATGTGTTAACACACTGAGACAGAAACTGAGCCAAGAAGCTCCCAAACTGGATCTCTAACTGGTTCATGGAAATGAACTCATTATTTAAGAACTTTGGGTTGCTTGACTAATTCTGGGGATTTGGGAACCTCTGTTACTTTCCTTTCAGAAGTGATATAAAAACATTACATTATCATAATCCAGAATTGTATTTTAAAATAGATATTGTTGCATAATTTATAGCATATGTATTATATTATTGTAATGTATTAGGTATTATTAGGTCAGATTTGCTGACTTGTAAGCCTCTTCTTTTTTGTGTATAGTGTGCTGCTTCCTGAGCTATCAGTGTTCAGAACCTCATTTCCTGTCCCTTTACTCTTTTCCTGCCATTTTACCCTTGTCCAGACTGGACTGGTCATTGTCTAAGATACCAGTGACTCTAGAGATAGTGTCTGTTATACCTGCTTTTTTAAAAAGTTTAATAAATGTACACCCTCTTCACCCATTTCTTATATCCTCTTTCCCCTTGCTGCTGTGGTTTTCTTTCTGAAGAAACAATCATATACATAATTCGAAACCCTATTTTACACTCAAGAATTTTATGCATGTTACTCTAACCATATTTTATCCTTATTTAATACAAGTTTCATTTAGCTATGTTTTCTAAAGCTTCATTGTATTATTACTTCCTGGTACGATACCTATGTGTTTGTTGGCTTTTGATGGTTTTTATGTATTAATCATCTTTTTAAAAACCAAATCAATGTCTTTTTTTAAAATGTCTTTCTCCTGCCACAATTTTCTGAACTTTTGTTTTTGTTCTTTCAA
The DNA here is from genome assembly GCF_003369695.1 of Bos indicus x Bos taurus. NCBI lineage: Eukaryota > Metazoa > Chordata > Mammalia > Artiodactyla > Bovidae > Bos > Bos indicus x Bos taurus. The sequence continues at coordinate 29,176,030 of NC_040097.1, read as the reverse complement.
AGATACGCTTGAATACAAGAGGAATTTTTTTTTTGCACCAAATCTATATTCCATAGTCTCAGTCTATTCACCGAATCCTGTAGGATACAAGGATCAAATAATAAAAAGGGTTTGGATGAGCTGAAGGCCATAAAATCCAGCAGGGTAGAATGCCAGTTCTAATGCAGTTTCATCGTGTTTTAATGGTAAAATGCCTTCCCTAAAGCGTTAAACAAAAATGACGAAACAGGTTAATTTCACACTTGCCTCAAGAGCAAACGATACCCATTGCTCCATTTGATAAATTATTTTTTCACTCTGTGAGTGAATCTTTTGCACATTATAGAGCAAAAGTAACAGGAAGCATCTTAAGAAGTAAGAAACATGTCCTCAGTCTGTCCCAACTGTGGGTCTGAACGTGTGTCAAAGGAAAATTCAGATCAGAGTTCTCAAACTCAAATGCTACTAAGGGCCAGGAAAAATCCAGACTGGGAGTGTTCTGCTCTCACCCCAAAGGGGACAGCGGCCACAGACTCAATGATGGCAGTCATGGAGGAACGGGGACCTGATTCCCAGCATCTCAAGTAATACTGGAAACCAGGATTTTCAAGTATAAAAACCCCATGCTAAAACATAGCTCAATGTCTTAACCACTGCACAGACCTAAAAACATAAGTGTGTGAGTTGGAAATAGTTCTGGAGATCACTACTTGGATAACTTTGCTGAACAAAACACGAACAGAAAACCTCCACTGAGAGGCACGTTTGCTGAGAATTTACCTGTGAGCTCCCTTTTTATGTTGGGAAGGTTGGCTGGGCAGGAGTTACTGATGGTGAGGCCTGGGGGTGGCAGGCCTTGATTTCCATAAAGGTCAATCAAGTTTCCAGAGACAGGTAACTGGAAAGAGAAAAAAACAGTCATGGAAATGAATCATTGAACGATTCCTAAATTAGTCAGCTAAAACCCTTATCCTATTCCAGACTGTATTCACATATATACATCATTGATACTAAGTATAAAACAGAAAACCAATGAGAACATCATGCTGAGGAGCACAGGGAACTCTACCCAACACACTGTGGTGACCTGAATGGCACAGAAGTCCCAAAGGCAGCAGACATAGGGACGTGGGCAGCCGCTTCACTGTGCGGCACAGCAGAAACCAACACAGCATTGTAAAGCAACTATACTCCAATAAAAACTGATTTTAAAAAAAGAAATGATTTCATGTAAAAAATATTTGTTAATACAGGAAATGAGACGTTTGCCATTTCACCCATTTGCAGGTATATGGTCTCCTTAGGGGTTCCCTTAAAGACAGGAAAGGAGGCAGAATCTCACACACATCAAATCAGTATACAACCCATCTGATAGGTGTATCACGAGCATTGAGACCAAGGATAATGTGGTGAACTCATTATCTATAGCATCTAGTAGTTTATGGTAGATGTTCAGTAAACATTGGCTATTATTATTATAAGTCATGTTCTATGTGGCATAGCTTTGTAGCCAAGTCAGGTTTTGCATCAAAGTCAACTTTCTTCCTTCCTTTTCTTCCTCTCTCTCTCTACAAAGAAAAGTAATGAAAAGTGTTTTCTTATTGGAAAAGAAATGATATCCTTACTATTATACTAAAAAGGTATTTTCCTTGAAACTGAAATCTTTCACAGAGCCACAAGAGGGAGCCCACTGACTTTCATAAAAGAACAAAATGTTAACACTTAAAAAAAAAAAAAAAGAAATATTGAGCCTTTCCAAACGAGCTTAAGAGTGTTTGTCTCTTGTTCTGAACTGAATATTTTCAAGCAGTGAATCTGTTTTATCCCAACAATGACTTCCCTTTGTACGTATACATTTCCCTGTGACTAGCTCTCTGCTATGAGTTTGATACTCAGTTTTATAAACATATGAGATCTAAGACATTTCCTTTTCCCACTCCCTGAAATAAAGGTCTAAGTATTAATTGCTGGAAAACAGTTAAGTGATCTCACTACTTCCACAGCAGAAACTTCCCATTTCCAGCTCAACTTGAATAATTTCTGAAACTATCATTACCAGGTGAGAGTTTATGTCTTTAAGCCCTTCCTTTACTTGACTATACACTCTGAATTTTACTCTAATCTGAGAAAAGTAAATGTAGTAGCATTTAAGTATGATTAAAATACTCAGTAATACAGTAATACAGAGGCTATATCACAATATAGCATGTGTCATTCTTTCAAATAACCACTAACATACAGATTAAAAGATACCATGAAATAAAGATAGAATCAAATGTGTTTCCTCTCATTGGGAGCCACCAGGTATCATATTCCTGTCATGACTTCTAAATAAACACTCTATGAGCTAAATCCCTAGATAGAGAGATGGGGGAAGACTGCAGAGAAGAAGATGTTTTCCAACAGGTTAATATGACACTTGCTCTAGGGGTTGGGGGCTGTTCAAACAGACAGATCAGCAGAGCACATCTCTCTTCTCCATTCAGTCTTTTGTTCCTTTGTGAAGACAGCATCTAAATTATGCATATGAAATGGATTACACATATCTCACTATACGTATACATATGAAAATGTGATAATGTAAAATGCCCTTGAACCATATTTCAAGGGCCTCTAGCTAAGGAACTGATAAAAAAATGACTATGATTACTAGCTGTCTTAGTGGTTTAATATGAAACAGGTCATCTTCTCAGGTCAGCCTTGCCCTGTGTTTAGTTTTATTCCTGTCCAACTTAATACAGCAAAGTGAAAGAGGCTCAAATGTCTCGATATAGCACTGTAGAGTCAGAGAGTCAAAAGTTATAAAGCTGGTATCTTTATCCTCCTCCTTTATTGTTGCTCAGTCGCTCAGTCATGTCTGACTCTTTGAGACCCCATGGACTGCAGCACTTCAGGCTTCCCTGTCTTCCACTGTCTACTGGAGTTTGCTCAAGTTATCTTCCTGTCCTTCTAGAATTTCAGATTTGGGAAGAACTATCTGGTATTAATGGGCTTCCCTGGTGGCTCAGAGGTTAAAGCGTCTGCCTGGAATGCAGGAGACCCGGGTTCGATCCCTGGGTCAGGAAGATCCCTTGGAGAAGGAAATGGCACCCCACTCCAGTACCCTTGCCTGGAGAATCCCATGGAGGGAGGAGCCTGGTAGGCTACAGTCCATGGGGTCGCAAAGAGTCGGACACGACTGAGCGACTTCACTTTCACTTTCATCTGGTATTAATAAACCAATAATGTGACTTGAGATTCAATGCCACAAGCTAAAAACAATTATTTCCATGGCTTGAGAAATAAAGATCACATGTGCAAACTGTGTGCAAAGCATGCAACTGTGTTATTATGATAATTTGTTAGGAATAAATAATAGGCAAGTGATAAACACAACTAACTTTAAAAAAACCTCTAAGTTATCACTGGATTGATACTGAACAGATATGTTCTATTATCAACTTCTCCAGGATAAGAATATATTTTCTAACCACAATCTAAAGGAAGATGTTATGTGTACATATACTTAATAAATGCAGACTCACAAAAAGAGAAAGAGAGGGTGAAAGAATTGAAAACTGGAGATAAGACAAAGAAAGACACAAGGGGGCGGGTGGAAACAGGAAGAGAGACACACACAGAAGAGTGGGGGAGAGAGAGAGAGGGATGGGCAAGTCGGGTGGAAGCGGGGAGAACTCAGAAAGAAATGGATTGCTGCTGCTGCTAACAAGTGGCTTCAGTCGTGTCCGACTCTGTGTGACCCCATAGACGGCAGCCCACCAGGCTCCACCATCCCTGGGATTTTCCAGGCAAGAACACTGGAGTGGGTTGCCATTTCCTTCTCCAATGCATGAAAGTGAAAAGTGAAAGGGAAGTCGCTCAGTCGTGTCCAACTCTTCGAGACCCCATGGACTGCAGCCTACCAGGCTCTGGAGTGGGGTGCCATCGCCTTCTCTGAGAAATGGATTGAGTAGGGGTTAAAAACTACAGAGAAGACTGTGTGGACTGACAGCAGGGCTGACCAAAAAGAGAGATGAATTAAAATCTTTGGAACAAGACGCCTTATTGGGCACTCCACTGAGGTCAAACATCATTACTTCCAGTTGAAAAAGCAGCTTATAACCCTCTGGAGAGTTCTTGAAAAGATTTCTCGCTTCGGCAGCTTTTCCAATCTTGCTGGTTAGGAGTGGGCATCATAGAGCCTGCTGGGATATTTTGCTGAGGAAAACTTAATTTTGTGGGTGCCTACTCTGAGCCAGGCACAGAGGTTAGAAGGCAATCTTTGTAACTTATCATGCTGACTTTACAAAAAGGAACATCAAGGTATTGCTCTGAGTGCAGGTTTCTGATAGGAGGTTCACATTGCATGTTAATCGTATTATTGGGAGGAGAGCAGGATCAACCTGCTGATAATTTTCAATAATCAAATAACCAATAATCAAAACTGCAATTTTCAGTTAATCTCCAAATGAACCTGAGCAAATAAAAACCCAGTTGCTCACTAACTGTGGGTACTCAAATTTACAAATGAATGGTGCAGTCATTTACATCCTGGGCTAAGGAACCAGTGACTCAGGTTAGAAGCTGCCTCTGACATGCCAAATGATATTCAACTCTGTGAGGTGAGATGTCCCTCTCTGAAAAGTAGCAGTCATATCACCCATCTCACAGGGTTTTGTAAAAAGTAAACAAGATAAAGTGGGTGAAACAGGTGGTGCAGTGATAAAGAATCTGCCTGCCAATGCAGGAGACGCAGGAGATGCGAGTTTGATCTCTGGGTGGGGAAGATCCCCAGATGAAGGGAAAGGCAACCCAATCTAGTATTCTTGCCTGGAAAATTCCAGGGACAGGGGAGCCTGGCAGGCTACATACAGTCCATGGGGGTCACAAAGAGTCGAACATGACTGAAGAGGCACGCACAAGTGAAACAGAGTACCTGCTTTTAAAGTGACTGATAAACTATGTTTCATTGTTCAGTCACTCAGTTGTATCCAACCCTTTGCAACCCCATGGACTGCAGAACATCAGGCTTCCCTGTCCTTCTCTATTTCTCAAAGTGGCTCAAATTCATGTCCGATGAGGTTTTCCTGAAAGTATATTCTTTGTCTACGGCTTTTTCGCTCAGTCATGTCCACTCTTTGTGACACCATGGACTGCAGCTAGCCAGGCTCCTCTGTCTATGGGGATTCTCCAGGCAACAATACTGGAACGGATTACCATTCCTTTCTCCAAGGGAACTTCCTGACCCAGGGATCGAACCTGGGTCTCGTGCCTTGCTGGCAGCCTCTTTACTGTCTGAGCCACCAGGGAAGTCACAGTTTTTGGGCAGTCAAACTAATTTTCACTTTGATTAACAGAACTATCTGCCACATGAATTACCAAACATCCCGTGGATTGCAATGCAGATCTAAGCACAGAAATGAGGGGATATGTGTGGCTCAAGTGACTACTCCATATTCCAAATCTTTTTCCACTGGGGTGATTTTGCCCCTTTTCCCCAGGGGACATTTGTCACTATCTCGAGACATTCTGAGTTGTCACTGTGAGATGGCAAGGTGTGAATGGCCCCCAGTGGGTAAAAGCCAGGGATCCTGCTAAACATCCTACAACAGACAAGACAGTCTCCACAACAAAGGATTATCCATCCCAAATGTCAACAGTACCAAGGTTGAAAGACTGCTCTAAATGATGGCTTAGCCTCTTTATATTAACAGCTGTTACTTATGAAAGCTACTCAAAGGGAGGCTGATTAAAATAATATGGATTTCTAATTAAAAATCAGTCTCCTAGCCATGCAAATTTAGGAAAAGATTCAGTGGTTCCCTTTCTCATTTTGAAAAATTCCCCCATAAACACAGGTAACTTCATTACTAGGTCAAAATAACACTTTAAAAGCTAAGGAAGAGCAAGCACACCTTCTGTTAATATGAATATATTGTGTCTTTGTGGGGTTTTTATCCAGCACATTAACCTGATGGACAAGATTTCACTTCCAGTGCATGAGCTGTACCTTGGACAGTAAAAGACACAGTCCAATTAGGACAAATAAAGAGAAGGCAGACACGTGTGCGTATGTTCCCTAAACTTTGTCTGAATCGAGTTTTTCCATGTTCTGCTCCACCAAAATGAATATTTTTCCAAGTAAATGATAATTGCAAAATGTTATTATTTTTTCTCTCCCTGGATGGTCCCCTTCTCTGAATATCAATTAAGTTCTGTAAGCAGAAGTAAACTGGGACTTTTATTCTTTGTTTTCGATGGTACAAGAGGGCCCTTGTGCTCTCAGAATAGTTATTTCTAGACTCCAATTCCCTTAGGATAGTTTCCTCTCTAGGATAGTTTCCTCTCTAAGTGTTCCTTCCACTTTATTTTTTAAAATAGTTAACTTGAAATAGACCATTTCAAAGAACCAACTAAAAGGAAAAAAAAAGCCCAACATAAAGAATATTAAGTTTAAACTTCACTGTGGGGAAAACATTAAAATGTTAGTAAGTTGTAGTTGGTTCTATTATTTAATTCTAACAATTAAAACCCAATTTTATCAAGAATAAGAGCTAGTAACTAACATTTAGTGATGGCATAGGTTCTCTTGTTTTAGATGCTATTATTATCCCCATTTTCCAGTGAAGGAAAGTGAGGCAAAGACAAATAACTCACTCCAGAGTATGTACTGAACTCAGATGTCTGGCTGAGAGTCTGTGTTCCTACCTTCTGTGTTACCGTGCCTTTCTGCCAGTTGTAAAATGCCGAAATAGTTTCTTGCGGGAAAGCTCTGATGTGGAGAACACAGAAGAGAAATGGGGACCAGGACAAGGTCAGTGCCCCCTGAGGGCGCTGCAGGTTACTCTTCTCTTGACTGGGGATTAATTAAAATCTGCCCTGGGGATTCTTTCTTATCTGCGGACTCCCCTGAGATGGTCTCTCTGCTTCTGAATTATCCTTCTCCATTCAAAGTCTGAAGTGGTCTCCTTTTCTAAACTTGTAAGCCCAGTGAGACCAGGGAGGAGACCTGACTCATCTGCATCCATAGCACCTCACCCAGCACTGGTCACATGTGAGGCATCTGCTGCTGCTGCTGCTGCTGCTAAGTCGCTTCAGTCGTGTCCAACTCTCTGTGACCCCACAGACGGCAGCCCACCAGGCTCCCCCGTCCCTGGGATTCTCCAGGCAAGAACACTGGAGTGGGTTGCCATTTCCTTCTCCAATGCATGAAAGTGAAAAGTCAAAGTGAAGTCGCTCAGTCGTGTCCGACTCCTAGCGACCCCATGGACTGCAGCCCCCAGGCTCCTCTGTCCCTGGGATTTTCCAGGCAAGAACGCTGGAGTAAGTTGCCATTTCCTTCTCCAATGCATGAAAGTGAAAAGTGAAAGTGAAGTCGCTCAGTCGTGTCCGACTCTTAGCGACCCCATGGACTGCAGTCCCCAGGCTCCTCTGTCCCCGGGATTCTCCAGGCAAGAACACTGGAGTGGGTTGCCATTTCCTTCTCCAATGCATGAAAGTGAAAAGTGAAAGTGAAGTCGCTCAGTCGTGTCCGACTCCTAGCGACCCCATGGACTGCAGCCCCCAGGCTCCTCTGTCCCTGGGATTTTCCAGGCAAGAGTACTGGAGTGGAGTGCCATTGCCTTCTTCTATGAGGCATCTAATAAAGGCTAAATCAATCTTAAAGTGAGTTCAGGAGCAATCGGACTAGGATATCTACTCCAGCGTAGACTGACCGAGGGGACACGGGTATTCAGTCTAAAGGTCATGTCTTCAGAGGGTTGTCACAAGGACAAGTTTTCCACGGGGCAAACTGGGATCCACATCCACAGAGAGACTCACTATGAGAAATATTTCCATTATTGAATATGATATTATTCTAATGTAGAGTTGGCATATTACAGGTGCTGAGTGAATATCACGTGGATAAAATACTATCAAAATTATTTAAACTATAATAAATTATATATAATAATTTAGACATTGTTGAGAACAAGCTATGTTTCCAATGCTAAATGCTGTACATACTTTAGGGTTTCCCAGGGGGCTAGTGGTAAAGAGCCTGCCTGCCAATGCAGGAGACAGGGGTCTGATCCCTGGGTTGGGAAGATCCCCTGGAGAAGGAAACGGCAACCCAATTCACTACTCTTGTCTGGGAAATCCCATGGACAGAGGAGCCTGGTGGGCTACAGTCCGTGGGGTCACAAAAGAGTTGGAAAGGACTCAATGACTAAACAACAACAATTCATAATTTAGGAGATGACCATGTCAAGGAGAAACAATGATCAGTTTCATTTTACAAATAAGGAAATGGAGGACTTCAAGAAACCAAGTAATGTGCAAGGCCAGGCTGTAAACGGCAGACTTAGGATTTGAATCCAGGTCTGACAGTAAATCCTCAACTCCCAACCACTGTGTTACACTGCTTCACTTGTGAGTGTAGATTTGGAAGCTTTCAAGAAGCTGAAAGCCTGATATTTTGAAGGGGAATACAAAGGATGTGCAAGAGGAAATTCAGGCAGTGAGTACTAGGTTAGATCAGATGACATCTGAGGTCCTCATCACTGGGGAAAATTTAAAAAAAAAAAATAATTTAAAAGAATCATGTCAATCCTATAGTTCTCCTGAGTATGCACAGGTATCCATTTGATGCCACTGGAAAATTACCACCCTTGTCAGCAAAGTTCTTCTGAAATGACTTGCTGCTGCTGCTGCTGCCAAGTGGCTTCAGTCGTGTCCGACTCTGTGCAACCCCATAGACGGCAGCCCACCAGGCTCCCCCCGTCCCTGGGATTCTCCAGGCAAGAACACTGGAGTGGGTTGTCATTTCCTTCTCCAATGCATGAAAGTGAAAAGTGAAAGTGAAGTCGCTCAGTCGTGTCCGACTCCTAGCGACCCCATGGGTATATGTAAAAATTATATGTAAAAATTATAAACTCCTGAGCGCAAGCTCCTCCAAGGTTTTTGCTCCTGTTCGTCCTAGGATTCTGACTACTGACAGGCACAGTCTGCCTCACGGATGCATAAAGCTGAAAGTAAGAGGGTTCCACAGAAGCTGACCCAGGGCTGAGAGAGGGTGGGACGAGTTTGGCAAGGAAACATTTGTTAGAAATAATATTTAGTTCTTTCAAAATAGGGGGTGAGTTTAAACGGGCAGTAAATTGACAAAACTAAACAATCTAGAAAAAACTCAGAGGTTTTGAGGGGAGTCTTACTCCTCAAGACTTCAAGAAGGTGACTTAAAGGACTGGATCAAGATAGAAAAGAAAACGTAACTATAAAAAATTGGTTTTCTAGGGATTTTGGTATAAATAAGTAAAAGCTACTACATTCCCTTGCCCAGGAAATTTATCATTGGAATTTAGTCTTTAAAAAAATTCTGTGGTTAAAAAAATATGATTTAAAATTCACCATTTTTAATTATTTTTAAGTGTACAGTTCCATTGTGTTAAGTGTATTCACACTGTTGGGTAGCACATCTCCAGAACTTTTTCATCTTGCAAATCTGAATTTCTATAACCACTAGCCAACAACTCCCTTTCACCCTTTTTACCACCATGGAAGTTACTCTTTTAAAAACCAATTACTACCCTGTTTAGGAAAAGCATCTTAGGAACTTGTGTAGAAATTCAGTTCAGTTCAGTCTCTCAGTTGTGTCCGACTCTTTGCAACCCCGTAAATTAGTGGTTTTTAAAAGATGACTCTATCCTCCAACCAATCTTGCTTGCTTCAGACTGGCTCCACAATCCGAACCAGCTCTGGCCAATCTATCCTGTAACTGTCCTGAACTCGCTGGTTTGTATCATGTGAGTGTGTGTCAAGTGTGTCAAATCTATCAGCAATACTGATAGATTTGCTCGGTTTGTGTCAAGCCTGAAGTCAAGGGGAGATTCTGTCAGCAACCAGAGTCCTCTGTTTAGTCCTGAATGGTAGGTTCTTCCTCCACTTCCAGGGCTTGTCTCCTAAGTGTATAGTTACACCACCCCTAGATTGTCCAGCTGGTGAGTATATTATGCAGTCTTAAATATATTGCATCCTTAAAGCTGTTTGTCCATTTTATTTTCATTTCAAAAATCTGAACAGAAGGCTAGCATATTCTTGAACTCTTGGTGAAATTTAAATGTTAATAAAAATAGTATACCCCCCAAAACATACTAATTACTAAAGAATATGACAGTCTCATGGCATTGCTTGAATAGAAAACAGAAAATGATGGGACTAGGCATTCAAATCGGAGAAAGCAATGGCACCCCACTCCAGTACTCTTGCCTGGAAAATCCCAAGGGCATCGGAGCCTGGTAGGCTGCAGTCCATGGGGTCACTAAGAGTCAGACACGTCTGAGCAACTTCACTTTCACGCATTGGAGAAGGAAATGGCAACCCACTTCAGTGTTCTTGCCTGGAGAATCCCAGGGACAGGGGAGCCTGGTGGGCTGCCGTCTATGGGACGCGCAGAGTCGCATATGGGCTCTGGTCGCACAGAGTCAAACACGACTGAAGCGACTTAGCAGCAGCAGCAGCAGGCATTCAAAGATGTACTGTGTCCCAGCTCTGACACATCTGACCTGTATAACCTAGGGCAACACAAGCTAACCTTTCCTAACCCTAAAATGGAGGGCAATGAGAGAATCCCAACATGACTCAAGGAATTCCTGCGAGAACCAAGAAAGATGCAAACGGAAGGAGTGAAAGAAAATAAACTCTACAGGCAAGGCTCCAACTGCAGACAGGAATACTTAACAGAGAAGAGCAAATATGACCCCTGCTTAATGAACTAAAATTGGAATAAATTTGCCATTGAAATGGGGCAAACTGAACATCACTTAATCACCTGTCAATAGTAAGGGATCTCCTTTAAAAAGTGTATTATGTTTTCAGGCTGACCAGAAAACCACTGTAAATAACACAACACACAGTATTTCCCTCGGCAGCAGTATACAAGTTAGGCATCAGACGCGGATGGGAGTTAGAAAACCTAGCATGTTATTGAAAGTGAACTTGGACTCCAGGGAATGCAGAGCTTTATCATGGGGTTACTGATAAACTCACGAGCAATTCTTAATTTCTAATGTTTGAGTCATTTATCTGTGATCTTGAGATATTTCTCTGCCTCATGAATTAACTTCTCAAAGAATCACTTGCAAAGAGAAACTGAAAATTCAGGAACAGGGAAAAAACACTGGAAATAATATCTCGAGCTTTTTTTTAGAAAAATAAAAATATCACCAATACCGTATTTGCCATTTGCAAGGCGGGATCCATCAAGCCCAGGATTTCTTCATTATAACTTGATTCTAGGCTAATGATGTCATCAATTACATCATCCATCTGAGGGAAAAAGGCAATGGAAGAGAGAGAGATATAAGCAAAAACTGTGCAAAGCAATCCAAAGAGAGATCCATGGTCTTTCCTGATCTAAAGAAGTAACACTCTTTAGTTAGAGTCTAAGAGATGACTGTCCTCTTTCTCTTCAAAGGAATACATTACTGAAGACCATTAATGCTAATGGGTGATGAGGAGGATGATACATGCAACCAGCACATAGTGAGTGATTACTAGGTGCCAGTCACTGGGCTCGGGGCTTTTTATGGACTAACTGATTTACCCTGACAATAACCCTACCAGAACAGGTGCTATTATTACAGCAATTTTTCAGGTGAGATACATGAGAAGCAGCTTGCCCAAAGTCACACATCGAAGAGGGGTTAGAGCCACAGTTTGAACTATGCTTTCAATTGTTATATAAAACTGCCTGCCCTAAACTGGAAAGAGGAACCAGGAAACTTCATCTTGAATGATAGCTGCCTTTTCCTTTTCTCATCTAAATTTATATCCAGTACATTTCCCACACCCTCCTTGGAGTAAAAAAAAAAACCACAGATGGCTGTTCAACCCTTTGTTCCCATAGGATGTGGGGGGCGCTGTGGCTCCCAGGCCACTGGTTAGCCCTGCAGTAACCTTACAATGACTTGTAAACTAAGTCTCTCCTTGTATGCCTGCCAGTGTGCTTGGCACTCCCGGAGGAGAGCACCAGGACGAGGTTATCATTACAGTCGTGGAGCTGACATTCCCTCTAGATCAATTTTATTTCTAAAGTACCAAAACATCAGTCATGATAATAAACAACAGTGATTACATGTGCATTGCAGCAGTTGCAAAGACAAGTCTGTGAAAACATTTCTTCGTAAACATCTTATGTATTTGATCTACTTGGTATGTGTGTGTGTGTGTGTGTTGTGTGTTGTGTGTGTGTGTGCGCACGTGCGCGAGCATGCAAACACCTGCTTGGGTCTTAATAGTGCTTCACAAGTACACAGTGAAAGCTCAGAACTCAGAGGGATGCTCCTGTGTGCCTCTTTGCCATAGTTAAAGAAGACAGGCTTCAACATCATGGCGCTTGTCAGAATCTCGGTTCTCCCACTTTCTGGGTTGGATCACTGCCCCTCATCTTTAAGAGTCACAGTGTGCCAATCTGTAAAATGGGGTTAATAATACTATGCCCTTACTGGATTCTTGTGAGATTTCAGGACAAACCATATGAAGTGCTCACAGTGCCAAGCATACAGCATACATTCAAAAAATGAGTGTCACTGAGTAACTCCAGAGAAGAATAAATGGAGGTCAGTTTTGAGTAACTGCCAGTACTGTTTCCTTTCCAGGTATACCAATTGTATGTCCTGTTTAACAGATGACTTTCGAAGTGAATTGGTAAACTGGAAAATGGGCCAGAAGACTTATGAGCAACCTTTCTTTGTAAATGTTTAATCTTTTTTTTTTTTTTTTCAGGGAAAGGAAATTACTGGCTTTGGTGTGAGAGAATTTTTTAAATAATTTGTTCTCTTATGAAAAGAGTCATACATGTTGATAAAAAGCAAAAAAAAATTTTTTTTCTTCCTCTTATATATCCATGCACTCATTTAAAATATACAAATATAATTAATAAATGGATGTAACATAATTTATATATCCATTAAACAGGATGTCACAGAAGAAATTTTCATTGCTTGGGAAAAGATTCATGAATTATCATTAAATGAATAAATAAAGTTTCCAAAAATATTTTCCATGAGATTTCATTTTATAAAACTATATAGATCTCACACATACACACATCTTGGTTTTACAGATATTCTGTCCAAGTTGCTAACCCATAAATTTGTATAACATACTTTGATAATGGTATCTAAATGAAGTACAGCAGTTTACATCTTATTTATTAAAATTTATGTATTTTAGCACAGTTTAACACCTTATAGCAACTCAGGGAAAAATGCATTTTAGTATCATTTCCCTAGTAGTTTTTAAATCATGAGACATAATGATTTAAAAAAAAAATCAGTGGGGGTGGGGGCAAAAATCCAAAGTCATTAGGAAGGTGTGATTAGCCACAAATATAGATCCTCATTACAAAGTGTTATATCCTTGGGCTGCCGAGTCATTCAGTACCTGCATGCACGATGCTCGTGAATGTGTGTTCATACTTGGGCATTCGCTCTCCGCCCTGTTTTGCTCTTCAAACTTATAAAATCCCTGCAAAAACACAAGCAAAATCAGCCCATGACTTGGATTTGCAAATGACTGTTCAGTGACATTTTCACATGAGGTTGATGGTGTAGCAACAAGATGAACTAAGCTCTCCAGTAAAGTGGAATGTGACCAAGAAATGAAATAATGAAGGAAGAACTTCCATCAAATCAGTCTGACAGATGACAAGCATGGACAGAGAAAAATAAGATGGTTGGTTTGGGTAAAAGGGAGAAGACTTAGTCCCTCTAGAAATTAAAATCAACCAAACTTCAGAAGGGTTACCTCTGAAATCACGTGAACATTTCAGAGGACAATCAAACTCCATTAAAATGATGCTCATCATCTCATAATTTGGAAATAACAGGCATTAAATCACAACTTGCCTTTTAGGTATGCTTCAAATTTTGGTGCCACAATTAGCTTTGAGGTATATTTGAGTCTTGTCTCCAACCCAGCCTTTATAAAAAGCAGCTTTCACCAGCAGCAGCAATTTATTAAGGAAACCGAATTCACCCAGCAAGGAAATCTTTGCTTTTCTGTTAGATTCTCATGTACTATATATTCTTTCAATCCAGCCATGCACACCCTGTGCTTTTTTTGTTTTTCCTTTCCAGCTCAGGAAGAAATAAAAATAATATTCCAGACATTCACAGCAAGCGGAACTTCTAAACTGCCTGTCCGACACCTTTTCTATTTTTACTATCCCTTTTCCACCTTCCCTTCTCTCCCTGCATTTTCAACGCTTTGTAAATGGAAAGGCATGGAAGAGAACACTCAGCTAACAAGCAGAAACGGGATAGGAGAAAAAGGGTCCTCGCCTCCAGGTTCTGCTCCGAGGGGGCCAAGTCCCCTGCCTGGAGCCATAACCCAATAACCCAGTGACAGTGACAGGGACAAGAGGCTAGAGGATGACAGCTAGCATGGGGAGTCTGGGACAAAGGCCGGTGAAGGTGGCCACGCGGACAGACTAGAGTCCACAATCAAGTGCAGGAGGGAGATCCAACAGACAGTCATTCAGTGTAAGAGAAAGGAGAGGGGAGGAGACATGAATTACCTCTTTTTCACAGTTGGAGTTAAGTGTAAGCATAGCCATGGGGCTGTTGGGTGCGCTGCTCCCCGGCACTGGTGGCATGACATGGTCGCCAGGCTGGTTTGGACATGGCAAGCTCAGGACTTGGTTGGCATGTTTATTTGCTAAAGTGGTAGAAAGGTACTGCTTTACCTGCTGCCTTTGGGCTTGCTGTATGTGGTACTTGGTGGGGTTTTCGAGGTGGGTCTGCACCTGAACATAGCCATGGAGGGAAGAGAAGAAAGTGCCGTTATTGGTGAGTTTTGGACGGCTCTTCTTTTCAGGCACAAGCATGAGACAGGCCAGTCCGTTAACAGAATAGATTATTAAGCCCCTGTTAGGTACCAGGCACTGTGTTAATGGATTTTGCTATTACTGAAGTTTAAAGGCTAACTCTTCGGATTTGGGTTAATACTCTGCCTGGTTTCATTTCCCTGCTAATTAACAGTCCATCTCTTTAAAACCTTGTGCCCTTCTTCTCATGCATAATAGCCAAAAATCTGCAACCATCTGTAGGGTAAACATTTTCTAACACATATCTGAAAGAGTTTATTAAGATCAAAACAATAATCTAGAAGAAGGTGTATAACTTATTTCAGTTTTCTTTGGCAAATATAATAGCTTTCTGTTTTGTTTTTAAAAAAAAACCACCTCCTTTAGAAACAACTATAAAATGGTTGTAGAACATAAACAGAAACATTCTGATGATTAAATCCACCAGTTGCAGATTAATTCTTCCCACTTTCATTGGGACATGAGTATTCAACATTTTAATTAAGATCTTAAACTCAACATAAAAAGCAGTTCCACATGAAGTAGTTTCTTTCAAACACAAAAAACACTTCCACAGATGTGTTTGTTTGTTTTTTCTTTTTGGATATGTTTTTAAAGGCATGTATATTAAGCCACCAGTATATTTTCACCTTGTTTCTCATAAGACATTAATAGACAATACGAAGCTTTTAAACAAAATCAATGATACTCAATATAGTCACTTTTTCCTTGAGAAACACAATTTATTCTTATGAGCTAAGAATAGGAGTCATGGGGAGAATACAGCCATGCACAAGAGGGAAAAAAATCCTACTAATATTTACTCTGTTCAAAACTACATTGGATTACTGCTTATGGCATCAAATAATAAACAACATTAAAAAGGAAGACACGTACCAACTGAAAACTGTGTGTCTACTACAATAACACGAAAAGGTGAAACACTCAATTTATGAATTACATTTCAGAGACTGAATATAAGAATAAAGCTCACCTGATAGTGATTATATTCTAGCATTTCCAGCATAACCACGTTTTAGGTGGCCCCAATCCAACAAGAAACAGTAGACTATTCGTTCCCTCTACTTTCTGTAACTCCAATTCGTAGACTGGCATAGAGAAAGCACTATAAACAAGGTGTCCCGAGACACCACCGGAAACTTCATCACAGCAGCCCTGCTTATAATAACCTAAGCTAATTAGTTATGCATGTAAAAAAAAAAAGTTCACACAAAGGGCTTTTTTTTTTTTTGGAAGCCCTACAAGTTTGCTCTTAAATATTGATATCAACCGCCCCCCATCCCACCCAGCTTGACGTCATGCCTTTTTTTCATAAATATAAAAGAACCTTTTTTAAGGGATGAGCTATCAAAGTCAAACTCGCTGTCAGATCAAGGCCAATTCACTATTCATCTTTAGTTCCAGTAGTATTAATAGACAATGCTATTTCTCTTTCAGCAATAGGTTAAGAGCTAGATGCCCTCTTTGGAGAACACTGCCTAAAAGCTACACATGAGACTTTTCTAATGGATGAGTAACTTGGCCCCTTCCAAACACAGAAAGAGTGTCCTTTAGTATGTGGGAGTCCCTGATGAACTTTCGAGTTCAGCAGTCTCATCTTGCATCCAGGTCTCAAGGTACATCTTATTCTTAGCTGGATAGATAAATAAATTTCCTCCTGACCTTGCATCAGGAAAAGGGGGAGCTATTCGAAATAGAAAAGGAAAAATACATATATCCACAGAGGCACTTTCGAATACATATTTACATGGAAATTAAGAAATACACACCTCCCCAATTTAGTCCTCAAATTAGGAAGCATAACAATTTTCACTGAAAATCTTTTAATGTAATTCTTGGTGCTAAAGAAGAATACATTTATCATATACACAACTGGTGTATTTGTATATTTGCTCATTTATTCATTCCATTATTTAATGGTATTATGTGCTAAATGCCGTTCCAGGCAAAGAATGCACATTGTGAGCAAGTAGATACAATTGTCAGCTTTATGACACTGAGAGTCTGGGGTGAAGCAAAGGAAGGAAAACACAAACAGATATATATTTAAAATTATGATAATGGCTGATAGGCACTGCTGAAATGGTGAGATATTTTAAGTACAAGAATTTGAAATTTAATAATTTTGTCCAAATGCCCAGGCTAATGAAGTCCTTTAGTTGACAATCTCAAATTCTTTCAAATGACTGATCTAACGTGCACAGAAACATTTTAAGTTTCATAAAGGGTCCAGACATGATAATGATGAGGACAATAGACATTACTAAAATAAACATCAAATGAGGGCAATGGGTGTAATGTGCTTATTTCACTATTACACTTAAAAAAGAAAGGGCTGCACATTTAAAAATAAATGTTAATTCACTGGCAGATCCTTATTCTTTAAATGAATCAGAATTTCAGGCTTTAGTAAGGAAAAAAGCAACTTCTTGTCTGTTCAGCACTGTCAGTGAGGTCTTTACTACAACCAGATTGGGATGCTCAGAGTGGGATGTATTGTTTCCCTTTTACTGTCAATATATTTTTAAGTAAGTTAAGAACGGACTGGCTATAAACATTATGGAGAAGACAGAACATCCCCAGACATCACCAATCCAACACCTAAAATAGGTAACATAAAGGAGGTCATGATCTATGGGGTGGTGAGGTCTGTGGCAAACTAGAGTGCACGTGCTTCATGTAAAAAAAAAAAAAAGACAAAAAAACAGCTGACATAATCTGTAATTGACTGCAGCCCTGTGGCAATACCATTCCAGTCGAGTTGGGTTTTTTTTTTTTTTTTTTTCAATTTTTCAGTTTAGCCTGCAACCTGAACTTGTTTTTTCAATGAAAACTCCCAGATTACAAAAATGACACCTAATTGTTTGATTTTTCATACTGTACAAGACAAATCAAACACACTTGTTGGTTGGACTCAACAGAAATGTGGTCTCTGCTCTACACCGTCCAGAAGGAGAATCTTTCTTTCTATATTCTGGGGCCCAGCAGGAGCACCGAGGTTCTTAGAAGTTAGTTCTTCTTCTGAAACATTAGTGTCAAATATAGGCCATTCCATTCCTGGTGCTTCTCTGAGAGGCGCATCGTGCCTGGTGGCACAGTCAGCAGAAGAATTAGTAGTATAAACCTGCGATCACATTCAGATCTCGCAGCTTACTACTTATGTGACCTTTGGCACGATATGAACCTTTCCAGGCCTTAGTCACTTCATATGCTCAATGAGGGTGATAACAGAACCTGCCTGCTAGAGGTGTTTTTGGCATTAAATGAAACCACAATTATACTAGGCTTAGCAATCCATCTCAAACAACCGTTTTCAAATTTTCTTTTTTGCCTTAGGACCCTTTTAAACTCTTAAATGTCTTGTGTTTATGTGGGTTTTATCTGTATTTATCATCTTAAGAATTAAAACTGAGAAAATTTTAAAACCCAAGATAACTCACTAGCATATAGTCTGCTGGGCATGAGAACAAAGACACTGTAACACATTATGTAGCCTCTGTAAAACTCTTCTGTATAGAGTTATCCTTGGAATCCACAGGGATGGGTTTTAGGACCTCTGCAGATGGCAAAATCCAAGGATGCTCAAGTCTCTAATATAAAATGGCACTGTACTCTCTTTGAGAGATGAACATTTATAAAAAGGAAAATAACAGTTTGTTATTATTATAAAAGTATGTGTGACCTGGTGGAATGGCAGGAGTCCTGGAGACCCCCAGGGTTCTGGGATGACACTTTGAGAAGCTCTGATCTACCTGTAGCATTGTATCCAGCCCATCCTGGTCATGCTGTTGCCCACTGTGTTGGTGGTGCACAACAAAGTCACTGTGCGTTTTGCTTGCCTCACACTCAAAACACTAATAACCCTAATTTCTCATAGCATTGCTTTTGTTGTTCAATCGCTAAGTCACGTCCAACTCTTTGTGACCCCAACGACTGCAGCACACCAGGCCTCCCTGTCCCTCACTATCTCTCATAGTTTTCCCAAGTTCATGTCCATTGAATTGGTGATGATATCCAACCATCTTATCCTCTACCGCCCTCTTCTCCTTTTGCCTTCCATCTTTCCCAGCATCAGGGTCTTTTCCAATGAGTCGGCTATTCGCACCAGATACCCAAAGTATTGGAGTTTCAACTTCCACAACATTATTATGAGGCTCTATACTATAGTCTTTTGACTGCTTTATTTGGCCACACTGCACAGCATGTGGGATCTTAGTTCCCTGCCCAGGGATCAAACCCTCGCCCCCTACTAGAAGCGTAGAGTCTTAACCACTGGACCATCAGGGAAGTCTCTCCTTTCTCTATAGTAAAAGCCATATAAATGTAACATTCTGTCTTCAACTGTCCTAAACCATAGATTTTTAGTTAGTGATTTCCCTCTCATTCATTTTAAAACTGCCAATGAAAACACATGTGGCATTAAACATCGGTATGATTTCCTGGTAATTTTTGTAGGTTTTTGTCCTTCAAACCAACTGTATTATGGAATTCAGATGCCAAAAATTGGGTATTGTTGAGCAGTTGAGGTGCAGACACAAAATAAAGCTGGAATACTTCTCACTCTATCAAAACACCATATTTTATTGACATAACTTATATTTCACAGAAGTAAGTATGTTAGCTATCTGGGTCAAGGGCAAAAATCCAATGACTTTGAAACTTTTATTTCCTGTTATTACTACTGTCTTTTTCCCTTTTTCCTTCCTTCATTCAGATCCTGAACTGATAGCAAACGAATGGGAATGAATCACTTTCTAGCTGTCACAGTTTAGTTTCCCCACTTCCCAGGTGACACTGACAGGCTGTTTCCCATCGGTTTCATTCTAAAGAGACCCTGGAGCACATCAGTGTAAGATGGTGCCTGCAGATACCATCAAATTGGCTGACAAAAGAATTCACCGGAGCAAAGAAAAATCCCCATCTGATTGATATCCACTGCACTTTGATTACCTCTACTATTTGTAGATCAGAATAAAAATAAAATTGAGTGAATATTCCCATAATTCTTTTACTATAATGGACTTTACTTTTTGAACAAGTCATCAGAGCTTTCAGATTTCTCACTTTGTGTTTAGAGAGAGAATGTGTTCTTTTGTTCAGTAAGTAAAAGAAATATTAAAATGGATTCAATCAGATGCTATCCACTACCACCCCCAAGGGCTTCCTTGGTAGCTCAGCTGGTAAAGAATCTGCCTGCAACGCAGGAAACCCCGGTTCCATTCCTAGGTTGGGAAGATCCCCTGAAGAAGTGATAGGCTACCCATTCCAGTATTCTTGGGCTTCCCTGGCGGCTCAGACAGTAAAGAAGCCATCTGCAATGAGGGAGACCTGGGTTATACGCCTGGATTGGGAAGATGCCCTGGAGGAGGGCATGGCAACCCACTCTAGTATTCTTGCCCTGAGAATTCCCATGAACAGAGGAGCCTGGCAGGCTACAGTCTATGGAGTCGCGAAGAGTTGGATATGACTGAGTGACTAAGCACACACAGCACAGCACCCCCCAAACCACTATGCTCTTCATACTATTTTTAAAGGACAATGTACAGAGATGGTCACTAATGTAATCATCATCCCTTAGAACATGATGAAACAGAGCACATTCTGAAACAGCTAGCATTCTGAAATGACTCACCCAAAGTCTTGCCCTAGGTCATGTATGAGAGGTGACAAGATTCTTTTCAGTCCCACAATTATAATATTACCATGAATGAAAACAACGGCCCAGAACGCAAGTTTTCATTCAGCAATGTTTTCACTGCAACCTGGACAACCTTCTCCTTAATAAAAAAGAAAGACAACAAGGATACAAATCCTGACCTAAGAGAGAAAACCCCAAACCATATGCAGACAAATGCAAATTTAGAAGAGGATATGGAGAAAAGGAACTCTCCTACACTGTTGGTGGAAATGTAAATTGGTATACACTCTACAAACAACAGCATGGAGGTTTCTCCAACAACAACAAAAACCCTAACAACAGAGTGGCAATAAGATCCAGCAAAATTACTCCTGGGCATATATCCAGGAAAAATGGAAACTCTAATTTTAAAAGATACATGCACCCCAAGGTTCATAGTAGCACTATTTACAATAGTCAAGACATGGAAGCAACCTAAATGTCCATCAACAGATGAAGAGATAAAGATGTTGTATATATACACAATGGACTATTACTCAGGCATTCAGTTCAGTTCAGTTCAGTTGTTCAGTCATGTCTGACTCTTTGTGACCCCATGAATTGCAGCACTCCGGGCCTCCCTGTCCATCTCCAACTCCCGGAGTTTACCCAAACTCATGTCCATTGACTTGGTGATGCCATCCAACCATCTCATCCTCTGTCATCCCTTTCTCCTCCTGCCTTCAATCCCTGCATCAGGGTCTTTTCAAATGAGTCTGTTCTTTGCATCAGGTGGCCAAAGTATTGGAGTTTCAGCTTCAATATCAGTCCTTCCAATGAACACCCAGGACTGATCTCCTTTAGAATGGACTGGTTGGATCTCCTTGCAGTCCAACGGACTCTCAAGAGTCTTCTCCAACACCACAGTTCAAAAGCATCAATTCTTCGGCACTCAGCTTTCCTTATAGTCCAACTCTCCCATCCATACATGACTACTGGAAAAACCACAGCCTTGACTAGATGGGACCTTTGTTGGCAAAGTAATGTCTCTGCTTTTTAATATGCTGTCTAGGTTGGTCATAACTTTCCTTCCAAGCAGTAATCATCTTTTAATTTCATGGTTGCAGTCACCATCTACAGTGGTTTGGAGCCCCACAAAATAAAGTCTGCCACTGTTTCCACTGTTTCCCCATCTATTTGCCATGAAGTGATGGGACCAGATGCCATGATCTTAGTTTTTTGAATGTTGAATTTTAAGCCAACTTTTTCACTCTCCTCTTTCACTTTCATCAAGAAGCTCTTTAGTTCTTCTTCAATTTCTGCCATAAGGGTGGTGTCATCTGCATATCTGAGGTTATTGATATTTCTCCCAGCAATCTTGATTCTAGCTTGTGCTTCATCCAGCCCAACATTTTTCATGATGTACTCTACATATAAGCTAAATAAGCAGGGTGACAATATACAGCCTTGACGTACTCCTTTTCCTATTTGGAACCAGTTTGTTGTTCCATGTCCAGTTCTAACTGTTGCTTCCTGACCTGCATACAAATTTCTCAAGAGGCAGGTCAGGTGGTTTGGTATTCCCATCTCTTTCAAAATTTTCAACAGTTTATTGTGATCCCACACAGTCAAAGGTTTTGGCATAGTCAATAAAGCAGAAATAGATGTTTTTCTGGAACTCTCTTGCTTTTTCAATGATCCAGCGGATGTTGGCAATTTGATCTCTGGTTCTTCTGCCTTTTCTAAAACCAGCTTGAACATCTGGAAGTTCATGGTTCATGTATTGCTGAAGCCTGGCTTGGAGAATTTTGAGCATTACTTTACTAGCATGTGAGATGAGTGCAATTGTGCGATAGTTTGAACATTCCTTGGCATTGCCCTTCTTTGTGATTGGAATGAAAACTGACCTTTTCCAGTCCTGTGGCCACTGCTGAGTTCTCCAAATTTGCTGGCATACTGAGTGCAGCACTCTCACAGCATCATCTTTTAGGATTTGAAATAGCTCAACTGGAATTCCATCACCTCCACTAGCTTTGTTCATAGTGATGCTTCTAAGGCCCACTTAACTTCACATTCCAGGATGTTTAGCTCTAGGTGAGTGATCACACCATCACGATTATCTGGGTCATGAAGGTCTTTTTGTACAGCTCCTCTGTGTATTCTTGCCACCTCTTCTTAATACCTTCTGCTTCTGTTAGGTCCATACCATTTCTATCCTTTATTGAGCCCATCTTTGCATGAAATGTTCCCTTAGATTCTCTAATTTTCTTGAAGAGATCTCTAGTCTTTCCCATTCTATTTTTTCCTCTATTTCTTTGCACTGATCACTGAGCCACT
Source organism: Bos indicus x Bos taurus (assembly GCF_003369695.1). NCBI lineage: Eukaryota > Metazoa > Chordata > Mammalia > Artiodactyla > Bovidae > Bos > Bos indicus x Bos taurus. The sequence continues at coordinate 29,153,249 of NC_040097.1, read as the reverse complement.
TAGGCATTACAAAGAATAATATAATGCCACAGCCAGCAATATGGATGGACCTAGAGTTTATCATACTAAGTAAGTTGAGAAAGACAAACACCATATAGTATCAGTTACACGTGCTAAGCCACTTCAGTCATGCCTGACTCTGTGTGACCCCATGGACTATAGCCTGCTAGGCTCCTCTGTCCACAGGATTCTCCAGGCAAGAACACTGGAGTAGGTTGCCACTTCCTGCTCCAGGGGATCTTCCCAAACCAGACTGAACCCACGTCTCTTACATTTCTTGCATTGGCAGGTGGGCTCTTTACCACTAGCACCACCTGGGAAGCTGTTATCACTTATATAAGGAATCTAAAAAAAAAAGATACAAATGAGCATATTTAAAGACAGAAAACAGAGTCTGAGACATGGGAAACAAACTTATGGTTTTCCAAAAAGAAAAGCAAGGGTTGGGGGGCATAAATCAAGAGTTTGGGATTAACAGAAACACACAACTATACATGAAACAGATAAACAACAAAGTCTGATTGGATAGCACAGGGAACTATATTCAATATCTTGTAATAACCTATAATGGAACAGAATTTGAAAGAGAATATACACATATATTGGAGAAGGCAATGGCACCCCACTCCAGTACTCTTTGCCTGGAAAATCCCATGGACAGAGGAGCCTGGTGGGCTGCTGTCTATGGGGTCACACAGAGTCGGACACGACTGAAGTGACTTAACAGCAGCAGCATACACATATATTCTTTTTCAGATTTTTCTTTCTTGTACAGCTGAAACTAATACAGCACTGTAAATCAACTATGCTTCAATTTTTTAAAAATCATATGCAAAAAAAAAAAAAAAAAAAAGATCAGTACTTAAATAAGTGACTACAGTTGATATAGCCAGGTCTTCTTCCCTATCACAGAGATCTGCCCACCAGCCCAATTAGGCCTGCTCTCTGCTTTTGCATGGCCTAAACACTAAGAATAGATTTTTACAGTTTTAACTGGCTGAAAATCATGAAAAGAAGAATGATATTTCATGATACATGAGAATTTTATGAAATCCAAATTTCAATGTCCATAAATAAAGTTTGCTTGGCACACAGCCCCGTCCATTCGTTGACATGTTGTCCATGGCTGCTCCCACACTATAGCAGCGGAGCCCAGGTGGCTCCTAGCCTAAAATATCTACTATCTGGGTTTTTAGAGAAAATGTCAATCCTTGCTCTGTAAGAAAGTTTTACCAATCTAGAATTCAGTTTTCCTACTATGTTGAAGCTTCAGCAAGATTTGAAGAATGAGGTGATTTTTTTTTCAAAAGAGAAATACAATATGTATAAATAATTTTATAGTTGTTTTTCCAAATAACTGGACAAATGAACAGAGGATATGCTTAATTATCCCTATTTTAAAGGCTGTAAAACAAAAACAAACTCTAAAAGGAAAAGTGAAAAGGCTCACCAGGGTTAGAAAACAAACTCAGGGCCCTGCCTCCTGTGTCCAGTAACAAATGATGGAACCCCTTCACTGCTGATCAATTTCCATCAAGGATTTGAACTGAGTAAAGAGACAAAGATAAACCTACATCCAGAAGTGTACTCCCATATCTTATGCATGCAAAAATATGCATGAATTTATATTGTATTGTTTTTGATCTGCACAGTTTAACACCACTTCCTGTCTTACTACTCTGTTGCTGCTGCTGCTAAGTCGCTTCAGTTGTGTCCAACTCTGTGCGACCCCACAGACGGCAGCTCACCAGGCTCTCTGAATTCAGACGGATGTGTAGTAAATGTGCACATGAGGAACGGCGAGCAAATCTATTTTTCTAAAACTGTGATGTTGTAATAGAATAAAGTGGACTGCCCTATTAAAAGTTCCTAGCAAGCTTCTTATCCTAAACCAATGACCTATAAAATAAAGGACTTACTCTAAACTGCAAAGTGGGCATGCTTGGTATTTAGGAAAAACAATATTCAGCAGTCTTAAAAAAAAAAATAAAAAGGAAGTATTACTGTAAGAAAACTCACAGTATATATATTATTTTTTCTCTCTCAGACTAAAATAAACCCAAGGTCTGAGTATTAAAAGAACATCAAGTGTTTATCTCAGCCAAATAGAAATATGAGAGATTAAAGGGTGGCAGCCATCTGCCTGCAGAGTATGAATAATCCCAGGTTAAAAACACCACTTACAGAATCAAATTTCTATAAGAGAAGCAGCAAGACCCAATAAACTTAATCCATTACTCACTTTAAAGAAAAACCATGCATTTACATTCTGAGGACCATATAAATCATGATGCACAGTTATATCATATTAAATATAGCAGGATTTTTTTTAAAACACAGAAAACAGAATTAGCATTAATTCAATCAAAACTGTATATCATGTACCTGATGCTGTGCATTTTATATTCACTCCTGCTGCTGCTGCTGCTGCTGCTAAGTCGCTTCAGTTAGGTCTGACTCTGTGCGACCCCAGAGACGGCAGCCCACCAGGCTCCCCCGTCCCTGGGATTCTCCAGGCAAGAACACTGGAGCGGGTTGCCATTTTCTTCTCCAATGCAGCAAAGTAAAAAGTGAAAGTGGAGTCGGACCAGCGACCCCATGGACTGCAGCCTACCAGGCTCCTCCGTCCATGGGATTTTCCAGGCAAGAGTACTGGAGTGGGGTGCCATTGCCTTCTCCAATATTCACTCCTAGCTCAGGTCAATTTAAAATAAAGCTCAGAAATCACTTGGATAGCTTATAAAGTATTCTTGAAAGCTTCTTCTCACAATTTTTTAAAATCATATGATGACAACTGATTACATACAGAAGGAACTATAGACTCTTCAGATTTTCATAGGTTTAACCTCTTATATTGAATTGCTGCTATTCAGAGTATACCCAATTGTCCTCTTCCAAACACAAAAATAGGGTTGAGTGCAAGTCTTCATGTCTAAATAAATCATTTAGGATCTTGTTAAGTGCTGTGTGATTCTGTAGGTCTGGGGTAGGGCCCAGGATCCTGCATTTCTAATAAGCTCCCAGGGGAAGTCTACCCTGCTGGTCAATAAATCACACCACCCTCTGAGTGCAAGGCTTTAACACATTTTCACCTCAACTTCTGCTCCCATCAAAAGAGTTATATCTTCACCATTCACTCACCAAATACTATCTACCAGCCAGATACCAGGCAACTGTCTTCGTTAGACACAGGCTGTTCAGGGGCAAGCCTCACCCAGAAGGTGACATGTAAGTATAGGTCTATAGTTGGGGAAAGAGAATGAGCTAGGAGATGGGTGGAAAGAGCAATCCAGCAAAGTACAAAAGTCCTCGGTGTGAACAAGCCTCTCCTGTTCAGGGAAGAGTAAGGAGGCTCTTCACACACACTCCCCTTGGCTGCTTCTTGACAGGGTTTGACACTTGCCTGGGTTTTCTCCTGCCCTGCCTCTTTCATCATTTCTTCCCAGTGGCCTTTGCTAGTTTTCTCCTCTTCTCTCCTTCTTAAATGTCAGAGCACCCTAGGGTTCAGAGCTTGACTTCCTCTCTCTGCAAGCACAGCCCTGATGAAGATCCAGGCTCCTGGATTTAAACACCTGGTTCAGATGTCCTGAACTCCACAGTCACCTCCACCAGCCTACTCCATTGGGAGGACTGAAGACATCCTCCCCTCCTGCCACACTCTTCTCCATCTTAGTAGATGGCAATCGCATTCTTCCATTACGTTGAAATGTATGAAATTAAATTAAATAACCTTCATCTGGTTCAACCTAGTTGCTCATTTCCAAAACTGTGGTCAACTTCATCATCTTCAATTCATTTCTTTCCTTCACACCCTACATCCAATCCATCAAGAGGCACTGGTTTTCTTTTTAGGATATATCCCAAATGTAACTAATTTTCATCATCTCTACTGTTACCTCTTTAACAAAGTCAGTTCAGTTCAGTTCAGTCGCTCAGTCGTGTCCGACTCTCTGTGACCCCATGAATCGCTGCACGCCAGGCCTCCCTGTCCATCACCAACTCCCGAAGTTCACTCAGACTCACGTCCATTGAGTCAGTGATGCCATCCAGCCATTTCATCCTCTGTCATCCCCTTCGCCTCCTGCCCCCAATCCCTCCCAGCATCCGAGTCTTTCCCAGTGAGTCAACTCTTCGCATGAGGTGGCCAAAGTACTGGAGTTTCAGCTTTAGCATCATTCCTTCCAAAGAAATCCCAGGGCTGATCTCCTTTAGAATGGACTGGTTGGATCTCCTTGCAGTCCAAGGGACTCTCAAGAGTCTTCTCCAACACCACAGTTCAAAAGCATCAATTCTTCGGCGTTCAGCCTTCTTCACAGTCCAACTCTCACATCCATACGTGACCACAGGAAAAACCATAGCCTTGACCAGATAGACCTTTGTTGGCAAAGTAATGTCTCTGCTTTTCAATATGCTATCTAGGTTGGTCATAACTTTCCTTCCAAGGAGTAAGCGTCTTTTAATTTCATGGCTGCAGTCACCATCTGCAGTGATTTTGGAGCCCCCAAAAATCAAGTCTGACACTGTTTCCACTGTTTCCCCATCTATTTCCCATGAAGTGATGGGACCGGATGCCATGATCTTCATTTTCTGAATGTTGAGTTTTAAGCCAACTTTTCACTCTCCTCTTTCACCTTTAACAAGGTAAAACACCCTAAAATCGATGTTTTAACAAGCTCTCATCACTTTAACAAGGCCATCATCATTTCACATTTGGGTGACTGAAAAGCCTCTTGACTCTTCCACCTACTATGTGCTCTCTTGCAGCCTATGTTCAATATACTGTGTGATCCTTGTAAAACATGTCAGATCATACCACTCCTGTGCACAAAGAACCCCTCTCCAATGGCTCCCTATTTATCTCTGAGGAAAATAAAACTCCTTACAATGGCCTGCCTGCTGCTAACCCTAACCCTAACCCTAAGTCACTTCAATCATGTCCGACTCTGTGCGACCCCATAGACGGCAGCCCACCAGGCTCCCCCGACCCTGGGATTCTCCAGGCAAGAACACTGGAGTGGGTTGCCTTTTACTTCTCCAGTGCATGAAAGTGAAAAGTGAAAGTGAAGTTGCTCAGCAGCCTTCCAGGCTCTGCCATCCATGGGATTTTCCAGGCAAGAGTACTAGAGTGGGGTGCCTTTTACTTCTCCAGTGCATGAAAGTGAAAAGTGAAAGTGAAGTTGCTCAGCAGCCTTCCAGGCTCCGCCATCCATGGGATTTTCCAGGCAAGAGTACTAGAGTGGGGTGCCATTGGCCTACAAGTCCCTAAACCAGAGCTGTCCATGGGCTTGTTAGATATGCTCATTCTTGGGCTCCACACCAGAACTGATGCATCAGTATTTCTGAGTGAGGATCACAATTAATGTTTTAACAAGCTCTCCAGGTAGATTCTTATCCACAACAAAGTTTGAAGACTCCAGCCCACTGTGCCCACCTCCCCTTCCATCCCGAGGTCATTTCTCTCTGATCTTATCTCCCATAACCATCCTAAGCACTTAGAAACCCCAATCCCCTCCCCACCAGTGACCCCCACCCACCCCTACTCTGTTCTCTGTGTCCAGAACATGGCCTGGCACATAGTAGGAGCTCAGCAAATATGTAGAGAATTGATGACTGAGTGGAGGCAGTGGGGCTGAAATGCATGGATGAGGGGAGAGACTAGAAAACTAAGGACGAAGGGTATCAGACTGTTTAGGGCCTTGGACAGGTTAGAGGTTAGGGTCCTGACAGATTCTGGAAATGTCCTGAAGGAATGGAGAAGTGGCAGACTGACTTTCTTCTTGACTAATTCAGAAAACCCTGGAGGAAATGTCTCCAAGCCAGGCAGATGATTCACAGTGCACCTCCCCAATCTGAGTTACAAAACTTCCTTTTCTGTGAGGGCAGACCCAAAGACTGCCAACTCTTACAGCTCTTATTCATGATGCTTAGGGCCCTGAGGATCTAACACACATGGCTAAGAGCCTGGACATTTGTCTCTATCTCTAGCTTCCCTCATAGCTCAGTTGGTAAAGAATCCACCAGCAATGCAGGAGACCCCAGTTCGATTCCTGGGTCAGGAAGAGCCACTGGAGTAGGGACAGGTTACCCACTCCAGTATTCTTGGGCTTCCCTTGTGGCTCATCTGGTAAACAATCTGTCTGCAATGTGGGAGACCTGGGTTCAATCCCTGGGTTGGGAAGATCCCTTGAAGAAGGGAAAGGTTACCCATTGCAGTATTCTGGCCTGGAGAATTCCATGCACGGTATAGTCCATGGGGTCGGAAAGAGTTGGACATGACTGAGTGACTTTCACTACACTGTAGACCTCTTGATAAGTCACAATTAAAGCAGAAGTCCTCAAGCTGGTGGCCCATAGGCACAGTCCACAGGTATGGCTTAATGGCCTACAGAGTATTTAATTAAAAATTAGGAGTTCTCATACTAAAATTTGGATGTCTGGTTTCTCTGAATACAAAGACCTAGCAACAATGAACAACCACCCAGTGGGCCAGTAGGGGGCGGAGCTGAGAAGCAGCTGCCTTCCTTTGATGTGACTCTTGCTCTTCATTTTGCCACATTCTTGTTCAGTCACTAAGTTGCGTCCACCTCTATGTGACCTCACGGACTGCAGCACACCAGGCTTCCCTGTCCTTCACTATCTCCCGGAGCTTGTTCAAACGCACGTCCATTAAGTCGACAATGCCATCCAACTATCTCATTCTCTGTCGCCCCCTTCTCCTGCCTTCAATCCTATTCCCAGCATCAGGGTCTTTTCTAATGAGTCAGCTCTTCGCATCAGGTGGACAAAGTACTGGAGCTTCAGCTTCAGCATCAGTCCTTCCAGTGAACATTCAGGGTTGATTTCCTTTAGGATTGACTGGTTTAATCTCCCTGCTGTCTAAGAGACTCTCAAGAGTCTTCTCCAGCACCATAGTTCGAAAGCATCAATTCTTCAGCACTCAGCCTTTTTTATGGTCCAACTCTCACATCCCATACATGACCACTGGAAAAACCACAGGCTTGCCTATATGGACATTTGTCAGCAAAGTGATGTTTCTGCTTTTTAATATGCTATCTAGGATTGTAATAGCTTTTTTCCAAGGAGCAAGCGTCTTTTAATTCTGTGGTTGCAGTCACCATCTGCAGTGATTTTGGAGTCCAAGAAAATAAAATCTGTCACTGCTTCCCCTTTCTTCTCATCTATTTTTTGTGAAGTAATGGACAAGATGCCATGATCTTCATTTTTTGAATGTTGAGCTTTAAGCCAGATTTTTCACTCTCCTCTTTCATTTTCATCAAGAGGCTCTTTAGTTCCTCCTTGCTTTCTGCCATTAGAGCAGTATCATCTGCATATCTGAGGTTGCTGATATTTCTCCCAGCAATCTTGATTCCAGTTTGTGATTCATCCAGCCCAGCATTTCACATGATGTGTTCTGCATATAAGTTAAATAAGCAGGGTGACAATATAAAATCTTGACATACTCCTTTCCCAATTTGGAACCAGTCTGTTGCTCTATGTCCAGCTCTAAATGTTGCTTCTTGACCTGCATACAGGTTTCTCAGGAAGCAGGTAAGGCGGTCTGGTATTCCCATATCTTTAAGAATTTTCCACAGTTTGCTGTGATCCACACAGTCAAAGGCTTTCAGGTATTCAGTGAAGCACAAGTAGATGTTTTTCTGGAATTCCATTGCTTTTTCTATAGTCCAACATATGTTGGCAATTTGATCTCTGGTTATCACTCCTTATTCTGATACTTAAAACGGCCCTGATCTACTCATTAATTTGCTTGGCTCCTGAAGGCATTTAAATTGGTAAACTCCCTTAGCCTTTCACATTCCATATTCCAGGAGGTAGTTCCAAATCCGATGAAATGATGGTAGCATAAGTGGGACTAGAATACACTAAATGAACAATCTCATATGATACAGGTGAGACAATGAATTGATACTAAGTTTTTAAAAGTACATGCTCATCTAGCAATTCACACTTTACACAACTTTTCTAAGGTAATCATCAGATGTAAGGGCAAAGATTTAAGAACACAGAGGTCCAGCAGAGCATTACCTAAAAAAGAAGACCTTAGGACCCACTGCTTATTTTTGGAAATAAAGTTTTAGTGGGACATAGCCACACTCATTAATTTACATATAGTGTACAACTGTTTTCAAACTATTACAATACTAGACGGCAGTTGGGTAATAGACCTTACATCCTCCAAAGCATACAGTATTTACTACCTGGCCCTTTAAAGAAAGTGTGCCAACCACTACTCTCAAATAACAAAATATGGGAAATTAATATCAATACAAAGCAATGCATTCAAGTAATTATGAGGAAGCTATATGAGTTCAAGGTTCCTCAACCTCAGCACTATTGACCCTATGGCCAAGTACTTCTTTTTTGCGGGGTTGTATGTGTATTACAGGGTATTTAGCAACATCCTTGGCCTCTGCCCAGTGTATGCCAATGGAACGATTTCCTCAACACTGGTTGTAACATTCAAAAATGTCTCCAGACATTCTAAATGTCCTTAGGGTGAGGGGAGGGAATTGCCCTCAAATAGATGGACACGATATAGACAGTGAAATGTGTCTATAAAACTATTTAATGAGAGGAAAAGTTTATCATATAAGTAGGAACACAAAGGAGAAGGCAATGGCACCCCATTCCAGTACTCTTGCCTGGAAAATCCCATGGACAGAGGAGCCTGGTGGGCTGCAGTCCATGGGGTCGCTGGGAGTCGGGCACGACTGGGCGACTTCACTTTCACTTTTCACTTTCATGCATTGGAGAAGGAAATGGCAACCCACTCCAGTGTTCTTGCCTGGAGAATCCCAGGGACGGGGGAGCCTGGTGGGCTGCCGTCTATGGGGCCGCACACAGTCGGACACGACTGAAGCGACTTAGCAGCAGCAGCAGCAGCAGGAACACAAAACAAGTTAGAATCACTACCTACTCTGTGACGCTAAACTGAATTAAAAATGCTTTCATTACATATGCACACACACACACAAACCAGTTACAAATCATTCATCAAAAATCTTCATCATGACTATCTCAGGATGACTAAAGTATAGATGACTGTTATCTTATTGGTTCTTTTAAATATTTTCTATTATGTCACAAAGAGTCAGACACGACTTTGCAACTGAACAACAACAATAATGTATACGATGCTAATTTTGTAATTAAGAAAAAAAATCTATAAATTCCACAAAAATTAAAGTTTGTGGATGTGGACAAATAAAAATATATTCATGCAGAATTTCGCTACTAAAAATTTTGAAAACCAGAAATAAACTCACGAAGGCATTATGTAATGATGAAATCTGCCTCATTTCAATTTTTTTTCTTTAAATACTAGATTAGATTAAGAAGACCCTGATACTTTTGAAATTTTTGGTCTAACAATCAAGCCCAGACTGTTTCAGTTTGTACAATGTCTGACACATTTTTACGGTTTTCTAAAGGGCTGCAATTACGTGACTTCGTGGTGTTCTTATAATAAGAGCTCATTGTAAGGACTGTCCAGCTGCCCCCACCCCAATGGGAGTTGTGAGTGCCGCCTTCCACGTGTTACAACTTTTTTTTATGCCCCAGTTTAGCACTGCCTCCAAATCGAAGATGCCTTTTTGTTTCAGCATTTCTCCCCCCAAATGCCCCTATTGTTTGCAGTTTATCGGGTATTAGAGATCATTACGACACAAGCGGCAAAACTCTTTTTCAGAAGGACAGACACTCTTTAAGAAACTGGCAGTGGTCAAGTTTGACAGAGATGAAAACATTGCCCTAGGCCTAAGCAAAAGGTCAGCCAGAAATGAGAGCTGAACACTGCCGGTTTGAAGGTCAAGTCCACACGAGCTGAAAGCTGGCAAAAAGCAGCCGCCTCATAACAACACGGACTTCAGGGCCTGGATCATGAGACCAAGGAGGTCCTCCCAGTTTTTGAGGAAATGCACTGTCTTGGGCAATTCCTAAGACCTCTTGTACACATTATGTGATAAGCGAATTCCAGTCTGGAATGAACAACTCCAACAATTGATAGCAGCAGCTCACAAGTACTTTCTGACCGAGAGTTTTACGGCCCGGTGCGTTGTAACGACCCCACCCAACAACCCAGCCATTCGTTCAACTAGCATTTACGGAGGCTCAGAGGATAAAGCAGCCACGAAGGCAGAACTTCTGACCCCACAAAAGCCATACTGAAGCTGGGGAAGCAGAGACAAACACGATGGCAACAAGTCAACAAAGAAAGAAGAAGTTCACACAGCAACACAAGTGCAGAGCAGAACAGATAAAGTAAGCCACTGGGAGAAAAGAAGGCTACTCTGCAGTGGGGACATTCCAGCTGAAACTCAAATGATGGGAAGGAACCAGGTATGTTGAGAGTCAGAGGCACTTAAACCCTGAGCCAGAAGTAGCGTGGCATCTTGGAAGAATAACATCAATAACCAAGACCGAGGGGCTGGAACAGTGACCAGGTCAGCACATAAACTGAGAGAGGTGGTCGGGGCCAGATACTGTAGAGCTTAGTAAGCCTCAGAAAGGAATCTGATTTTTCTTCTCTGCTATTTATAAGAAGGCTTGGGGAGATTTTAGGCACATAAGTGACAAGACTTGAACATTTGTAAAATATCATCCCTGCGGTTACATGAATGTAAAGGAATAGTGGACACAGGAGGAATAATCAGGAGGCTCCTATACGTACAGAGCTTCTTGATGAAGGTGAAAGAGGAGAGTGAAAAAGTTGGCTTAAAAGTCAACATTCAGAAAACTAAGATCATGGCATCCAGTCCCATCACTTCATGGCAAATAGATGGGGAAACAGTGGAAACAGTGACAGACTTTATTTTGGGGGGCTCCAAAATTACTGCAGATGGTGACTGCAGCCATGAAATTAAAAGATGCTTGCTCCTTGGAAGAAAAGTTATGACCAAACTAGACAGCATATTAAAAAGCAGAGACATTAATTTGCCAACAAAGGTCTGTCTAGAGTTGGACTATGAAGAAAGCTGAGTGCCAAAGAATTGATGCTTTTGAATTGTGGTGTTGGAGAAGACTCTTGAGAATCCCCTCGGACTGCAAGGAGTTCCAACCAGTGCATCCTAAAGGAAATCAGTCCTGAATATTCATTGGAAGGACTGATGTTGAAGCTGAAACTCCAATATTTTGGCCACCTGATGTGAAGAATGGACTCATTTGAAAAGACCCTGATGCTGGGAAAGATTGAAGGTGGGAGGAGTAGGGCATGACAGAGGATGAGATGGTTGGATGGCATCACCGACTCAATGGACATGAGTTTGAGCAAGCTCCGGGAGTTAGTGATGGACAGGGAAGCCTGGCATGCTGCAGTCCATGGGGCTGCAAAAAGTCGGACACGACTGAGTGACTGAACTGAACACCTACAACAACAAAGAGCTACATGTCAGACTTCCCAGGTGCCTCACGGGTAAAGAATCTGCCTGCCAATGCCACAGACATAGGTTCAATTCCTGGGTCAGGAAGATCCCCTGGAGAAGGAAATGGCAACCCACTCTAGTATTCTTGTCTGGGAAATCCCACAGATGGAGGAGTCTGGTGGGCTACAGTCCATGGGATCGCAAAAGAGCCAGATGTGACTTAGCGAATTTACTACAACAGTAGCTACCTATAGTTGATGATGCCTTGGATTCACTTATTAGTATACAGTTGGATATGAGATATATGAGCTGCTACCTCTTGTCTCCAGTTGCTTCTTGGCTTCCATAAAATCTCAGAATAAAGAACTTTCTTACACAATGCTATGAAAGGTCTCATATCAACAATGAAAGTAATTATACATGGGTACATGGTTGCAGAATACCCCATGTACACCTGCTTGGAACACACAAGCTAATGTATGGCCAACTGTCAGAGTGCAATGGAGAAAGGTGGCCTTGTCTTATATCTGGCTAAAATCTCAGAGAGATTCAACCTCAAATCCTAAGCAAGTTGCTTAAATGCTGTGAACCTCAGTTTTTCTATCTATAAAATGGGTTCACAAACACTACCTACCTAGTAGTTGATCATTTTGTTGATTAGTTTAAGGGATAAAATGTATGAAAAGTGCTTAATGTAGTAAATGATCAATAAATTAATAATGCCCTCCATTATTATTAGTCCTGGATTTTTTGTTTTCACATTCAAGTAGATCAGTGTTAGATCATTCAACTCATCTGGCTCAAAAAAAAAAAGAAAGAAGGAAGGAAAGAAAAAGCCACCCTGAAGGAGAAGTGAAGTGTGAGTCACTCAGTTATGTCCAATTTTGTGATCCCATGGACTGTAGCCCACCAGGCTCCTCTGTCCATGGGATTCTCCAGGCAAGAATACTGGAGTGGGTTGCCATTCCCTTCTTCAGGTGGAGAGGGCAAAAAGGAGGGGGCAGTCCAGCCTCTTTCAGGTATCCTTTTATCTTTTTCTGATTCAAATATCACTGATAGCTGCTAACTGCTAAGCTGCTTCAGTCGTTTCCGACTCTGTGCGACCCCACAGACGGCAGCCCACCAGGCTCCCCCGTCCCTGGGATCCTCCAGGCCAAAGGTAAGATTAAAAGAGAAGAAACAAGAATCTGGGAGCACTGGACATTTGCTGACTGGAGTATCATTCAGAAGGCTCTGTGACATCTTTTTTTCTCTCCCACTTCCAAAGGAGTTAGCTCAAGTACTCATTCTTAATTGCGGCCTCAGCAAAAGTGGAAACCCCTAAACACTGTATGAAAACTTTTGGCTATGATTTTTTTAGAAGAGGTCTAGCAAGAAAACATATAAAGATGAAATTACATATATAATTTGCAGGTAAGAAGGAGATATATACAGAAAACAAGATGACTCATTAGTTGAAAACTGTTGAAGCTAAGTGGTGAGTATATGAGGGGCTCATTATATTATTCTCTGCTTTTATTTAAGCTTGAATCAATCTATCTGCATTCATACAGCACAAAGAAATGTACATACCTGATACATCGTTTGTATTCATTTTCTATAAAAAGAAAAGTCCTATGGTAGCGTATTTACTAAGCAAGCACTTGGTCAATCTATTGATCAATCTGGTATACCACAAGCTTAAATGTCTGCTTTTTTGCTTGCCATTCTGGATCTTCGCCTGAAGCTTTCTTCTAAGGGAGCTAACTCTACATTCAATGAATAGATCATGGATTCAACGTGAACCAGTCATTCCTCTGTAGTGCTGTCATCCTGAGCACCTCTGAGAGAAACATTTTAACAGAGTAAGCTGGATCTGCCTGTGTACTATTCTCACTGATATATATTTTAGCCAAAAATGAAATATTTTAAAATTAACCTGTGTGTGTGCTCAGTTGTGACTGACTCTTTGTGACCCCATGGACTGTAGTCTGCTGGGCTCCTCTGTCCATGGGATTTTCCAGGCAAGAATACTGCAATGGGTTGCCATTTTCTCCTCCAGAGGATCTTCTCTTGACTTGTGCAGAGGGAATAAAACTCAAACCATACCCTTTTCAGTCAAACTTAGGACTACCTCTTTCAAACCAAATGGCCAATGGTCTACATTTGTGTCATAGGAAAAAAAAAAAAACAGTCAACTAAAACTTGAACTGTAAAGATATTTAGGAGGAGCTGTATTTTCCTCATTAAAAAAAAAGTTCATTTGCCAAAAAAAAAAAAAAAGATTTATCACACTCTACAATGCAAGCTCTCAGAGGGATTTAAAATTTGCTGCAAAACCATAAAAATGTATAAAGATATCTACACAAAACCAATAATGTAACCGAGATAGCCCAATGTGAATTTCTTTGGGTGACAAAATAACGGATAAAATGGATAAGGAGGAAAGGGACAAAATACCTTCTTTCAAGAACAGAAATGGGCATTTTGAAAAGAGGAAAGAATATGAGAATATTACTGGGGTTTCTCATAACAAAGAAAAACTATTAAAAAGTGAAAATGAAGTAATTATTGAGCACCCATACATGGTAGTTTGGTCACTAAGTTGTATCTGAATCTTGTGGCCCCAAGGACTTTGTCCACGGGATTTCCCAGGCAAGAATACTGGAGTGGGTTGCCATTTCCTTCTCCAGGGGATCTTTCCAACCCAACGATCGAACCTATGTCTCCTATATTGCAGGTGGATTCTTTACCAACTGAGCCACCCAGGAAGCCCTATATATCCAAGCCCTATCTATATGCCACATATATACCAGGGAGCATTCATATACCAGGTAATTCTCCTAAAATTTTTCAACAGATTTCCTTATTTAATCTTCACTACAACCCTATGAGATAACGGCTGTTATTATTCCTGTTTTAGGGATAACGGCTACCCACTCCAGTATTCTGGCCTGGAGAATTCCATGGACTGTATAGTCCACGGGGTCACAAAGAGTTGGACTCAACTGAACACCTTTCACTTCACTTAGGGATGAGAAATCTGAGGCTGACTCCCAACACTACACTAAATACTACTATGTGATGAGTTATCTGCAGAATTTATATTTCAGCATAGTAGCACTGATTGTGAAACTGTAGCTTTGTAGTATGCTTTTCTCTTGAAAACCTGATTTCACACTTTCATTATAAATAAGCCTCTCTTTAACATAGCCTGCATGGACGCTAGGCCAATGTTCGACCTGATTCCTAAGTGAACAGAATGAAAACTGAATTTTACAACATAGAGTCAAAGGGAAAATTTCTTATGGGAAAGCTGCCTCAGTATTTGGAATAATTTAAAGGTTGATGCTGCTTCCTTTCGTTCTTCCTTTTCTGGTGGGAGGTGGGGGGATGTGTGCGGAAACGGGGGAGGAGGGGTTGGCAGGCAAACAGAATCTTTCAGACTCAAAAGGAATTTTTGTTAATCAAAAGCATCTGTATCATGGGATTTTTAAAGGAAAGGTTAAAACAGTGTACAGTATAGTGACTGATGTCTTTTATAAGAAAGAAAATGAGCCACTGTTATCACTGAAATGCCAGTTGCCATATACCTAATTATAAACCAGTATCGGGAAAAAAAAAAAGTTAGGGAAGAGAAGTGCAGATTACTCTTTGATTACATGACCCAATGCACTATCTGGTTTGGAAGAAAAAAAAAATGAAAGGCAATGGGTTAGTCAGTTCCCCAAAGTCTGTATCTTACATGTAGTAGAGAGAAAGAGGGACCTATCCCAATGTGAAAGCAACCCCCTCATTCCTCTCCTCACCTTACAAACGGAGGGTTAGGGTGGGGACGGATGAAAGGGAAACCCACACACAAATGTACACATTTTTAGATGGTCCAACCCTTTATAACGGTGGTTTTCAACCAGAGGCGATTTTTCCTTTCGAGGAACATTTGGGAATGTCTGGAGACATGCTTAGCTGTCACAGCTGGACGGGGGTGGCTGCTACTGGCATCTTATAGGTAGAGACCAGGATGATGCTAAACACGCTGCAGCATGCACGGCAGCCCTTCACAACAGAGAATGACCCGGCCCCAGTCCCGACACTGGAGAAGCCCTACGCCAACAGATGCTGTGTCGATTCACCACCCCAAACCTCTGAGGGTAGATTTCCTTAAAAAAAGGCAACAAAACCAGTCAAGCCAAAGGAATAGTGTAGATATGTCATAAACAATTGATGAGCTTTCTTCGTGTATCTGAGTTTCAAGCATGCATGGGTACTAAGTTGCTTTAATTGTGTCCAACTCTGTGATCCTACAGACTATACCCCTCCAGGCTCCTCTGTCCATGAGATTCTCCAGGCAAGAATCCTGGAGTGGGTTGCCATGCTCTCCTCCAGGGGATCTTCCCAACCCAGGGATCAAACCCATGTTTCCTATGTCTCCTGCATTGGCGGGCAGGTTCTTTACCACTAGTGCCATCTGGGAAGTCCATCTGAGTTTCAAAGTCAACAGTTATTTTACGTCTGGTCTTAACGAAGAGTTGACTCATTGGAAAAGACCCTGATGCTGGGGGGGACTGGGTGGGATAGTGGGGAGGAGAAGGGAATGGAACAACAGAGGATGAGATGGCTGGATGGCATCACCGACTCGATGGACATGAGTTTGAGTGAACTCCGGGAGTTGGTGATGGACAGGGAGGCCTGGCGTGCTGCAGCCCATGGGGCTGCAAAGAGTCAGACATGACTGAGTGACTGAACTGAACACGTAAAGGACACTTTCAGTTAAATGGAAGGAGGAAGAAATGCTATCATCTCTGTGAAGAACTTAATTCACAATCTGAGATTTGAGCTCTAGACAGTAACGGGGTGGGGTGGGGAGGGAAAGGTAAAATGAGAACTATCAATATCACACAATAATGATCAACTATGCCCGAAAACTACACAGAATGGAGATAAACATTTGTAATGATTCAAAAAGCACACCGGAAACTTGCTTAGGCATCTCTGAGCGCACTGGCCACTGTGAGTACATTGGCAATATCACTTAAAAGTCTTTTCTACCTGATAAATAGTAAAGGAACATTACCGCACTTGCAAACAAAGCCAGAGTTCATCAGCGGTTAGTTTGTACAATGTTTTGCACAAATCCTCCTTACCCTCCTAAACAACAATAACAAGAAAAATAGTTTACGTTTACTCGTTTCTGATATACTTAAAAAGGAATTATTTTTCAATGTATTTTAACAACTTCTGGGCATTCCCTGGCAGTCCAGTAGTTAGGATGCCATGTTTTTACTGCCGAGGGCCCAGGTTTGATCTCTGGCCAGGGGACTCAGATCCCACAAGCTGCATGGTGTAGCCAAAAAACAATATGTGTGTATATAAATAAAACAACTTTAAAGTATATTAATTTATAATTTTTATATGACACATAGATTTTTATTTTCTAAATGCTTTTAAAAGGTCAAAATAGAAGTGACGCAAACACTGGTATCTTTTAAAGCATTTATAAATAGTAGGGGAGAATGAGGCTGAATATGCTATTCCTATTTTGATGTATCTTAGAAATTTTCCTTCAAAAAGTCATAAAAAAAGAAAAAAAGTTTAAACAATTTTTAGACGTATAAACACAGACACAAATGCTGCCCTGGGTGTTTATCAGAAAAATTAATTCTAATGATTTTCAATTTCGGTCTTAAAGATTTCAGCTCTAGTTTTATTTTGCTATCTGCCTCCTCATCCTCTACATTTAAAGAAAAAAAAATTCTGTAAAATACTCAGAAGGATAAACAAACAAAAAGCTAAAGTGGAAGAAACTGCACTCATTAAACTATCATCTCCAAAATCTTTTGTCTCAAATGATGCTTGCAACACATAAATGTGGCTCTAAGTGACCATAAATGGATTCTTAGTTTTAGCAAAGTAAGTGATCTCAACTGCCAAACTGAAGATGCCTTATATTGTCTGTTTTATCTAATTAGCACTCTAGAAAATTCTTGCGTTGTAATGCCTGAATATGAGTGTTGTCTCCTCTCCCTTTAGCACTGAAATATGAAACTCCAGTACTTTGGCCACCTCATGTGAAGAGCAGACTAATTGGAAAAGACCCTGATGCTGGGAGGGATTGAGGGCAGGAGGAGAAGGGGACGACAGAGGATGAGATGGCTGGATGGCATCACCGACTCGATGGACATGAGTTTGAGTGAACTCCGGGAGTTGGTGATGGACAGGGAGGCCTGGCGTGCTGTGATTCATGGGGTTGCAAAGAGTCGGACACAACTGAGCGACTGAACTGAACTGAACTGATATAATGATGCAGTTATATTAATAACTTTATCATTGAATATGTTTGCTAAGTTATCATTTGATATACAATGAGAGAGAGAGAGAAGGAAGGAGGGAGGAGAGGACAGAGGGAGGGAAGGGGGACATGTTTTCTTGAAAAAACAGAAATGATTAAGGAAAAGCATGTCACGAAAGGCCATATAGTGCAATATTTTTTTATTGTGTGTGTGTGTGTGTGTGTGTGTGTGTGTGATTGTGCTTAGTCACCCAGTCATGTCCGACTCTTTTGCATTGCCACAGACTGCAGCCTGCCATGCTCCTCTGCCTATGGGACTTCCCAGGCAAAAATACTGGTGGGTTGCCATTTCCTCTCCTAGGGTATCTTCCTGACCCAAGGATCGAACCAGCGTCTTCTGCAGCTCCTGCAATGACCCGTGGTTCTTTACCACTGAGCCACCTTGGAAGCCTTTACAATACGATTATTTACTTAACAACAAGCCATGCAATGTTCCACACTCAAAATGGGAGGGGCTAGGAGACTGAGTTTTAACACAGTTTTTACCCTCTCTGCTTAAAGAAAATTACAGAAGATAATTTACTTCTGTGAGCATCTCTTCTGTATAAGCAACAGGCTCAGGAATTCATAGACGAGGACCTTACTTGATGCTCATAGCAATGTAAGTGCTTTCACTCGTCTGGTTTGCAGATGAGGAAACTGAGAAGAGAGGTTAAGTAACTAGTCTAATATCACTCACCTGCTCTCACACAGTCAGAGATCTAAACCCAAGTTTGCTGCGTTCCAAACCAACCAAAATAAGCAGGATACATCGAGGGTTCATTTCTCAGGAGTCACCAATGCCCTGCTACAAGTGATATGGAAAATACACTTGCTTAAAGACCTCCAAAATAGTCACCACAAGAAGGAATGTACCAGAGAAAAAACACTGAGGGGATTGTATTGAAACTGCCCTCAAGACTAGGGAGGAAACAAATATTTTATCACTTTTATTATTAAAAAATGTAACATATATGTTTGGAGAAAATTTAGAACATAAAGATGAGAAAAGATAAGGGAAAGAAAAACCACAGAAGTAATTCCATACAGAGAGATAAATCCTGACAGCATTATAACATTTATCTTCCTACTGATTAAACTAGAATTTTAATGCGGTCACCATCAATGCCAGTAGCACTGGAACAAATGTTATCTTGGTCAAAAAAGACCAAGGCTCCATCTTCCCTAAAGATTTCTCCCTGGGCTCTTAACCCCTAAATCCAATATCCAGATGTAAAAGCTTTAGACATGCACATATTCACCATATTATTTTTCATAATAATGAAAATGTGTGAGTGATCTCCAGCATGAGAAGAATCACAAAGTGCATTCATTTTTATTATTATGCAACTATTTAAAAGGACACATAAGGGATGTAAACCTCAATACAAAAGCACACAATATTGAAAACAAAATGTATATGTAAAAGTATAAAACCTATAATTGTACTGACATAAAACCTTGATTTTTTTTTTAAACTAAGAAAATTACATTTTACAATACTTTTATATATGAATAATGGAACATGATATTTTCATCTTCTCTACCTTTCAAACTTTCTGGTATGATTATTAAAACAGTTAGGCACATTCTTTTGGCTGCAGAGCCAGCCTTCTACTAGAGAAGTGGGGAATCATAATTCTTTTCTGGCCTCTCCTGCAGCTCAGGAGTGAACACGTGACTTCGGATCCAGCAGTCAGATGTACTTGCAGAGGACTCAGGTGCTAGACATAAGCAGTCGGCATTCGTGGGGATGGGCGTGGTGGGAGAAGACTGGGTTCCTGGTGTACCAGGGGCAACAGGGTAGGTTCAGTGGTTGTTAGGCAGACCAATTCCATGCTGTGGTTTGAGGTACTGCTTCAGCTTCATGGCTCCAAGTCTGGTTCTCTTACCTACCTAACAACTCTGCAGGACTCCCAATGTGCTGTCAACACATTTCTTTTAAAATTAACCAATGTTGCTTAATGTTACTAGCTATTAAAAACTCTATTACAGAGCTACAGTTTGACTCCTTTTATAAACACATATGTATAGATATGTTATAAATACATATAATGAATACAGAAATAGGTACATATGTATACAGATATATTTATTTACACATATATAAAGGGGAACGTTCACTCATTAATGTTTAAGTATTAGGAATGTCTCATACAAACATGAACTATATGGTATGACTCATTTTTATTATGCCTGGCTGTGATATACACTTCTTGTGTTCAAAGGAATACAAGCTGTGGTTGAGAAAAGAATTCTACAGTATGGAAAAATCACAATTGAATGCATTCCCGAATAACTTCTTCCTGATGGAACCAAGTGAAATGAGCTGCTAACATTTATCCCTGGGCTGCATACTGCATTTAAACGTAATCTGTGGAAGAAGGCAGGAAGTATCTCTATTCAACTTCATAGAGAAAAAAAAAAAAAAAGAGCAACTGATGATGTTCAGCAGCCATGCTTGGATCTATGTGTTGCACAGCATTTGACCCATGGAATACAAGCATGGTTTGCTATATAAGGAAAGACACTTATTTTATGATGTTTCTGTTCCATTAGAATCTACTAAACTAGGCTTTACATCTCCTATGCCTGGTACAGCACAGAGCTCATAGCAGGTATCCAATGAAACTGCAAAAACTGAATGGATAATGAGCTATCTTGAACTGTTCATAATTTTTACAGGTTAAGGCCTCTGTTGTTGTTCAGTTGCTTAGTCATGTCCAACTCTTTGCGACACCATAGACTGTGTAGCCCATCAGCCTCCTCTGTTCATGGATTTATCCAGGCAAGAATACTGGAGTGGGTCACCATTTCCTTCTCCAGGGGATCTGCCTAATCCAGGGACTGAAACTTTTGTCTCCCACTTGGCAGGGAGATTCTTTACCATTGAGCCGCCAGGGATGCCTTAAGCCCCTTAGAGGAAGACAACCTCAGGGTTCCTCTTAGTCTCTTATTGAAACGACCAGTCAACTATTACAGTCCACCCTTGCAAAAACATCCAGCCTTTAGCAGTCACCCTTGCTCATTTATTTACTCATCAGACACTGCACAGTGATGGCAGTAACTCAATGCTCCCATGGGGCCAGTAAGTGTCACTACTGCCACCTCACAAGTGGACAAAGCACCCCTAAGTCAGAGGAATTGATCATTTCTACACAGACAACAATACAGAAAAGAGTGTCAAGGTCATCTACTGGAGGGTGTTCAATGTGTGGCCCAGTTTATGTGTCTTCTTCTGAAATGCAAAACCTCACTTTGAAAACAAAATGGTTCAATTCTAGTAGCAAGTATTGATGAGTATGAACTGTGTTTGGGTGTGTGTCGTCTCTCTGATAAAGGAGCAGGAGGGAGGGTAACCACAATGGAAACAAATGGACAAGGTCGTGATGACAATTTCTAAGAATAAGTATTTTGTTAACTCACATTTCAAAAGGAGGAAGAATTCTGTCATTTAAAGTGCCCAAACCCATCGTGTCATAGTCAATAAAAAGTGCAATATCAAATCTATATTGCATTCATGAAAGCCGGTTACAGCCTTCTTGTCGTCCTGGGTACAGACAGGCTGAATAGACAGCAGCATCAAGACAATTCAAGGGCCTGTATTTCATCACGCTATTTAGCTATTTAGGATGATATAAAATCACCGGCTTAGTTTACACACCAGTGACACTCGCAGAACTGCCTGCTCTACCCTCCTGTCCAATGAGCTGTGCTATTGTTTATATCCAAAAAGAGTTGGCTGCATTGTCATAAATGAGATGCAGTTCATCACCACACATGATGCTCAAGTACCTCAAGGGCTGAAAACTGAGTCACCTTCATGCAGACTCAACCATGTCACTGCTCCATTACCTCGGCTTTTTCTTTGCAACCTTAGAAAAACCTTATGTTGCAAATGCAGGGCAAATGAGAGCTCTCAAAGAAGAATTTATCTCCTCAAGAAAAACAATGGCATAAAACATGAAAGCAACAACACACTTCTTATATTCGGACAGAAATGTCACTCAAACACCGGTAACACTACTATGTTGCTCATGAAACAGTGATAAAACAAGCTCATTAAAAATCTTAAAACAATAAAGACAAACAACCCACCATTAACATTTACTAAACACTTTATTTGTATGGATAGGCATTATTTCATACCTTATATCATAAATCTCATATCTCCTTATTATTATTATTGCTTTATGGCATTATTAACTACAGTGATAAAGCAAACTCAGTTTACCTCTCTAAAGATTCCCATCACATATTTTCCATTTTGCCAATAGGAAAACACATCTAGAACATGGGAGAGGCAGAATTCCATGCAATCTGATACCAGTGCTTTCGCTCACATATTCCTGGAACATCTCCTACACCAAGGCAGAGTTAGGAGCTACGACTTCTAGAAGGAAACTGAGTTTCTGAATTCCAACTCTAGTCAATGGAAAGGACCACTGTGTCTCAATCAGTGGCAGTTCAACAACACCACTCCATTAACCATTAACCAAAAAAAAATAAGAAAGAAGCTCCCAGAGATAAGGCTGCTGCTTGATGTAGATAAGGAATAAGCTGTCTTCAGAGAAGAGGACCTGATCTGCCTTGTCATCCATGAGCGGTTCATGGTCAGAAGCCAAGTCTCAGGTCACAGAAGGGAGTGACTACAATCAATAGGCTAAGAGACCAATCACACTCATGACTTTGAATTCTTGGACCCAGTGTTCTAAACCAGACTTCGGGCTTGTCATCAGAAACTATGAGGGAATTTTTTAAAAAATAAAGATTGAAAGGGTACTTCCAAAGTCTAGGTCTAAATATAGCTATATTTATTTTTAAAACCTCACCAAGTTATCTCAACGATTAGCTAGTTTGGAAATCACTACTGTCAACCACAAACTAGATCCACTTCCTAGGAAAAACTGTTCTTATGCTACACATTGATTTTTCATCTCTATGGCTTCAAAATAATCGAAACTAAAACCCAGAAAATGTGGCCGACTTAAAAGGGAAATTAAATTTCTAAACTCTTTGAAGACTCATAGATCATAACTTATAATCTCCACAAACAAAATTAGAAATGATGAAACTCCATAGAAAATACCATTATTGCATTATTTTAATTATTCTGTACTTTTGAAAAATGAAAAAGTAATTTTAAAATTCAAAAACAAATCAATTTAGATTGAGGTTTTTTTGTTTTGTTTTTTACCTGAAAACATAAAGTACATATTAGAATGTTACAATTCCAGCTAAATATGATGAACTGCCAATAAACAACTACAAAGGCAAGACCTTTAAAGGCGAAGACTTGACTGTGTTGCCATTTTGGTGTTCCAGAGGTTATAAGTGTAACAAAGACTGCACAGTAATTAAAAGCAGTATTTTTGTTAGAAGATCAAACCAGTGTGTACTATATTAAAAAAAAAAAAAAAAAAAAAGCCTCAGGCTGCTTTTCAAAGGGGCCTATTTTATACCAGAATAACCTATGAGCTATCTGTTTCACCCTTCATTTAGAGGAAAATATAAATCATCCTCACAAGCCCATGGACAGCTAGATCACTCAAACACAAAAATCAAGAAGTAAAAAAAAAAAAAATCAAGAAGTAAAGACTGAGTCATGGATTAAACTGAAATTTCTTTCAGTAAGTATTTATTGACTCCATGGTATGACCTAGTACTATTTTATATGCTGAAGTCCCAGCAATAAGCCAAGATCCATGTCCTCATGCAAAACTGAACTTTAAGAATAAACATATTAAGTATGCAAAGATCATGAACTTATATAAATGGAAAGATGAGGATGCCTAAGAAAGAACCTATCACTGGAGAAACAAAAAATAAGAAAAGGAACAGTCACACAACATGAATGCATTTCTTCCTCACAGATATTATGACTCTGCTGTAGAAGGTTTCAATGTCACCAATGGCCACCTATCCACTTTTATTTTCACCAAGCATGGACAACAAACTACCAGTCAAGGCCTTTCTCCACGGCCAACTGGATTGGGGACACACATCTCAATTTCCAATACAGTTTCAAAGCAAACGGCATTCCCACTGCTTGCCCCTACCTTGGCAGACTGGGCCAGAGCTCCATTTCCTTCTACTAGGGTCTGCCCTGGTGGCTCCAACAGTCAAGAATCTGCCTGAAATGCGGAGGACCCAGGTTCAATCCCTGGGTCAGGGATATTCCCCAGAGAAGGGAACGGCAATCCACTCTAGTGTTCTTGCCTGGAGATTTCTGTGGACAGAGGCTACAGTCCATGGGGTCACAAAGAGTCGGACACAACTGAGCAATTAACCCTTTCATACTTCATGTAGGAACAGAGGGGCCAACTCCAAATCTGTAATGCTTGCATTTCCAAGGGTGACTCACACTGGGATAAATAGCTAACTGCCTACAGCATTTGAGTTCTTTTTCTTTTAATTTAATTTTTATTGGAATATAGTTGATTTACAATATTCCATTAGTTTCAGAAGGTGTACAGCAAAGTGAATCTGTTATACATACACATATATCCATTCTTTTTTAGATTCTTTTCCCACATAGGCCATTACAGAATACTGAGAAGAGTTCCTTGTGCTATACAGCAGGTCCTTGTTGGTTATCTGTTTTATAGGCTAGAAAGCCACGCTCAAAGTGCCACCCAAGCTTTTCTATAACTCTCCAAATGAGATAGGTGGTGACAAGTAAATGCTTGCTTTCACAATTTAGTTAGTTTCTTCACCTCGTTACAACTTATAAAAAAGTATGGTGCAACTCACACAACAGGACCAAGTGTCCTAACAAACACGTGATTAGACCATGAGCCACTAGCAGAAAAATAATTAAGTGATAGCTAACCTCCATGGGCTCATTCACTATTCACTCAAAGTGCACTCTGACAAAGCCATTCATAAAGATATCTGAATCATGCAGGTTGGAAGAAGGATGGAGGATGAACAAAAGAGTAGAGTCAATGGCATAATGGCTAAAAAAATTGGGTTTGTAAATAGAAAACTGTGCTCAAACCCATGAAATTAATCTCAACTGTGGCAAAATGGAAATTGTAAAAACTGTTATAAAAAAACATAATTTAAAAAAGAGCTAGGATACTTGCATTATTAATAACACACCATCAGTATCTAAAGAAAAATGCTGAAATTAAAGTTAAATATTACTAATTTTAACACAGAGGCAAAATCTTCCTGAAGATACAATGGATTTTTAAAAAATCACTTTGATTCTCATAGCAGAATTATTTACAACTGCCAAGATACATAAGTAACTTAAGTGTTCATCAAAAGCTGAATCAATAAAGACGGTATGGACACCCACACACACACACACACACACACACTCGAATACTACTCAGCCATAAAGAAGAATGAAAGCTTGCAAACTGCAGCAACATGGATGGGCTTGGAGGGCATTATGCTTAGTGATATAAGGCAGACAGAGAAAGGCAAATACTGTGTGATATCACTTACATGTGGAATAAAAAAAATACAACAAATTAGAGAATATAACAAAAAAGATGCAAACTCACAGACAAACTAGTAGTTACCAGTCAGAGGAGGGGAGGCGATAGCAGGGTAGAGGAGTGGGAGGTATAAGATATTGGGTGTAATATAGGCTCACGCATGTATTGTACAACATGGGGGATGTAGCCAATACTTTGCAATAACTGTAAACAGAGTGTAAACTTTAAAAATTGTATTAAAAAGAACAACAAAAAAAGACTGATCAGAAGTTTTTTTTTTTAATTACTTTGGTTCCTATTACTGCTAATTTGGTTAAAGAGCTATTTCTTTTATCCAGCTGATCTAAGAATATAATGCTTGAAATTACAATCAAAACCCAAGTCATAAAGTTACACTGCAACAACTTCACCCAAAGATCTCAATGTACTTCACACATATCTCATTCCATCCTCACAAGTTTTTTCTTTTCCTTTTAATTGAGACAACTTTTCTGGGGTGATGTGCAAAACGGGACTTCTAGTGCCTAACATATTTTAAATTCACTTTTCCTATGTAGGTATTACTTTCCCAGGCAAATTCTTCTAATTTCAATAGTAACAAATACAGGACTCCCAGAAGGGACTATGTCTAAAGCAGACAGTGTATAATCACTTTTTACTCTGTCCATCTATCACATTTTTCCCTTAGGGAGCATTGCCCTTCATCCTTTATATGCCTTAATTATGTTACTTTTGTTCTTAAAGTATCTAGTTAAATATTTCCCAACTATTCAGAACATAACTTCCTATTATTAAAGTCACCTAAGCTGCTTCTTCCTTAATGAAGAAAGAGCTGGCCGAATGTGTCCAGCCACCCTTTTTTATCCTCTTCTATCAGTTTTTTGTTAACTTTAGCCCAAAAACAAGGTCACTGGTTTACCAAGTGTCAGCCAGTGTCGCCTCAGGAGTCAACCAGGATAAGCACAGAGAACAAAGCTGTGGGAGGTGTTTGGATAAACAGCACCAGGAAGGATGAAAAGAAATTCGGATAAAGAAGGCACCACACGTATTATGCAAAACTAATTAAGGAGGAACTCTTGGGAAAAAAAGAGAGAAAGAGGGTTTACAAACAGGAGAAGATAGGACAAGCAAGACAGGAAGCATCACATTTTTTTACTTTTGTGGAGAAAGGCTATCATTAATGCAAAAAATAACACAGGTGCAACACGGCTAGGCAAAGCAAGCCTTAACTGAGAGCAGAGGAAGGGGTCGCCCACTTATGTGATCTGAAAGGTGGCAGAGAAAGCCCCCACCACTGCCAGCCAGGATCTTCTCTGCAAATCCATCATTCCTCCCCTCCCCCCATGCCAGCAAAAGTCAAGTCCTGTTAACACACAGACTTCTTGGAGGAAATAATGTTAGGTTACTCTCAACAAGCCTTTCTTGATTCATCAGATCTAAAAACAGAAGTACAGAAGTGGGCAAATCTCTGAAAACACATGTCTGCTTTAAGGTCATATCCCCAGTCAGACCCCAAAAAGGGACACCAACCAGAGCAAACTCAAGCCTAAATAAAGCCAGTGGCCCTTAAAATCATTTCTGTCAGAAGTCGCCTGCATTTTTACTTTCTTTTTGCCTGCAATTGGCTGATCCAGAAATCCAGGCCTCCTGAATTTACACAGTCAACAAAGGCATTCTTCTCTCCAGGTGAATTTTCTCCAAGTGATTCCAAGAGAAACTGTGATGCTGTTCTGCCAAGGCAGCAGGGGTTGTAGAGAGCTGGTGTTTCCTGAAGAGCTTCAGTGCACACTCTCATAGGATGGACTGACCCCCACCCCAGGATGAGACTCCCTCTGAAGATTACCTGCCCGTGATGGCTCAGAAAGGAATAACAGGATCACGTTCTCTCTACCAACAGGAGACAACACTTTCTAAAACTTAAGTCTGCTGACCCTGGCCAACATGCTTCCACGGCTTCTCACTGCTCCTGGGATAAAGACATGAATCCTAAAGATGGCCTGCAAGGCCCTGGTGGCTCTGCCTATCTTTTAGCCTTGGACTGTACAATTCTCAGGCTCACCCTCTGCCCACAACCACCCAGATTTAGTTTCTTATTTCCTGGAGCTGCCAAGCCCTCTGGAACCACAGAGCCATAAGCTCTGGGACTTCTGGCCATAAGCTTCCCTTTACATCCTGAAATGTGACCTCCCCACAAGACCTCACAGAGTTGACACCTACGCTTCCTTCAGCTCCAGGATCACTTTCAGGAAATTCTTCCCTGCACAAACTCTTCCCCACTGTTTTGCTGTATATTCTCACAGAACCTTCTTTCTTTCCTTCACACTTGAGTTCTAAATTGTCCATTTGCTTTTTGGGAGTGGTGCTGGAAGAACTGTGTGACTAAGTCTGTTTCCACAACTTTACAGTAAGTCTTCTCAAGTTGCCCCAGAGATTCACAATGGCTCCTGGCCAACCAAGTTACATGCCAAAATGTTTTAATAGCAAAGAAGGAGTGGGTGTCTTGGGAAAGGGGTCAGCCAACCACGGAAGCAAAGAGCAAAGGGTCTGAACAAGGCAGGGAGGAGAGCAAGTGCTACGTGTGGTTTTGATCAACACTGGATCCCTACTACACAGATGCTCTGTAACTATTTGTTCAGTCATTGAATGAATATATACTCATTTCCCTTTCTTCTCTGTTCATCCTACAAATTGACAGCTCCATCTTTCCTCCTCCACTCCTCTCAGTCTATTCTTTCAAAGGTCACAGTTGACCTTCCAGTGGAACAATCCAATGGACATGTTTCAATCCTTCACTTCGTGGACACTTGAAGACTTGCCCAAGTATCTACAACTGATCAGCTGTTCTTCCACCTCAAACTTTTTTGTGACTTTAGGTTCTCCAAGTTTTGTTCCTAGTTTTTGCATCTCTTCACAGGTTCTCCTTGTCCTTCTCTAGTTGTGTGTTCCAGAGTTCTTTTCAAGGCACACATCTCTTCTTCCAACACTCTCTCCAGTGAGCTCATAACTCTCTCAGGATTAAAGTACTAGACTATAGACCACTATATATATATGTGTATGTGTGTGTATACACACACAAACTACTGAGTATCAAAATTCTCAAGTTCAGACTTGGCTCTAGAAGTTGATGGATACCTGTATCCAGATCACAAGAACTTTGCCCATCTCTTCACTCTCACCCCCTGCACAGCTATCCTTTTCTATGTTCTTTGTTGGCTCTCTGCTGCCAGAGGGACTTTGCACAGGCACTTCATTCTGTCAAACTGAAATCTATTCACTCTTCAGACCACAGACCAGGTGAAGACAGGAAAGCCTTCTCTGACTCTTTACACCAAATCTTTCCAGCTCCCACAGCACCGTGGCCTTCTCTTGTCTGGTACCTGGTCAATGCTGCATCATTTCTGTGATGTGATTTACCTTTGCTAGTTTTTCATTCATTTATTCACTCATTCAATAAGAATTGTTTTATGAGGTTTTACTACCTACTGAATATAATGTAAAGTGCTCAGTTTAGTTCAGCTGCTGAGTCATGTCTGACTATTTGTGACCCCATGGACTGCAGCACGCCAGGCTTCCCTGTCCATCACCAACTCCCAGAGCTTGCTCAAACTCATGTCCATCAGGTCTGTGATGCCATCCAACCATCTCATCCTCTGTCCTCCCCTTATCCTTCAATCTTTCCCAGCAACAGGGTCTTTTCCAATGCTCAGAGGTGAACAAAGGAGATAAGATCCCAACTCTAGGTTATTTGAATCCTAGGTCTACCACTACACCATGTACAGAGAATAGCAGTCAGCAAACTTTTTCTCCCAGACAGTAAGTATTTTTAGCTTAGTGGGCCATGAATTCTCTGCTGCACTACTCAACCTTCCAGTGTAGTGTGAAAGCAGTCATGGACCGTCTGAAAACAAATGAGCACGGCTGCGTTCGAGTAAGACTTTACAGAACAGGCAGTGGGCAGAACGTGTCCTGTGGGCTTCCTGTAAAGCAGATCCCTGATTCAGACCAATTTCTTAATCTTTGCTCAGTTTCCTTGTATGTAAATGGATACAGCACTATGTTTTCTTCCTTCTCCTTTTTATCTAGTAAGCTTCCATTCCCTTTATCCTTTAATTTTTTAAAAAAAAACTAGTGCTTTCTTCCTATGTCTCCTAAGACTTTTAGAGTCAATGCTTTCATAACTGATTCCCCCAATTATTGTAATAGCCTCCCCCCTCCTCTAGAGCCTCATACTCCTCTAAAACGGATCAATCTCCCATCTCCACCAGGGCCCAAAGACATCCACCTGATATCCATCCCTCTCCTTCTCTAAAATGAAAATAAGTGAAGAAACACACGAAAACAAACACAAACGCATGTCATCAGTGCCTACCCAAGACCCGCCACGCTGGATCCAACCGCCTCAGGCCTTTCATCGCGTGGCCCCTGCTCACCCAAACCAGCTTCGCTTCCCAAAGCTCTCTCAGTCTCATCTTTCACTATCCTTCATGTCACTGCTTCGCCCCAGAATCTAGAACCCGAACTGTGGGTTCATTCCTCTCCTCATGCTGGGCCCCCTTATCCTAAGTCCTTCTGGAATGACCCTACTTGTTCTCCAAGGTTGTCCTCAACACAAACCTCTCCAAGGATTCATTCCTCACCTTCTGAGGCAGGACTGCAGGCCCTCTGTGTGCCCAGAGCACCTCCCCACAGGGCAGCCTGATGGGCTTCATCGCTAGAGAAGGAAACACTGCGGCGTTCGAAGGCTTTGAGGGCACCAGCTCATATTTGTGCAGACTTCTTTCCTACTTGTCCTTCAAGACTCCGTGCGAAGGCAACCACCTCAGGAGCTGTGCTGTGTACTTCACATACATTCATTCATTACATGATCACAACTCTGAAGTTGATTCAGGTGTTCCTGCGCTAACCCCATCTATAAGTCCTGGAAAAATGTCACGTTCTGCAGAATCACAAACTATGAATAACATGGCATACAGGAGGAGAAAAGGTGAGGGGCAACTCCTCGAAACCTCTGGACCTTTGTAACCAGAGCATGCATAACGACAATCAGTTAACTGTAATTCCACACTAGCTGGTTAAATTTCTACTGATGTTTGCAGCCAGCTTCACAGACAGTTTTCAACCTTGAGTCTCCAGCTTCCCTCCCTTCAAAAAGGTAGATCTTAGGTGGTAAATATTTCTAATGTAGATCATTTCTTTAAAAATGAAAATCTGATCCTGGCTACAGCCTTTGTTGTGAGTGCATGGTGATAATACAGAGAGAGATGTCTCTAAGGTCTGCACTCAAATCTTCTGCAGAGAATGGAGAACCATGGAAAAGCAAGCAGTACTGAACAGATACCTGGCTTAGTGTAAAGTCTTCGTCAACAGCTAAGGCTTTCTCTTTAAATACCATAAAGCTTACCCTGGACTGCTTCAAACATTTACATGCTGTGGAAAAGGAACAAAAAGAATTTCGTGTTACAGCAGCATGAGTTCTTTATCTAGCAAAAAGATTGGAGCTATTCACATTAAAAAAACATACTACAACAAAATAGGATATACTGACACTATACCCATATTCTAGATGAGGAAACTAAGATTTAGACTAGAGACTAAATAACCTGCCCCAAATTAACTAATGACAAAGCTGGGGATTCAAAGGCAAGCCAAGTAATTCCAGATTTGTGCATTTAAGGAAAGAGAGAAGGAAGGGACAGCAGGAGCGAGGAAGGGAAGCAGACAGCAAAGCAGAGAAGGAGACAGGGAGGGAGATTAACATCTACAAAGGTATCCTCCAAGGGCAGGGAAAGGAAAGATTGAAAAAAAGGAAAGCTACTGAGAGAAAAATAGTCAATTCTCTCTTTCTTGCAAGAGAATTAAAATGAGTATTAGTATGCAAATTAAAAGAAAAAATAACCAAATATATATAAAGAAGACTCTACACATGGACATCACCAGATGGTCAACACCGAAATCAGACTGATTATATTCTTTGCAGCCAAAGATGGAGAAGCTCTATACAGTCAGCAAAAACAAGACCAGGAGCTGATCTGGTTCCAGATAAAGACCAAGATATCTGTGGCTCAGATCATCAACTCCTTATTGCCAAATTCAGACTCAAATTGAAGAAAGTGCGGAAAAGCTCTAGACCATTCAGGTATGACCTAAATCAAATCCCTTATGACTATACAGTGGAAGTGAGAAATAGATTTAAGGGGCTAGATCTGATAGACAGAGTGCCTGATGAACTATGGACGGAGGTTTGATATTGTACCGGAGACAAGAATCAAGACCATCCCCCAAGAAAAAGAAATGCCAAAAAGCAAAATGGCTGTCTGAGGAGGCCTTACAAATAGCTGTGAAAAGAAGAGAAGTGAAAAGCAAAGGAGAAAACGAAAGATATACCCATTTGAATGCAGAGTTCCAAAGAACAGCAAGGCGAGATAAGAAAGCCTTCCTCAGCGATCAGTGCAAAGAAATAGAGGAAAACAACAGAATGGGAAAGACTAGAGATCTCTTCAAGAAAATTAAAGGTATCAAGGGAACATTTCATGCAAAGATGGGCTCAATAAAGGACAGAAATGGTATGCAGCTAACAGAAGCAGAAGATATTAAGAACAGGTGGCAAGAATACACAAAAGAACTATACAAAAAAGATCTTCATGACCCAGATAATCACAACAGTGTGCTCACTCATGCTCACCTAGAGCCAGACATCCTGGAATGTGAAGTCAAGTGGGCCTTAGAAAGCATCACTACGAACAAAGCTAGTGGAGGTGATGGATTCCAGTGGAGCTATTTCAAATCCTAAAAGATTATGCTGTGAAAGTGTTGTATTCACTATGTCAGCAAATTTGGAAAACTCAGCAGTGGCCACAGGACTGGAAAAGGTCAGTTTTCATTCCAATCCCAAAGAAAGGCAATGCCAAAGAATGCTCAAACTACCACACAATTGCACTCATCTCACACGCTAGTAAAGTAATGCTCAAAATTCTCCAAGCCAGGCTTCAGCAATATGTGAACCGTGAACTTCCAGATGTTCAAGCTGGTTTTAGAAAAGGAAGAAGAACCAGAGATCAAATTGCCAACATCCGCTGGATCGTCAAAAAAGCAAGAAAGTTTCAGAAACACATCTATTTCTGCTTTATTGACTATGCCAAAGCCTTTGACTGTGTGGATCACAATAAACTGTGGAAAATTCTGAAGGAGATGGGAATACCAGACCACCTGATCTGCCTCTTGAGAAACCTGTATGCAGGTCAGGAAGCAACAGTTAGAACTGGACATTGAACAACAGACTGGTTCCAAATAGGAAAAGGAGTGTGTCAAGGCTGTATATTGTCACCCTGCTTATTTAACTTATATGCAGAGTACATCATGAGAAATGCTGGGCTGGAGGAAGCACATGCTGGAATCAAGATTTCCGGGAGAAATATCAATAACCTCAGATATGCAGATGACACCACCCTTATAGCAGAGCGTGAAGAAGAACTAAAGAGCCTCTTGATGAAAGTGAAAGAGGAGAGTGAAAAAAGTTGGCTTAAAGCTCAACATTCAGAAAATGAAGATCATGGCATCTGGTCCCATTACTTCATGGGAAATAGATGGGGAAACAGTGGAAACAGTGTCAGACTTAATTTTTGGGGGCTCCAAAATCACTGCAGATGGTGATTGCAGCCATGAAATTAAAAGATGCTTACTCCTTGGAAGGAAAGTTATGATCAACCTAGACAGCATATTAAAAAGCAGAGACATTCCTTTGTCCACAAAGGTCTGTCTAGTCAAGGCTATGGTTTTTCCAGTAGTCATGTATGGATGGGAGAGTTGGACTATAAAGAAAGCTGAGCACCAAAGAATTGATACTTTTGAACTGTGGTGTTGGAGAAGACTCTTGAGAGTCCCTTGGACTGCAAGGAGATCCAACCGGTCCATTCTAAAGGGGATCAGTCCTGGGTGTTCACTGGAAGGAAAGATGTTGAAGCTGAAACTCCAATACTTTGGCCACCTGATGTGAAGAGTTGACTCATTTGAAAAGACCCTGATGCTGGGAAAGATTGAAGGCAGGAGGAGAAGGGGACAACAGAGGATGAGATGGTTGGATGGCATCATCGACTCAGTGGACACGGGTTTGGGTAGACTCCAGGAGTTGGTGATGGACAGGGTGGCCTGGTGTGCTGCAGTTCATGGAGTCTCAAAGAGTCGGAGACGACTGAGTGACTGAACTGAACTGAACAGAAGTGAATCACGTGCTCCTGCCCTGGTACTTACTCATCAATCATGGACACCTTCAGCCTCACTAAAAGCTATAGGACATTCTGTAATCACAAACTATGTCAGAAATGCTTTTTGTGTTACAGACTTTGGAAACCTAAGGATTAAATATTTAACATGGATTTTAAGATGTCTGTATAGAAAACTAGTGGTAGTGTGGTCAACTTCCTCATCATCTATTTCTAGTAAGTCTATGCTGAGAGTCTCTGCTTAAAAGGCCTTCAGGAAAAGTCTCAAAGATGCAAGAAGTGATATCCAGGATTACCATCACCATCATATTCAAAACACACAAAGACAAACATAATAAAACAAGTAAATAAAACAAAAGAGGTGTGCCAAGTGACTTTTTGCCACCCTCAGGTAGAAAAACTACTGTGAAACTCTAAGCAATATATACACTGGAGGGTCTTTATTACAACAACTGTTTTGTATATCTACTATTTAAAACAATACTAATGTTTCTTTCTTTTAAGGACTTTTTAAAGTCATCCTTTGTTATCTTCATCTTAATGTGAATGAAATTTCAGTAACCTGGAGGTGGTCACCTCTCAAGGAAAAAGTAGAGACAGTTCACTGGATGTCAGTTAGGCTCTGAGACCAGCTAGTCAGATGGGGAGACTGGGGCCCAGAAAGGCAACTTCTCCAAGGTCATACTACGGGTCCACACCTGGGCATGGGTACTATTCACGGATGTTTGATTTCAGGCCTGTAGTGTCGACTGTTAAGTAGTCAGTGTTGTAAGACAGGTTGAAGGGAATGGCCTTTCTTCTTATCTCAAGATAGTATGTATCATAGAAATACGACAAATGGTTTAATAACAAAAATAAAGGTCACCAAGCAGTTAGTAGTAAGTACAGAATACTCAAGATGACATGCTTCTGAAAGGTAAGAAACAAAAAAGATTAAAATTATATATGTTATAAGCAATAGGTATTGGGAGAGCAAGATCTCAGACTAGGGGGAAAAATGGCAGATCATATAAAGAAGAAGACAGCGAATCCCAGAGCATATGAATCAAAGTACTTACAGACTATATAAAAATACTTATGCAATCTGGTTAGTGATGAAAACTTTCTGAAGACAGATAATGATTCGCATCAGTTGACTGGCTCTACTAAGTGGGCCCTGGGGCTCGGAGATGAGAGGCTGTGATTAAATGTATTTTGAATCTCTAATTGCCTAAAAATAATAATGCTTACAAAAGTGAACAGCTAATAAAATTGTGTATGGTCACTTATTTTTAACCAGAGTTCCAGATCCAAAACTGATGACTTCTCAACCTATAAGGTGAAGTTTAATTTCAGAATCAGAACATTCTCACAGCCTTTGACATCTATTAATATTTCTTCAAAGTTTAGCCCCACTTTTAAGCACTCTTCCCAGAATTTTCTATAGGTAGGGATTTAACTCGGAGAAGGCAATGGCACCCCACTCCAGTACTCTTGCCTGGAAAATCCCATGGACGGAGGAGCCTGGTAGGCTGCAGTCCATGGGATCACTAAGAGTTGGACACGACTGAGCGACTTCACTTTCACTTTTCACTTTCATGCATTGGAGAGGGAAATGGCAACCCACTCCAGTGTTCTTGCCTGGAGAATCCCAGGGACGGGGGAGCCTGGTGGGCTGCCGTCTCTGGGGTCTCACAGAGTCGGACACGACTGAAGCGACTTAGCAGCAGCAGCAGCAGGGATTTAATTGTTGCCTAACTTGGCTGTCAATCATCAAATCAAATTCTAAGAATTTTAAGTAATGGGTAAAATCTGGGGAGACATTAAAAACTGTGGTCAAGAATCACACTGCCTCCTTAAAAAAAAAAAATCACTGTTAAGGGAACCTGCATAATCAGGTGATTTTTAAGAACAAAAATTCCTTGCTGCTAAAATGTAACTCAATAATCATTGGTCAAAAGAAACTTTATATACCCCATCTACACCTAGAGAAATTAATTCCAGATCAATTTCTCTCATTTTTTGCTAAAACATTAAAGTTTTGAGCATTTCTCAAGAACCCATTGGTGGTTCAATTACCAGGGACTTAGTGTGTGACTCTGGTGGAAATGCTGATGGCAGTGATCAAAATTAATAAGTACTGTGCTAGACACAGTGCTAAGAGCTTTGCAAGCATCATGTCACTCACTTCTCACAGTAACCCTATGAGGTAGGGACTTTTACTATCCTTTTCCACTGTGGTCCAGAAAGGATTTGGGAGCTGCCCATCTCACTCCAGGGCTGAAGCCTTTAAACATGTACACAGCAGCCAGAGGTGTGGCATACAGACAACACCTTGAGGCAAGAGTTCTTAGAATGAATTTTAACTGAAAAATGGAAACCCTAACAGAAAAGTAAAGTAGGTGTGGGAAAGAAGGTTTGTGATCAGTGCAGAAGTTTGCAAGAGGTATCTTTAGGTTATTTCTGATTCCCTCCTCTTAAGAGAAGGGAGGTAAGAAGATAATCCATGTCTTTTGGTGGAAGAAAAGGGCACTGCATGGCTTTTATGTGAGCCATGCTTCTTCTATGGCTGGACTTCAGTCCATGTGCGGGGTGCACAAATTAAGGATTCCAGTATTAGAAAGAGTTGGTCTTTCCTGTGGAGCTTCCAAAAATGAAGGTTTGTTTTATTCAAACCCAGGGGGCAAGCTGGCTTCATGTACTGGATATACTGCCTTCCAGCGGAAAACTAATACTGAAAAAAGAAAAAGAAGAGAAAACACTTTCTGTTGATGTCAATGGTCCAGTGTAAAAGGCCAAGTGAAGACTATGGCCACGTCAATAAAGACCTTTGATGTCAGAGACTGACCATCAAGGGCCTGCTGCTTGTGAAATGATAGATGTTAGGGTTCCTGGGACTCTGAAAAGGGCAGTCTGTGTTACCATTAACTACATTCAATTTGAAAAAGAGGAAAGTAGATTCCAAAGTAGAGCTGAAGTGACACTTGATAGTTTAAAAAGTTTCCTAAAAAGAAGTAGCTCTTAACATTTTTTTTAAAGTCAAATATTTCCAGGCCCTGTTTGATTAGAGTTGTACTTTCAGTTTTTGCTGATCAAGAAAATGTGTAAAACATAAAGAATAAAATGAAATATATAGCCTTGGTATCAATTTGTACTTTGTTCACTGCAGTGGCATCAATGTTTATTTGAAAAAGAGATGTCTAGGTAAGTAAGGTGTATGTATACTTTAGTTATAAATGTTAATGGACAAATGGATTCATTCATGCCTCAGGGTTCCTACAAAGTCACAATGGCTTCTATAGCTTAAAATGGGAACCACTGTATAATTTTAGTTTCTTCTCATTATTTTATCCCCAACTCATCTCCCTAAGATTTTGCATGATTAATCTAGTTTTATCAACTTTGTGAAAATATCTGCAAATAATGGGATGCACCTCATGTACAAAAGACTCTACAGAGAGCTATTGGATATTTTGCAACTTCCGCTGATCAACTTCACCGGAGAGAAACATTTCCTTTGCTTGTCTTCCTCTTCCCCTCTCTCTTCAAATAAAGTGCCTACCAATTTTACCACTGTTGGAGATTTTCCATAACTCTTTATATGTTTACTTTAGGTCTAAGAGGCTGACTTTATTTGCATTAGCATTTCTCAATTTTTCTTATGTTTTTTACATATTAACTTACAGGTTTCTATAGCAGTGATTCTCAAACATGAGTCTGCATTAGAATTTTCCAGAGGGCTGGCTACGACAAGTTAATGGGCTCTATCCTCAGGGTTTCTGGCTCAATGGGTTTGGAGTGAACTCAGGGAATCTGTGTTTCTAAAGAGCTCCCACATAATGCAAGGGATCCAGACCCCAGACTACATTTTGAGACCCACTGAGCTACAGAAAATTTTCCCAAAAACACCTTTTAGAGTTAAGTTCTATACACCTTAGCTTCATGTCAAGCTGAATGAAAATTTTACATCAAAATGAAATGTCCTCCCAGAATGTCCTAACTCCCCTGTCTATGAGACATTAGGGGTCCTAAGTGTCAGTAAAAATCAGCATGACATCCCACATTCTTAACATTGTATTATGAATTCCATCAGTGTTTTGTAATTAATGAGCTAGAAAAATTCTTTGGGTATATGATATTCATATAAATTTGGAAAGCTACTGAGAAAATTGAAATCAACATTACAGTGGCATGCATGTTTGTTAACATATTATTTTAAAATTAAGATATTAATAATAAGTAATAAATAAATAAATAATAAACATTGAGAAAATATGTAACTCCAAACTCAGGAAATCATAACTTTTGACAACAGAAAGATCTTTCTTTCTGAAACTCATTGCATGGTTAACATTTTTACTCCTTTGATTTTCTCACTTATGCAACTGAACAAAAATGCAGCTTTACAGGCTCTTAGTTTTTATATGAAGAACACATTAAATCTTTCCAACAGAGTTTACTAATTCCAATATAATCAACTCATTATTTGCATTAAGAATAACAAAGTATCTAAAAATATATACATTATCATTTCAGACGTGTGTTTTTTCTGGTTTAATAAATGGTCAGAAACTAGTATCAAAACAGAAATCCTGGGTGCCTGGTAGATAAGGAGAAAAAACTGTTTTATGGAATTATCAGCTATGCAGAAAATTCCTAAAAATATACTGCAAGTTAACTGAGAAAAGAAACATCCTTAGCAACATTAACAAAAGTAAAAATCATGTATAAAACTCCTTTAAAAAAAAGTAGGTTTCAATATCTTACTTGTTCATTCAGCTACTACGCAATATATATTTAAAGAAGAAGTAGGATTAATTGATATCCTTTTCCTTCAATGTCTCTTTTTGTACCACGAACATTGACGAGATGCTTATATGTTCCTGAGGCTTTAGTCAGCTTTAACACACCACACAGGTGCTATTTAAGTGTGATGTGTGTAGGTTTGAGAAGAAACTGGATTGAGAGTCTGAGTAAGATGTGTGACTAACAAGTTAAGAGCTGTCACGGTTCAGGCCTGAATGAAAGGTGGTTGGCAGAGATGGATCCCAGTGCAATATTTCCAAGGGTGACTCTGCTGTGCCCTCCTGGGAAAGGGTGTTTTGACAGGAAATATCAACCGCATCTGAGATACATCAGCTAACCTGGGCTCCAAAGGGTTGTGAGAATGAAAATAATGACTAAAAATGGTTTGAGCTTCTTTGGTGGGGAGGAAGGCAGTGGGAAAGCAATCGTGTTGCATAGGTATAATGGCAGCAAATAAAGATGGCAACTTGGAGTCGGCAGTAATAATTATTATATCAATATTATTCATTATTATACAACGACACAGCTGAATCCTTGACTGAGCATTTTCCATCTACCTAGCATGGCACTAAATGCTTTAAATCTGTACTAACACAAAGGCCACAGCCACATGGGCTACTGAGCACTGGAAATGTGGCCAGTGTGACGAGGATTTTAAAAATTCTTTAAAATTTACAGAACTTCAAAATTTTTTAAATTCTTTAAGGATTTCACTTTAATTTAAAGATTTATATTCAACTTGGTAATTGGAAGTCAGTGAGAGGATAGGAATGTAGCATTTCAACTGTAAATCTCATAAAATCAAAACAGATGGAGTAATTCAATGAAAAATTAGCATCTGAATGGCAATGTTTCTATAGGTGTAAAACACACACTTGATTTTGAAGACTTAGTATGAAGACTTAATATAGAAAAAAAAAAGTGTGAATGCCAAAATTTTGGTAATTCTTATATTGATTGTATGTTGAAATGACAACATTTTGGATATACTGAATTAAATAATACACAGGATTAAAACTGGTGTCATCACTTTCTTTTTACTGTGGGCTACAGCTCACTTGATCGCAAAGAGTCAGACATGACTTAGTGACTAAACAACAACTAGAAAATTTAAATTTATACATGCAGCTCACATTCTATTGGATAGTGCTGCGTAAGGTGAATTATCTCATTTAACCCTCACAAAAATTCTCCAGGTCAGACACTATTACTTCTATTTCACAGATAAGGACACTGAGACCCAGAATGAACAGGAAATGTGTCTAAGGTCACCTAGTTAAGTATTGGAGACTATTTTATCTGCTTCATATGCTCCAATTTTGAGTCATTTAATCTAATCCCAGATTTTTCAACAAGGATGCTGATTATAGTCACATCTCAAAGCATAATGAAGTACATCAGCTGGCATTAAGGGGAATCTGGCATCCAGAGAATAATTTAGTGCAGTGTTTGGATACCAAGGTTACAAGGCTAAAGTCATAAGGTTCTGTACTTCTCATAAATTCAATCTTTTAAGATTAACCTGGCTGTCATAAATATCACCAAACACTTAACAATGCAGGAGGACCAAAGGCCATCATGACAGCCTGTCTTACCAGACGAAGGATTCAAATTAAATTCCATCAAATCACACTGAGTCAATACGCTCTGACAAGCACCTCACATCCAAAACCTCTAAGAGCCTGGAATTGTTTTTTCTAATTTGCTCCCCCCTTTTCTTCACCAAGAGACAAAAGAAAGCCCAAGAAAATGCTGAATGGGGTAAAAGAAAATGCAACAAAGTTAATAGGGGACTTCAGAATTTGTAAAAACACAAAAACAAGAGGGCGCGTCTCCATCGCTGCACAATATTGCTTTTGTTAAGAGCCAAGTCTCAGTCTTGAAACGTGTTGGTAATAAATCAGCAGGCATTATTTTAAATCAACTGGTTTTATGAAATAAGCCAAGAGTTGAAAGAGGCAGGACTAATTACCAACATTCCTTGATGAATTACTTAGCGGCGTGTGCTAAGTCAATGTGCGTCTATGTCTTGATCCCCAACTTTATCCCGTACTTATTTCCCAGGAGGTAAAAAGAACATGTGGCTAATTAAAGCACCGATCTCCACAGCCAGAAGTACTCAAGGTAGGATTCCTTTCGGGAAAAAAAAAAGAAAAGGTTCTTTGCCTGGTACTTATTAATCTAATTTTTACTACTTCACTAGAAAAACAGACCTAATCTTGTCACCTTTAGGCAGTCTGAACTACCATGCAGTGTTCTGAAAAAAATGTTACATATTTGTAATTTAGCCAATAAGAATTTCTTAAGCCTTTCCTAACCAGCAGGAATGTCTCTGGTTTGTCGCTTCTAATTAAGTCTCAACAAAATTTCTAGCTCCTAAATTTTAATTATACAAAACTCCGGGCCAACAGGGGAGATTATGACAAAGTTATGCCTGATGGTAAGGTAGTAGAAATCTGAAGTTTGCTTTTCATGTTGGTCCTTTTTAAAATTATTCACAAACTGGTGATTCAAATCTTTTTACTAACTTTTAATTTTTGGGATCCTCACACCTTGCTATTTTGCCTTTAGGGAACACCACGTAACAGGGAGTTATGCAATGTGCACATGTCTAGTAAACTCAGCTAACTGGGCTGCTCAAAAGACTTATAGGCAAAAGAAACTTCCCTAAGACTCCTAATAGAATGCATCAAGAGAAGCCTACTTAATTTTATTAAGAATGTATGCATATACCATTAAAAAATTAATAAAGCCTTTGACCACCAATATCTCCAATCCAAAAACTCATTCCAGATGTAACTAGTAAGAACAATTTGGTATAAAACAATCTAGGTCCTTTTCTAGAATATTCTCTAGTTTTTAAAACAGTGATTACAACTCTTTCTCTAGGACCATTCTCTACTTTAATAACTTCCTATTTTATCTGCTTCATATGCTCCAATTTTAATTCATCTCATTTTTGCAAAACTATAAATTAATAGGAAAAAACATCTAACTTTATAAACAAGGTCTGAAAGACTAGTGTATTGTTGGGAGTTAAATTTTCCTTAAAGTTTAGGCTGATGCTCAAAGAAGCCAATAACAAGAGACATATTTAGGGCAAGAGCCAAGATACGAGTACTGATTGCAGCCCTAACGTTGTGCAAAACCACTTACTAATTTACATATTTTTAAACACAGATCCCACCCCCTTATTTTAGTAGGGCAATGTTAAAATTAGATTTTGCTTACACATGTCCACAATCTCTGTTATTCAAGAGCTTACCTATAGAAGATGGTCTTCTAAATCTAAGCCCCTTTTTTAATTGTTGGGATTACGTAGGTAACATTTGTGAAGAAGATTCATGGCCTTAACGTACAGTAATATAAACTTTATGACAGCTAACATTATTCACTTAAAAGCAAAGAGAAAAACAACCAGAACTGAAGTTCCAGTTGTAAGTGCTGAAATACAACAGAAGTAACAATATGCAGTGAGGTAGGGGGAGAAAAATTCTAAAAGCAACCATAATCCCAGGAGAAAATTAATATTAAAACACATGTACTAACTCTACCAAATTGAGTATTCCAAAAATCCTTTACAACAATATAAATCTATTACTGATACACACAGAACTATGAAAGATATGAATTAGGCCAATAAGATTAGCCTGGCAGACGGGATGTTTTAGAATGCAAATCATCTTGAGTTATGATTTCTGGATGCTGTTATAAAACATCTCAATATTCTGACCAATAATGATGACTACAATGAACCATAAATTACCACAGTGGTCAATGTGGCGAGGCAGTATTTTTCTACAGTCCAGGTCTTCCATCTGGCATATAGTGGCAATTCATGGATACACTTTAATTATTCCATATGGATGTCCCCTTACTAATTTCAAATGCTTAAGATTATGTATCCTTCCATTAAGCCTGTGAGACTCCTCTGTAGTTTCTCTTCGACCTCCCACTTGGCTCTAACATAGTCTGTTACTGGTGATTTTTTGAAATGTTTAGAGGCTGTTCTTGAACTCTGTAGGAAACAGAGAGGAAGCAAGGTATGTGGTTATAAGTAGATAAGGTAGGCTGATAAGTAGATAAGGTGGGCTTCCCTGGTGGCACAGTGGTAAAGAATATGCCTGCCAATGCAGGAGACGCAAGAGACACAGGTTTGACCCCTGGGTCAGGAAGATCCCCTAGAAGAAGGCATGGCAACCCACTCCAGTATTCTTGCCTGGAAAATCCCATGAACAGAGGAGCCTGGTGGGCTACAGTTCTTGGGGTCACAAAGAGTCAGGCAGTACTGAGCACACATGCATGGAACGTAGGCTGAGGAGTCTAACTGTGTGACTTCAGTGACAATCTCTTTTTGCATCAGTTTCCCCATGGAGAAGATTGGGCTTATCCTACTTATCCCACAGGGCTGCTAGAGAGATACGTAATATAATGGACATAAAGGATTCAGCTTACCATCTAATACAGCCAATAATTAATGTCTGTGCAGTCACTGCTTGTCCTCCTCGAAGCTGCTTTAGGTAGTACCATGGTTACACCAGTAATTACTGTATCTGCTGCAGGTACCAGGTTACCATGTCACTTGAGTAACTAAACATTGCTACTTCTGCCTCCTAAACTTTTTCAGGTCATTCACTCTCAGAGAGGAACAACCACCAATGATTAAGAAATCAGTGCCATGAAATCCAACTGAGCTCAAATCCTGACTGCACCACTTGTTTCACACAATTCCGACGAGCTATTTGACCCCTTCGCCTCAGTTTCCACGTCTGTGAAATGGGGACACTAATAACGACCGCCTGATCTGGACGTGCCAACCATGACTGTGGGTCTAACAGTTCTCT
Organism: Bos indicus x Bos taurus; assembly: GCF_003369695.1. NCBI lineage: Eukaryota > Metazoa > Chordata > Mammalia > Artiodactyla > Bovidae > Bos > Bos indicus x Bos taurus. The sequence goes on along the minus strand of NC_040097.1, from coordinate 29,110,265 downwards.
GGGAAACACATACTAGCTGGAAGGCAGGCGGTACATCCATAAGAGCCTAAGCATTTTCTAAACAGAACACAAAGAGGGGAGTTAAGAAAGATGCCGAACAGGAATTCAGCACAGAAACAGGAATGTTTCTCAAATCCTTTTTGTTTTTCATCACCACCCCCTTAAGCAGCCATTTTAGACCTTCTTGTTACCCCTAATTACCTCTCCCCTAATCCCCAACCAAGAAAATTGTAACAGGTACATATACTGCATATCTGCTTATGTACTATGCCCTTTTAGAGCAGCGGTCCCCAACCTTTCTGGCACCAGGGACCAGTTTTGTGAAAGATAATTTTTCCGTGAGTGGGAAGGTGAAGGGGAAGGTTTCAGGATGATTCGTGCACATTACATTTATTGTGCACTTTATCTCCATTATTATTATGCCAACTCCACCTCACATCATCAGTCATTAGATCCCAGAAGCTGGGGACTCCTGCTTTAGAGGATCACAAACCATTATAACATCTTGTATTTTTTGCCTTCCAAGAGCCAATTTTTGCTCCCCTGGGAGACAATATCAGCCCAGTTAAGAATGCATGTGCTACATGTCATATCATATTGAAAAGAAATTCCCATTCAAAGGTAGATTAAAAAAAAAAAAGTCCCACTCCAATTTTCAGTTCTCACTCCAAGGCCCTAGACCTTAGCACTGTCCTTAAGTGCTACCTGGACCTCCAGTTTTAGGATTATGAGAACTGTGTAAATTAGAAGAGACTGCACCTATCATTATGGCTTTTTTTACCAGGAGAAAAAGAGGGGCTGAGCAGCTGCCCTTCATGTAAACCCACAAGGTGACTTCAGCTATGGCAAAGTAGCCCACTGAGAAGAAAAATCCCTGACCCTAGAAAGAAGGTGACCCTCCTCCCAAACCTGCATGGCTCAGATGTCCACTGAACACGGCTGACCTGACCCACACCCTAAGGAGATCATACCACCCGATTCTATGATACCCCTCAGCCACATAAAAATGACTGTGTGCTCATAGTGGAAGAAATCACTTCCATCTTGTGTGCCAATATTACCAAATGAGGAGCTTTTCAGGTGGTACTGGTGGTGAGGAATCTACCTGCCAATGCAGAAGACATAAGAGACACGGGTTCAATCCCTAGGTTGGGAAGATTCCCTGGAGGAGGGCGTGGCAACCCACTCCAGTATCCTTCCCTGGAGAATCCCTTTGACAGAGCAGCTTGGTGGGCTACAGTCCATAGGGTCACAAAGAATTGGACACGACTGAAGCAACTTAGCATGTACACATGCATGCACATTACCAAATGAATATGGAATTACAGCTGATATTTCAGTGTTTCCAGAAAAGTGGAATTAATTCGTAGGCTTAGCTATATCAAGGCTGACTGTTTTGTTTTACATAGTTGCTCCCCACAGGGCTGCTCTTTCAAGTGGGCCAGGCCTAAAAATCTAAGCAAAGATGACTTTCTTTCAGCCAGGATTCACTGCTCATTCCTAGTTACTAAAAGCAGCGGAGGCAGAAAAGATGTCTGAGGTTAATCAATGTACATTTACTGAGATGGGTGCCCTACTTAGCCTGGGTTAAGTTAGATTTAGATTTCCCCGATGTAAGGCAAGTTTATGGAGAACTTTCCTGTGCCAGCCCGTAGATTACTAGCTCCTTACCTACGGGGATATGGTATGCATCGCATTTGCATGGGAAGCAAATGGGTCGCCAGTCACTGCCAAGGCAAACTGGAGCACACGTATCACCAGAATGATCTAAGTGTTTCCAGTACACAGGGTAAGAAGTCCCTATTCTGCCTAAGGAACAGGAAGCTTAAAGCAATATTCTCAAAAGCACAGACAAGATATTTCTCTCTCAGAAAGAAAAGAAACTATTTGTCTCACTTCACCTGAAAAGGTGAACAAATAAAGATAGGATTTACATCTACCTGATCAAAACTGCCTAATACCTTTCTTCAGACCTCGCTCCTACAAAAGGGATCTGTAGGTTGGAAAGCAGCAGAAGTCAGGAAAGCTGCACCCCAGACTGTAATAGCTGGTGTCCTGCTGGATCTCCCTCTACACTGTTTAGATCAGTTCTCAGTTAACAAGTACTGTCTATAATTTTTGTTTTATTTTATTGGAGTATAGATGATTTACAATGTTGTATTAGTCTCCGGTGTACAGCAAAGTGAATCAGTTATACGTATACATACATCCCACTCCAGTGTTCTTGCCTGGAAAATGCCATGGACGAAGCAGCTTGGTGAGCTACAGTCCATAGGGTTGCAAAGCGTCGGACATAACTGAGCACACACACACACATACATATATCCAATCTATTTTAGATTCTTTTTCCATATAGGTCATTACAGAATACTGAGTAGAGTTCCAACAAAAATGAGTTTTAAAGGGAAAGAAAATTACCTTATGTGTGACACTGAATACAAAGTGATAACGATCCAGAGCTTAAAGACTCTGTAGGGAAAGGAGGTCTGTAGGAGGATGAAAAGATGTTTGTGGAACCTGGAAATTGAATCCCTTTGTCCCCGAGAGAAGATGTGGCCTTGTAGACATGGTGTTTGATCCAAAAACAAAAGGATGCCAAAGTTCATAAACAGTCCTGAAACTGATGCTCACAGAATGTTCATGTAACTCACACTGACTGGTAACAAAAATATATGCTGGCCCATGGACTATGGGATTAGAAAAATTCTCAGGTTTCCTTTCTTATGTGGTCAGCAGCTCTAGCAAGATTCCCTAACTAAGGGGATAAAGGCAAGCCAAACTGAGACACACTGCATCTCTTCCCACTTCTTTTGGTCAATATGATGCTAATAAGGTTCTGTGTTCCTGCCTAAATAAATTCGGAAGAAAATCAAATGTATAATGGGGCCTGGGAGCCGTTCCTTCTTCTAATATAATCTACCAACTCAACTCATAACTCCACACACCTTCAAGTTTCTGTATTATACCTAAAGAATAAGCCATACCTTGACAATTCAACATTAGGTAGATTTCATAAATTACAGAGAAAGGCCAGCAATTCAGTCAGCCACCCTTTCCTCCATTAGTGAAATTTCATGGAATATAGGTTGTCAGACCGGGTGACAAAAAAGCAGAACACCCATCCATCCTGGGTTGCTAGAATCACTATTTAAATGAGATGCCATACCTAAGTCAACCACCAAAAAAACACCAATGTGAATTCAGTTCACAAGATAGAGGGCTCTGGAAAAACTGTGTTTTAATACCTGATGAACAGCAAGCATCACTTCTCATTCTGCAGTAATCTAATTCCTTGGGTTATCTGAGATGATTTGGAAAAAAAGAAAAAAATCTAAAAATAAATTTCTTGAAATTATTTAAAAGAAGATACCCTAAAGTTACCAAAAATATATATTTTTTTCCTTCAAATTCATATAATCTCTCTCCTAAGGAGAACAGAAAGATTCAATATACAATTTATTCCCAAGAGAATACCTTGGCTTTAAATTTTTTTAAGTCCAAGGAGAAAAAAACAAAAACAAAAAAAAAAAGGAAGGGAGGCAGAGAGGGAAATTCTTGAAAATTCCCTATACATTTCTAAATAGATAAATGTTTTCACACTATAAACTCTTGTTTTCAACTATACACTGTCAGAGTCCATGTAGGGGGAGCAATTCTGATGAACCTGCCAGTTCAAGATCAGAGCAATCAGGTACTTTCATAATCAGTCAGGTTAGAGAGATGAGACAGGGAAAATGCATGCTTGATGGATGTGCGGATGAAGACGGTTGATATGTGATGCTTCTTCAGCCATGAGACTGTGTCCACAAGGCCTATCTCCAGTTCCTCTGTCTGTGTCTAAAAGGAGCCAGGTCAGATTTCAGATCTCTGGTTTGCTTGTCAATAAAACTACCTGTGGCAGAAACTACTCCCATTAATGGTTCTTAATGATATACTTTGTTAATTCACAGTGAGAAATACAGAGTACATATTTTCACTATTGTGAAATATATATTATGCACTCCAGATACTGGTTAATTCATGACAAAGAAGCATCCTTAAATTACAATACCCAATTGAATAGGGCTGTTCTTAAGAAACCTAGAGGATATATCCACTATGTGAATACATACAACAATAAAATTAACCACTCCATGTCACCTAAAATAAAAACCAACAATAGGAATAAAAATCATAAATTAAGTAAATCAATGTAGAAACCAGAGGCTAATCCTGCAAAGTTTCATGAATTTACGGACTGAATGACAACCATCTGAGAAATAAGTAATGCAAATTTCCAATCCCTATGACTTCCAAACACTAGTCCTAAATTTACTAGAAGCGGTTGACAATTTAAAACATGCTTTATAAACGTTCATATTTTAAGCATAATTCTGTAAAAGAAAGGGGATTAACCAGAAAATACTAATTGAGCTTTTCAAAATCATTCAACACACCAAGAGCAAAAATGTTCGTAACATGGGTTTGTGTGTGTGATTTTTCTATCAAGCTCTTGTAAACCGGTGAGAGACGGGAGAGATTTACCCAGGATTCTCTGGCACACACTAGACATCTGACTGCCCACATCTACCTCCACTGAAAAGCAGGTATGTTCTGTTCTAGCAACTTAAATCTTTAAAAATTAAATGATGAATTTACTTAGACTATACTATTAGAAAAAATATCTATTCAATATCATCTGTATCATTATGCATAAATTAGTATACTCAGTGTTACTCCTTGAAAATGTATATTCATAGAAATGGGGGTCAAGATTAAGCAAATTAACTGCTTTTCTATTAACCATTTACTTCATAATATATGCTTATGATTTAAAAACTATAAAAGAGAAAAGAAAAAAATGACCATCTTTCTTACTTACCTTTCTGTAATAAATGATTCATAATATTTCCATCCACAAAACTTTCAAAAATATGCAAATAATTTTTATAAAGTACTAAGTATTTAAGTACTTGAAGTAATCATGTATATGACACTCTCCTTTAAATGTAATTTGAATCTCTTAGAATGCACCTTATATGGAATCATGCTTCTGCTTGGTCCTCCACATAAGGACAGTATATACAAAATCTGTCTAAACAGCTACCAAACCTACCCACATTGCTATGCCCTACACCTCTTAACATACTTTGCTCTTTATATAACTGAAGTATAAAAATGCACAAGTTAGAGATAAACTAATTCCGTATGAAATATACATTAACCATTTGTTCATTTTTATTTAGATTAAGTCTCCGGGTTCTAACAATATATTTGTGTTTTAACTTTGGACATATTTCTAGTATAACTAAATTGAGCGATAGAGTTAGGGCTAGTGTTACCAGGACACAGTAACATTTAAGGGAAAATGGTTATATTATTAAAACCAATTAGTATAGATTTTAATTTTAATCATATCACAATTACTTTTTTTAAGTAATAAAAACTTTTAAAAATGATGTCCGTTTTTAAAATGAAATGGAAATAATGTTTCAGCATACTCGGGTAATTTTTCTTTCATCAGATATAACTGCCTTAATAGGAATACAGATTTCAACTAATATACTTTAATATAATAACATTACCTATGATTTAGACATAAACCACTACTAACACAAATCTGTATCCTCTCTTCTAAAATCTGTTCTTCAGATTAAAAAAATAGACTACTAAAGTAAATAAAACAGACATTTCTCTATAATTTATTATTACTTAATTTATATAACTTTAAATAATCTGAAATATAGCTAAAAAAAATTATGATTCTTGTGAACAGCAGACAACTTAAATCTTAAATAAACCTTAGGTCTGTAAAAACCCACTGGTTGCCAATTTTCACCCAAGCAGAACAGAAAGTTTAATGTACAATCTACTTCCAAGAGAAAAACTTGCCTTTATTTGGAAGGTGGGGTACATAAGATATACATTAGGTGTGGCAATATTCAGAACTTCAGTCATATTAGAGTAAAACTTTCTGCTAAACCATTTTAATCTTTTTCATCCTAACAGAATTTTAATATTAGTTTCTCTATGACACAGTTTCAGTACTCCATCATTACATTTCAAGAGTCTTACTGATAAGAAAACAACTGGCTTAAATTTTGTTTTTAAAGAACCTCTTTCCTTCTTCCTGGTAGAGATCATAGATTGCTTCCCAATTATCACACAGCATCCCATTTGCTTTCATAGTAAACTTTAAATAGTGAAAGATGTCCTTTCTGAGCATAGGAATGATTGCAAAGACCAACAATGAATCACCGGCAGTAAAGTTCACTTTGTTTAATGAACAGTAACATTCGGGACTCTTTAGGATGGATCAATTAGGTAATGGGATTTTAAAAATTAAGAAGTAAGGAAGTCCTCTTTCTTTTCTTTTAACATCACTTGCACCAGTCACATTTAAGAGTTGGAATGTTTAAAGAAGGAGTACCTCCCAATGTGATTGCAGGACCCATGTGTGAGATGGAATTCTATTCTTAGACTTGTTACAATTTTCCCTAGTAATTAGGAAGCTATATGTCCAGGATAGAATGATGCTAACAAGCTCCTGCAGTTTCTACTCTAGCAAGAAATCAAAGGGACCCAAAACAGACAACTCACTTCAGTTAAAAGATTATGCAGTCTGGTTATTAAAGCTAAGCTCTTCTACCATTTTCTATCTGAAGAGACTTTCTAAAAGAGTCAGATTCTACAGCCAAGATGATTTACTCAAGAGAAAAGAAAACTCAAGAATGGCCATGGAATGTATTTAGGGGAAAAAAAAAAAATATATATATATATATATATATATACCCAAGTTATTAGAAGAGGTTCATTTCAGATAACTTGTACATTTTTAAACTTTCCCAAAGAAAGATGGGAAGATATCATTACAAAAACCATCTATAACCTCCTGGTAATTTCTCACGGGACATCAACAACTCTTCCCCCATTTAGTGAGGGTTACTATTATATTTAAAGTTAGTTGGAATCTTTCTTTGGAAATACAAAGCCATGTAGGAATCAATGGAGCTGACATTTACAAATATGTTTCAGATAGGTCAATATAACCAAATAAACATGATGAGACAAATAAAACACCTGGAAAATGGAAAATGTTGAAGAAGAAGAAGGCTTGGCCCAGCCAACAAGAGTGACACTCACATACCTTAAGGACTTCCATCGGCACCTGGGTGGCAGAGGGGAGGGTGGTGGGCACGCTGACGTTTATGGCTGGAGTCTGACTCACAGGCACTCTCTGTTGCATGAACTGGGCCGCCTGCAGCTTCTGCTGCTGCTCCCTGCGTTCCTGCTCCTGCATCTGCTCACGCATGAGTTGCTGGCGTAGCAAGATGCGTGATGTCATACTGGAGGAGCTTATCGGAGGCTTGGAGGCCCCAGGATGCTCCTCGGAACTGCTGTGGGGAAACAGAAAAACACACATTGAGTTCCTAATGAGACCTTTCATTTGCATTTTGGGGTATCCTAAATTGCACCAAACTATGAAATGAGCCCGTGCAAAATATAATCAGATCGCAGAGTGGTATTCCACCTAATTGAAAATCAAGAGCTGACAGGATTTAAGTCATCAGTAGTTGAATTAAAATAAGTCAGCTTGATTGCATCTAGGCATTTTTATCATACAGCTTATTTTTTTTTTGACATTTTATATCGCCTACTACTCATCACCACCAAATATAGTGCTGCCATATGAAGTGCCAAGAAGCAAGGGATCTTAATGGTACCCAGAGTTTCACACTTAAAAATAATTTTCTTGATTTCCTTTTATAGCCGAATCTAGCCAAATAACTACTCCTGTACACTATCTAAATTCCTTGAAGATATTTAAACTGTTTACTAACACACAATAGTTCAAAGAAAAGGTGAACTCTGTCATGGGGAAATTTTTCTACGATACAAGAAGTGAAAGTCATTAAAGAAGGCTTTGGACCAGAATCTTAACACTGAACTCAACCTCAGTCTTCGAGAAAGAGGGCAGAAGACAAGTTAGTTTGGCAACTCCATTCTTCTTCGCCTGGGTTTCTTTGTGCAGTCTTTTCTTCTGATTCTTCTTGGCAAGTCCTATCCAATACGCATTCTATGAGTTCCCCATGAGGCCTGCCTCTAATGGTGCTAGCGCTTACTCTACCCAAAATCATTTAAAAAGCTTAAATACTTGTCACAAGTCAAGAAGAAAGGACTTTTTGATTTTCCTAAATATAGATTTCTATTGTTTATCTTGCTAGCTCTACGACATCAACAAGTAAATAAACCTCTCTCTGCCTTAGTTACCATGTCTGAAAAAGAGGAATAACAATATTTTAACTTACTTACCCACTTATCAAAATGGGAGATGCTTTTTAAATATCTTTTGCATCATTTATACTCGAAACCCCTACCTCTTAGGAATTTTGTGAGGATTAAACAAAATAATGAATGAAATAATGCACAAAAATCCCTTAATACAATGAGTGCTATGCAGTACTGCCTCAATAAATGTTTGTTGTTGCAATTACTATTATCTAGAAATTTTGTTTCTGGTAATATCATTTTCTTAAAAAAAAAAAACAACAACAGTTTAGGGCAAAGAATATAAAACCTTAATTAGCACCTGGAAACAGAAAAAAGAGTAATATTTAGGAAGTATTTATATTCACGTCAAAGTTATTCTTCCAGAGAAGTATCTATACCTTTGAGCTTCTTTCCTTGAATATAAATCCCAATATCATCCTTATCTTCTAACAAAGGCAAAATAGAGCCTTTAAATTATTGACCAGCCTTATAAACCCCTTAAAGATAAAAATCTTCAAATTCTTCAGGTAAAAAAAAAAAAAGTACTAAAGAATAAAGAAATGTTTGCATTTCACCTTCACAGAGTTCCAGAAAACTATATAATAAAAAATTATACTAGCATTTAACTCATTACCCAGCACAGAAACCTGCTTCAATAGACTGGTAAGTTCATATAAAATAATGCTGTTAATATAGAGCCATAAAAAATGGTATAGAGATATACTTACGGTTGTGAATTAAAACTATACAATATATTAAACTTAGGAAATCCTGCTATTAGAAAGGTATGATTAAACTTAAAAAAATGTTTACTACAAGAAAAAGTACAAAGATAATGCAACCCTGAGCTATTGCTGGAAGATAATACTACAATCCTCTAATATTATCAATATCAATATTATCTAATATTATCGGTCATCAAGTTGACAATATTATCAATTGATTTAGAAATTTCACTGATGGATAACTTTCTTAGGAAAATAATTCAAAATGTGGAAAACCTGACATTACAAAGCTGTTGACAAATTGCACGGTATTCTGTCCCCTGACATAGGCATGATTATGTAAATTATGAGGGGAGATGTGGGTTAAATAATACAAACTTTTAGTTACAAGATGAGTAAGTTCTGAGGATCTAAAGCACAGCATGGTAACTATAATTAACAATACTGCATCGTACACTTGAAATTTCTGAGACAGCAGATCTTAAGTGTTCTCATCACACGCAAAAATATGTAAGTAACCATGTGAGGTGATTAATGTGTTTCACAATGTATACATGTAAAAAATCATCACATTGTATACCTTAAATAATTTTGTTAATTATACCTCAGTAAAGTTGAGGAAATAAATAAAACCATTCAAAAGATTTAAGCATAAAACAGATTAAAAAAAAAATAAGTTATGGACTTCCCTGGTGGTCCGGTGGTTAAGATTCTGCACTCCCAATGCAGGGTACATGAGTTTGATCCCTGGTTGGAGAACTAAGATCTCCAATGCCACATAGTGTAGCTAAACAACAAAAAAAGTAAATTATGATACATATAGATTTGATAATATACCTTTTTTAAAAAAAAGTGCTCAGCACACAGCAAAGTGCAAAATCCATGTCCTAAGACAAATTAAAAAGTAGAATCAAAAGTGGATGTCCATTCTAATCTAGAATAAGTAGAGTGTATGTATGTACACAAATATACACATGACCAGCAAAAGGATGAGAGCTGCCAAAGTGGGAGTGGGATTATAGGTAAATTTCTTACTTTTTACTTTTCCCCCTATAAACCATAATGTCACCATATTTTTTTCAGTGGCAGGATATATTCCACTAATTTGAAAACAGAAGGAACATGAATTAACTTATAAGCATGAAGAAGTGAGTTGAGTGATCAAAGTCACAGTTTGGCTGGAAGAGACTAGATCCATCCTAGACAGCATTTTGACAACAGGATAGGGAAGTGCTGACTTGTATCCACTGGTTCTCTTGGAAGTCTTCAGCATCCCAGAAGACTTAGACCCTCTTTCCTTTATAGTTTCCTACAGATACACAAAGACTGAACAATGCTAATACCCGGTTTATTACTTTCAAATCATGCATTCATCTACACCATAAAAATACCCCATCATTTCTCAAAAACACTCCATTCACCTGCTCAGGTTCTGCTAAAAGAGCACCAAAAGAAAATGCATTTTCCCACTTTTGAGTATGTGTTCAGAGCTCAAACGTACTTTCCTAAACCCAGAAAAGAAGGCTATTTAAAAATAAATAAATAAATAGATGGTCTTGCTATTCAAAGCCTGTCAGGTTAAAACATTCCCAGAGAGACTGATCCTTTTGATAAAAACAGGAGCAAACCTTTGTGCCTTGGCAAATGCAGCTGTGGAAAAATCGCACTAATTAGCTGCTCAAGACAAGCCATTGGCTGTGATACCAGGGGAAAAAAAAATCCTTTCAATTAACAGTAAAGCATTCTTGAGACATCTTAAGTTAAAATTACTAGTCATCAACCTCTAAGGCTGCAGACTTTCAAGTCAACAACAGTATCATTTAAAACATTTACTGAAATATCCTATTAGGAAAAAAATTACATATTTATATGGTAGACCCACATAAATAAATTAAAACCCCACACACAAAAAAATCTAGCAAGGTTCAGCTAATTGACATTTGAATAAGTCTTCTTAAAGAAAAGAAAGGAAAAATAGTTACTTCACTGCACACGTACCCTACTGGATATTTCCATGTTAAAGATGACTCTCAGACTGTCAGCTTTCCTCGATCTTTTAAACTTTACTTCCTCTTAGAAATAACTAAATCTGCAATTATCACCCTATCGACAAAAATACCTACACATCAAAATGTTAGCAGGTCACATGAGCAAGTTTTAAACTCAAAGTCAAGTTTTATGTGAGAACATTACAGGTAGCCAAAAGCTTATTTTTAAAATGAGGACGTGATGCTTCAACTACTACTAATAAGAGTTGTCTCAATGTATTTAGTTTTAATAGCTGACCGAACTCATCCAGGGCCCATGAACCTCAATGTGCATTAGGTAATCCTAATTTCATCAGTCTGATTCCTTTTAATCAGATTATTTAAAGGTCATTTATTCAACAAATGGCTATTGAGGGTTTCCCCTGTGCCAGGTGCTGGGAATACCTGGTTTCTAATCTCAATGAGTTTAAAAGGCAGGGTCGTGTAATTTTTTTTAAGATGCCTTAAAATTAAGTCAGTTATCTAGATTATTGGACTCTTATCTAGTTCCATGTGGGAAGGTATATATTTCACCACAAGAAGTCACCCTTTGAAAGCCAACTGAAGGGGAGGCAAATGCCTTAATTGGCACTTACCCACATCACTAAGACCAGGCAACTTCCCTGAAAACTGGGAATTGCTCAGTGGTGACTCAGGAGTATGGCCATCAATGGGACACAACTTCTAGTTCAGTCGCTGCTGAGCAATCTGATCTTTAACAAGCCACTCAGCCTCTCTGAACCTCTCCAAAACCCACCTCCTAAACGAACAACAATGACTGAGTGAGCGAATCCCAGCTAAGTTACAGTGATAACACGCCAGCTAGAATATGGACACTTAGATAAGTAGCCATAAACGTGACCTGAGTTCCTAACTTGATGGCTAAATTTACATTTTTAACCTTCAAAGCCTGACCCTTCTCTGCAATGGTAAAGAGACATTTGGACATGTGCTCTGTGAATCACTGGTATATTCCTAAATTCAAAGAGTTAATTCCTCTGCCTTCATCAGCGACTTAAATATATCAGAAATCTCATAAACTCCAGTATCTCGCCATCCAAACAACACTTGCCTGACCAATCCTCACCTTTCACAGTGATGCCAATACCCCTTCACCAGACCTTAGGAATCAGTCTTTGGTCTCCATATCACAATCATCCAAGACGTGAATCTGGCTGTAAGCTGCAACTTAGCTTCTAGGCTCAAGGAGCTGATGAACTTTCCCTTGCCTTACCTCTCATCAATTCCACAGGCAGAATACAGTCCTGGCCTTTACTAACCTGTGACCATGGCCAAGTCAGTCAATCTCTTTGAGCTTTGGTTTTATTTATAGATTGTTTAATACATTTGCCTCTTGGCATCATGCTGCTGCTAAGTCACTTCAGTCGTGTCCGACTGTGCGACCCCAGAGATGGCAACCCACCAGGCTCCCCTGTCCCTGGGATTCTCCAGGCAAGAACACTGGAGTGGGTTGCCATTTCCTTCCCCAATGCATGAAAGTGAAAAGTAAAAGTGAAGTCGCTCAGTCGTGTCCGACTCTTCGCGACCCCATGGACTGCAGCCTACCAGGCTCCTCCATCCATGGGATTTTCTAGGCAAGAGTACTGGAGTGGGGTGCCATTGCCTTTTGCCTTCTTTATTTATAGATTGTTTAATACATTTGCCTCTTGGCATCATGAGGAGGATTAAAATTTGTAATAGAGGTAAAAAGCTTAGCACAATAACCAAAACACAATTCAGATAAACTAGAACAGAGTTAAAAAAGTAGTAGTCAGAAAACATGAAACCATGAACAAGCTACTTCTTTTTTATGCAAGAAAGTGAATTTTATAAGCCTGTATGCAAGCTTGGACCATAGCTTATCTGCTTTTTAAGGTTTAGGCAATCTCTTTTTGATTCAGAGAATTTGACAAAGTTTGAAGGGGTGGAGAGAAGATAATCTATCCTGCAGTTCACTCACAAGATATAAAGTAAAACTCCTAGAATTTTTCTCCAGGAAAAAGGAATCTTCATTATAATCTTTCAGTTGATAGAGCTCAAAGCCTAGCATCTGCCTGCACTGGATACAATGTAATTACGTCCAAGAAAGCACAGTGGCTGATGTTCACACAGACAGTGAAGACACAGGAAGGCATGATAATTAACCTCATGCACAGGTAAGAAAGCTATGTCAGAGATAGGTTAAGCTACTAGGGTTTCCAAATGCAGAAGGCTGGCTGCCACACCATCAGCTAAGGACCCTGCCTAAAGTCAAAATGCCCGGGCTCCATCCCAAGAAATTCTGACTTCAGGTTAGGTAAAGCCCAGGAATCAGTATGTCTACAAAAACTACGCTGCTGATTCTGATGCCAGGTTTGGAAACTTGGACACCCAAGATCATCCATTTGTTTGGTAGGAGTGCTGGGACATGAACTCACATCTTTGATTCTTAGACCAGAACACTTTCTTCCATGTCTGAGGAAATGCACATTCCATTCCCGGCCTCTGATAACTCCAAGAGCTCTGAAGAGTCCTTCTGATGCTGAACCCAACATGTTGAACGGAATGAAATGGTAAGGACCACCCACTCTTGCCAAACGGGCTATAAAACCAACTAGACAAAAAATCTCTGCAAATACTGCCAATGGATCATTATGGTTACAACATAACTATTCTATTATAAGGAAAAGTACATCAGAACCTACAGGCCACACCTACAAAACTGCTGTTCTGTCAGCAAAAAGAGATTTTTAAGAGTCTTAAGAAAGTAAGTCCAAGTGCATAAATTACCAAAATAAGAGTCAGTAAACAGATATATCTTTTTAAATGGCAGTATGGATATCTAACATTTTAATATTTATTTTATTTATTTGGCTGTACTGGCTCTTTAGTTGTGGCACATGGGATCTACTTCCCTGACCAGGGATCAAACCTGGGCCCCTGCACTGGAAGTACAGAGTCCTAGCCACTAGATCAACCAGGAAAGTCCTAGTATTTAACGTTTTCAAAGGATCAGCTATTTCCATTATTTTAACCTTTCCCTTCTTTCCAAAGTCACTGCTCTATAAGCGTAGAGATGACTTTTTCATCATGTATGGTAGAAGCAAGTACCAATAAGAATATATATTGTTACTTGTCTATATGATATATATATATATATATATATATATATACACACACATAAATATAAGAAATATATGGTGTATCTGATATATGATATATATGACAAACATCACTTAAAATAACTGAGAGTATAACTCATGTAAATGTGAAAGTACCAGATTTCACACTTTGGCTTCAAAAGTGGAAATCTTGTGGACTTGAGCCATCAACAACCTTGGTTGCAGTGGTCAAGAAAAAAAAAAAAGAAAACATGCCAAACGTCCAGCTTTTCCTGGTAACACTATCAGCTCAGACAATAAATGCTACAGGTTTCTGGCACAGAGGAAATAAAAAGGCTTGCGAAGTGCAGCTTGTCTTTCTCCTCTTCTTTCCTTCAACAAATATCTGAAGGTCTTCCAAAGGCCCTGTTCTGCTAGACATGAGGCCGGCTTGGTGTCCAGAGAGGACTGCATGCCCATCCTCTGGAGTTCTTTACTCTTTGTTGTGCATAAGGAGGAAAGTGTTCTAAAAAAGCAAGAATTGCCAAGTTAAAAATATGCACGTTAAAAATCCAAAATCGTCACTTTTCAACACCTGGAATCCAATTAGTTTGAAAGAATTGTAGTCTCTCTGAATCTATTTAGGATTAATGCTCTTTAAGCTGGACCTTCGACAGGCACCAGTAAGAGTAACTTCAATAACTGATGAGATCAAAATCAAAAAGAAGCATAATAAGACTTATATCTGTATTTTTCAAAGAAACATAAGAAGACAAAACTAATATATCAACATTCTTCAAAAGAGGGTACAAAAAAAGATTCCCTGGAGTACAGGAAGAAAAGATTGAAATTTATATAAAATTTACCCATCACTGTTATTTTCTATTTTTATACATGTTGTATATTATAATATTGGGCTTCCCTGGTGGCTTAGACGATAAAGAATCTGCCCAGGTTTGATCCCTGGTCAGAAGATCCCCTGGAGAAGGGAAAGGCTACTCACTCCAATATTCTTGCCTGGAGAATCCCATGGACAGAGGAGCCTGCCGGGCTATAGTCCGTGGGGTTGCAAAGAGTCAGACACAACTAAGCAACAAACACACACATATTATAATATAGCATCAGTATAGTGACACATGTATGAAATTTATAAGTAAACTAAAATATGTTGAGAGAGCCAGCTTTAAAAAACTTACTTTAGGAGATATGACCCAAAATGTTTGAGACCTCTATAATATTAGCCCAGTGTTCTTCCAGGCGATATTCACCATCAGATTTTTTTTTAAGTTGATTATATGCACCCCTCCCAAATAGATATTCGTACTTCTATACACTCCAACCAAGGAGTATCTGTTACTGAAAGCTATTTTCAAACAAGGATATGAGGGTACCATTTCCTCCTTTTAAGGCCATGACTGTCCTCCGTTTCCCACAGACGCCACCATGGCTTTCCACACTCCACTCTCAATTCCTTTCTAAGAAATTATTTCTGGCAGCCTATCAAAAGGTCATAATGCAGATAAAGTAGATGGCCCCACACTCAATCCTATCTTTCCTATCAAGCTGCATTTCACTAGATCACACTCTAGAATTCCTGTCTACACTGTCCAACCGTGGAACCTCATTCACATCTAGATGCCATATTTTAAAAGACTCTGAAAAATCCATTCCTTATAAGGTATAAGTAATTGATATGGCATAACAATATATCCCACTTAGAGCAATTTAAAAGGAACGAACTTTTATCCAAAACTATAGTTGGTAAAGAATCTGCCTGCAACGCAGGAAACCCATTTTCTATCCCTAGGTTGGGAAGATTCCCTAGGGAAGGAAATGCAACCCACTCCAGTACTCTCGCCTGGAAAATTACATGGACAGAGAAGAGCCTAGAAGGCTATGGTCCATGGAGTCACAAGAGTCAGACACAACTTAGTGACTAAACCATCAAACCACCACGACAATCTAATGAGAGAATTCAGACATGAGTGTGAAGTAACTGGAAGGATATTTTTAAAGACTGAAAAGCCTTCTATCTCTACTTGAACAATCGCCCCAGTCACAGGTATGCTCTGTCCATGTGTCAAGATAGCAACACAACAGGTGAGAGAAGATTCAAAAGCCTTAGACTGCCATCACTTAGCAATTACTACATGTCTAAGACATATCAACCAAGATGCAAAGTTTGCAAAACTGTTTGAAAATCAAAACAAAAGTACCAATTATGATCTCAGGAGCAGTGAGTATATGCACTTGTCATGGTCTAAAAGCCAGCCTTACAAATAGGGGTAATGATTTATGGCGGTCACATATTACTTATGCTGGCTCACCATACTGCCTCATTTCTTTGAGAAAGTACCCTAATTCCATCCTGAAAAACCAGCCCCCTCATTTTCCATTCATGAGGCAGGTTATGGTGGTGCTATTAACTCCAGACCTAGAAACACAACGTGGGTTTGATCAATCAACATACCCATCGAATGGGCTTATACTCTAAAATGACCCAATAGAGGCAGCCCAATGCCTTTGACTAGAACTACTGGGGTAAAAGACCTCTATTTATACTAAGGTTTGAAAAGATGGTAGGATATAAATCTGGAACTTCCTGAAACTATATGGAAAGAAAGGCAAACTAAAGGAAACAGTGATGTGAACTGAAAGAAGGAATTGAGGCCTAGAAAGAAGGAAGAGTGCATAAGAAGCCAGCATGTGGATGGCAAAGAGCATCTGGATCAAACCATCCCTGAAGCCTCGTAACCCTGGACACAAGATACATTGATTTACAAGGGACTCTCAATCTCCATTTCTGTTTAATCCAGTTGGATGTGCTCTGTTAAACCATAGTACATTTTTGTGTCATTTTAGAAAATATCAGTTATTTGTTAAAAAAAAAAAAAATCAATGTTTTGGCCTAAGAGCTACAACTCAAACAATCTAGCTATCCATTCTATTTTGCCCTTGTTTTGGCCAGTACACTGCCACTCACATTTCCTACCTTTTCAGGGGGTAGATTGGCTTCATGCCTGAGTTTTGCTAGTGAGACTTCAGCAGAAAGATCACATGGTTTGTTCAAAAATTCTTCCTAAAGAGATACCCATTTTGCCATCATGTCTCCTAGAATTTAGTTGTAATGGCTGCAGGTGTAGCAGCCACTTTGGACCATGAAGATGAGACCCAGACTTAAGGATAGAGCTGGAATGTTCCTAGCCCCTCATGACCAGATAGAGCTAGCTCTATGAGGGCAGAGATTTCTATGCTTTATTCACCAGCACCTAAATTCTCCAGCACCTAAAAGAATATTTAGCACATAGTGGGATGAAATAAATATCTATCCAAAGAGTAAATTTGGTATCTCTACCCTAACAAATAACCCACCTCCTAAAATCAGGTAACACTAGAACCTTAATGCTGGAAGACCTTTAGTAAAACCATTGCTTGAGTCACCCAGTGACAAAGAACAATCTTTTCCCAAAAATCTCAGTTCCAGAAACCAACTGTATTAGTTTAATTATAAGACAAACTTTTCCTCCATATTTTAAGGTTTCTCAAGTCAGAATAAATCTCATATATATATATATATATATATATATTTAGTAGAGCTTTCTTCTCCCCCAAACAGTCATCTTATAATCAATAGTAAATCAGATACAAGGAAACCCATTTGATAGACAAATACTGTGACACTGGATTAGTCATAGCCACTCAAAAGCACAATGGAGGTACAGTTTGGATAATTCAGAAATCTGAGCATTGGAGAAATACAATTAAAAGGCCACAGGAAGAAACATCAATTCAGTCAGTATCTGAAATGAAAATCCACAGAATGGAAAAGAGAAAAGCAGAAGCCACGTACCCAGAATACCTCTGTTGAAATTCCAGCTCTATCGTTTCTCAGCGATAAGACGTGGCCAGGATCTTTCACCTGCCCAAACCTGAGTTTTGTCATCTACAAAATGGAGGTAGGAGAAAAGTACTTTTGTCAAAGAGCAAGTATGAGAACTGAATATGCTAATGCAAGTAAGATTTTTAGGACAGTGGTCAGCGCATCCTGCAGACAGTAAGTAAATGTTAGGCAATGGATTCTTTTGTGCTGCGCTTGAATTCCCAAATTGGTACTCTCTGAGCTTTCTAATAACTTGAAACTATTGAAAACTGAAAAGTTATTTTCTAGGAACCCAAATTCTTACAAGGCTGCCTTCTGCTATAATGTTTCTTTGCTTTCCTAGAGGAAAATACAAAAGAAACAATTAATTCACAGAGTGTACCCTCCCCAAAAGAAGAGGCAAGAAGAAGTTAATGAGCAACAGCTCAGTGAACAAGTTTTGTCAAAGATATGAGCTAAGAATTTCATTCTGAGAGTTTATAAAGGAAGCATGGTCCTATGGCCAGTATTTTAGTCAACCAGAAAAAAAAGAAATCAATTAAGCAAAAGTAGTTGAAATTAAGCATTATTTTGGATATAAATTCAAGGATGACATCATTACTATCCTAAAGTTAAATGGCATGCTTTATCCATTTATAACATCCATTCATTTGCTTAAAAATAATATTTCAAAAATTATTAAGTTATGGAGGACATTCTTGTGTGATATGAACCACAGACAACTATCTGATTTACAAAGGATAAAATTGTAACATTTCTAACCTGATGACATTTTAAATACATAATTATGTATATACTCTGTTCATAAAATGTTCTATCATTTTAGAGAGATGAGTAATTAAACTTTTAATAACATATACAATTTTAAAAATCTATAAAAGCAAACCATACAGCAAAAATAGAACAAGACATTAGAAAACAATTTAAATAATTATAATGTCTTTTAAAGATGTATCCACTGAACATTAGGAATTTTACCACAATTACATTTACAGGAATTTTATTTTTTAAGAATCAGATTCTAAAAATAGTTCTGCTACTTTTAGTATTTTTCCATTATTCTTGCCGTCTTTAAACACACCTTCACAAGCTGCTGAACATAATGCTTTTCTGACTTAATCAGAACCTCTCTCATGACCCAGGAACGTTCAGTAAATAATTATTAAGCTCCAGAGGTGGCTTTTGCTTAAGTTGATTTGCTTGAATGCCTATTCACTTAGGGACATGGCTTTTAGTATTGTTTTCAAATCTTATCACCTAACACTGAAAGTAAATATTGAAGGAAATGGGGGGGGGGGGCAGTTGGGGGGAGAGGAGAAAGCTGTGATCCATTTAGCATTTCTCCATCTTAGTATTTCTTTGAAAGTGCCAATTTCAAACTCATTCTACATTTCTGTGCCAGATAGATAATTCTGATGTTTGGATGTTTTCTTTTCCTCTCAAAGAGACAAAAAAAAAAAAAAAATCAATATAAAGAAATGCAAATGCAATGTTTATTATTGCAAGTGTACTACTCCACAGTGTGGGGTAGAGGGGAGAGGAGAAAGCAAAAAATCCAAAGTGTCTGCAAGGGGACAATTCTGACCAATGTCACTAAGCACACCCGTTTTCCTGAAGAAAAACCCTTTTTTAGTCATCGCAAAGCCCGGCTTCAGACTACCTCAGTAACCATAAATCAAGCTCTGTTCCCACTTTTGAGCAGTCATTTTGGGGGCATGATTAATTTAAGACCGACATTCCATTTCAAATGAGAAAGCAGAGCTAATGGACTAGCATTTCAATCCCCCCACCCCACAAATTAGTTGTTATCCTTGTCACAGTCACCTACCAGAGGTTACAGCTGAAGCCGATTAAAGCCACATCACAGAGTAACAGTCCCAGAATTTTTAACTCCCGATAAAACCTTCCCTTTCTCTGTTCTCCCCTTAAAAACAAAAAATAAAAAAAAAAATAAAAAACCAAAACTCCTGCCAAGTGGTCCCAGGATTATTTCCAGAATAAAACTCCACTTACAGGTAAAAGCTTTCAAAGGAACAAGGCATGAACATCTGAACTCTAAGCGCCTCCATCTTTTTTCCTTTAAGGTGTTCTGCAAGCCCTTGGCGAAGAGTGAAAGTCAAAGTTAGTTCTGGCACTGGCTGTGTCACTAGGGGTGGCTCCTGATAAGGCCCTGGAAACTCCAATCCAAACACAGCTCGTGCTACAACGGTGCCCGGTGTCTGTCTGCAACAGCAGACCTGTTTAATCCAGTACCTACTGTACCTGCAGGACAAAAAACTGCTGCCTCACCCTGCAACAGGGGCTTCACAAGGACCAAGGCACCACCGGAAACCCAAGCCAGCGGCCAGGCGACACCTGGGATGCTCACTTAGCCCTCTTGAGCACGGGTATGGGTACCGGTGGGGGCCTGCAGTGACTATGTGCTATTAGAGAACATGAAGGCAGAGGTAATTTTACATCCTGGTGAATTTCTAACACCGAAAAGAGCCACAGAATCCAGGATGGCTGTGGGACAGCTTGTGTCCCGTCTCAACTGGGGAGACCTCTGGCAGCAGCTCATCACACAGCTCTAGCTGCTTTGCATCCATGCAAAAGCATTTTTGGAACTGGAGGTTGCTCATCGAACATGCTTTCCTGCTAACAGGGTCGAGATCTGGGCAACATTCCTTACCCTCAGACCCCAAGAATATAAGGAGTGCTATCCCTTGCTCAGTCTTGGTGAAAATCAGACACAAGCTGCTTCTTACTGTGGGCAGTATCTTTTAGGACATCTTTAGCCCATACTTCTGCATATTCTTAAATTGTCATCCAATTAAACTCTGAACTCACTGCAATAATAACAGATACTCTCAAAAGACACTTTAAAATTCTGACATGACAGCGTCAATAATATCAAATATTGATGCAGCTCCTACAGACTCAGCACATCAAAGATGTCCTGCAGATTTATGAAAATGTCTGTTCTTCCCTACACACAATTCAAAGGTCAGAACAAAGACATCTGATATGGACTAGCTGTGTATCCTGGGCAAGTTACTTCACTTCTCTGTGCCTGAGACTGTCTTCAAAGTAAACGGGTGGAAAACAGAGCAATCTCTATAAGCCATACTCAAACTTGAATTTCATGTGATGAAGTGATCTTTCTTTAGTTTCCCTTTAATAATGGGAAATATCCAGCCAGAAGTCTCTGACAAGCTGTTCCTGGCCCTTTGTATTCTTCGTTCATTTTTTCTTTTGTTGAATATTTATGGAACACCTTCTACGTCCCAGGCACTGTGCAAAGTCTTGGAGCTTCAAGTCTAATGGGACACATCTTAAATAATCACCCAAGTATTTAATGTAACTTGTGATAAATGTGACAAGGAACCGGGAAAGCTTAATATGTAAGGGTCAGGAAAGGCTTCCCTTAAGCAGGGACCTCCGGGCTTCAATGTGAGTGGGGGTTAGCAGTTATGGATTCTGGGTGTGAAGCGAGGAATGGGAGAAGAGTCTTCTGAACAGTGGTAAAACATGTGCAAGAATCCTGAAGTGGGGAGTTAGAAGGAAGCTCCACTGCGGCTGGAGGTCAGACAGTAAGGGGAATCATGGGTATCCATGAGACTGAAGCAGTGGCTACAATCAGACCATCAGGACCTGGGAGACAAGGGAAGAGTCACTGATTTTCTTCCAAGATGAAGAGGAAACCATTGAGAAGTTGTAAGCAGGCTCAGATTTGTGTTTTTAGAAAGGTCCCTCTGGCTGCTGTATCGAGAACCACCCAGAGGAGCAACAAGATTAGCTACTTCATGGAGGTGAGGGGAGGCGATGAGGGGAAAATGGACAAGAGTGGAGAGAAGTGGATGAAAGCAGGTAGATTACTGGCAATGCTAAAGACCAATATGTAGAAGGAATGTAGGTGGGGTGGGGAAATCAGATCCCTGATGAAAATAATCGTGCTCATTATTAACAAGTTACTGAGGACTTTCTACATACCGGGTATTGTACTGAGTTCTAGCGTTAACAGATGACTAAGATGCTACACTATTCCCCTTACTAACCTACTCCGCACCTTGCTTTTCCTCCCTCTAGCACAGTAGAGTATATAAATCAAGAACACAAGTTTTGGTGTCAACTTCTTCAGATTCAAATCCCACCACTTACTAATTCTGTGACCTTGTGCAAATTTACTAAACTTCCCATGCCCCAGTTTCTTCACCTGAGAAAGGGGAAATGATAAATGGCTATCCCACAGATTATTGTTAAAACTGAAGGGAATAATATATGAATATATGTAATGTGTATGGTACAGTTTAGGGAAGCAAGCTGTACCCTTGCTCTCTGCCCTCCAGCCACAGTGGAACTTCCTTCTTCGACACATATTAAGCTCTCAATTAAAAAAGTAGCTCTTACGATTATGATTGAAACTGTCTATTCTGGATGCACACCGACTAACCTACAGAACCAACAGAAATTCAACAGAGTGGGAGAATTGAGAAATTTGAATATCAAAGAAAACAGAGAGGTTAGGAAATTACCATATCAGGACCTTCAAGTGGTGATTTTTTTTTAAAAGACCAAGCTGGACTCTATCCCACCTTGGACACTATTTGAAGCTGAATTAAGTTACACGGTTCCCGGTAAGTTTTTGAAATGAAACCCTGATTTATTACATGCTTACACACAGGGAAAATTTGTACCCTCCACAGGCTCTCAAATGTTCATCATGAAACCAATGGCATCAATTCCAGCCATTCCAACAGGGACACCGCGTGGTGCCAAATTCTTCCCTGGCAGGTTCTGCCAATGACATCGCCTGATATTTTGTCCTGGACAATCCACCAACCCAAGGAGGCTATCCATTGACCGTTTACATAAATGTTTAAGTAAAATTACTTTCAAGGGGCGTGTGTTCAACTTATTCTTGGTACCTTCAGAAATACCTATGTCACGCGAATGTTCTTGGGGAATCTCCCTGAACAGAGCAATGAAATACCTATCAGCAAATGGAATAAAGCTTGACATACACCTCTGACAAAAGCCATAAAATTCATGGAACATTACATACATTTCCACAATCCTGCCCCTCAAGTAGTCACACAATCATTTAACAAATGTCTTCTGAGTGGCAGGAACCATATCTGTTCAGTTTACCATTGTATCCCTAGAACCTAGAAGAATAAACAATCCACAATTGATGTTCAATAAATACATTGACAATGAATTAATCTGTAATGTGTAAGCAACTCTCTTGTTCATATTTGTACTATTCAGATATATATCCTAAGTGCATATACACATAAAAATGTATATGTATGCATACACACAGACACATAAATGTATATATACACACAAACCCTAAAATTTAAATACAAAATAAGAACTGGTAACAGACACAAAGGAAAAATAATACTTTTAACATGAAACACTGAGTGTAGAATAAAAATATTACCTGTACTCCCATATAATTCAAATCTTAACTGCTACTCCTTGCCCCAAATTCCAGCAAATCAACTAGAGTCATCAGAATTCTCACTGACCTTTTCCAAAGACAACTGTAACAAAAATGGAACTTAAAACTATCAAACATCCAAGTGACAGCCAATTTTTTTTTTTTACTAACTTTGGGCCTCAATCTTTTGGGAAGGAAAAACTCAATCACTATGTTGAACGAGTTAGAGAAGAGATAAGAGGTTTTACTTGTTATCCTGTCCAAAATTCAGCTGAAGAAAAGTAGAACCACTCTTTTAACACAGTTAGAATCCTTCTTATTTTATTTGGATATCAAATGTTTTATTTTCCCCAAAGCACATCATTGTCTTACATCTTTCCTTCTGATAGCTATTGCTTTTTTCAATAAACCACTTCTCATCACCCTAACAATAATCAACAGTTGAAGACGTAATACATGCCATCCACTATACTGACTCATGAACTACCTGCTACATACAATTTAGGAAGCATCTACCCATAATGTTTTATTATAATCCCAGCCAATGGTTCACCAAACCTGCATTTCTATCAGAAAGACCTAGGGACCATTCTCCCCCCACCATCCCTTTAAAATCAACTCAGGAGCATTTAAAAACACAAATGTCAATGATCTTCCCCCAAATAAATGACTGAATGAGACTTTCCAAAGCATTGTTTCAAATTCCAATCTTTTAAAAAGATTCTCATAAAAGACTAATATGAAGTCAGGCCTCGGAACCACTACTATATACCATATTTCAACATACATAATTATATATAATATGTTCTATGAAAATTATCTCTGCAAGAATGACAGGAAAATGCCCAAGATCCTCAAGTTCCCTTTATCTGTTGAAATAAGAAGTCTTTACTTGTATAGTCTGATGCTGTAAAGTGTCCGCTTGGAATTATTATACAATGGGTATGCTTTGAATGTTAAGTGAAAGTCTTATTATGAGGTAATTAACAAGTATCGTGAAAGTGGCTGCAAAATTCAAAAACTTCCATCCAGAGTAACAAACACATCTGGCTCTTTTCCCCACATGCCATCATGCTCACATTTTGGAAAGTCAGATGTCACCAAAAGGCCCTTCTACTCAAATATTCGCTGATGTGCCCAGCATTTGAGAGGTGTTTCTCAGTGCTGTGGGGAAGATAAAGAAGAAGATGTGAGAGCTTCTGCTTCTCTGGGGCTCACCCCAGGGAAACTCCAAACTCACATACACAGGCCCATGGTTAAGAGTGAGGAGTGGGGGACAAAATGGCAGTTTCAGGGGTTCCTCTCCACCCTTCAGATGAGGTCTCATGGGTTTTGTGGCCTCTTCCCCAGGGAGGGCTTCCTCCCCGACCCCATCCTACCTAAAGAAGGAACATCCACTTCTGCTTCTTACTCTCTCAGCAAATGCTTCTTTTTTTGTAGCACTGAATCCCACTCCTAATCATTTGTTTTGTTTGTTTGTCCTTTATCCTGGAGGGCAGGGTCCTTCCTGTGAATTACATTCTCAGTGTCTGGTATATAATAAGTGCTCAAAAAACTTTTGTTCAATGAACAATGGATGAGTGGATGAGTAGAAGGAAAGATGAATAGATGGAAGAATGACAAAAAAAGATCAGGTAAGGAAGGAGTTATGAAATATAATTTGATGACAGCATTTAATTAATTAGGAAGTCAAAAGGCAGTAGTGGGGCTCACGATTGTGTACTTTTCATTTGGAAGCTTTCAGTTGCTGAACACAACTCATTTTCATGGATAAAGTACGAGGATATAAAGCTACAGGAACTGGCAGCCTGGGAGTTCTAATTTGAAAACACTCACAGCAGGACTGAGGGAAATTTTTAATGACTATGTATCTACAGAAATAAGTGCTCAGTACCACTCAATCACATTTATCTCTTTCATTCTGTTTTTTTTTTTTTTTTTCCTACTACCAAGAACATAATCTCCCTATAACAATGATGGGACAGCATCTTCTGAAAGACTGCTCACTGTACCCAGCTCACAAAGAAGCCCTTTAGGGGTGAAAAGGAAAATGCACACAAGACCAAGATGACCCCAGGTAAATTTAATCTAGGCTCCTGTCGACATTACCAAAGAACTCTTTAGATTTAGAGGGAAAAAAATAATGCTTTTCCAAACTATTTAGAAAACTCTGTCCTGAGAATACAAATAAAATCTACAAAAAGAGGCACTTCAAATGCTGGTTGAAGTAAATTTTTAAGCAATTAATGAAGGGAGAAATATTTGAAATAACAGTCGGTCTTTCATAAATAATCAATACGAGAGATTAGTTCCTTACCTTGAGCTCTCTGATATTATCTGTTAGAGTTCACTTCAAAAGAAATACTCGCACTCCATGAAAGGCAATTCGGAGGCTGTTTCTTTGCTGTCTATCAATGGCAGTGGGGTTCTGCAATAAGCAGAACATAATCCACAAAAAAAGCCAAGTTCGTGAGGCAACACAAACTTGAGGAAGGAAACACGGATGGAGATTATGCCGCTTTGATGGCATTTTCTCAAAAAAGAAATTTAGTAAAAATGCAATTACTTTCCTTATCAAGGTAAATAAATAGAAAAAGATAAGGCTGTTGCCATGGAGGCAGGGGTGCAAAGTTATTCACACTAGGATTTTATAATAAGTCAAATCTTTCACTTCAGGACTTTAAAATCACAGTGTTTTCCTCTCAATTCAGTGGTGAACTCCTAACTTATTTAAAAAGAAAAATACAGATTTCTCTTTCACTGTAGTAACTCTTTTTTTTTTTTAAGTAATTAAACTGAATAGCAAAGAAGCCCATAGAGTCTCTGCTATCCTAATGGTGTTGAGGATGGAAACAGGAGGGTGCGACTCTGTGGTCATCATGAAAGACATCAGTTTCATTCTTCTTCCCATTCTTCTTCAAGATATTAAAATATGTTAAAACAAGACAAATTCAGCTCTGACAAGTGGCCTCCACACACCCTCTGTGCTGAGGCCCTGGCTACTGAGGCAGGTGAGTCCGCCCTTCCCCAGATTCTCACTCAGGGCATCAGCAACTGAAAGAACCACCTGATCCTTTATGGCTCAAGTGGAACTGGAAAAGCGATGAAGACAGAGAAGACAAAGGCACTCTGCCAATTAGCCTTTGTGTTCCATTCACGGAGGTTTCCTATTTGTATTATAAAAACTGAACTGAAGGCAGAGATAGATTTTTCTCATGGACAATCACAACACTGCGGTGGAAGGTGGTATGAAAATGTGCCAGGTGTGATAACTTCCATCTGTACAACGCGTGGTAAGAATCCAGGGCAGGGGCTTTAGCCTGTGAGGGGTCCACTATTTCATAAATACGCGAATAGTTGCTCAAGTCTCTCTTGCTTAACGATCTAAACTTAGCATCATCCTTCAGCTGGAGACAGCATTGTGTGCTGGTGGCCTGTAGACACACACATACCCCATGCACTGCATTTACCTCGTAGCTCTACCCTGGGCAACTCACTTCATTTCTGAGTCTCGAAATCTGCATCTGTAAAATGGAGATCTCTATTATATCACCTATTTAGTAGGGTATGTGACTAAACAAAGTGAGGTATGAAAAGTACTTAGCACAGTGCCTGCAAAAAAAATTGCACTCAATCAATATTATACAAGGGAAAAGGCCACTTTCAGAACACTAGGGCATGAGAAGTGAGTCCTTGGAGCCTCAAAGAACTTCAACTTGTAGGACAAATAAAAGTTATTATTAAGAGACAAAAGTGAAAGGGCGCCCCTGGTGGTTCAGTGGTAAAGAATCCGCCTTCCAATGCAGGAGATACAGGTTCGATCCCTGCACTGGGAAGATCCCACATGCCACGAAGCCAACTAAGCTTGTACCCCACAACTACTGAGCCTGTGCTCTAGAGCCCGGGAACTGCAAGTACTGAGCCCATGTGCCCTAGAGCCCGATCTGCACAACAAGATAAGTCACCACAAGAGAAGCCTGCACACTGCAACAAAGACTAGCCCCCCTCTTCACAACTAGAGAAAAGTCCATGCAGCAAAAGAGACCCAGCACTGGCCAAATGTAAATAAACTATTTATAAAAAGAGACAAAAGTGAAAATGCTTTTGAAACATGGTATTTGAAGACAGTGTGCAGACTGAAAACAAATGTAAGCTCAGAAAAGGTCCAGAGATATTTGTGGACAGCATATTCATTCATAATGAAAAACGAAAAACTAAGATGTTGATGGGGATCTGAAACTTATTCTGATAGTATACAACTATTGATGCCTTTTTAATGGTTGTCTTAGCTACAGACAAAACTGCTAGCCCAGGAAACCTTCAGTTCTGACAATGTGTCAAATACTTTTTTAATTTGTATTTTAACTTTATAAACATATTCGTAAGTCATGAAGGAAATAACTTACCTAAATAAGCAAAACATAACAAATCTAACTTCTGTGTTCAAAAGAAAGATCTCCATAGGTCAATAGTTAAAATTTCCCAAACTTCGAAAGCATCTCAATACTTACCCTTACACTAATGACATCCTGTTTCAGTTAGGCTGAACAAATAGGATTTGAAATGAGAAAAATAATATTTGCACAGGAATCCTTCCTGTATGTTAATTAAATCTAATCAATCACAATAAACTTGATACACAATAGCATTCTGCATCTAAGTTACACTCTCAGGAGTCTTGCCTATAATCAAAGTGTATATTTATGTTGATAGTAAAATGTTAAAATAACCAATATTTTAAATTAATAGCCTGTGCAATTTCAAGTAATACTGGTATGTAGTGATACAAAGGAAAAAAGACATCTTTGCTTGACAAAATTCAGTTATATGTCCTTAAAAAAAAAATAGTGCCTATCAGAACTATCTAATTCTTGCTTTGATATTTACCAAGTACTTATTACCTGCCAGGTATTAAAGATGAGGCTGGTGATGGAGATGCAGAGAATCACCACCACTTTCAATCAAGTTTATTAATAAGTTCCTCATATCAAGTAACACTGGTTCATTTTTAAAAAATAAGGATATAACATTGCAAAGCAATTATACTCCAATAATAAAATTTTTTTAATTTCAGAACAAAGAAAAAACATACATATGGGCAAAATCATGAATAAAAGCTAGAAAAATCAAAAAATTCTTATTAAAACTCATTCATTCAACAAGTCTTTATTGAGCACCTACTTGTCCCAAGCACTACTGAATATGCTTGAGTTACATTAATGATATACCATGGCGCTTAGATTATGAAGTCAGAAATGTTTTGGAGTAACTCTGAATGCTCAAATCATTGATTAATTTAAATAGGTAATTTGGAAATTGCATGAATTTACCATCTTAAAGTACCATCTACAATGTCATTCCCATTAACAAAAACATTTGCTTTCTAATACTGGATCAAGGATCAGTGCGTTTTCATTTCCTAGTGGGCCAGGCAGAAAATTTGAAAAATCTGAAAAAATCATGAGATGGTTTCTGCCTCTTTTTTAAAAAAAGAGACAGGGGAAGAGAGAAGGTAGAGAATTCATCACATCATCACACTGATAACTGTGCCTTTTATTTGCATATCATACCTCATGTTTATTTAAATGAAGAAACAGAGGGAAAGGGAGTGAGGTGAGTAACTTGCTCAGAATCAAGATGTTGATGAACTGCAAATTCAGGGTTTGAAAACTCCAGAGCCCACATGCTTCTCACTATGGTTCTCTGCTCGAAGTTTCTGTGAGCCACTCAACAATCACAAAAGCAAACTAATTCTAAAATTAGAACCTTGCACTGGAGTTGCCTCTTTAGTTGTCTGTTCCCCACACCCTACACTGGTGTCTGAATTCCAAGAAGGAATAACCCATTCTGTTTAGTTCCCTCTTCATTCTTTAACCAGGCACAATTCCAGACCCAGTGAAAGAACCCAATAACTAGTTGTCAGTGGGTTAAAGGAATAATGAATTGATCATGGTGCATTTTCTGATCACTTCTGACTATGCTCTACCTTTAAAAAAACACAAGCAGGAAATGAAGCAGGCTTCCCTGAATATTTACACCAAGCATGAGTTAAATTAATGGCATTCACTAGAAACAGAAAAGAAACACACACTGCTTGTCCTCAATTAACTTAATCTAGTTGGGAAAGAGTGAGAAAATATGAATATCAGCACAATTTCTTCTTGTTAATAGGAGAAGTATAGCAGTGCTCAGAAAATAAAGAATTATTGAAAAAGGCTTTTGATGGGGAGACAGGCTTTGGACTTTGGGGGACCGTGACAAACTCCTCTGGAAAAGATGGCAAATTGTGAGCAAAGTTTTTCAATGTGTGGGATACAGGATGATCTCAAATGGAGACACAAAGACTCCACATTAAATGACCATGGAATTACCCAGACAGAAAGGCCCTTTCAAATTTCTTTTCATCCCACGAAAAGTGTCTGTTTGATGCTAACATGTCTTCAATCTTGCAATACTTGCCCTTTGTAACAAAAACAGTTCAGATTTCAGACTCAGACCCTTCTTGATAACACATCCAGTAAGGAATGAACTGTTTTCTTCCAATTTCATTATATTTATTTTACACATGCATCCATCTGTCTTTGCCATTTAATACAGCATTTCCTTTCAATATGTGTTTTTAATTTATTTAAGCCATCATATGGAATGTAGAGGGCAAAGGTCATGAAGTTAGGATGAGTATGGCTCAAATTTGGGAACCCTGATTAAGAGACATGAAGAATGTGCCAGAACCCTTCCGTGGAAACCAGATCAAACACAGCCCACAAACAGTGGCTACTCTACTGCAGTGAGAAGCAAACAGCTACAAAGAATTCCAGCCTGATAAAGAAAATCATGTAGGGCTCTGAAATCACAGTACATGGGCCTAGCCCTAATCGCTTCCTAACTGTGGAAAATGAACATGACTGGCAGATAGGATTCCATACAGGAAAACCCGGGGCCAGGCCAAGGAGGACGGAGAATATCACAGTGGAAGTGGACAAGCCACAGTGGTTGATAGTGCCTGTAAACAAGACCTCCGTCCAGAAAAAGAAAAGGCAAGGCTGTTAGAACAAAATGCCAGGCATGCTGGATGCTGATGCTTCGATATATTACGACCTCTCCTCTCACACTGTGAAGGTCACTTTGGCCTGCATTATCTCCTGGGGCACAAGTATAGCTTATAGCCCATCTTTGTTTGGGTTTAACTTTTTAATCTAATTTCATAATGAAGTACCAAAGGAGATCCCCAGAATGGAACTGTTGGTTTTGTTGTGTTTTTTTTTTTCCCCTCTAGCTGTATAATACTTTCATACACTAGATGGAGCCATCTTTATAATGCTTTGGGATTCACACACAGGTTTGTGCCAGACATGAAAAAATATTAACGCATGCATATGGAATCTAGAAAGATGTTATTGATGAACATACTTGCAGGGCAGCAATGGAGAGGCAGACATAGAGAACAGACTTGTAGACACAGCGGGGGAAGGAGAGAGTGGGACGAATTGACAGGAGCATGGAAACACATATATTATCATATGTAAAATAGATAGTGAGTGGGAATTTGCTGTGTGACAGAGGGAGCTCCACCTAGTGTTGTGTGACAACCCAGAGGGATGGGATGGGCAGGGAAGGGCAAGGAGGTTCAGGAGGGGAGGGAACATATGTATACCTGTGGCTGAGTCATGTTGATGTATGGCAGAAACCAACACAATATTGTGACGTCATTATCCTCCAATTAAATAAAATTAAAAAAAAGAAGGTGTGGGAGAACCACATACCACCTAAATATATTTAAAATTTTGAAGATCAAAGTTTTAAAGATCAAAAGGTCCCATCATTTTACCACTCTGCCTATTTCCCGTACCTCTTAAGCCCAAATTAATATCAAACTATTAACAAAGCTGTAAAAATATGTCTGAAATATGATCATCTTATAGTTCACTGGCACTTTTAATTTTGGTTTATTAACAAGTATTTATTATAGTTTTTAAACTGATTTCAAAAAAAATTGTTTTTTTCTTTGCTTTGGGAGAAATGGAAGCAATTTATAAATGCAGTAAGCATGACTCATCAGACCCAAAAAGTTGACCTCTTGGATAGGAGGGATAAGAGCAAGGGAGCAGCAAGTACACAGATACTACTTCTAGGCTCTCACAGTCTCTGAGCAGAGAGAAAGCACTCGATGGCATGAGGTCAAATGGCCAAGGCACTTGGTAAGAGGAAATGGCTGATCTCCAGGACCAGAGAAGGTCCCCTGCCAACAGACTAGAATATTCCTCTATCTAACCTGGAGCCTGGACGGGGGCCACAGGGAAGTAAGAGGAAGGTTACAGTGATGATTCTCACCTGTCAGTCATGGTAACTCAATGCCTTTTCACTGAATCCTAATCTTTTAAAATCGTGTCTCCAATGAGACACTTTTGTCCCCAGGGGACATCTGACAATGTCTGGAGACACTTTTGGTTGTCACAAATGGGGACACAGGGACTTCCTTGGCGGTCCAGTGGTTAGGACATCGCCTTCCAAGTGCAGGGGGCAGGGGTTCCATCCCTGGTTGGGAGTTAAGATCCCACATGTCTCCTGGCCAAAAAAACCAAAACATAAGCAATATTGTAACAAATTCAAAACAGATTTTTTGAAAACTAGGGTGACGGGTGCTATGAGCATCTAGTACATAGAGACTAGGGATGCTATTGAACACCTTAGAGGGTCGTGCACAGCCCCCACAGTAGAGACAATCCAGCCCTCAATGTTCAACAGTGCCGAGGCCGAGGAGCTATTTTAAAGTAAGCAGCTCTGCCAGACAGGAGACAAAGGAGCTCCAACTCATAAACGTTAAATAAATAAACCAAAATTTCACGGTGTTTACCAGACAGCTTTTAAAGCTAGTAGGACAGAGTACACTGACCTATTGCACTTACACTTCAGACACTCCTTGGGCTGTCCGTCTGGAGTCAGAACGTCACCCAACCCCAGTGCTCCAAAAACCACCTATTGTTCCATTCTCGCAGCTTTGTCTTTTCCAGAATGCCAAATAAATGCGATCATTTAAAACACAGACTTTTGAGTCTGACTCCTTTCCCTTAACAAGTATATTTGAGTTCAATCCATGCTGTGATAGGTATTGGTATCTATTTGCACGTTAATATTCCACTGTATGGATGAACCATGGCTTACGTGTCCTTTAACAGGTGAAAGGACATTTGGGCCATTCCAGTTTTTGATGATTGTGAATAAAGTTACCTTACTTTAAGACTTTTTTTTTTTAAAGAGTATTTGCAAATAACTCACTAAAGGTCATACATTTACCAGAGATGTAAAGAAAAAGTATACACTCCAAAAAAAAAAAAAACTATAGGAAAACAGGAGTCAACAATTTTTCCCCTCGTGTCAATGCACCCAGCTCACAATACATTTTCTGTAAAGAGATTTCACAAACTACTTTTCTATATTTAGTGACCATTAATGGGCCAACTAAAGCACTTTTCTAAAGGCTGCTTCTTGCCAACGTGACCCTATGGCCACACTACTATAAATAACATGTAAGCCGTGATCTGTGTACAGCTACTCATCGGTGCTATACGCAGACTAATGCTTATGCCCTGCTGGTCTCTGCCTTTCATCTGACCTACTGGACTTACCTGAGACGCACAGAGGGGACAGTAGTGACAGGTTTGGCACTCAGGGGTTCCAAGAACATGCAAGGAAAAAGGCTACTGCAACGATTATGCAGAAGGGTGGCTACAGCTGCACTTTTTTCTGTTGATTTAAACACAAAGAAGCATATGTCCAAATCCTCGGGGGGCAGAGTGCCCACATCACAAATTTCCATTAGCTGGCACTTCATGAACCTAAGATACTACACAGCCAGGGTTGAGGCCAGGGGGAAAGGAAATGCCCAAGAGCAACATTTCAGGGAGGTCTCTGAGCTGAACCTGTCACCTTGACTAGAGAAAGCATGCTGGTTTTAAGCTCTGAAAACTCAAAGTGGCATGACAAAAATTTTTGTAATATCACCATGATAGTAACTAGAAAAATCAAGAGAAACTCATCCTCTAGCCCATTTCAAAGTTCTTCAGTAATAATAGTAATAGCAGCTAATTATAGGTAGTATGCAAAGTACTCTTGTGCTAAGCATTTTACATACCACACATTGAGGTATTCCTCAATAACAACCCGCTAACAGCAACACGATTATGATGTCCCTTTCACCAATGAGAAGAGTGAGGTTTTGAGGTGACTGTATCACTGGCTAGACTGTTTGCAGAGGAGAAATTCAATCCAAGGCACAGTCTGGCTCTAGATCCTCTGTTCTTAACCTCTAGGCCATACCCTCATGGTCCTACTTTTAGAGACATTCATTCATCCAGGTACTCGGGGGGAAAAAAAAAGTATCATTATAGCCATCCAAGGAAATAAATACAAATAAGATATGCTCCTCCCCTCTAGGTGCTCATTACTTGGATGAGGACAGAGAATCCTAAAAATAGTATCTTAAACTTTTTGATCAAATACTTTTCTGAGACTCATATGAAAACTATGGACTGTCTCAAGAAAAAACATTCACATAGGCACAGACACAAAACTGAACGCTGGGGGCCTAGGAATCCCTGGAATACTTAAGTAGCTGACTATTAGCTGCAAAGTATTTTGATTAAGAGAGGAACAAAGTATTATGAGAACTCAGAGAAGAAAGCTCAGGATATGAAGTCCAGAAGATAAAGAATTCACTAGGAAAGAAAGGATGGAAGGGGGACTTCAATGAAGAGGTGCATGCATCAGAAGGCTGGTGGCAGGAAAAAGACCTAAAAAGGAAAGAGGAAGAAAGCAGGGAGATAAGTAGCAGATCACTAAAATATTCCAGGTAAGAGTTTCCTATTTATAGGAAGGATGTGGTGAGAACGAGCTACCCCACCAGGCTCTGGGGTCAGAAAGAACTGGGTTCACATCTTAGAGAGAGAGAGAGAGACAGAGTGTGTGTGTATGCAATGGAATACTACTCAGCCATAAAAAGAGATGAAATCTTGCCATTATCAACAACATGGATGGATCTTGAGGATATTATGCTAAATAAAATAAGTCAAACGGAAAAGGACAAACACCATAAGATTTCACTCATGTGTGAAATTTTTTCTAACATGAACAAACCAAATCAAACAAATGTAGACATACACAGAACAGAGTAGTGTTTACCAGAGAAAAATGGGGTATAGGGGGAGGCAAAATAGGTAAAAGGGCCAACAGTACAGTGACAGATGGAAACTAAACATCTGGTGGTGAGCACAATGCAGTATACAGAAGCTGAGATACAACACTGTATATACAAAAGTCATGTTAGAGACTAATAAAAATATGCAAATACAGGTAGACCTCAGCAATACTATGGGTTCGGTTTCAAACAACCCCAGTTAGGCAAATATCACAATAAAGCAAGCTACATGAATCTTCTGGTTTCCCAGGGCATACCAAAGTTCTGTTTACACTATGCTAGTCTACTAACTGTGCAATAGTGTTATGTCTAAAAATATATATACAAACCTCAATTTAAAATTTTTTATTGTTAAAAATGCTAGCCACCACCTGAACCTTCAGTGATTCAAAATCTTTTTGCAATAGTAACATCAAAGATCACCATAACAAATATAAAAATAGTGAAAAGGTTCAAATATTGAAAAGAAATATCAAAGGTGACATAGACACAAAGTGAGAAAATGCTACTGGGAAAATAATGCTGATAGACTTGGTTGATGAAGGTTTGCTGCAAGCCTTCAGTTTGTTCAAAAAAAAAAAAATATATATATATGTCTGCAAAGTGCAATAAATCGAAGGACAAGAATACAAGATTTGCCTATAAAGTCCCCTGCAATGAGAAAGAAAGAAAGAGGGACGGAGGGGAAAAGGGAGGGAAGGAGAGAGGGAAGCAGGAAGAGGAGAGAGAGGAAGGAAGGAAGCAAAGAATGGAGTCAAAATCAAGGTCTGCCCCCTCTCATTAGCTGTACAGCTAGGGGATAATCAAACCGCTCTAAGCCTCAGTTTTTTTGTCTGTAAAATGGAGACAAGAAGAGCCCCAACTTCACAGGTGTTGTAAGACAATCCATGGAACAATGCCCCTTGTGTACTTGACACAATGAATATGTGTGAGCATTCAATACAGTGTAGCCATTATTAACAGTATCATCCCTGCCATTTTCACCCTGGCCTGATGCGAACATAGACTCCCACAGAAAACTCCTCCAAAATAGTGTCAGAAATGAACTCCCTGATTCATGTTTGGGACAATCTGCTACATTCTTAAGACACATGAAGCACTGCAGAAGAATCTCTGCCCAAATAAAGCCCCAGTGCAAAAAGTCACTAGGAAAACACTGTCCTATAAACTTCTTACACACTCATACTCGATTACTCATTCTCATTAATCACATAAATACGTGAGAAGCACACTATAGAGCAGGGGGGAAACAAATTCTGACAACTCTTGGGATAAATGGGGGGAGGCGGTTGTTTTGGTTTTTAATATCACTAGTGTTAGCTTTTTTCCTTAGGTGAGAACAGAGATTATCAACAGCTACACACAGACATTACATACTATTGTCAATACTACCATGTCCATAACAAGAATATGAAGACATAAATTCTTGCAAAGCCTTTCTGCACACAGTTCATCTGTATCACCATTCTTGGCATGGCATTACTGTATAGAAAAGGAAAATGGTACAAAACATTATACCCTACTCTTCTTAATCAATGTGTTTTCAGTAATATTTTATTTTAGATTCTTCACACATAGAGGAGCTAACGTAAAAGCAATACACTGGAACCCATCCATGAATGCTCGAGGAACTGTGTGGAGAGTATTTTGTTTTGATTCCTCAGCCATGGTAATAGACAGAACATTTATTAAACCCTTGCACTTAAAAATGTTCCATGGCCAGCCAATATTTGCCAGAATGATATTGCCATATAGTCAGCACTGGAAAAATAAAGTCATGAGAAAACACAACCATTCTCCTCTTCCCCAGAAAGCTGGCCAGGATATCTGCTTCCCCTTGCCATTGAGGCTGACACCTGCTACAAAAATCACAACGTTCCCCTCATTTGAAAGCACACGTACACAGGAAAACAAAACAGAGGGGTTCCAGAGGTCCTTCCCAAACTCAACAGATGGTTAGACATTCACCAAGCTTCCTTCCACCTTTAAATTTGTTCTCCTTCAAAAGCATAAAAGTAATAAATCATTCCACACCACTGAAAATGGAAATAAGAGGTAGAAAACCTAACTGCCCTAGAATAATACTAAAGCCGAAGAGTTTGTTCATGAACCGGGGACAGAAGGGAGGAATTGAGGCCGACAAAAGGACAGTGTTGCTAGCACGTCGTTAAATATGAATGTGATAGCGAGACCTGATAGGCTTTGAAGCAAGAGGAATATGACTGTCACACTTAGAAATTACCCACACCTTAGTGGAACAAAACAAGGATTCCCATTAGGAAGGGGTTCCCACATGGCTTTCAGAAAACCCAATCAATCCTCCAGAAACTGCATGAACGCAGTCTCTGAGGCACACACAAACTAGGTAAGTGTGAGCTACAAAGCAGACCCTTCTCTCCATCTGAAACCTCTCATATATGCAACTTCCAATAGCATTAAAAGTCATCAGTTACTAATGCCAATATAGTGGAACTGAATTCCTTTCATACCTCTGTTTCTGTATCTGCTAGTTATTCTTCCCTATAAGTGATGCAATCCATGAGTAAGAACACAAGCCCTGGACTCACACTAGCTGTATCTGCCACTAGCTCTAAGCCTCCATTTCCCACCTGCAAATGAAGAACGTAAATAAATGAGATGAAGCAAGTAAGACATTAATGCTCAGTCTGATCCTGACACTGCTGTGGTCTTTCTCATCTTCTCTAGTCCTAGTGTATCTTTCTTGGGAAGAACACAGGCAGAATGCAGCGTGACTCCAACACTGCTTTATGAAATAAGTGAAAATGTATGCCGGCTTTGGTTTTATTCACTCTAACAAAGGTTCATTAAGGTCCTACTATAAGCCCACAGGCACTCTGCTACGAGTCAGGACGTACCAATGAATAGTAACAGATACAACCACACAGACACAGCTCAGGCCCCTTTCCTCCGTCATATATATTCCTCAGTGGTACTCTGTAGATGCAGCTTGCTGAGCATAAAAACTGTGGAGTTACCATTAAGGAGAAACTCTCAGCACATATGCTTCAGAGCTGGTCATGTTCATTGTCATTAATCTGTGAGCCTGTGAAATACATTTAGCTAAGACTATGCTTTTGAGATCCTTCAAATCCTTCTATAATGACTTATGTGTCCATCTGTTAATTGCATATATATTTACTCAACATTTACCAAGAGTCAAAGACCAGACTTGACCTTGGTGAGAGACTAATGAGGAAGCCACGATCCTTCCTAAATGTGGAAACTTGCATTTTAATGTGATTTTTTCTATTGAAGTGTAGCTGATGTACAATACTGGTATTAGTTTCAGGTGTATAGCACAGCAATTCATTTTGTGTGTGTGTGTGTGTGAAGATGAGATTCCATTATTGGGTATAACTCCTGAGCTATACAGTAAATCCTTGCTGCTTATTTATTTGATGTACAGTAGTTTGTGTCTGTGAACCTCATATAGAGTCTTGCATTTTAGAGATGAGTGCACAGATATGGTCCAGAGGCAAATGCAACTGACCCTAGTTCATACCATCAGGAAGCGCAGCACTGAAGTAAGAACCGTGCCTAACACCAAATGCGAGTATGCCCCTCCTCAGGGATCTTACTCTCACTGCTATCCCCTCGGTCTACAATGTCTTTCCCAGACAGCCATATGGCTCACTCCTCAGCGAGTGAATTCGTATCTTTATTCAAAAGGGACCTCAGAATCGAGCTCTAGCCTATGAGCTCCAAATGAAACAGGAACTCTTCCTGGCTTTCTTCTTCACAGCACTTACCACCACCCCTAAAAGGAGGTAAACTCCAGTAGGTATGTATCTGCGCCCATTTCACTCACTGCTCTATGCCTAGCACAGGAACAGCACCTGGCACACAGTAGGTGCTCAGTAAATGTGTTGGGTGCACAAACCCAGCGACCTTTTGAACTACACTTTTAAGCACACCCATACCATTCCTGCCAGAGAAGGCAATGGCACCCCACTCCAGTACTCTTGCCTGGAAAATCCCATGGACGGAGGAGTCTGGTAGGCTGCAGTCCATGGGGTCACTGAGGGACAGACACAACTGAGCGACTTCACTTTCACTTTTCACTTTCATGCATTGGAGAAGGAAATGGCAACCCACTCCAGTGTTCTTGCCTGGAGAATCCCAGAGATGGGGGAGCCTGGTGGGCTGCCATCTATGGGGTCGCACAATCGGACATGACTGAAGCGATTTAGCAGCAGTAGCATACCATTCCTGCTGAGGAAGTTTGCAATTCTGAGACTGGGGGAAGAGAGACAGAGATCAAAATTCAATTCACGAAACATGAATGCCACGGAAAGAGCTGAGTGGCTTGGGAAGGTGACTACCGCAGCAGGAAAACATGCCACAGTGTGGTTTATGCTAAACAGCAGATGAGTTAGGGTGGTGCGTTGACATGGCATTAAGCAACAACAGTCACATACAGAGAAATGGAGGGACACTGGGCACATGGCATTCATCGTCAGAGTCACCCAGACAAGAGGTAGTGGGAGAGTGTGGTGAACTAGACATAAATCCATGCAGGGTGAATCCTGGCCCATATGTTTGGGTCTCCAGATTTTTCAAAGGAATATGTAAACACTAAAGAGAGTATAAAAATTAATGACACCACATTCTGATCGGTCCAGAGTTGTTTTCAACACTATGCAGGCTACACTAACATCTAACAGCCACATTGAGAACAGAAGGTCCCCAGACTAGCAAAGACTACTGACTTCTCTGGCCCTGTCCCCGGAAGTCACAGCAGTGCCACATGCAGGGCACTGAATGGCACCTTCTCGGGGTCTTTGCATTTGGCAGATAAACTCTAAGAAGGTTCATGGTGGCCTAATCTTCCCTCTTAGAACTGCATGAACAAATATTCCGACTTACCTAACTTTTCAGTTCTTTTTTAAAAAAAATTTTATACTGAAGTTAAGATGATTAACAGTGCTGTGTTAGTTTCAGGTGTAGGGCAAAGTGATTCAGTTATACATTACCTGTATCTATTCTTCTGCAACATTTTTTCCCATTTAGGTGATTACAGAATATTGAGCAGAGTTCTCTATGCTATCCAGTAGGTCCTTGTTGCTTATCTCTTTTCAGTACTGCAGTGTGTACATGTCAATCCCAAACTCCCAATCTATCCCACAACACTTCTCCCTGGTAACCATAAGTTTGTTCTCTGGGTCTGTGAATCTGTTTCTATTTTGGAATTTTTGGAATCTTAAAAAATGATACAAATGAACTTATTTACAAAACAGAAAATTTTCAGTCCTTAATGCACGATGAAGGGAAGCCAATCAATCTTAGGTACAAAACAATGCTTTCTCAGAGTCTCTGTGAAGAGTTACCAAAGCAAAACAAAACCCTAACAAGGAACTGCAGAGCTCTGAATGGTACTAGAATCAAGGTAATTCTAAAATAGGTCAGAAAAGAGCTGAAATTGTTTTAAATTCTTACCAGGCAAAAAATAAAAATAAGACAATCTGATGGGAAAAGTCACTCTTCTATTTTTCTTTATTTATACCTTGTTTCTTACCCCCTCAAAGACTCAAGGCAGCTTACATAAAAGCACACAACCCCACAAGATAAAACAAGAGAAAACTAATGTGCGTGGATGAAGAAAACAAGATGAAAGAAAGTTCAAAAAAGAAAAGAAAAGTAAATGACCCTAGGAAGAGCATTAGCTCACAAAAGGCAAATAGGACCTGCCTATTTTCTAAGTCACAAATTGCTTTCTAAGCCACCGGGCCCAGAGTCCAAGGTCTACACGGGCGGGCAGTTCAAGTGAGGAGGTAAGACACAGGTAAGAGTACCTGCTCCGTTGTAAGGGAAACGGCATTACTTTACTGGATCCCATGGTTGCCATGGAGACACGTGATCCAGCACTGCCAGATCTGATTTTTCAGTAAATGCTGGAAATCCAAACACACTTGTGAGAAATCTCATTTTCCAGTGTTGGCAAACTAGTTTTTCTTTTGGTTTAAAAAAAAAAAAAGTATGGGTCAAAGAAAACATGCCTGTGGCCATAAAGAGGAAGAAGACATGATCAGTTACATGACTAACTGTATCCATAAAACAAAAACCCAAAGTTGAGTAGAAGTACAGTCATTTGTGGTATAAAAACCAGAGAGACACTTCTTCCAAGAATCTTCATAAAGAAGACACTGGAATATCCATCCACAAGACAAGCACCCCATACAATCAGGATTCATGGGTTATATCTCATGATGACCTTCCGGGGGGTTAAGAGTATAAAATACTATGTGTCATGTAATAAAACTAACTGCTGAGGTTGAGGGGAAAATGGGGGCAGGACAAATTCTCAGGTTTAGAGATTCTGCTAGTCTAGATTACTTCAGGTATAGATATTACAGTAGATTGCCCTTACCCACTTTTTAACCAATGAATCCTTCTGATAAATATAAAACTCTCATGCTTTTCTTTAATGTTATTTGACAAATCAAAGTAAAAGCTACCTTGTGAAATGGCTTTTTTAACGACACTGCCCTCCTTCCTCATTGTTTCCGAGTATTCAGAATAACAGATGAACCTCTATCCTTCAGACAGTAATCCATAAATACTGGTTTTTCACAGAAGCAATCTGAGAAGCATTGAGTAGCATCATGCACAAGGTTAGATTCCCTGGTGAGGACCTGGAATGAGGTGCCTGTTAAGTTCAAGGTCATTTGCTTTACCAGATAGTCTATCTAGTAATAGGACTGAAGTTTGTGACTGTTGAAGAACCTGCCAGCCACGAGCCATACAAAAGTAGGACCAAATGTTTCCACAAAAAAGTAATTAAAAAAAGAACAAATTGTCCTGTATCTCTTCCAGGTCACGAACAAAAGGACACACAATCTCCAGGCCACACAGCGATGGTCCCTGGAAACGCTGGGGTGCTAAAAGGACTGTTGGGTTCCAAAGTAGGCTCTTGACATGCCTACAAGTGGTGCAATTTGATTTTATCTATTTCATATAGAGCTAGTTCTGTTACGATGCTCATTTGAAGATGCAAATCTGCTCAAACGTGACTGATACATCAGAGGGCAATTTGAGCATAACCCACATGAACTTGGTTTGGTCACCAAGGAACAGTAAGTGAACACAGAAAACCACACCCCACTGAATCAAGTAGTGTACAAATACACAAGATGTACATACTGTAAACATCTGCCTGCTGCTTCAGTTACCATGTGTGTTACAGACCACAACCACCCAGTACTTTGCTACAACTTCCCACCCAATTTCAGACAAGCCTACTTGCACCACTTCACTACAGTATACAAGCTGCAACCCTTCCCACAACTCCCTTCACAAAAAAATACTAGGTCTTTTCAAGGCAAAGCTTGAAAAGTTGTGTTGTATTTGCATACCGCTTAACCATTTAGCAAGTGTAAAACTCTAAGGTTTTTCTAAGGTTCCTATTTTTCCTTTATGTTCTTGATGAAGTTTTTGAGTATTGTGCACCTATAGACTATGGGGGCCCCTATAGACTCTGTACTGTATGATTTCCCATTATCTAGTGGTTTTTGTTTAAGTATTTTTTAGAAATGTGTATGTTTTGTTAGAGCAGATGATACTGGGATACTAAATGTTATTCAAGAAAGAAAAAATGATTTCACTAGAACATAAGTTTTCCTTGAAGCTGTCGTGTTGCCCAACTCCAGGCAACATCACTGACATCTGATGTGTATCATTTTCATTATAAATTAACTCAGCATTTAACAAATTATTATGTAAGGCCTAATATGTGCCATGAAAGAACTACATTTCAAAGGATTCACGTGCTCACTTTGGGAAAATACATGAAAGCAAAAAACTGTATAAAAAATAAAAATCATTCATCATCAAAATATGTGAACATTTTGATGTTCTTCCTTTCAGTCTTTTCTCTTTGCTCATATAAACACCACTATCCCTGCCACATGCACTATGTTGCTCGGCCTGTTTTATCTTAACTAGGCTTTAAAACTGGCCTGCCACTTCTTAACTAAATATGCTTACATTTCTTGAAAAAAAAAAAACAAAAACAAAGTGTTGCCAAGTTGACTCAATCATTTAACATTAACTGCGCACGCACTATCTGCTGAGCAATGTGTTACATGCAAACGAGAATATTCAATAGATTGGGCTTAGCCACCCAGAGACTTTCTTAAAGTTTCCAAATCTGGCATAGTTGCAACATTTCTTACCCTTAGGATTAATTACTATTTTCGATCTAGTTCTAAGATTGGTTAAAAATATAAATTATATAAATAGCACATTTGGAAAAGAAAATGGACTTGTTATTATCAGCCGCCTGCAAATTACAGCTTTAAGAATTGCATTCTGCCCTTGTATCTGTCACCTTTTCAAATACTGTACCACCAGAATTAATGATACAAAACAAAGCTGTATTTGAATATTTCTAAGTAGTAAATACACACATTAAAATGTCATGAAGACTGCCTACTAATTTTCCCTCTTTATTTCTTCCAGGAAGGTTATTTTGAGATTTTATTTTGCGCGTGTGTGATGATGGATTTAGAGTTGAGTAAATTACGAGGAAGATAAAGATAGATACAGACACACCTAAATATCTGTGTGTGTGCATCAAAGACTGTGCTCAAATGTGTGTGTGTGTGTGTGTGTGTATTTTCTTGAGTTTTCTTTCCCACAAACTGAAATATACATGTCATTCTATATATTTAAGTTGAATTTGCTAACAAGCAACTAGGTGTGGAAAGCTATTTGGGGTTGCATTTTATCTTGTCAGTTGATGAGATGCTGAGAAAGACTAAGAAATGAGGGCAACAAGGACAAAACTCATAAGAGGTGAGATAATCCAGACACATAATATGCTCTGAAATCACTGATTTTACTCCTCTCTATAAAAATTTTAAAAATAAAACAATTATAATTTTTTTTAATTGACTACTTAGCTAAACCACTATTTAAGTTCCACACCAGGGGAGGGAGGGAACATTGGCAAAGGTCACAGGGTTACATCTTCAGGTGCCCTTCAGTTGCCAGTCTTCACCACACTTCATGCTTCTCTGTCTCTCTCACTGAAAAAAGACCAATGTCTTATTATGATAGCCATTTCCAGGTGGTAGTGAGCTAAGCCTCTAGTCAAGATTCCTGTTCCTTTTAAAGTACCCATGTGTGTGTGACATGATGGATTAAATATTCCAGCTCGCCCCCAGCTTTTCTCAAACCTCATACCAATTCACCCTGAATACCCGTAGAAGCAGTCTTGGAAAGACTGCATTTGCAAAGGGACGAACGTGAACCCCATAACTTTTCCACCAAAGCACGTTTCAGCCGAAGAGCCACCTCCTTGCAAGCCCTGGAAGGAAGGCCTAGGAGAATGGTCTGAGTTCACCATCAGCAAGGGAGAGGTCTCCAGGCAGCCTCACATTTTATCTCACATTCTATTCTCTAATATCCCCTTGCTTTTATCAGCAGGAAACAGTTCTTAGGTTACTGACTAGTTGAATTATTGAGGCTTTTGTGCCTGTATCCCAAATATTAAAGAACTACGGATGCTCTGAAAAAGATGGGCCATATTAACCTCCAACCCCATGCAGCCCTTGGCACTAGGTTTCAGACTTCCACTAAGAACATAAATGCTTTGATTTTTTAAAAGCTCTAATGTGCATGTTAAAACAAAAAAAAAATCAACTCCAACCCCCTTACTCCTTTTTATCTATCAGTGTTTCTTGAGGAAGGGTTATATTTAGAGCAGATCAATTTTCCCCTTCATGGGTACTAAACATTAGTGGACAGAAATCTTGAGGCACATCCCCTTCTGAGCCCACAGAGATGTCTCTGCCACTCGGAAAAGCTCTCAGCCCCGGACATGCCCCAGCCCTCACATCACAGTGACCTCCTCCAGCCCGACAGCTGGAGAGGAAGGGACATGGTCAATATAGCCACAAGCATGCTGGGCAGAGGTGCAACTGGGCTCCTCCAGCCCCTCGAGCCCAGGCTCATCGGTACCCTCCTCCATTTAGAGAGCTATTCAGACCCCATCATTCACCACAGTGTCCTGCTGCTGCTGCTGCTCCTAAAGAGATACAAAAAAGATAAAGTCCTTAACTGTGCTAGATACCGGAAGAAAAAAAAAAAAAGGCAGCCACAAAATGAAAACTGCCTTTTAAAAGTAGCTACGGTTAAACATTAAAAAAAAAAAAAAGGAAAAATCACATGCTTTTGCTCCCCATACTACAGCTAATGAAAAGGGGCATTTAGTATCTAGTGGGAAAAGCAATGTTTTATAATTTCACCAACAACTACTACAA
The DNA here is from genome assembly GCF_003369695.1 of Bos indicus x Bos taurus. Lineage (NCBI taxonomy): Eukaryota > Metazoa > Chordata > Mammalia > Artiodactyla > Bovidae > Bos > Bos indicus x Bos taurus. Next base: position 29,065,398 of record NC_040097.1, on the reverse strand, counting down.
AGCTCATTTGTAAGAGCTTGGCGAATCCTTACTTCTTCTAACCTCAAGAATCAAACCTTCTCTGAGGTCAGAATCCAGGGACTTATTCTAATGTTGAATGTTCTCCTGAGTCCCTTTAAAAGAAAAAAAAAAGGAAAAATGAACTTCACATTGACTGATGCATGACATTGTTTTAATCCAAAAAAAATGTGCAAGTCGAAACCATTATAACATGTCATAAAGCATCAGTAATAGCCACTCAGCAAGAACTAAACCATTTTTAAGGTCATAAACAGGCACATACAGCACGCTACGCTAATTTATTAGAAACATCCTCTTGAAAAGAAAGGGTCACTGAGGGCTCTGGTTCAATCACACTGCTCTCTACACGCCAGCCACAGAACTTACATATGACCTTTGCAATTCCCCTTGCAAATCCTTTCAGCACTCAAGACATTTCACTTTAAAAACTAGGGGGAGGTGAGGTAAAGCCATAAAAACCAGTAGCAGGAGCACCAGAATATGCTGGAATAAGATAAATGTCTTTCTCACAGAAAGACACACAGGCACTGTTAACAAACGCAATCCAGTGCAAAAGGCAACGAGTCGGCTCTCCTTGACCACGTATATTTTAAACTCAGAAAAGCAAAAGCAGACTTACCCTGGGAAGGCATCCTATAGGCTGACTCAGTAAAGTAGCCTGTCGACAAGCCAAAAACAGCTACAAACCCGGGCTCCAAAAACTCACGGGGTTTAATCCTCTCATCCACCTACTGACCCCTGCTAGTACGTATGCATCTGGCTTTTGTTGAAGCCACTTCTGCAAACGTACAGAGGATGAGTAATCGTTCAGACTTCGTAAAACATGCCAAACCCATCACTAATAACAGTAGTTTCATTTACTCATCACATTTTTGAGTGCCTTGATTTTATTTTTTTAAGCAAAATTAGCGTTTTTGCTGATGTAAATTCTCTGTCACTAGATCATGCACACATTATCCAAAAGGCAACAGGCTGCGTGATGTGTGCATAACGTTTTCTGGGTCCCTGTCAGCAGAGAGAAATGCTGAACTAATTTGTAAAGGCATAGTCTGTTTGATAAACTATCTTTTAACATGAATAATACCAATACTTTCCTAAATAAAACCTCCACCCAATTCTACTCTTTCATTGAAAAAGGCAATCACTTTATTATAATAATTAGAAATATTAAAGAAGAAGATACTCAAGCATAAATTCATCTTTCCCTGTCATCCCCATCCAATCCCTTATCTTAGAATTATGATTAACAATATTGAATGTATTTCAGAAATTTCTATATACACAGTACACATCTGTATACACACACACACACACAAACATTCTTCAGAATAACTCCTGGGGACTGATAAGTCTTGGATGTCAGAATTTTCTAGATTTCGTAACATATTAAAGTATATATAGAGTGTGATATCCCTAGAGAGATCAGGGCAACAGCTCATAATCAAATGTACTAACATTTCTGCCAGAAAACATGAATATTCAATTCAGTGAGATAATAAATACTATAAATAGCCTCATGTCATTTCAGGTCAGGTAATTCTTCTAAATGAGATTTAAAAAAAATCATTCAATACTCAGAAACTTTTGAATTTTGGAACTGTGGATAAAGGATTTCAGCACTATGGGTTTTCTTCCAGTTACCAAGTTTTGAAAATGTTTCTTTAACAAAAATGGCTCATGATAAGAAATGTTTAAAATGTTTATGAATAAAATTAAAGTCACATGTAAAAATCCCACCACACACAGAGAACTGAGCTTTAATTCACTCATACTGAGTGCCTTCTGGGAGTACAGACTCAATACTCTTAGCAACTGAACAATAACAATAACACACTAAAAAATTAAGGCAAACACAAATCCTATTTTCTTTTTAAAAAAATTTTACTGGAGTATAGTTGGTTTACAATGTTGTGTTACTTTCAGGCATATAGCAAAGTGAATCAGTTATACATATATTCACTCTTTTGTACATTCTTTTCCCATATAGGCCATTACAGATTATTAAGTAGAGTTCCCTGTGCTACACAGTAGGTTCTTATTAGTTATCTATTTTTATATATGTAGTATGTACATGTCAGTTCCATCTCCCAATTTATTCCCCCACTCCCCATCTCTTGGTAACCATAAGTCTGTTTCCTACATTCGTTCTTCTACTTGTTTTGTAAGAAAGTTCCATTTGGACCTGGGTTTTCTTTTAAGATTCTCTATATAAGCAATATCATGTAATATTTGTCTTTCTCTGACTTACTTCACTCAGTATGATAATCTCTAGGTCCATCCATGTTGCTGTAAATGGCATTATTTTGTTCTTTTTATTGCTGAGTAATATTCCATTGTATATACAGACCACATCTTCTTTATCCAATCCTTTGTTGATGGACATTTAGGTTGCTTCCGCGTCCTGGTTATTGTAAACAGTGCTGCAGCGAACACTGGGGTGCATGTATCTTTTTAAATTACGGTTTTCTCTAGGTATATGCCTAGGAATAGGATTGCTGGGTCATGTGGTGGCTCTACTTTTTGCTTTTTAAGGCAGCTCCATACTGTTCTCCATAGTGACTGGTATCAATTTACATTCCCACCAACCCTGTAGAAGGGTTCCCTTTTATTATTTTTTTTTAAATAGTAATATCTATCTTGAAAAAATTTTCCTGAAAAAGATATGAACTCTTTCATTTGCTCATTCATTGACTCAAACATTTATTTGAGCTTCTATTATAACCACAAACTGTGCTAAATACCAAGTACTTTGGTGGCCAAATGTAGCATATAAAACTACCAGACATCAGATTAAATCTGAGTTTCAAATAAACCATACATATTTCAGTATAGCATGTCCCACATTTGAGACATGCATTTTTACAGATATAGTTTTTAAGTATTTGAGATATACTCACGCTTTTTATATGTTCCATATTTGGACAGATTTATATTAAAATATTACTCATTTTGATCTGAAACTCAAATTTTACTGGATATATGTCATGCACATGAAAGAGGCAGAGCCCTTGTCATCATGAACCCTCAGTCTAGCACTCAGGAGTGGAGGAAGGCAGGTGGACAGGTAATAAATAGGCAAACAACTACACACAGAGTGTAAATAGAAAAAAAGGGCTATGGAGGTGATAAGTTGAGCAATTAAGATGGAAATGGCTTCCCTGGTGGCTCAGTGGTAAAGATTCTGCCTGCTAAGGCAAGAGATGAGGGTTTGATCTCCAGGTCGGGAAGATTTCCTGGAGAAGGAAATGGCAACCCAAGCCAGTATTGTTGCCTAAGAAATCCCTTGGACAGAGGATCCTGGCAGGCTACAGTCTATGGGGTCATAAAAGACTCAGACACGACTTAGCAACTAAAGATCAACTACAAGAAGGAAATAAAGAAGAACATGTATTTAAATACAGAGTTCTTTTTTTTTTTTTTAAATAGAGTTCTTAAGGAAAGGCTTGTCTAGGAAGCAAACTGAAGAAAGATCATGCTGAAGGAAATAACCTCATCGTAGTAGAGCAGTTTGCATAAGACTATGCCCGGTAGATGCTCAATAACTGCTCATTTATTCCTTGGCAGTGTCAGAACTTCATCTCCTGACTCACCCTTGTCTGGCCCTATGCCTTGAGATTAAGAGAGATAGTTAGAAAAGGTATATATTGACAGGGCTTCCCTGGTGGTTCAGACGCCACCAGAATCTGGTGCAATGTGGGACAGCCGGGTCCAATCCCTAGGTCAGGAAGATTCCGTGGAGAAGGAAATGGCAAGCCACACCAGTATTCTTGCTTAAAGAAATCCCATGGACAGAGGAGCCTGGCAGGCTACAGTCCATGGGTTCACAAAGAATCAGACACCACTGAGCGAATAACACTTTCACTTTCACACATATGTTGACCACCAACGGTTTCCTCCTTCAGAAAGTCTGGCAGCCACCATCTGTCTGCAAGCTCACGAGAGGTCCAGAGCCAGGACATCCCAGGACAGCCCTCTTGAATGCCTGATCCACAGAAACCATGGCAGATAATGAGATGATAGTTATTATTTTCAACCACTATGTTTTACTATGATTTGTTATACAGCAATAGTAACCAAGTGTTAGCAAGAATGGGGGCCACTCAGAACTCTCAGCCCCTGATGGTAGAAATATAAGTTGGGGCAACTGCCCTGGGAGGGTATTGGTGGTACCTAAGAAAGCAGACATACACACACCCAGAGCGCCACCCCCTCTTGCACTCCCAATGTCACTGCTACACTTTTGGGTCTCACCATTTCCCACAATACAGCCCCTTCCTCCCTTCTCTGCTGGATTTGCAACATCCCCACCACCAGTTATATACACAATCCCCAGACTGATATTCCTAAAGCTCGCCTTTCATCATGCCCATCTGCAGCTACAAAAGTCTTCCATAGATAAACTTAATAAACATTTGCTGGTTGATTACTTGTAAGAATCGAATCTAGGGAGTTTTATTAACTTGGCATTGAGGATGAAAAGACAGAATGCAAATAACCCAGGCATTCAGAGTTTACAAGGCAGCTCCTTGAAATGCCCTCCAAAAGAAAGAAAAAAAAAGAAACCATTGCCAGAAATTCCAACTGTTGTGAAATACTTATGTGGAAATACATCTCAAGGACCTATTGCTATCCATTCAAATAGAATGTCACCAAAAAAAGACTGAGTACTGTTATCATGGTGACAACCAAGATCAGATTTGCATAGCGAAGAATAAATTTCAAACCTGAAAGTTCTTCCATCACATGGAAAGTGTAGACAAACAGTGTATAGAAAATGAAGAGGAAGAAAAAGAAAAAAAGGAAGAGAAGGGAGGACAACCTTTACCTTCTCCAGAACGTTCTGTTAATGTTCTGCTCTTTGATGATTGTCTGGGACTGCATCATTAGTGGTGGTAACAATGGAAAGGAAAAACATAATAACTTTAAGAACCGTCATTTACTTTTGTGCCTGCCACATGCAGACATTAGGCTGAGCCTTAATATACTTATACTGTTATCAGAATTAATGCAATTATTATTATTATTATTATTCCCATTATACAGATGAAGAAACTGAGGTACAGAGATTGCTGGCCTCTCCAGCTTGTCTAAGGTCTTAACCATGAACACTTGGAGGCTCCAGCATAAAGTAAGATTCAGCAACCAGTGAAAATCAGTAAGAAAAAGATGAAACTGCCTCATGGGAATAACTGACACATGGAAAGAAAAATAAAATATTGAAAACACTGAAAGTTAATATATGGCAACATAAGAACTGAGATTCATGAAACCACAACCAACAGGATTGAAATACACATAGAGCAACATAAGGAATCTCAGTTAAACTGGCAGAATTGAAACTCCATGTTGTATACTTGGAAAGGAAGAATCAGATCCCATATTTATTCATTAAATTATTCAATGTATATCAAATATACACTGAACATATACTATGTGTTAGATACTGTTTGAAGCACTGGGGATACAACAGTGAAAGAAAGAAAGAAAGTGAAGTCGTTCAGTCGTGTCCGACTCTTTGGGACCCCATGAACTGCATGGATATGAGTTGGACTATAAAGAAAAGCTGAGCGCCGAAGAATTGATGCCTTTGAACTGTACTGTTGGAGAAGACTCTTGAGAGTCCCTTGGACTGCAAGGAGATCCAACCAGTCCATCCTAAAGGAGATCAGTCCTGGGTGTTCATTGAAAGGACTGATGTTGAAGCTGAAACTCCAATACTTTGGCCACCTGATGCAAAGAGCTGACTCATTTGATAAGACCCTGATGCTGGGAAAGATTGAGGACAGGAAGAGAAGGGGACAACAGAGGATAAAATGGTTGGATGGCATCACCGATTCAATGGACATGAGTTTGGGTAAAATCTGGAAGTTGGTGATTGACAGGGAGGCCTGGCATGCTGCAGTTTACGGGGCCACAAAGAGTCAGACACAACTGAGTGACTGAACTGAATTGAACTGAACTGTAGCCTACCAGGCTCCTCTGTCCATGGGATTTTCCAGGCAAGAGTACTAGAGTGGGTTGCTGTTTCCTTCTCCAGGGGATCTTCCCAACCCAGGTATCGAACCTGGGTCTCCTGCACTGTAGACAGATGTTTTACCATCTGAGCCACCAGGGAAGTCACTATACAACAGTGAACAAGGAGACAAAAGTTTCTACTTCTGTGCAACATTTGGGTGAGAAAGGGCATATGGGCAATAAAGTTAGTAAATAACGAAGTCATCTAAGATACTAAAGACAGCAACATCTGTTAAAGACAGCAACTTCCAGGATAAAAATAAAGCACTAAGGACCAAGATAGGGACAGGAGAGGGACGTTATTTTGAACAGTAGCCAGGGTAAGCCCAGAGTGTAACAATAGGGCAAAAGCTTAAAGGAGGAGAGGAGATGAGCTCTGTGGATGGTTGGAGGTCAAGCATCCCAGGTGGGGCCAGGCCTGGCACACTGGAGCCTCAGTGAGGAGGCAGGTCTAGTCACTGCAGGAAAAGACTAAGGGAGAAAAGAAGAGACACAACCAGATGAAGTAACAGGATCCAAACTGCAAAAGGCTCTTGGCCACTGGATATCCGTGATTCTTCAGCTTTGAGGGTCATGAATTATTTGTATAAGCTGAGGAAAGCTAGAAGACCTCATCCCAAGAAGTGCACATACCCTAATTGCCTGTCCTAATTTCAGAAAGCTGACATCTCTGTCTTAGACTCCCAGGATCTGAACAACATCCTACAGGAGATCGTAGTTCCTCCAGCTGAAACAAAGAAACAGCTTGGAACAAACTCTATATTTAATGACATCCCAAAGGCAGACAGCATTTCAGGACAATGGACACCAAGGTTCCTCCAGGCTCTGAGGCTTTGCTTGTTCCATTATCCTCAACAATTTGGGGAGGTCATGCTCAAGCACCAAGAGCCCTGAGAGAAGCCAACTACATGTGTTCCCTGGGGACTTTTCGTTAGTCACAGGGTTCAAACACAAAACTACATCAATAGTGACCTTAATATCCATAGAGTAGAGGAATGCATGCAGTCATAGCCCAAGGGGAACTGGGTGCACTTGGACACAATCAACCGTCTTGCAGTTCATACGTGTGTGTGTGTGTACACAAATGTGTACACATATACTGATATATTCCAATTCTTTTATAGAAGCTAGAAGAGAAGAGAAATTGTTTTTTGTTTTGTTCCATTTTGTTTTGTTACTGATGAATTCCCAATGCTTAAAACAGTATCTGGTCCACAGTTAAATGCTCAATAAATAAAGAATGGCTGAATGAATGATCAAATTATTTATTTGCAAATAAGTCCAAAGCATTTATGTGAAAATAAATTTGCTAAGAAATAAATTATTTGCAAAGAAATAAATACTTCTTTGCAAATCACTCTAAGAAATCAGAGGCTCAAAACATTATAATTAAACAGACAGAACAGCTACATTGGAAATGTTAGGGGATATGGTTAACTAGGGATTAGAAAAGCTTGATGCAACAAGAGCGCAGTATTCCATGTCCTAAATCATGCCTATGTAAGAAAATATACAATGGAGAAAAGACAATCTCTTTAACAAGTGGTACTGGGGAAACTGGTTAATCACCTGTAAAAGAATGAACAGTTTCTAACACTTTACACAAAAATAAACTCAAAATGGATTAAAGATCTAACTGTAAGATCAGAAACTATAAAACTCCTAGAGGAAAACATAGGCAAAACACTCTGACATAAATCACAGCAAGCTCCTCCATGACCCACCTCCCAGAGTAACGGAAATAAAAGCAAAATAAACAAATGGGACCTAAGTAAACTTAGCTTTTGCACAATGAAGGAAACTATAAGCAAGGTGAAAAGACAGCCTTCAGAATGGGAGAAAATAATAGCAAACGAAGCAACTGACAAAGGATTAATCTCAAAAATATACAAGCAGCTCATGTAGCTCAATACCAGAAAAACAAACGACCCAATCAAAAAGTGGGAAAAAGACATAAACAGACATTTCTCCAAAGAAGACATACAGATGGCTAACAAACATATGAAAAGATGCTCAACATCACTCATTATCAGAGCAATGCAAATCAAAACTACAGTGAGGTACCATCTCACGCCAGTGAGAATGGCTACTATCAACAAGTCTACAAATAATAAATGCTGGAGAGGGTGCGGAGAGGTGGAGTGTTTCCACCTCTTACACTGTTGGTGGAAACACAAACTAGTACAGCCACCATGGAGAATAGTGTGGAGATTACTTAAAAAACTGCCATATGACCCAGCAATCCCACTGCTGGGCATACACAACGAGGAAACCAGAAGTGAAAGAGACACATGTACCCCAATGTTCATCGCAGCACTGCTTACAATAGCCAGGACAGGGAAGCAACCTAGATGCACATTGGAAGACTAATGGATAAGAAAGCTGTGGTACATACGCAATGTAATATTACTCAGCCATTAAAAAGAACACATTTGAATCAGTTCTAATGAGGTGGATGAAACTGGAGCCTATTATACAGAGTGAAGTAAGTCAGAAAGAAAAACACCAATACAGTATATTAACGCATTTATATGGAATTTAGAAAGATGGTAACGACGACCCTATATGCGAGACAGCCAAAGAGACAAAGATATAAAGAGCAGACTTTTGGACTCTGTGGGAGAAGGCGAGGGTGGGATGATATGAGAGAATAGCACTGAAACATGTATATTACCATATGTGAAATAGATGACCAGTCCAAGTTCGATGCATGAAACAGGGCACTCAAAGCCAGTGCACTGGGACAACCCTGAGGGATGGGATGGGGAGGAAGGGGGGAGGGGGGTTCAGGATGGGGGACATATGTATACCCGTGGCTGATTCATGTCAATGTATGGCAAAAACCACCACAATACTGTAAAGTAAGCAGCTTCCAATTAAAATTAATTAATTAATTTTAAAAAGATTAGAAATTATACCACCTTTCTGCCTTGGTGGAAACCTCTCACGGACGTTTCTCACCATTTGCAATTTGTGGTTTGCATCACTTTATCTGTTTTTTTTTTTTTTTTTTAATTTCAAATCCAACACAGACCAATACTTTTGTAAACTACAATAAAATTGAATTCTAAAACAACTGAAAAACAAAAGAAACACACACACAAATACGCAAGCCCAAATCTGTATGAGAATCAAGAGACCTAAAATCACTCTCTCCAATTGCTATAAAGGTTTCTGAACACTCAATACCTGTTCACATCTCATTGATGACTGACAAGCAGTTCATGAACCACTCTAATCCATGGATCATACTTGCAGTAGCAAGACTCAGATCACAAAACACATAGATAGACATACATGTATGTTGGAGATTCCAGCATTCAATTCAGATGCTAATAATGCATTTGCTTTTCAGCTGATAGAGAAAAATAGTGTTCTGCTTCTTAATACATTTCTGTCAGATACTTATTTCAACTATCTAGGAATAAAATTAACAAGTCCATAATGCTCATAATATCAAACTCCAAGAATACATTAAAATGCTGACTACACTTCACTTAAAATTATCCCAAGATTTAAGCACAAAAATTAGAAACAGATTGTTCATTTTATAATAGATCCTACATTATGTAGAATGATTATAATGAGATGTGTTTCGTGTAAATAAGATGGTGATTTTATATTAATCCATTTATAAAATATGGTCTTTATATATTTATCTTCTATATTTATACCTGCAGCTTTACAGAAACATATTTATTTTCCAAACTAGTATCAAGAGGTTTTTAAAATGCTACTAAAATGATACACAAAACATTTGGCCAAAAAAACACTGGGCCACAAATGTTTTCCTTTACCTATTCTAAGCTTGTTAACATTACCTATTTGAAAATTATCATATATACATATAATCTAAATAAAATAAGATTAAATATAATTTATAAACAAAACTGATGTATGACACTCCTAAGAAGTAAACAGGCTGTCCTTTTCTGTTTTCATTAAAATAGCTTAAGACTGAGGAGGGATACTAGCCAATCTTCTTAAATTATCCTTTGTCTAAAAATACGACCTTCGAAACTATATAAACATAATCCTGAAATTTCTCGTCATTCACAAAGCTTCCTTAAATCAGGATGAGTTAATGATTTTCACCAAAGTGCAACTAAACATTGGATTAGTGCATTCCAGAGGAAATCCTACTTGAGGCTAAACACAAAGTCAGTACTCACTGAAGTGGCACCCAGGAGTAGACTCCACCTTTGGGCCAATTATAAATGAAGGCGGGAACAATCCTGATGGTACTCCTAACAGAAATTTTCCAGAGGTGGGATTCAAGACAGTTGCCTTCAAGTTCCACAGTGCTTCTATCATATCATCTGGCAGGAGGAGTAAATGGTTATTGAATTACAGAAGGAAACTGTGATTCCTCATTTCTTACAGGTCACTGAGGCTCAGGCATACAAACCTTTTATTGCATGGATTTTGCATCTTTGGGCAAAGCAAAAAAAAAAGCAAATGTTATTCTAATGGTGAGCCTACATGGCAAAAACTGAGACGATAACTCAAGAATGAAATCTGCTAAAAACTTTTCTTCAATCCCTGCCCCTACACCTGGATTATAACAGGCAGGCAATGAGTATAGCATGGAGAAAGGAAGAGAGAAGATAAAGATGCAAAACAAACAAGTACAAGCTCTGAAAAACATGAAAACATGATGCACAAGCAACAGAATGCAGACAGTGAATTATCTTGATGCTTTGTTACAATTTAAAAAACATTAACTTGAAAAATACTAACAACTTCTATTCTTTGAGAGCTTATTATATATCAAGTACTGTGCAAAGCATCCATCATTTCAAACAATTTTTCCAAAATTCTGAAACACTAGTCATGATGCTCATTGCAAATAAGGAGACAGGCTTAAGGATGTAAATAACTTGACTAGGATCAAAGTTAGTATGTTTGTCTAATTTCAAGCTTTTGCCCTAAACCTCACACTTCTCTATCTTCTAATGTCAAAACATTAAAAAATAATAATGAAGACAAATGTTCATACTTGTAAATGCCCCAAACTAAAAAACTCCCTAAATGCCCATCAACAGGAGAATGGGTAAATCCCCCCCAAAAAAATGTATTTGAAGGAATACCATATAATCATGAAAAAACCAACTCTACCCACAGTAGCCCAGATGAATTTCTCAAACATAATCATGATGAATAAAGGCCAGGCACAGGCAAGTGCCTAAATATGACTGAATCCATTTCTATAAAGCACAAAACTGGCAAAGTTAATCTATGCAGTTATGAATCAGGGTGGTAGCTACTGTAGGGTGGGGTGATGACTAAAGAGTACAGGAAGGGAGCATCAAGTGCAGATATCACCTGATTAATTGATCTGAGAGCTGGATAACAGGAGTTCAATTTACCAAAAAAAAGCCATCATTCTATACACTTAAAGTAAGTATGCTTTTCTCTACATACATTACACTTCAATAAAATACTTTTTATCAAAAGAAGATGCACCTCCTTAAGGCATTTTCTACTTTATCCTTTTAATGTATTTAGACTCAAATATTCTTTAATAAAGCACTCTATATTTTCCCATGCTTTAGAAATCTTAAGTACAAATATAAGAAAATAAATCATTTGAAGAATGATATAATACCATCTATAGCAACATGGATGAAGCTAGAGATTATCATATTAAGTGAAATAAATCAGACAAATATCACATATCACTTAGATGCAGAATCTAAAAATAAATGCTACACATGAATTTATTTACAAAAAAGGAATAGACTCACAGACACAGAAAACAAACAGATGGTTACCAAAGGGAATAGAGGAGGGAGAGGAGAAGATAAATCTGGAATGTAGGATTAACATACACACACTACTGTATATATGAAACAGATAAACAACAAGCACCTGCTATATAGCACAGGGAACTATATTCAGTATTTTACTAACCCATTAGTGGAAAATAACCTGAATGTATATGTATGTGTGTGTATATATATATATATAACTGAATCACTTTGCAGTACACTTGAAATGAATGCAACATTGTAAATTAACTGTACTTCAATTATAAAGTAATTATAAAAAAGAAAAATCATTAGAGATTTGAACGTAAATAAATTGGAGTTGGGGGGAAACAACTGACTAGAAGTTAAAGAAAAATCTGTCTTGGTGTATTCCCCTGCTGTCTCAGTGCACACTCTTGAGAGGAAGGCATTTAACCTCACCAGTGACCAGCTTCCTCATCCAAAAATGGAAGAAATCCCAATAATCTTCAATGGCACCTCATTCTAGTCCTCTTTTTTTTTTTCCTGAACTCTACTCTTGCTCGTATCACACTGATGCAGCATTCACACAGAAAACGGGAACCGCTTGCAACCCTATCACATGATACAAGGGTAGAAGGAAGCAGACTTGACACATACATTTAATCAACCTCTGATTATCCATGTAGATATTACAGCCCTGCAGACACTCCCCAGGAACTGAATTAAACCACTCACCACTGGGTCCCACAGCAGCCTTGTTCACATATCCTGAAGCTCCCACACAAAGCAGAATGGTCAGTAGGTCCAACAAAGCCTTGCGTGGATTTTTAACTCTAGGATCATCAGCACCCTACGGTCCACAGGGTCGCAAAGAGTTGGACACCACTGAGCACGCATGCAGGCACACACATTGGCACCACCAGCCTTCACTTTTACCACAGATACTTGCAGACTTTCAGTTTTTCCTAAGATTTGGCCATTTAGTCAGAAGAACACAGAGAAATTAACAATTGCTTATAACATTCAGATTTCATGCTCCTTTGTACAAATTCATTAGATTCTCCTACCTACCTGCTTCATGCAATACAAGAACGAAACCTAATTCTGATGAACACTGTATCAGCCAGGATCCAATCAGGAGACAGAAACCAGAAAAATGTGAATGAAGAAAGGAATTATTAACTATCACAGAGAATTAGCTAATAAGAAGTAAACTCTAATATAGGAATAGCAGACATAAGGAGCCGCCACGACCCTTAGGGCTCAGGGTCCTCCTCCCCAGGGCTGAGATCCAGGAGCTCTCTGCATGGGAGGGAATTCACTGTGTCCAGCACTTACTGGACTCCATCCTCTGGAGTCCCTGGGAAGGCTCTTCACAGAGAGGTGGCCCACCAGAGACACTGGTGAGCAGGCACACCTGCTGCAGAAAGGAAAACTCCTTCCCCTTGCAACATCTCTCCAGCGCCCTCTCCTGACAAAGCTTAACATCATGCCAACTGGCAAAAGAAAAACATCTAGAGTCCAGAACCATTTTCACACAGCAGGCAATAAAGGGTGAAAGTCGACCTCATAGACAATAAACTGATAACCAGAACACATCCTATAGCAAGCAATTGCAGTAAGTTCTAATAACCCAACACGCTCCATGCAAGCCACAGGTGCTAACTTCATCCTATAAGAACTGCCACACTGAGGAAACCCGAAGGGAAAGAGACACATGTACCCCAATGTTCATCGCAGCACTGTTTATAATAGCCAGGACATAGAAGCAACCTAGATGTCCATCAGCAGATGAATGGATAAGAAAGCTGTGGTACATATACACAATGGAGTATTACTCAGCCATTAAAAAGAATACATTTGAATCAGTTCTAATGAGGTGGATGAAACTGGAGCCTATTATACAGAGTGAAGTAAGCCAGAAAGAAAAACACCAATACAGTATACTAACGCATATATATGGAATTTAGAAAGATGGTAACAATAACCCTGTGTACGAGACACCAAAAGAGACACTGATGTATAGATCAGTCTTATGGACTCTGTGGGAGAGGGAGAGGGTGGGGAGATTTGGGAGAATGGCATTGAAACATGTATAATATCATGTATGAAACGAGTCGCCAGTCCAGGTTTAATGCACGATACTGGATGCTTGGGGCTGGTGCACTGGGACAACCCAGAGGGAGGGTATGGGGAGGCAGGAGGGAGGAGGGTTCAGGATGGGGAACACAGGTATACCTGTGGCGGATTCATTTCGATATTTGGCAAAACTAATACAATATTGTAAAGTTTAAAAATAAAATAAAATAAAATTAAAAAAAAAAAAAAAGAACTGCCCTGGCTAAAGGTGACAAAACTGATGTGGAGGAAGGAAAATTCTTTGTCAAGAGGCAAACAAATCTGACAACAGCAGGATAACAGAACTACTTCCACATCAGGTGCAGGGTTCTTGTCTCCTGGGATACATCTAAACTGTCCTTTTTTTTTTCTTTTTTACTGTATACTGAGCTTGTCTCAAATCATTTTTTAGATAGTCCTTAGCCTAGCACAGTTTTGATAATACCAGTCTTCTGACAAATGATGACAGACTGTGAATATCAAATCACTCACTGAGCCATAAATAATGTTGCTCATATTTTTGACCTTTGCTTAGCCATTCACACGAACGTGGTAACTGTTCTGTATTACGATAATTTCAGGCCTGTGTTTGTGTGTCACTCATGGCCTTTTGTCCAAGCTCTGGTCATTTTGCCAACCAAAATGCAAAGCTGGAGTGCATCTCTGGAACTAGAAAAAAAATCATATTCATATCCTCAGAGTACAGGATTAATGATCAGTAGTATCACGAATGATTCCAACCACAGGAAAGACTCAAAATAAAGGAAATGAGCAAACACGGGCCAATAACTCACTTTGGTACAGATCACAACATGCAGGCTTTTGAGAGAACATCAGATCTGGAGAAAGACCCTGATGCTAACAGAAATAAAATAATCATAATCCATATTTCCAGAAGAGGGGGGTAAAAAAGCATGTAAGACTAAGGTTCAAAACAGAACTGTATGGAGCATACCAGCAACTAACCTTAAGTAGGAGGGTGTAGAAAAGCTGACTGAAAAAGTAGAATGAAAATAAATATTCCCTGTGAACATCAACCTAATTTAGGACTCAATAAGCCTGAGCTGAATAATCAATTTCAATTGGGGCAAAAAGAGCCTTTGGAAAAGAAATAAAACAGACTAGTAAGGAAATCACAGGGACAAGCAAAGAATGTTTTATCTTGGTGGGTGGGGGGTGAATTCAAAATCTGGGAAATAACAGAAATAACTTAGTCACCGTTTTGCAGCACAGTCTGGGGAAGGAAAAACAGAGGCTGAGACACATGGGAGCTGCTCTGTTGCTCTCTACCTCACTTAGCTGTTTTCTCTTCCTGGGATTCACTTGTCCAGTTTCTAATTTCCATTAGATTTGGTTAGGTTTGGTCTTTTTTTCTCCATAGGAAGGTAAGCTCTGTGAAGGTAGAAATGTCTCTTTTTTTAAACTTTATTTCCCCAGTATCTAGGACAGTGCTAGGAATGGAACAAATACTCAAGAAATACGTTGGATGAACTCACAAAACCCAAGAAAGGAATTTTTATATTGGGTTTTGATTGATTATATATATATATATATATATAATTTGATTGATTATATATTCAGTATCAAGTGTTACAGAGTAAACACATTCTAAACCAGGGTCACTAGTAATTTTAGGCTTCGTATTGCATGTTTTTTTGTTTTGTTTTACCTTCAGTGGTTGAGAACAAGTATTCACTGTGAAAACCATTCTTAGTTCCATAGCTAATACAAACACACACACACGATCAAAGCAATCTGGCTTGTACTTCTGCTTTCATGGATACGTTTTTTTTTTTTCTTTCCTATTCTAAATAGAGAATTCAGGAGCTAATATTAGTCTTGCTGCTACCTATTTACACTTTTTTCTAATTTTTTCAATCTAATTTGATCCTGTTGAAGGAAAACAATAAATTCAAGGGCCTGAAAAAATAAAATGCAAAGTGAGCAAGTTCAGGACAGCAAGAGAGAAGCCACCTTAAGTCCAAGTGTATGGTTCCTGCTGTCTCTCCTTGTTTCCCATATGTCCTACCCCCGAGATTTTAAGTTTCAGCAACCTCATTAATTTGTCAAGCTTTATGACTCAAGCTTAGGGGGTGGGGGAGAGGGCAGTGACCCATGAAACAAAGACTTCAATGTCTCCAGAAGCTGAGAAAATTCCAGCATTGTCAGGGCAGATACTATTTATAATCCAGTTAAAGTGTACGCTCCTAAATGCATTTTCTACGGCGAATATCCGACCCACACTTCTGAATTCCTGGCTTCCTCAATGGTGAAGAAGGCAAGCAGCTAAAACTCTGAGGACTGAGAAGGGGGAAAAGTGAACTCCTCGCTCTTACTATTTTATAACATCCAGCATCATGTGACAGAATTAAAAGGTTCCTGTTTTTGACTCACCTTTGACAAGAAAGTGCCTCATTGCTATGAGCTTTGAGCTTAAGTTACTGGAAACATGTGGGGTTGGAAAATATCCTACAATGCACACTTTAGGAGAGAAAAAAAAAGTTATGGAAAACTCCATTTAACTTTTTTCCAGAAAAATGCACCCACATAGGAATAGATGCCAAGCTACCTTATTGAATGTGTATACATGTGGCCCCTCATCGTGCACATACTCTACGTTAACACTTCTCTATGGCTCAAGAGTAGGGCTCTTCGGAAAAGGGGGTATCTTGCCCTGCTGCTGTCCAAGGGGCGGGTGCTAGGCAGCCCAGCGTTGCTGCAGGGGCTCTGCAGTGATTGATGACGACGGACTCTGCAAGCCCTGCACATTACCTCCACTCCACTCATGGATCCCAACCAAATTAATTTTCTCCTGTGCCAATTCCATCACATCCCTTGGGTTTACAAAGAAGTTTTTACCAGGCCATCAGAACCCAAAAGGGAATGAACATTTTCGTCCTGGCAGGAACTTAAAATAGAGCTTAAAAATAAAACAATGGGAATGAATTTTTAGCTCTGCAAAGCTCTTAGTCTCTAGAAATTTCTTGTACAACTGAAAAAAAAAAATCCTACTCCTGCTTTTACTGCTCCATTTAAACTGCAAGTTATGAAGAAACTAATGTAGAAAGTCCAAGGTTTTCATTCCAGATCTGAACTGACATATATCAAACTAAACAGTCATGTCAAAGTATAAGTGGAACCAAGTTTCATGTACATCCCTAGTTAAGAGTCTAGCCCAAACAGTACTGCCAAACAGAAATATAAAGTGAGCCACATACGTAAATTAAAATTTTCTAGTCACCGTATTTTTTAAAAAATGAAGCAGATGAAATTAATTTTATCTTATTTCACCTAGTGTACCCCAAAGAGTATTTCAACATCAATTAAAAATATAAATTATTACTGTGATATTTTACATGTTTTTATGTTTTTGTTTACAAAAACAGGTGTGAATTTTATACTTGGAGAACACCTCAGCTTGAAATAGTCACATGTCAAGTGCTCAAGAGTCATGTGTGGCCTGGGCTACCATATTGGACAACAGAGCTCTAAAGGCTTCTCTTATGTTTCATTAAGTTCACTCTTCCAATCCAGAAAGTTCTAATTGCAACAACAAAGCTATCATTGGCAGGAGAAGATATTCTGAGCAGTGTTTCAACTTCTTGGACAAGTTCACACGTGGGCTTCACTCTGACACGTCCACACTTGGGGCCATCTGTTACAATGGAACGATGCCCACGAGAAAGAGGTTACCAGCTTCTAGAATCAGACATGCAACCACAGCAAGAAGATTCTCCTAGCTTAAGCAAGTTCCAAATCCTGAACTTCTGAACTTCATTTTTCCCAGGTGCTGCATCTGGACATTTAGCAGGGCTTAAATTAGTACCATTTTTGAGATACTGTCTTTGAAAGAGAGGAGGGAAAAAAAAAAAAAACAGGCTGAATTTTTTTTAGGATGGGTCTTTGAAGAAGAAGGTTAAAGGAAACACAAGCTAACATTGGAAGAGGCACTGTGCCCTTCATATGCCATTTTTTTAAAAAAACAAATCAAGGCTTAAAAAGTCCCTTCGGTATGAACTGTTTATTCCCATCATACCTTCAACTGAACAACGGTAGTCACGTTTCTGAGAACACTGCAGTCTTCTGATGTACATATGTATATATCTATTTCTTCTTGAAGGTGAATCTTACTGAAATTTTAATCTATTAATATCACAGGATTAGAAACACAAAGCTGATGAATGCTGATTTTCATTTGAAACACTCACTCTTCTTTGATTTTTTTTCCCAAACCATGTGCTAGTTGTTAGAAAATTTTTTAATCAATTTTTAAAAGAAAATTAACCTATTTTAATGCCCACAGATTCTAATATTACTTCTCTGACTTTAAAATATACCTTTGACTCTAAATGCTCTTAATATTTTATGAAAATAGTCATAAAATATTCACAAATACTTTATTAAAATGCAGTATTTTCCATTAAAGAACTTAAATATCTAGTGAGAATAAGAAAGCCAAAAGCTCAAACTGTACTTCATTGATGTATTCACTCAACAAATATTTATTTAGTGGCTACGTTACACCCGACACTACATACATACTACACAGGTGCTGGAAAAGGAAAACAAACATGGTCTCTCCTTAGTGGAGCTTAAAATCTAAGCTGGAAGATGAATAAGTAAGTAGTAACAGTCAGAATGTGAGCATTAATATTGGGGAATTATAGAAAGCAGAGAGATAAGGAGAAAGAGAGAGACGGAAGGACAGAGGGAGGGAGGCAAGAAATTAAAGACGATAGACAGATAGATAGCAGATAGATGTGTGTGCATGCTCAATCGCTAAGTCGTGTCTGACTCTTTGCAACCCCATAGACTGTAACCCACCAGGATCCTCTGTCCATGGGATTCTCCAGGCAAGAATACTGGAATGGGTTGCCACACCCTCTTCCAGGGGATCGTCCCGACCCAGGAATCGAACCTGCATCTCCTGAGTCTCCCGAATTGCAGGCACATTCTTTACCATTGAGCCATTAGGGAAACCCAAATGGACAGATACATAGGTACATACACACATACATACATAAAGACCTGAGGCATGTATAAGGGAGTCAGCCAAAAAAAAAAAAAAACTGAGAGAAACAGAGAGGGAGTTACAGATGAAGGGGGAAATTAAGTGGAAACACCTAGAATGAAAGCCAGGGAATGAACAGGAAATCTAAGAGGTAACAAAAAAAAGAAGAAGAAGAAGAAAAAAAAACAAGCAAAAGGTGGCTGGATGGCAAAAAAAAAAAAGTAGATGATGTTTAGGAGAAGCAATGGAGTTGGATGGAGAAGGGAATGGCAACCCACTCCAGTATTCTTGCCTGGAGAATTCCATGGACAGAGAAGCCTGGCAGGCTACAGTCCATGGGGTTGCAAAGAGTCAGACATGACTGAAGCACACAGGCACTCATGGAGTTGGGGGGCTTCATACGTCCCTTTAAGTTGCACAGACTATGTCCTAGCAGTGAGACACCAACTCGGAGTCTGAAGATTCAGACAGCTCAGAGGAGAGGAGATTAGATGGAGCACATGGACTGGTCCAGGACTGAGTCCCTGCACTCCGATATCCAAAATTCACACTGAGGTAGACCTACCTAACAAACGGTATCCTAACAATAACTTCCACAAATATATATACAGATGGAGCAATATTTCTGGCCTCAAAGCCTAACCTTATATTCTGCAACTGTCCCGTAGTAAGACAATATCTAATTTTGTAATCATATTCCTGGAAACATTCCCCAAAGTCTTGATAAAACATGAACTAAGACACTGAAGCAGAATTTTAGTTCCAACTTGAACATTGTTGTTATTATATTTGTTTTTAAGATAAGTATCGAACAAAGACTGTAACAAATTCCAGTGTAAGCACCATTCAGATCTTTAGATGTTATTCCAATATCTGATTTGATTCTTGTCAGAAACAAAGCATCAAGGATTCAATTCAAGGCTTTTTTCTACCCCTGTTCTCCCTCACACCCATTTCTCTCCTTAGAAAGAAAGTGCTTTCTTGAAACTGTTTTTTTTTTCAGCGTTTTCATGCGCGCGCGCGCACACACACACACACACACACACACACACACACACACTCAAACACACACATACTCACACACACACACAAACCCACATTCATTATAAATACATGGCAATGTTCTGCCCATATTTTAAAACTTGACCTAAGTGAGACCTATCTTACCCATCATACTGCACTTTGTGTGTTTAATTCTATCGTTTTTTAAACAAGCATGTCAAGATTATGTGAAGGGGTAAGACAGGTTTTTAAAATTATGAATCATATCAGCTGTACCAAATGAAGACAAATATAATAAACACACCTTATCACACAGCCTAAGAAATAAAACCTTAAAGAGATAATCAGGTTAAAAAAAAGATGTAATCAGATTAATTCTCAAAGCCATTTTGCAGAGTCTTCAGGCATTCTGCATCCCTATATGAGTAGTTTCAGAACAAGCATCAACTCATGTGACTACCACAGCTAGAAATCATTAATGCATTTTTCTGTAACTTCTCTGACAGTTCTGCAAGCAGAGGGATGGAAAACGTCCATGTTCTCCTTGATCCTATCACACTTCAGGGACAATTAACTGCCACAAGAAACTCAGTACCTCGACTTTCTAACCTAATGGCATTTTCTTCCCATGTAACACCCTCACTTAATGGCGCAAATACAGCCGAATCCCACTACCATCACTATAACCACTGTCGTAGAATGAGCTTTAACATGTGTCAGGAGCTATGCTAAGCATTTTACTTGTACTACCAAAAATAATGCTCATAAAACCCTGTGACTTAGATACGACTATGTCTATTCTGCAGATAAGGCAACCAAGTCAGAGAGATGTTAACAAGTTGCCAAAGATCAAAAGATAGTAAAAGCTGGAGACTAAATTTGACATCTACATCAACTCCTGATCTTAACTATTACATAAAAACTACATTAGAAAAAAGTTCATTTTCAATCATGCAGAGGAACTAGTACTACATTATCTCTCCCATTGTAATTAACTAGAAAATTAGACAAAATATATGAAACAACAGTTTTCAGTCATTAAACAATAAGCAATTTGGGACTGTGATTACTGAAGGAAGAGGAAAAAATGAGATGAGCAATATAACCACCTAAGAGTTCTACCTAGAAGTACTTTCCAGACTGTGAGACAGAGAGGGGCAGCCTAGGCAGAGCAGAGCCTCGGTGAGCTGAGAAGGAAAGTTTGGAATTTGGGGAGAATGAGGTAGAATACGTAGGACAGAGTAAAGGAAAGGAAGGAGCTATGCAATAATAATAATAAGCCTAGAAAATGTCCTTATAGATCTCCTTGAGTCTTTAGTTAATACACAAATGCAGAGAATCAAACTCTGTAGGGCTGAGCAAAGACTAGCTACCAAAATATGACTACAAGGAAAAAAACATCTACTGGGAAGCTATAAGCAAAACAGCTTTCAGAGCTCACAAAGGACTGGGAAACAATCAAGATCCAACCTGCCTGAGTGGAAAAACTTCATTCAACACCTGCTTTATTCAGCAGAGACTTCATTCTGAAGAATAAACAAGGCCTACAGGAAGTCTACGCAAGATCCAGTCTCACAAAAAAATTAAAACAACATCAAAAGAATCAAGCTGATCCTTGAGTAAATTAAGGTGACAAAATCTAGAGATACAAAGGTGTAATACTCACAATGGCTATCATCAAATAAAATATTACTAGACCTGTGGGCAGGAGAGACTTAACTCAGCAGGCCTGGGTTGCTCAAACCCTGCACGTTTCAAAGGCAGGTCTGTCTGCTGGATTGACTTTCACTGGCTTCTAAGAGATAACCTCTGAGCCCTTGGCACAGTATGCTTAATAAGAGTGTTTCTGTATGTCATGAGAAATGCTGGGCTGTATGAAGCACAAGCTGGAATCAAGATTGCACGCAGAAATGTCAATAACCTCAGATATGCAGATGACACCACCCTTATGGCAGAAAGTGAAGAACTAAGAGCCTCTTGATGAAAGTGAAAGAGGACAGATAAAAAGTTGGTTTAAAGCTCAACATTGAGAAAACTAAGATCATGGCATCCAGTCCCATCACTTCATGGCAAATAGATGGGGAGACAGTGGAAACAGTGATAGACTTTATTTTGGGGGGCTCCAAAATTGCTGCAGATCATGATTGCAGCCATGAAATTAAAAGACACTTACTCCTTGGAAGGAAAGTTATGACCAACCTAGACACCATATTAAAAAGCAGAGACATTACTTTGCCAACAAAAGTCCATCTAGTCAAGGCTATGGTTTTTCCAGTAGTCATGTATGGATATGAGAGTTGGACCATAAAGAAAGCTGAGTGCTGAAGAATTGATGCTTTTGAACTGTGGTGTTGGAGAAGACTCTTGAGAGTCCCTTGGACTGCAAGGAGACCCAACCAGTCCATCCTAAAGGAGATCAATCCTGAGTGTTCATTGGAATGACTGATGTAGATGCTGAAACTCCAATACTTTGGCCACCTGACACGAAGAACTGACTCATTTGAAAAGACCCTGATGCTGGGAAAGAGTGAGGGCAGGAGGAGAAGGGGACAACAGAGGATGAGATGGCTGGATGGCATCATCAACTCAACAAACATGAGTTTGAGTAAACTCCAGGAGTTGGTGATGGACAGGAAGGCCTGGCGTGCTGCAGTCCATAGGGTTGCAAAGAGTAGGACACAACCGAGGGACTGAACTGAACTGAACTGAACTGTATGTCTGAGGTCTTGAGCCACACTGTCTTGGGATGATCACCTCTCTCTGTATGCCTGAGGCCATGGGCTATGCTATACAGTTTACCAGAAAACTTTACCCTAGAAAGAGGTTTCCTAAATTTTGTTACCTTTTCAAACTTTTTTTCCTAACTTTTGTGATTTAGGGTGAATACTTTTTTTGCTGGGGGGAGGGAGGAGGTGGAGCTTTGGGAGGAGCAGGGTAAAGTCAAAGCAACTGAGACCACAGGGGCACAACATGACCCCCCCAAAAATTCCAGTACACCGAGGCTCAGGTAAATATCTTCAGTTGGCAACACTTTGTATGTGTTATTACATACTGTTGCTGGAAAATTAACTGAATCCCAATATGGGAAGGGACACCTGAAAGTATTGCACTTGTTTCCACACGAACCAGTAAGTTAATAGGTGGCACATTTGGATATAAAGATACCAACATTTTAGACTACAGAGAAAAGGGAAAAGACTTACTGAAAAAACCAGTGAATCAATACTTAAGTTATACTGTATAAAACATACCACAAGGCTGCTGCTGCTGCTAAGTCACTTCAGTCGCGTCTGACTCTGTACGACGCCATAGACAGCAGCCCACCAGGCTCCCCCATCCCTGGGATTCTCCAGTCAAGAACACTGGAGTGGGTTGCCATTTCCTTCAAAAGCATCACGCTGGGAAGATGATCAGAAGTCTATGGAGAACTGATTCTTTGAGAGGGAAATCAGCAAACTGCCCTGTTACAAAAAGATCTGACAAATGGTAGTTTTTTTTCCTGGTTTATAGGAGTCAATCATACACTATTTAACCCATGGACGGAAGGTTAAATGAAACAATACTCAGTCACAATATTGATAAGCATCTAATATCTTCGAGCAGCACTTAAATACTTAATAACCCTCCATCAAGTTACTGTAGTTAATGCGTCCTGAAAAAAGAACGAGTCAGCAATCCTCTTCCAGTGCCCTATTACAGAATTTTATCTATGATCCTTAAGTATTTTCACTTTTTGCCCATAACACTAACCAAAAAAAAGGCACCCTCTGAAAATAACTGATTTTCCACTACACTTCATTCTATAAACTTTAATCAACTTGCCAGAAAGTCTTTAAAAAGAAGTTGTGCATAGTCCATTCATACTTCAGTGGACATAATAAACTTAATACCTCTTAAAGAAATTTTAAATACTTGGCAGTGAGATAACTCCATAAAAGCTGCTAATGACTCAAGAAACTTGTGGTCCAATGTCAGATCCAGGAACAGCAGTTGGTGATCTTCCTTTTCTGCTAAAGCAACAGAAAACAATCTGGAATGCAAGGGAAAATGGCATAGGGAAAAAAATCTATCAAAAATCCTGATGTTGCTTCTGACATAAACTGAATTTATAAGTGGCTCCAAGAAAGGAATGATATTCATGCCCAAATATATTAGGAACTGTAACAGTATTTCCAGAAGGGAAAAATTATCACACTAAATGTAAATATGTATATAAATGACAGTAAAGACTTCGTACACCTTCTACCTACTACCAACCCAATCATCCTTTTATTTTACTCTATCTTTCTTAATTACCCAACTGTGTCAATGAAAAGTTATCTTACAGAGTAATGAGGAAGGATGGGAAAATCCTGTCTGTGCCAGGCTAAGTATGTTCACTGCAGGGCCAATTTCCCTCAGTCATGAACTCTGGACAGCCTTCCGATTCCAATCATAAACCTTTCCCACTGTCTGTCTGGCAAGCCCACTGAGTGGGAGACAACAAAACGATTTTAGGATGTGCCAACTGAGGATAAGAAGGAAACCAACAAGCTAAATCCTTCACACGCATGACCCAATCCTTGCTCCTCAAAGAACCCAAAGAAAAACAGTAACTTTATCGTTAACTCCTAATACACAGAATTGTTACCCATATTCACTACAGAAATTAATAGGAAAAAAAATGAACTGTACCTAAAAATGTGTATCAAAAAACCCTATCAGACAATTTAGGCAACAAAAACTTAGAAGTTCTAAGAATGAAATAATAACCAGCAAAAGAAAAATCAAGCTGTGAAAATAAAAAATTGACAAAAGGGAAGAAATAGTTTGCATGTGTACGTGCTCGGTCACTTCAGTTGTGTCCGACTCTACAATCCTATGGACTGTAGCCTGCCAGGCTCCTCTGTCCATGGGATTCTCCAGTGCATCGCCATGCCTACTGGAGACCCATATCTCCATGGAGTGGGTTGCCATGCCCTCTTCTAGGGGATCTTCCTTACTCAGGGATTGAACCCCCGTCTCTTATGTCTCTTCTATTGGCAGCTGGGTTCTTAACCACTACCACCACGTGGGAAGCCCAAGAAATAGTCTATTGAGAGTTAAATCAAATACCAAAAAGCTTGGTCCTTCAGGCATATTTTATAACTCAGCCTCTCTTCTGTCCTATCTCTTGTCTCTGAGAGCAAACATCTCAAAACTTGCTAGCCCCTCACTGACATGCCCCTTTACCTTTCAAAGCATTTCTGTAAGTGTAATCTAACTTTCATTACACCATGCCTATGAGACTGCACCATTCCCATTTTAGACCAACCCGCTAGTGTCAAGCACCTTGGATAAGGTCATGGAGCTATTTTGGGACAGAGCTCTAACTTACTCTAACTTACTATCCTCATTCTTTCCACAATATTGCACTATTTTGCTTATTCTCCTTACCCCATTTCTATTTTTATCCTTGCCCCATTTGTTTCTCCAAAGTTTCTACTAACCTAATGTTCTACTAGAAGCATATGGGGTTGCCAGGGACAGAAACCCACTGCGGGGAGTGCAAGGAAAGGAGAAAGAATAAGGACACAGCAGGCCACATTACAGATACCCGAGGACAGCAATTTCACAGCTAGGTCCCTGGGGAGTGGAACTGGGATGAGGTCAAAGACAAAGTTCTCCTTGCCGTGTCTTTCGTGAGTCGTCTCACTACACTCTCAGGACGTCTGTGCTTCGCTGCACACACCCACCCCAGTTAGTCTCACTTGACACCGTCAGCCTCAGTCCACACATGGCCCCTGGTAATCACCAAGTTCGCCTACCCCTTCCTCATCTTTCCATGCTTCACAGACTGTAATAACATTCGTATCTTTACTCAAACTCTCTCAAGAGTGAGTTAGCTGTCTCTCCGTCAGATGATGGCCCGGCCGACTTTGGTTGGGTGTCCACCACTGGCTTGATTAGCTATGGGAAAGGGAAAGAACAATATGGCAGGCCAGGAAACCATTCTGGCAACAGGTAGTTCATAGACTGGGGCATTAAAGTACTACATTATAACAATTGTTGAATGATAGTACAGACATTTAACCAAATTCCTCATTTTAAAGATGAGGATACAGAGGTCTGCATGGTAAAGTGACTCACCTAAGGCCACAGAGATGCACCGTGGCAGTCATGCCTACAGTCCACATATCTGATTCTTTGAAGCCGCATACTTTACTCTGAAACCTATCATCAAAACTGGTCAATCCATAGTTAATGACAGAGCTCTTGCTCACATCAAGCTAAATATCCTGATAAGTCAATAGCAAATCTATCATTAACCACAATGTATAAATACTCATGAAATATACCTACCTTTAAAGCAGTACACTTCAACCACAGCTGCCCAGTAAAATCATCTGAGGAGCTTCCTAAGAAATGCCAGTCCCCATGTCCCGCCCTAAACCAATTATATCAGAATCTCTGAGGGCAACCTCCTGACACTGGTTCTGTAGCTACTAAAAAGCTCCCCAGGTCAAACTAATATGCAGAGTTCAGCATCGCTGCTTTACAATCTTAAAATTAATGTGCAAATATATCTACAGAAATTCTTTAACATCTCTAATCCAAATTCAAAATCAGACAAATAATAATTTAACAATATACTTTAGATCACAAGTTTTAGACAAAATTTGGATATCAACAATTAGTTACCATGTAGTATTCATCTATATTCTTAACAAATATGAAGTAGATTATAAGCTCCATTGCCATTCTCTGTCATATCCCGTACAGCACTTTGCATTGTTGATGCTTAATAAATGATTGTTGATCATACAGATAAATGGATGATCTTATTTATCTCTCATAGTGGCCCTCGAAGATGGGCATTATTATTTCCTTGTCACTAATGAGGATTTTTAAGCTAAGAAAGACTCTAATACAGTCAGAGTGATGCCAAAATCACATGTCTTTTCAGAGATTTAATCAACACTGATCTTTTGAGCAAACATCAAAACTGTTATTTCATACAGATGGCCAATAGGCATGTTAGAAAATGCAAACAAAACTATAATGAGGTTATCACTTCAAAATGGTCAGAATGACCATGATTAAAAACCTACAAATAATAAATGTGCTCAACCATAAAAAGAATGAAATGATGCATTTTCAACAACGTGGATGGACCTAGAGATTACCATACTAAGTGAAGTAAGTCAGAAAGAGAAAGACAAATACCATGTGATATCACTTAAATGTGGAATCTAAAGTATGATACAAATGAACATATGAATAAGGCAGAAACAAACTCACAGACATAGAAACCAAACTTATGGTTACCAAGAGGAAAGAAGGTGGGGGGGGGGGGATAAATCAGGAGTTGGGGATTAGCAGATACAAATCACTATATATAAAATAGACAAACAAGGACATGATGTACAGTACAGAGAACTATATTCAATATCCTATCATACCATTATGGAAAAGAATATGAAAAATAATAGATATATGTATAACTGGATCACTTTGCTATATACCAGAAACTAATACAACATTGTAAATCAATTATATTTCGATAATTCTTTTTAAAAAACTGATACATTAAAAAAGTCATTTTGAATACTAGCTCTATTATTTAATTTCAAAATCTGAGCATACTGCCACCAAATAAATCTTTCGACTGTCCAAACTCACACTGGACAGTAATCCAGGAACTCCACTTATGGCAAACATAGTTTAAACTCAAGCCACGTATCTAACTCAGTGTGTAAAGTTTTAAGAATTGAATGGAAAAAATTAACCATGTTTAATCTAAAATATGACTCAAGGCTTAGTAAAAGAATAAGTTGGTGAGTAGTAGTCAATAATTTAGTAGTCACCTAAATTATTCCTGCTGCTGCTGCTGCTAAGTCGCTTTAGTCGTGTCCAACTCTGCATGATCCCATAGACGGCAGCCCACCAGGCTCCCCGGTCCCTGGGATTCTCCAGGTGAGAACACTGGAGTAGGTTGCCACACTTTTAACTTTTATTAAAAGTTAAAAAAAACTTTTAATAGAAACTGGATCTCTTGCATAAGATGGAGCAAAATCTCATAATTTGCTGACACTGAAGAGCTAAAAACTAAAGAAGAGAAACCCATGCAAAAGAACCTGTGCTTCTTCTTAACTAATTGAAACAATATTTTTGTTTCAATATCAAACCCTGCAAGAAGCTATAAAAATCTGGACTAAGCTTTTGAAAAACAACATAAAATTCTCCTGGCTAGCCAACGCCAGGCTCAGGATGAAGGACCAAAGGTAAATGAAGCTGCTTAATATACTCAGCTCTAAAAATAAAAGAAAACCAAAAAGGAGGTGACAGTAGAAGAAATGGAAAATTCCTAACATATTTCCTCATCTCTAATCATTTGATTAAACAAATGAA
This sequence comes from Bos indicus x Bos taurus, assembly GCF_003369695.1. Taxonomy (NCBI): domain Eukaryota; kingdom Metazoa; phylum Chordata; class Mammalia; order Artiodactyla; family Bovidae; genus Bos; species Bos indicus x Bos taurus. The sequence continues at coordinate 29,037,129 of NC_040097.1, read as the reverse complement.
TGAATGATGCTATTTATCTCTCATAGTGGCCCTTTTAAGCAAAAAAAAAAAAAACTTTTAATAGAAACTGGATCTCTTGCATAAGATGGAGCAAAATCTCATAATTTGCTGACATTGAAGAGCTAAAAACTAAAGAAGAGAAACCCATGCAAGAACCTGTGCTTCTTCTTAACTAACTGAAACAATATTTTTGGAAGAATATTCAAGATACCATCTTAAAAATTTCAGAATGTTTCTTATATTAATATTATTGCTGATTTTGCCAGTACAGTATCTGAACTAAGATTTTGGAAGATGGCCCCAGAAACTGGCTTGGTTCTGCTGTTGCTAAAAAAATATGCCCACATATCACCAATAAAGGCAGAATGAATGAGACATAATCCAGAGTGTACAAAAGAGCAAACTGCTACTAACAACTACTATTTTGTCATCAGGCAAATACATAAATAATGACTTGAGCCTGGTGTTATGCCACGTGCAAAAGCAAAAGTCTTCCTCTACCCACAACATTATGTTCTACAGAGAAAGATACACTTAGTTCCCTGGTATTTATACACATTCACGTGACCCTGTGGGTTTTTATTTTTAATTCATAGGCTCTGTTACATCACACTTTAACATGAGCAACAGCCTTGTAAAAGAACCATGTGATAAACCAGTTGGGTCCAGTGTCTAATCAGATCCAGCACCCTGATCACAGATGAAGCATCTGGGCATCCTTACTTTAACCCCTTCAATGCACCAGGGTATTATTTAGAAAATTATTGTTCTAGTACCCTAAATGATACCTTAGTCATGCTGCCCTACAGGCTAATTGAAGAGAGATCAGGATAAGAAGTCAATGACACAGCAATACTGGTTGGGATCATTCTATAGCTCAAGTACAGTAAGGAACTGTACTACTCTACACACAGCTCATTCCACCACACACTCAGAGTACGCTGATGATGCCAAATAATTAAGATATTTTCTGAGTCTCTGACTTCTCAGGAACTATCTCTAGTCACTTCTCAGAAGTCGGTGAAGCTAGCTCTTTCTGCTCTGTGGTTTCTGTTCAGTGCTGCTGATTTTAATTTATAAAACAGGCTGAGTGGACACAAGAGAACTGTGTATCATCACAGGTGGGCACAAAACAATTCCAAACACCCCTCAGCGCCCATACGACTCTGTTTCCAGGTCCTTTTGAGTTTTGCTCCTAGATACCTCTCAGATTCACTTTAAAGTCCCCATTACCTCTCAGCTGGACTAACACAGAAACTATCTCACCACTGTCTCCAGATTTTCCTCTTGCCCCTAGCCCTGCTTTACCCCGGCAATCCCTGCTCAATCTCTTCTTCACACTGCAGCCCAAAGGATCTTTTCAAAATCCAAACCTGATCATATGATCCTTCTACCTACTTGACCCCATCCCCCATTTTAAATTCTATAACAGCTTTCCATTTTGGTTGGGGTAAAGATCTAAATCCTTCCAGGGCCGTCAAGGCTCCAGGAGGTGTGGCTTCTACCAAGCTTCCTAGCTTCATCCTGCACGTGCTCTACACGGAGGCCCATGCTTGCATCACTCCTGTCTTACTGTTCCTGGAACACACCACACTCCCTTCCCACCCTAAAGCTTTTTGCACATGCTTTTTCCTTCTGAAATAGTCTACCAGAACTCAGCATAAAATTTACCTCTTTAGGAAGGCCTTCCCTAACCCCATGACCAGGTCAAATTCCCTTACTCTATGGCCTTCTATAATTTTTTCACAACTATCAATTGGTACTTAATATCTGATTATTGGATTAATTTTCATCTTTTTCATTGATTACCAGCCGCATGAGGACAGAGATCATACCTGTGTCAACTAAGGTAACCCATTAGTCCCAATTTTCGTGGAATAGTCCCAGTTCTTGCTGCTGCAGAATAATTACTAAGTGTACCACCTTTGCCTTCCAAAAAACCCTATTATACTAAAACGTATATGGTTGTCTCAGTTATGATCATCACTGAATTCCCGGTAACTACTGCTACAACAGCTATATAAAGTAATCAATGAATACTGATTGAACTACTAATGAGTATAAAATCTAATGTAATCTTGACATATATCAAGAAAAAAAAGATCTACTAAGTAGCTTTCCAACATACCAAACTGCTAAACGGAGATAACTATCAAAGATATAGCCAAGTCTTAATAGCCTTTGGCATTGAGAATATTTTTGCTTAGTTACTAAACACACAATACTTCAGATCAACTCTAGAGAAGCACCATTGTGTTCATATTATTCCAAAATGGGTCACTGGAAGATCAACTGCTTTGATGAGGTCCGTACCTCAAAGTCTGTATAAAGAACACTTTGACCCAAATAAAGGTATCAAAGTGGGTTTTCTACCACAGAACTACAGTAAAAAAATGTTCTGCCTTAATTATTGCACTTAGTAAACGAAGGTGTTGCCTGTATATGTGTCACTGTAGGCAATCAAGACTCCTCACATTCAACCATAGTGAGGAAGAAATTAAATTACATCTCCATGATTAATTGGCTTTAACCAATATAAAAGGCCTTTGTTGAACAACCATCTTTGACAAGGGAAATGTAGAATTAAGCATAGAGCATGTAAATATCTGCTTTGGGCACTAGCCAGCATTTGATCATTAAATCCATCAAAGCAGTAATAGTTTAGGTGAACTATCTCCTGACTATAGCTCTGAATTCCCCACTAATCAGACTGAAAGAAGTAAGAGATCCACAGACTGCCAAAGGCAATAAATAACATCCAAGCATTCCTCAGGTCTGAGGTATGTTATGTCATCCCTAACACAGCTCCAGAGAGCTACAGTGCACCACAGGAATTTTATATAAAAGAGAAGTCAGGCAATAAGACCACCAATCAACACACTGGGGGAAATCATATATGTTAAGAGAGAGAATCTGGCCCGGCTAGAAATAATTTTGGGAGGAGCTTCCTCAAGAAAAGGCAGGCCACTTCAATAGTTTTTCTCTACATCGAAAATTCTGAACAATCCATGTAGCCAAGATAAGAATCTTCAACAGAGAACAAGCCAGGGATGAATGTGTAAAACCCTCTTCAAAAGGAAGCAGGACATCAGAATTTCCCTGCATTACTCATTTTACTGGCTTGTATTTTTTTCCTGCCTTAATTACGCATAGAACCAATCTAACAATAATTGTGGTTTTAATTACAAGTCCATAGGCTCACAGAATTTTAAAAGAGTTCCATCTTCAAACTCTCAGAGGTTTGTTATTTATACAAAGCTTCAGAGAGAAAAGCCTGAATTTTCTGCATATGAGTTCAAGGACCTACATATAAAGGTTCATTAAGTCTTATTGTTACATGCACAAATTTATAGCAAGCTAAATATATTTCCTCAAGATAGAATCTTTAGCTTTAAATTACAAACTGCCTCTTGACCCTCAATGTTAAGAACATTTTATTATCAAATGAATTCAACATTAGAAAAAGAAAAAGCCTCTCAGTTAAAAATATAAAATCTAAATCCCTCAGTTTAAGAAAAAATGTTTAGTTCTACAAACAGATAATCTACACCCAAAATTTGCTTCCGCAAGGTAGTTTTTCACATAACTAGGTTATACTACATGAACTCATTCATCTGTAAGGGACTTACTGTACACTGAATACACTTAACATTCTTCTTGCCAACATAGCATGTACTGTCAGGTGGAAGAGATGACAGTACACAAGCTCATAAGTAAATGATGAAAATACATGGTCGCAGATATTCTTAATCACTTTGAAAGAAACCATCAGGAAGCTGTGATTTAGTACAGCATCAGGGAGTCAGGGAAAGGCCTCATTCTTCTTCCCTTCACCCCAGAAAAGGAGAATAAATTTGTAAATCATCAGAGTTCATGGGGACTATAGAGAGCTTCTTGTTCTTAGTTGAAGTGCTTTTAAAATACTAAGTCAGATCTTCAAAAATTATAGGTAAAATCATGAATATTTGGTAAAATATTACTTTAAAATTCTAGTTTCTAAACAAGAACAACAACAACAAAAAAAGATTCCAAATGGGGAAGAAATCCAGAGGATGTTACCTGTGTGGCAATAGAATGAATGATTTTTTTTAGTTTGAACTGGTGAGCTAAGAAGGCAAAAGGAAATTATCAGGTCAGAAAAAGGTATAAGATAAAATTATGTCATTTTATAGACTCAGTTTCTTGGTAGCTTAAATGAAACAAGCTTGAGAAGTCGGAGAGTGATTCCGGTAACATCTGTCTCTACAATACACCCAGAAACTGGCAAGCTTTAATTGAAAACTAGATTTAAAATCACCAGGAGTACACGTGTACTGCAGCTGTGAGGCCTCCATGTATACCCCACTATGCTTTCCCTGTTCTAATAAGTAGAACAAAGTTGCTTCACACGTTTTCAAATTCAAGGAATAAGATTTGCACAGTGAAGTCTTAGGATAACACCATGCCAAGACAGCCAACACCCCAGGGTCTTCCTTGGACTCAGGACTTCCTCCCCAAGGATAGTCTCTGTGCCTGGAGCCCCTGTGAGAGCTTTCAGGGGCTCTAGAAAAGCAGAAGAAAAAGAATTTGCAAGGAGACACATTATACGGCATTATACCAAATGAAAAACCTTGCTCTCATAGGCTACAAGTGCAAACCACATTTTGAAACGATCAACTCTTAACTACACATGCGTATATAAACTTTTCAAAATTCCAGGTAAAAAATATACACAAAAATATCAAATGCTAATGTGTATTTTTTTTATAAAGAGATTTAAACATTTAAAAAAAACACATACAACAACTTTTTCAATGTTAGACAATGGAAGAACCACAGAAGAAAAAAAAAGGTAAGTGGTAAATAATGGGGAAAGGTCTGAGGGGACTCAAAACAAAAAGGGGGGTTCGGGGGTGGGGGCTCAATCCCAAAAGTGTGCAGAGAGTTCAGAGAGATTAACTGTTGACATGAGGGGCAGGGGGAACAAACCAAACTGGCAAAAATTGATCAAGAAGCAAAATAAAATACCATAATCATGACAAATGGTAATGTATTTTTAGAACTCCAGAAAGATCGTAGAGTTGGCCGTCTCATAGTGAAGAATTAAGCCGTTCAGTGTGTGCACTTTTAAACTGTTTAAACAGCTCAGACTACACAGGAGTGACCAATGAAACTGCTCCGTGGTGCTGACTCAGTCCTTCCTTCTGGATAGGACAGGGTACTTCTGCCTCACAGACTCTTTCTTCTATATAAATTAGAACAGAAACAAACCAAAAAAAAAAAAAAAAATTACCCTAGCTCATCCATGATAAATATACACTTCTAAGAAGGGACTTCCCAGTATCCAGAAACTGTCTGCCTCTTCATCACTATGGGAAAATTTGTGGTTACTTAAAAAAAAAAAAAAAAAAATGAGCTATTCGGTCATGAAATTCTTAATAATAATAATACAAGCAGTAATTCTTGCTTTTTCATGGGATAAAAGTACAAATTGTCAAGAATCAAGATTTGCTTGTTTGTTTGTTTTATTGAGGCTTTCAAGGGCTAAGTCAAAGATCTCTCTTGGTAAATGTCACATTGTACTTGAAAATATATGGGTTATTTTCATATATCTTTTGATACTGATTTCTAACATAATGCCACAGTATGAAAGAACAGACTCTGTATGATTTCAATACCTTTAGATCATGAAACTTTTGCACCTTGCTTTATTTTCCTGGATATGTTTCAATGTCTCCTCGTTTATAGTCTATGGGAATTTGAACAGAATTTGTACCCTGCTGCTGTGAAAAAACTGTATAAATCTTAATTATGTTGAACTGGTTCATAGTGCTCTTCAGGTCTACTATATCCTTATACTTTTCTATTCATTCTATTGATTTTTGAGAGCTTGATATTGAAACTCCGAAATATTCTTAATTTATCTACTAAAAATAGTATGTAATATATAGTAGAACTATGTGTAACTTTGCTCTGTATTTTCCAAGTCTCCTGAAAATGTATTACTATACTTTTATTACTTAAAAAAAAAAAAAGAAAAACAAGAATCAAGGCTTTTGATGTATCTCTTTGAGAGTGTGTGTGTACACATGTGTACATTCGTTTTTGTCATTAAAGGAATTTCTATCAGAATACAGGCAGTTTTTAAAAGACACATTTGTTTTATTCCAATCTTTTTCATAAGTCAGGCAGTTTTTTGTTCTTTTTTTTTTTTTTGAGGGAAATCCGGTGTTTTATGATACTTCCCACAAAGCCCAGCAAGCTCTTTCATACTAAAATAATTATTAAGAGTAAACCACAGGCTCAGTCGATACCCAAGAAAGATTCTTCCTTCCCCAAGCAAAAACCTCAATTCAAAAGTGGTCTGAAACACAGACCAATACATCTTCTGTTTCTAAAAAGATTTTTATTGGTAATAGGATGATAAAACTGCAGTTTCTTTCTGAAGGCTATATAAACATTTATGGAAAGGTCACCCTGGTGGCTCGATGGTAAAGACTCTGCCTCCAATGCAGGAGACAAAGGTTCGATACCTGGGTCAGGAAGATCCCCTGGAGAAGGGAATGGCAACCCATTCCAGTATTCTTGCCTGGGGAATTCCATGGACAGAGGAGCCTGGAAGGCTACAATCCATAAGGTCACAAAGAGTCGGACCCAACTGAGCAACTAACACACACACAACAGAAGACACACTTTCTTGAGCATAAGTACCAGGACCTAACACAGTTCCTAGCAAGAAGATACCATGGATACATGCATTTATTTGAGCAGTCCAGGAACAAACAAATATATTAATGTAAGGGTTCAAGTGAGACAAATTCATAAACTGGATTTTCTTATACTGAACCTTTTTTTTTTCCCCTCCCACTTCTTATACTACACTTCAGAAATGTTCTCTTCCATTTCCAAGCTGTCTGAGTCGGTGCTCAGTAAGTATGTGGAGAATTAATGACTGACACATGAATTAAAACATGACTAGCAAATCAATACATGAATGAATGAACAGTGAAAGAATAAACAGATGGTGGTTCCCTCCCACATCACCTCACTTTCTCTGGACTTGGTCTGTCACCTTCTCATGAAGCTGTATTTGAGTCTCAGGCCATCACCCCATCTTAAAGGGATTTGTCAAAACTCACTTTATGTCACTCCCTGCATTCTCATGAAGAAATCAAAGTTTCAGGGGAAAATAGAAACATATGATTGAGATAAGTTGGCTCAAATCCTACTCCTCTTCCTAAAAGGTCCGTGACTCTTGGCCAGGGTTTCTTCATCTTGGCACTGTCAACGCTTTGGGCGGCATAACTCTTTGTCACAGAGGCTGTCCTGCGCAGTGTAGGATGTTCTGCAGCCTCTTCAGCCTCTACTCACCAGATGTCAACATCAAGCTGCACCCCAGTTGTGACAACCAAAGTCACGTCTCTAGATGCTGTCAAAAATCATCCCCAGGGACGAACCACTGTTGTAGGCAAATTTCTTGATTATTTAAGCCTTGTTTTTCTCACTTGAAAATGCGTGTTGGACTTCCCTGATGGCGCAGTGGATAAAAATCTGCCTACCAATGCAGTGGACATGGGTTCAATCCCTGGTCTGGGAAGTTCCACATGCCACGTAGCAACAAAGCCCATATGCCACAACTACTGAGCCCACACTCGCATCTTCGAGCCTCAACTGCTGAGCCTGCGTGCTCCAACTACTAAAGCTTGCGTGCCTCAAGCCTGTGCTCCAACAACAGGAGAAGCCCGCACATGGCAACTAGAGAGGAGCCTCTGCTCACTACAACTAGAGAAACCCATGCGAAGCAACAAAGATGTTACAGAGCCAAAAATAAATCAATCAATATTTTTTAAATGTGTATAATACCACTTTTCTTAAGTAATGGTTGTAATAATTAAATGTAAAATAACTATAATTACAAAAAATCTGACAGGAAGAAGACTATAAATATTATTAGAGTGCCCATTATGTGTCAGGAACCAAATAGAGGGAGTCATTTAAATTAATCCCCTTCAATCCTCACAACACCCATATGGACTGTGGACACTCATTTTCACCATCATCACACAAATGAAAGTTGTCACATCCAAGAAACAAACTGAAGCTATCTGACTCCCCAAAGCCAAGCTCTCGCCTACCATACTCTGCAATCAATCTCCAAACACAGCTTCTCATTCAGTAGGCCATTAACAAGTATTTGTACGCTTCCAGTGTTTTCCTAATTTTCTTTCCCCAGAATAATCAGAGCTCGATGTGTTTCCCTACTGCACAAAATCCGGAAATGATGTCTTAAAATCCTGTGTCAATAATATCTCCCATATCAATTATATCACAGTTGCCTCTTCCATCCTTAAAATTACTGAGTTCCTCCTGCCTGATATATGCCGCAAACACTTTGTGTCTGTAGTATCTACTGGCATCAATGCTCTGTACTCAGCTGTAAGTTCCTAAAGATCAGAGATTGGTTTCCACACATAAAAGAAGTCTCATTACATGTTTATGGGTGATGGTGTTGACCTTATACTAGAGAATAACAAAAATATATTTCTATTGATTTGACATTGTCAAGGTTTACAATGAAAAGCCATATAGAGAACATGAGACAGGGTTAAGACAGCTGAACTTCAACTGAATTGAGCAATTTTATTTTTTCAAATACTAAATTACATCTAATGAATGGAAGGAAAAAGAATCTATAATTGTTTAAGCTTCTCAATGCTGAGCCCTTGGCCATGATGCTTCCATTTGAAACAACGGAAAAAAAATCGGTTTGGCTAATACTAGCAGAGCTTTTTCTACAGGATTTAAAAGATCGTAGAAGATTAGTCTGTAAATGAAAAATCACCATAGTAAGAGCATATGAAGAATAAGAATTTAAAGTTTTAAAAAAAGTTATACAAAGAAAAGAAACCAATCCAGAAGGCAGACAGAGTTTTATTACCAAATTTCTTGTTTTGACTTTTCTGTATAATAATAGGTTTCTATAATTTATACACGAGAATATTTACTTGAGGCTTACTTTAGTAGAAAAATCCTAATTTGTAGGCCATAACTGCTATTTTCCAGTTCAGTTATCTTCTGTGAGCATGTTGTTTCCCAATTATAAAGTAGTATCTCAAATACTATTCATGATTCCCTCAGTCCTAGCAAAGGTTCATTTCAAAATCTAATCCTAATAAAAATGACAAGAACAATAACCATTTTTTTTTTAATGAAAGAGACAGTGTGCGGGTCAGAGGAATGATCAAGTCCCACCAGAAACTACCATTTAAAAAGTCAGACGTTCACTCAGCTGTGTCCAACTCTTTGCAATCCCGTCAACTGTAGTCCACCAAGTTCCTCTGTTCATGGAATTCTTCAGGCAAGAATACTAGAGTATGTAGCTATTCCCTTTTCCAGGGGATCTTCCCAACTCAGGCATCGAACCTAGGTCTCCTGCATAGCAGGCAGACTCTTCACCATATGAGCCACCAGGGAAGTCCAAAGACCCCTTCACACACCCTAAAACGACTGTAATCTAAAAAAAAAAAAAAAAAAAAAACTGAAAATAAGAAGCATTGGCAAGAATATGGAAAAACTGGGAACTGGAAACTTAGTACATTGCTAGTGGGAATGTAAAATGGTACAGCTGCTGTGGAAAACAGTCTAAAAGTTCATCAAAGGGTTTAACACAGACTTACAATATGACACAGCAATTCCACTCCTAAGTGACTACCTGAGAAAAATGAAAAATAAATTCCAACACAAAAATTTATACACAAATGCTCAGAGCTTCATTACTCATAACAGCTAAAAAGTGGAAGCCACTCAAATGTCCATCAACTGAAGAATAAAAAAACAAAATGTGGAACAGTCCTACGATGGAGTATTACTTGGCCACAGAAAGGAATGAAGTACTGACACATGTTTAAAACAAAGTTGAACCTTGACAACTTCATGCTAAGTCAAAGAAACCGGATACAAGAGGCCATACGTTGCCTAATGCCATTGATATGAAACATCCAGTAAGCAAATCCACAGAAAGTAGATTAATGGCTGCCAGGGGACAGGGGAAAGGAAAGTTAGAATTAAGTGCTGAAAGGTACAGCGCTTCTTAAGGAGATAATGGAAATGTTCTGGAATTAGATAATGGTAACTAGTGCACAAGTTGTCAAACTAAAAACCACTGAAGTGTAGACTTCAAAATAGTGAATTTGATCTTCTGTGAATTCTATGTTAATTTAACCTAACACTAGAAAAAAAAAGGTTGGAGACTAAAAAAGAAAAACACTCAAAGATAAGCAGTTGGTTCTTCATCCCTGCAACCACCCAATACCTGACAGTGGTCTCAGCAGAGCTTTCTGCCCTGAAAAATCACTCCGTCATTAGTGACATGAACAGCTGAAATGAGAAGTCAGTGCTGAGTCTTTAAACATTAGAAATGGGTAAGGGGAGCCAAGGGAGGGGGTTTTAATCCATTTCAGAGTAGAGAACCACATACACAAAAAAAGTGCACTTTTGACAGAAGAAATACCAAGATAGAGAAAGAAACTGACAAAGAGGAGGAAGAGTTTATGGTAAGAAGGGAAAACGACATTAAGTCTGCACTGCCACTGTCTGTGTGCTCATTTCTGGTGGATCGGTTTGTCTGCGTAAATAAACTGACATGGCATCCTAAGTAGGAAAAAAAAGAAAATGCTACAAATCAGACTCAAAAAACAAGACCAAAGGCATAAACCAGAAAAATAAGAACTACAGCAGAGAAATACATGCACAATTTTCTATCAAGTCACTTCTTAGTTATTTCCTCTTTCCAACCCTCCACAGCTATTTCCTGCTAAGCGTCTTCCTTCCTCTCTGCATTTCTTCATTTGCACAGTTTTTCCTCCCTGCACAAACACATCGCTCTTCCTCGGTGGCGCGCCAAACCATGAACTAATCTGAATTCCCCAGGGGTGAACCTCACACCCCACGACTGCCTCTACTTCCTCAAATATTGCCCAGTTATTTTCAATTCCCATCTCAGTCATGCATCCAGTCATCCACTCCCTCCCACAACAAAGGCATATGGAGGGGAACTAAACCAAGAGCCAGTGGTGATCCCATCTGACAGTATCTCTACTTGCTCAGAACCTGTAGCTGGGGATGAGGGTGAGGGATGGAATTCACTAAGTGAGCACAAAAAAATGTAACATGACAAGTGACTTAAAGAATTAAGTATAAGTACCTATGAAGGTATTTAATAAGGGGATGCGTAGGGAAGTAAAGAAGTATAAGGGAATGGGAAAAGAGGAGAGGACTATTTTAAGAAGGAAAAAACAGCATATGCAAGGGCCTTGTGCAAGAAAGTAGTATAACATGTGAAAAGAAATAAACAAAGTCTGTGGAGGCCAAAGCACAGAAAGATCTATTGCAAAGCAATGTGGGGATTTGAGGTGGGAGGGGAAGGGCAAGGCCAGATTATGATGGAGGGTCTTCATCCCAGCATCAGGAGAAGGGTTCAACAGCTATGACAGCAACCCAGGGAGAGATAACAGTAGCTAGGCTATAGATGGCAGCAGAAATTCTGTGATATATACATATTGTCAAATAATAATAAAAATGATAATAACAATGATAGTGACAACAGCAGCTATCATTTGGTAAATGGTTATGACATGGCAAGACCTGTGCTATATACTATAAAAACATGGTCTTTTTTCTTCACAACTCTGAATGGTAAATATTAGTATTCTTATTTTACAATTGAGGAAACTGAGACTCAGAGGGAATTCACTGACCTCGATGAGATTCCATGCCTCTGATATGTGATACAAGAGGAACTGAATAAATCTGCCTGGCTTCCACAGGCAGATTAATAAACACAACACAGTTTATTTACCATAAAAATAATGTAAAAATACCCATTATTAAGGAGCCAGAAACAGGGCTAGCATGTTAAAAAGCAGTTGGGTTTTTAATCTTTCCAACAATTGTGTCATATGGGCAGCAGCATCACCACTTTACACATCGGGAAACTGAGGCAGAGGCAGGTCAGCTGTGGGCATAAACAAGACCCATTAACAGCTTCCAGCTCAATAAGCCACAGAAGTGGGATCTGAATGCAATGAAGACAGCAAAGTTTGAGAGGGTCTTTCAATCAAGATAGAGACTGATTAAAAACTGAAACTGTGAGTCACCACTGTATCTATAATCTGTTTAAAGCCCTCTGGAAAATCTAGAGTGCACGTTGTTTCAGAAATTTACACTTGTATTTTTATTGTAATCTCTGACCCACAGCACTGGGAGTCCCAGATTTGTATCACTACATATGTCATCACACCCCTGACAGCTCCTAAAGATAACCTTGGTTATAGATGAAAAACTACTGAATATTTCCACCAAGATAAGCAGAAGAAATGATCTTGACAATTAAGGTCATATGTGGAATTATATTATTTTTCACTATTTGTATCCTGAAAGTAAAGAGTCCACCTGCAATGCAGGAGATCCCAGTTTGATTCCTGGGTCGGGAAGATCCGCTGGAGAAGGGCTAGGCTACCCACTTCAGTATTTTGGGGCTTCCCTTGTGGCTTAGCTGGTAAAGAATCCACCTCCAATGCAGGAGACCTGGGCTCGATCCCTGGGTTGGGAAGATCCCCTGGAGAAGGGAAAGGCTATCCACTCCAGTATTCTGGCCTAGAGAATTCCATGGACGGTATAGTCCATGGAGTCACAAAGAGTCAGACACAAACAACTAAGCGACTTTCACTTACACTGAAAGTATCAGCATTTCAAAGTCAAACTGAAAATAAATGTTACTTATAGCCAAACAGAACAATGTTAGATCATGAGAATTTAAGAAAACAGAAAAGCGTGAGAAAGGATCCCTGAATTCCTAATTATTCAACTATCATGAACTGTATCCCTTCAAATACAGAAATCTGCAACAGGATTGTTTTTCCCTCCCACTGAGTCCAACAAAATTGAATACCCTTCCTGTTTGGCCAAAAGAATCCTTTTTTTTCCTATAAATTATTCACTCCCCCAAATTATTTAATGAATGATTCTTAGTATAATAGTAGACGCTGTAACAAATGTTCATTTATAGGATTTGTAGATAGCACCACCCAGACAACAAGTACCTCTGTGAATATGAAGAATGTGAGAGCATAGGTTAAAAAAAAAAAAAACTTAGGCACAAAGATTGGCATTTTATCTTTCCCTATGTCACCCTAACCTTCAGCTGCTGTGACAGATCTAATCCAGTTTTCATTCGCATGGCACTAAATTGCTTTGACGAAAGCCAAATAAAAGAGGTATGCGTTATCCTTTGGGCCAAAATACAGTGCAAATTGCCGCACACCGCAATTAAAAGTAATTTCTAAACTTAGAGCAGAAGACTTTCTCTTTGCTAATGCATCTAGTGTTTATCAGAGACAGAAAAACCTACAATAAAAATCTCCTAAAAAGTGGGTATTTTTTCTGCAACCTTTATTGTCTAAATGTGGTCTTGGTGCTTCTGCTTTAATAGTGTAACCCCCAAGCATCACTTGTTTATGGCATTTGCCGAAGTATTTTTAAATGTTTAGTTTGTTGTCAAGGCAACAGATGCAGACTAAGTAACAAGTCAGTCTGTCCCAGGACTTGTTTCACAACCATCCCAAAGAGATGTTGCCTATCAGCTTCACAAACCACAGTGATTCCAAAGGACATTAAAGGTTATACTACCTGGAAAATCATTTCAAAAGATTCCTCAAGGCACTGAAAGAAAAAAATCCTGTCAGATCATATCTCCTTTTTCCACTGAAAAGAACAACTGCCATACTCTTCAAAGGAATACCAACTAAATTCAACCTTTGAAAATAACAACAGATAATTAAAATTATTTCATAAACAAAGGTGATGAAATATATGTGATTTATGATGTAAGGAACCCCTGTTCTATATAATATGGTATGGTATGCATATGAGCAAAAATAAAGAGAAATCACATCACCAAAGAAGACATGCTGCTGCTGCTGCTAAATCGCTTCAGTCCTGTCCGACTCTGTGCGACCCCATAGACGGCAGCCCACCAGGCTCCCCCGTCCCTGGGATTCTCCAGGCAAGAACACTGGAGTGGGTTGCCATTTCCTTCTCCAATACGTGAAAGTGAAAAGTGAAAGTGAAGTCGATCAGTCGTGTCTGACTCCTAGCGACCCCATGGACTGCAGCCTACCAGGCTCCTCCGTCCATGGGATTTTCCAGGCAAGAGTACTGGAGTGGGGTGCCATTGCCTTCTTGGCCAAAAGCACAGGAAAAGATGCTCAACACCACTAGTTATTAGAGAAACGCAAAGCAAAACTACAATGAGGTATCACCTCACACTGGTCAGAATGGCCATCACCAAAAAGTCTACAATGACCACTGAAGAGGGTGTAGAGAAAAGGGAACCCTCATACACTGTTGGTGGGAATGTAATCTGATAAGCCACTATGGAGAACAGAATGGAAGTTCCTTAAAAAACTAAAAATACAGCTACTATTTGATCCAGCAATTTCACTCCTGGGCATATATTGGGGGGAAAAAACATAATTCAAAAAGATACATGCACCCTGATGTTCATTGCAGCATTATTTTCAATAGCCAAAACATGGAAGCAAGGTAAAATATCTATCAGCACAGGAATGGATAAAGAAGACGTGGAACATATATACAATGGAATATTACTCAGTCATAAAAAGAATTAAATAATGCCATTTGCAGCAACATGGATAGACCTACAGACTGCCATACAGAGTGAAATAAGTCAGAAAGAGAAAAGCAAATGCCATATAATATTACTTATATGTGGACTCTAGACAAATGTTACAAATGAACTTATTTGCAAAGCAGAAACGGAGTCAAGATGTAGGGAACAAACTTATGGTTACCAAGCGCTGGTGGAGGAGAAGAACTGGGAGACTAGGATTGACATATATACACTACTACGTATAAAATACATAACTAATAAAGACCGACTGTATAGCAGAGAACACTACTCAATGATCTGCAGTGATCTAAGTGGGAAGGAAATCTTTAAAAAAAAGAGTAGATATAGGTATGCCTATAACTGATTCAGTTTGCTGAACAGCAGAAATTAACACAACGCTGTAAAGTAACTACTAACTCCAATAAAAACAAATAAGAAAAATAAAAAGCCCTATAACTTCCCTCTTCAAATATCACACAGGGTAAAGGTTTTTCAAAAAAAAAAAAAAATATATATATATGCAGTTAAAATAAGCAATGCTATTTGTTTAGTGGGGGGTAAGGAGGAATCTGTAAACTGAATTAATCAACAGGGGATTTATATGAAGAATGATACAATCATACTATGAAATATACCACACTGAAAATAACGATTTTTAGGTAAAGGTACTGATTTGGAGAGAGAGCCGCAAAGTAGCGTCAGGTACATAAAGTCACAGCACACAGCATGAGTCCATTTCTGTGAAAATTCAAACAAACAGGACTTCCCTGTTGGCTCAGTGGATAAGAATCCCACTGCCAATGGAGGGAACATCGGTTCAGATCCCTGCTCTGGGAAGATCCCACTTGCCCGGAGCCGCGAAGTCCCTGCGCCACAACTACTGCACCCACGCTCTAGGGTGCTTATCCTGCCACGGCTGAAGCCCATGCACCTCAGCCTGTGCTCTGCAACAAGAGTAGCCTGCACACCCCAAGGCGGAGTAGCCCCTGCTCACCACAGCTAGAGACAGCTTGCACAAAGTCCCAAAGACCTAGCGCAGCCAAAAATAAATAGATTAAGTAAATTCTAAAAATTCAAACAAACTGTTCTATCTACGGATCTTGTTTGCCTGAGCAAGGAAATGATTGATGATACACAACAAATTATTATTTCTCTAGCAGGGCTGGATTCAAGATGGTGAGGAAGAAAATTAATATGTTTTTCTTTATGCTATTATTCCTTTGGAATTTAAAAATATATATATACAGAAAATTGAACTGAGGAAGGGAGGGAGGGAGAGAAGGATCAAAGAAAGGGAGGAGGAAGAGAAAAGAGGAGAAGGAAAAAAGAGAGAGAACGACACTACAGTGTTGCTAATGGCAAAACTTGAATCTGTTGTTCCTGTTTTTTACCAGTGAGTGCTGCTGTTGACCAATTTAACGGATAAAAGCAGAGAAATCAAATTTGGGCAAGGAACTCCAAAAGCCTGTCCCTTTGTTTACTTTCGGGTCCCTTCAGCCAGCAAAGCAGTTCGGTTTAACTGGCTTCTTCTGTTTGATTTCTCTGATCTGCTGCTCAGGGTGAAAAATTCTGCACCAGAGAGTGATGGGATCAACTACAGTCATATCTCATTTCAGTAACAGAGACACCCACTTCTCTAAATGACAGCCTCACTTCTGGCAAGCGGAGATAAGGATTCAGAGTCTCAGGGCACGGCAACTTCATTACCTTAATTCTCATTATCAGAAAGTTCTCCGAATACCTCCACTCTACTGGTACTGGAGACTAAGGCTCCTCCACTGCTGCTCACTATTATTCAACACACGAAAATGAATGTTTCAAGTTCTATGACACAAACAAAACAGACCCGGCATGAAACATACAGGCATTTCTAATAATGCTTCCTGCATATATACTCACACAGACAGACACACACGAATGTTATGCAGGGGGTAGCTTTGAAAATTTTGGCAACTGCTTGCCTCTCCAGTATTTTGCCCCTCCTTACAGTGGACACCACTAGCCCTATCTTTAAAGAGATTTACTCTTTAATAATTATTAATAATTTATTATTAAATTATTTATTAAATTTATTATTAATTAATAATTTAAATAATTAGATGTAAAAGATACAAGATTTTTTAAATTGGGTCAGTCTGAACTTTCCAATAACCAAAATGTTTACACTTTGCACAAGTAACTATTTTTAACTTCATATGAAGAGGCAGGCCCTTGGGTCTCTAGATTTCCTTCTATAGATAGACATTTCCTTACTGATGGCACATGAAAAGATAAAAAAAAATATGATTTGTTTTTGCTTGCAAAAATTATTTATGACCATACTATTGATAGTAATCCAGCACTAGTAAAATGAACCAAGGAACACGTACTTTTCTAAAAGTTATGACATTCAACGAATCACCACACTATTAAGAAGAAAAACAACTTGGAGAACTTTCCAGGGGTCAGGGAGCTTCTTTCCACCCCGAGCTGAATCACAGTGGCGAGGGCGGATTTCACAATACCCCCAGGGTCTGTAAACACTGGCGCCAATCACAGCATTTGCCCTGATTAGCAAACTGGCTTCAGACCCATCAAAAACTTTCACATTTGAAATTTAACACATCTATATTTAGAACATGACTGGTAGGACATTTGCTGCAAGCAAAACAGCTAAAGGAAAAAGAGAAGAAAAAAAAAAGCACTGAGTCTATACTGTTCTTAAAGAAAGACAAGAGATCAGAACTCTCAGACCTAAAACAGAAGAGGCTACTTAGGAATGGTAGACCCTAATTCGTGGAGGACATGATGAGCATCCACAGTACAATATCAGTAGTAATAGGGCATCAGGGATTAAGGAGTTTAATTTGAAGTTAGTATATGTACAGTTGACCCTTGAACAACATGGGTTTGAACTGCATGTGTCCACTTGAACTTTTTTCAATAGTAAATACTAGAGTACTACACTGTATGCGGTTGAATGAATCTGCAGGTGCAGAGGGGCAATTTTAAGTTAGATATGGATGTTCCATAGCGTGGGCTCTCCTAACCTCTGGACTATTCAAGGATCAACTGTACATAAGACCTTGGACTTGATACAAGGAAAAAAAGGCAACAAGAAAAAATGTAGTCTGTTTCATGCCCTGTCTAGAAAGAGGTTGGCTGCTCCTTTGTTCCAGTCATTTGTTGACTAGACAAGGCCCAATGTACAGATTTTCCAGTTTTCCAAGAGAAGCTTAGAAGCAGAGATTTTAATGTGAAATTTCCTAATTCTTTAAAATGATGACCACTGATTCATATTTTATCCAAAAAAAAAAGATTATGAGTCTATATGAATATACCTGTGATCCATATTCAGCCTGTAGGCTCAGGGTTTTAACTTTAAGATGTTCAAATAACTCAATTAAGTACTTAAATCAGTACCAGAAGACAAATACAATTTTTTTCAATTCTGATTTAAAAAACACACATCATAAAATTTACCATCTTTTAAGTGTTCAATCGGAGAAGGCAATGGTACCCCACTACAGTACTCTTGCCTGGAAAATTCCATGGATGGAGAAGCCTGGTGGGCTGTAGTCCATGGGGTCGCTAAGAGTCGGACACGACTGAGCGACTTCCTTTTCACTTTTCACTTTCATGCACTGGAGAAGGAAATGGCAACCCACTCCAGTGTTCTTGCCTGGAGAATCCCAGGCGCAGGGGAGCCTGGTGGGCTTCCGTCTATGGGGTAGAACAGAGTCGGACACGACTGAAGCGACTTAGCAGCAGCAGCAGCAGCAAGTGTTCAATGGTGTTAATTATGTTCACATTGCTATGCAACCAATCTCCAAAGCTTTTTCATTTTGCAAAACTGAAACTTAATACCCACTAAAAAACTCCCCTTCTTCCTCCAACCCCTGGTTACCACCCTTCTACTTTCTGTTTCCAGGAATTTGACTATTTTAGATATCACATATAAGTGAAACCATATACTATTTCTCTTTTTGTAACTGGCTCATTTCACATACCAGTGGCCGTCAAGGTTGTCGCATGTAACAGAATTCCTTCATTTTTAAGGTTAGATAATCTTCCTTTCTATGTATATACCAAACTTTGTTTATCCATTCATCCATTAATAGACATGTGAATCGTTTCTACCTCTTGGCTATTGCGAATAGTGCTATGCACATGGGTGTGAAAATCTCTCTTTAAGACCTTGCTTTCAATTATTTTGGATATATACCAGAAGTGGAACTGCTGAAGCATATGGCAGTTCTATTTTTAATTTTTTGAGGAACCACCATACTGTTTTCCACAGCATTTGTACCATCTCACGACTCCCTCTAACAGTGTACAAGGTCTCTAATTTCTTCTCATCCTTACCAACACTTGTTATTTTCTGAGCTTTTTTTTTTTTAAAGGGTGGGGGGTGGCTGGTTGGTTGCTATTGTTTTTAATAATAGTCATCCTAACAGGTGAGATGTGATATCTCACTGGGACTTTTCTTTGCATTTCTCTTAATGACTAATGATGTTAAGCAACTGTTCCCATACTTGTTGGTCATTTGTATGTCATCTTTAGAGAAATCTCTATTCAAGTCCTTCGCGTATTTTTCAATTGGGTTGATTATTTTTGTTGTTGAGTTGAGACATTCTTTATATATTCTGGATTAACTTCTACTAGCTATATGATTTGCTGATATTTTCTATAATTCCACAGGTCTCTTTTTAATCTATTGATTATGTCCTTTGATGCATGAAAGGTTTTCGGTTTGATGCAGTCCCACGAGTCTATCACTCCTTTCCTTGTCTGCGCTTTGGTGTCCTACTCAAAACTCATTGTGTAGTCCAATGTCACCAAGATTCTCCTCCATATTTTGTTTTAGGACTTTTATAGTGCTGTGTCTTATATTGAGATCTTAATTTTTGAGTTAATTTTTGCATATGGCAAAATACAACTTCATGTTTTTGTATATGGACATCTCCCAACACAACTGGTTAAAGACACTGTCCTTGACCCATTTTGTAATCTTGGCACCCCTGTTAAAGATCATCTGACCATAAATGTGAGGGTTTGTTTCTGAGCTCTTTAATTCTATTCCACTGGTCTGTCTGTGTGTCTTAATGCCATTACCATGCTGTTTAAATTACTGTAGCTTTGTAGCAGACTTTGAAATCAGGAAGTGTGAGTCCTCCAACTTTGTTCTTTTACAAAACTGTTTTGGCTCTCAGGGAAAATGCACATTTTTTATGAAAGACTCTGGTCATGTTTTTCCAAGATCCATGCTAGGAGATGCTCTTTTTCAATCCTCTACCACTACCAAACTACAGAAGCACTAACTTCAGAAAGATTTAAACACATAATGCAACTTTCCCAACACTCCAAATTAACATTGGATGTAACATCCTGGCTTTGAAAATAGTGGAGGGAATAGTGATCAAGAGAACAGGACTCAGAGTCAAAAGATCTGTATTTTAGCTCCACAATTTCCTCTCTATGTGACCTTGTACATATTATTTAATCTCAGTTTCCCCAACTATAAAATGCAAGTAATGCTAGCATCTCCCAGGGCTATTGAGATGAACAAACAGAATATTGCAGATAAAGCACTTAGCACAGTGCTTTTTCCTGTCACACAGTCAGCACTCAGTACACTTCCGGCTACTACTATCAATCTTGGAATTTATGCCTCTCAATATTAATGATTTTATTTTTAATGGTGGCATAATTTTTATGAAATAAAATGTAATGTCAGGCATCTAGGAGACCAATGTGGAAACAAATATCCTTTATTTAGTAAAGCTTGAAGTTCAATGTCAAAAGCAAGGAGCAGTCATGCTGAGATCAATAGGAAGAAGAGAGTAATAAAGCTAGGGTCATTTATACTGCCTTAATGAAACTTCAGATTCACTCACCCAAAACGCATTTGGTATTAAAAACCACTGGCAGACAGAGACTCAATTTAATGCTTTACAAATTAAAAACCAAAACACCACAACGTTCAACAAGCTGAGAAGAAGAGAATCCCTCAATTTGGTCTGGTGTAGCCTGTATTACTAAGAAAGAGAGAGCTTGAAACTAAATCCCTTGTAAGTTAAATCTTGACCTAGGTCTTTTATTCATTAACTGGCCAGTTTCACATGTAACTGCTAACATGAGTGCATAAGAGAAAACTGTCAGGTAAATTCTGTCATGAGTCTCAAAGTTTAACCCTGCACCCATTCTCACTTACTGTGGAAACCATCTGATTTTCCATACCTCCTTTGCAAAGTTACATGCCACCTCAGAATGGAGGAGTGGAACAGGGCACAATCAGTCTAAAGCCATTCCTTCATCAGAGGCATTGGCTAATGCATGGGAACATGACCTAAGTTTGGGCAATAAGAAAGGTTTGATCTTCTTTCTTGCTATTCAGAAACAGCCTCCAGAAATATGCCTATCTCTCAATCTCTCTCATCTCTGGATGTGGAGGAAATAAACTGCCTCAGGAATATCTGGCAGACATCTGGACATGAAGTAGAACCAAAAATAAACTAAAGGGAATTAGGAGCCTCAGGAATATCTGGTAGACATCTGGACATGAGGTAGAACCAAAAAAAGACTAAAGGTGACATGTCACCATGAAGGCACAGTGGATGCACAGAAATCAAGCCCATGATACTAACACCAGACGTCTGGGTCAAAACCATCCTCAAGTTCAAACCAACCCTAAAAGGACCTGCACTCTTCACCTCAAGGAACCAGTAAATCTTTCTTGCTTGAGTTGGATTTTGTCATTTTCAGCTAGACGGATTTTTACCAGGTACACTGATAAAAACGGATTTTTACTGGTACAACCATACAGTTAAAACAAAACTTTTAAAAAAGCATACACTACCAAGGATGCATGCCCAGACATATGCACTTGGGTCTCTGGCCTCAAATATTTGGACCTAGGAAGGACAAAGTCAGTCACACAAACATAAGGCTCCCACAGTCTTATGGGGAACTCAACTTCAACATTGCTCCCGTTGTGACCACGCATCTCTGTGCTAGGCTACAAGAGCCTGAAGATTTGACTCTGGGGAGCAATAAACATTTTGCAGATCTATCATCTTCCGTCCCCCTGAGTAAGCTAAACTAGTTAATCTGTCCTGCTAGGACACACATTTATTTTTCAAACTTAACCAAAATGAAGGAAGTCTGGATATTTGATATGACATCATGAAGACCTTGGACTTCAATAGTGTCTTTTTTTAAAGCAGCTCAAAGAGTTTTATGGTCATTTACTGTCAAGATTCCCATAAAGTAGACAGAAGCAGGTATCCATGCCCCTGGGGGAAGCAAGACAGAGCCCTGATGAAGGTCACCAAACACTGGGCAGTTAGAGAATAAAGCCACATTCTCAGGGAGTCTGCTCTGTTTTGAAAATAAATCATGTCTCAAAACTGCATTGGGGAGGAAGCAAAGTCAGAATAAAATGATTCTCTTGGTCGTTATTTCCCTAAGTGCACACACGCAGGTATTTTCCCTTCACTCCTCCTGCTCCTGGACAAAGGCAGATGAATTCTGTAGTAAAGCAACTCTGAGAAACACTGGACACAGACTGACAAGTGTGTTGACTGCTGGACACTTGAGAACCTTTAATATGCTGATGCACATTATGATGTGTGAGAAGGTTAAACGGGTAAACAAAAACACACACAAGAACTAAGACTGAGGCCTGGCACATATATTCGTGCTCAGCAGATGTCACCAGAAGAGGCACTAGGAGGACGAGTCCAGTGCCTGAGGCCAGACTGCTTTGGTTAGGCTCCCACCTCTGCCACCCAATAGCAGGATGACCTTTCTCCACCAGTAAAATTGGGATCAGAATAATACCTTGTAGTACTGGTACAACAAAGAGCTTAAAGTGCACACAGGAAGCATTTAGTAAGTTTGAGGTGCTCTTGGTGTTTTGGTTGTTGGTGCCTTTTAACTGGATGTTAGAAGGTAGTTTACTAAATGTACTTGACCAGGGAACTTTTTTTTTTACATAAAGTGTCCCTGGCATTATTACCTGGCTGACCTCTGAACTCTAAAATTATATTTAATGTCCCTCCTGCTCCTCTAAGGAGATACAAATCTCCCTGGATGTGTCTACCTGTCTACCTCTTTGTCTCTTACCCAACACTCCCCCTGACAAGATTCCTTTTATCCCTTGAGGATTCAGGATATGGACATGGTCTCAGGCTGAAGGTCGCGCTCAGTTTCCCAAGGTTGAACTTTCCCTCTCACTTAAAACCTAAACTCATGAAAAATAAGGAAAGGGAGTCATCGGTCCCTGGATTACTCAGTAAAAAAAAACCTGCTAAGTAAAAACTGACTATGATGTGATTTAAGAGGGGGGTGGGGAAGCTGGCAACAACGTGTACTTCAGTCAGAAGAATGTAGTGTGGTTGTTAAATGGACACATGTGGCCATCCAAGGGATCAGAGTTCAAGTTCCACTTCTACTTCTTACTAGTCTGCTGTCTTTGAGACGATTATCTGTAAAATGGAGCTGAAAGATAGAGCTTAGTTCATGGGACTACTGCCAATTTAAATGCTATAACACATGTGATGGGCAAGATGGGAGCATCAATAAACGCTCAACCAGCTACTGCTACCGAATCGTTGCTGCTGCCACAGCTGTTGTTTCAGGACACCAGTGCCCCAGCAACACCGTGACTCACTGCCATTGAGTCCTCATGAGAAACGCTCAAAGCCCTCCCAGGACAACCCAAATTATAGTCAGGGCCACGGCCATCAGCCCAGCTCTGCCACCAAGGGTTCTCTGCCAGTACAAAGCTTTCATGAAGAGACACAGCAGGAAGATAAGAGATCTGTGCCATTAGGGGGGAAAAAAAAATCCAACCACAGCACTAGGACAAAAAATAACAGGTTGTCACTTGTATTAACCAGTCCAAACAAACAAAAAAACAAACAGTGAGGTGCTAGAGCCCACAGTCCAGGCCAGTCTTTCCCAGGCTGGAATACAAAATGCTGGAGATTAACCTGAGGGTCTCTAAGAGGAAACAGACCTTGAATCTGACACTTCAGAAGGAATCACCACACAGTTTCTCTACTTCGTAACACTTAAGTGATGATTTTCCTTTTAAAGAATATTATAGAAGAATCTGTTTCTAACATCACTGTCTGGATTAGACAGTGGATAATCCACTGTCTGGATACCTTTAGAAGCATCCATCTGAGTCACCTGGAAAATTTCTACTCTCTTGGAATCCAACAAGTTATTTACTACGGGTTAAAGTGGAGACAATCTTGCTAGTTCAGCTTTGCAACAAAGGGATTTCTCTAATACGGGAGAGGAAGGGAGGGAATTCACCTTTCAGGAATACTTTTGGTTAAAAACATCCTATTACTAACAATCCATTAAAACCTCTAGTTAATGACTCTTTCAGATACTTAAGAGGCCTAAGTTCTTGACACCATATACTGAGGGAGTCGTGATGGCCTATTCTGAGATCCCAGAAAATCCTCAAAAGGATTTCTCAGAGAATTCTGACTCCTTACACTCACCCCAAAAAGTAGCATCTAGAAACTCGGGTTTTCCAGGTGGCTCTAGTGGTAAAGAACTGCTTGCTGATGCAGGAGACTTAAGAGACACGGGTTCCATCCCTGGGTCAGGAAGATTCCCTTGAGAAGGAAATGGCAACCCATTCCAGTAATCTTGCCTGGAGAATCCCACGTACAGAGGAGCCTGGGGGGCTACAGTCCATGGGATTGCACAGAGTCGGACACGACTGAAGCGACTTACCATGCACGCACGCATGCACTAAATTCTGGGATTTATAAAAAGGACGAGTCATAAGTTGCTGAAACCATTGATGACAATACCCACTACCAAAGAAAGCCATGGTTCATCCTGAGAAAAGAACAAACAGCATGTTGTTCCTTCCTGGAGATTTACTGTGGAGAATAGAGGGCATTTAAAAAAAACAAACACTCTTCCCCAGTTGCTCCTTTTATACAGACCACAAAAGGAAAGATGGAATCGTGATATTGCTAAAATAAACAAAAGACTTTTATGAACAATGTTTTAAAAGTACACCATTAGACTAGCTCTTGAAATACTTTTAATATATTTGATGGAGGGGGCGGAAGACAAAAGACAGGAAAGAGGAAGACAAAAGAGGAAAATGAAACAGGACAGAGAAAATTAAATTTAATTTTTATTCTCCTGTTAATACATTTCACATCGTGGATCTCAAAGGATGGTGTGGTGAAGAATCACGAAGAAGCCGAACAAAATGCAGTTTCCTGGAAACCCAGAATGAGTGAGGCTTGAGTACCAGGACCAGTGAGGCTGGAGTAGAAGAACCAGTGAGGCTGCAGTACCAGAACCAGTGAGGCTGGAGTACCAAGACCAGTGAGGCTGGAGTACCAGGACCCAGGAATTCATATTTTGACCGTGCCCCCAGAGATTTTGACACAGGTGATTCTGGGACTACACTGTGCAAAATGTTGCTTTTAGACACATGGGCTGAAACATATTGGATTATTCAAGACAGCCTTTATCAGAA
This sequence comes from Bos indicus x Bos taurus, assembly GCF_003369695.1. Classification (NCBI taxonomy): domain Eukaryota; kingdom Metazoa; phylum Chordata; class Mammalia; order Artiodactyla; family Bovidae; genus Bos; species Bos indicus x Bos taurus. The sequence goes on along the minus strand of NC_040097.1, from coordinate 29,011,957 downwards.
CCTTGCAAATAAGTAGAATAACTTATCCCACAGACCCTGACAAATAATTCAACTAGAATCAGGAAATATTCAATTCTTACAGTCTGAAAGCAACATTAGCTGACATGCCATTTTAACAAAGGCTCTATGTGGATATGTGTGTATGTATATGTGTGTGTGAATACATATATACATATGTGTTTCTATGTAAACAGATGACTAGGTATACTGTAATCAAATAAAGCACCTCATCTTTCTTTCCTACCTGCCTGACTTGAACTATTAGTCAAGGATAACAGGGATTAAAAAAAAAAAAAAGATGACTATCATACTGTCTGCAATTTAATACCATACAGATGGGCAAGAGAGATGAGAAGCATCGAAGCAAAATATAATTTTTGGCACCTGAACTTGCCAAAAACCATCAGGGGCTTCCCAGGTGACTCAGTGGTACAGAATCTGCCTGCCAATGCAGGAGACATGGGTTCAATCCCTGGGTCGGAAATATCCCCTGGAGAAAGAAATAGCAACCCACTCCCATATTTTTGCCCGGGAAATTCCATGGACAGAGGAGCCTGATGGGCTATAGTCCATGAGGTTGCAAAAGAGTTGGACATAGCTTAATAACTAAACAACAACAACATAAACCGTCAGAGGATACCAAACCAGCACTGTTCTCACACTTGGAGGGAGGAACCCATCTATTTACATGCATGGATTTAACTGGACTATCACTCTGACAGAGAAAGAGAATCTTAGTTGCTACCTGGAAAAGAAGGAAGAAAGCAAAAATGTGTTTTTCAAGAGAACTGGTCTCCACTCTCACCATACAGCATATTATACTGAAAGCAGCATAAATGCGATGAGATTAAATTTCCTTATCAGTACTAGGGAATTCTCTAGTGATGTTTAAGACGCTATTCTCACCAATGTCAAGGAAATGAGTTAACTTTTATGTTCTCTTAAGGATCTCTTAAAACACATAGCTAAAATATAATCTCTTTTACCGTTTACCATTTGTAATTTCAATTAATTCAAATTGAAAATTCCTAGACTTACTGAAGTAGACAGAAATAAAACCTATGGAAGGCCTGGTGGTTACTCTGAAAAAGGTTAAGAATCCTGAGACATATAAACATATGTGGAGAATATTTCATTAGGATGATCTAGAAAAAAGAAAAGGCCCATGATAAAACAGGCTTTAAATGGTGAACTGTTACACGCAAACATTCCTCTAAAAATACAGGGCGCACCCTCTGCAATGTTGCTTGGATTTGGAAATCAGAACTGGATTGAAATCTCATCTTGTCACTTAATTAGCTATGTGACTATGGGCATGTCACACAACCATAACCTGATCTCAGCGTCCTCACCTGTTAACTGGAAGAATAACAGTAACTATCTAATAGAGTTGTTGTGAAGATAATATTAGATAACACATGCAATTCTTAGCACATAATAAGCATTCAATAAATGTTAGCTTATCATTATTCTAAGGGTCAGGCATGTAGGCATGATGGTAATTTGACCTTCGCATCCACTGATTGACAGGGATGATTAAAAAAAAAAAATTTAAGAGCTTATGATGCTCCCGGTCAAGGGCCCAAACAAGTAATTCAAAGTGGCTCATGTATTATTAAAAGCCAGCTTCACAAACACCTCTCTTAATTACTGAGGTTCTTCCAGGGCAAGCCCTCCATGTAGGGCCACTTGGGCTGAGCAGTACACAATGCCTGGAGGTGCCATTCCTAATTACAATTGGAAAATACCCCTTATATGGGTTGAACTGTGTGCCCCTCAAAGTTTTATGTTGAAGTCCCAACACCTCAAATGTGACCTTATTTGGAAATAGTATCACTGCAGATACCATTAGTTATGATGAAGAGAGATGGGAGTAGAATGAGCCCCTAATCCAATATGACCGGTGTCCTTACACAGGAGGGGAAAGGTGAACAGAGAGGAGCCAGGTGAAGACTGCAATTATGTCACCACAAGCTAAGGAACCACCGGAAGACAGGAGCGGGGCCGGGAACAGATCCCTCCCAGGGCCATTCGGAGAGAGCACAGCCCTGCTGACACCTCAACTCCAGATTTCCAGCCTCCAGAACTGAAACAACACATTTCTCTGGTTCAAGCCACTCAGTCCATGGCACTGTGTTTCGGCAGCTCTCACAAAGGCATAAACCCTATGAAGTCGGGCAATGCGGCAGCCTTATCTAGAGTCCACCAGCTGCCTCCCAGAGATTTTGGTCCCCAAATTCCCAGCATAACAAACAGGGCTAATATCTGTTTCAAAAGAACTTAAATGCCCATCGCTTGCACAGGTAACCTACTCTGTATGCTTCAGAAACAGAGTTCAGTAAAAAGGGAGACAACCTGTGAAGCGCTCAGCCACAAAGACCATCCCCACGATGCTGGTGTCCCTGGAATTCAGGAGTCTGCATGGCAGAATGTTCAGCCTAACGTCAGCCAAGACCAGTTGCTGTGGCCAAAATGTATACTGCCTGCTTGGGAACAGAGGGCTGTTCAGACACAAAGCTTCCACCTTTTCTGATTTGTCTAAGCAGTGCTTCTTAAACTTTTCTGGGTGTCAAAATCGAATGAGAATTTGATTAGAGTCAATGGTTCTCTTCTGGGAAAACATATTTAATGCAGCATTTGCACACATGTTCAAGGGGCTACACAGGGCCAGCCTGGTGCACGTGCACACTGGGCATTGGGCCTGGGCTTAGTTTCATGGTCTGCTGTCACCATCTTAAAATTCTTACTTTTTAAACAAGGGTTCTCACATTTTCATTTTGTACTAGGTCCTGCAAATTGTATAGCTGCTGCCAGGAATACTCACAAGTGTCATAATAATGGACAGCTGTCCCTATTGGAGGACAGTAAAGACTTGGGATTCTTATTCAATGGACTTTATTTGAGGGCCTCCTTCCTAAAAGGATACATGATCAGAAAATCAACATTAATTAATAAACTGGTTGCATATCTGAAAAGCAGACACTCAACCAAAACCAGAATCAGTCTGTCTCATCACTTAGTAGTAGTATTATTTTTAAAGGGCTGGAAAGCAAATAACTACAAATGAGTTATGGTTCTAAAGTATGTCATACTGAAAATTAAATTTCTCCAGAATCACCAATATCATAAAATAAACTTAATATCAGGAAATTCTCAAAAACTTCAGAGGAATAGGGGCTGGTAAGCAGGAGAATTTGCCCTGATTTGCCAACTTATCTTGATCAGCACAATCACCAGTTTCTGGGTATCAAGACTTCAGTTGTAGGTGGTCTCTAAAAACTGTAGTCAGTGAACAAACAGGCCTGAGTGTTCATGCTCCTGTGTAGTTTCCTCCCACAAAAAACCTGGGCTGGCCTGAGACTTGCATTAACTAAGAAAAAGAGTGATGCTTTGGCAATTCTGGACCTAACTTCAGTGAAACTGTTAGCTTCCTTTCAATTCTGGAACATTTACTCTGAAGATCTTCTGAGTCACCATGTAAGAAATCCAGTTACCCTGCTAGAGAGACCACAGGGAAAGGCTACCAGAGGCCCTGAAACTATAGGAAGGAAGACAAAATTCCAATTGTATCAGGGCCCAAGACAGATCTCCAGATTTTTCCAGCCCTGACCATCATGTGCCTACAACTAAACAGTACCTCTATGAGGGACCCCAAGCAAGACCAGCAGAAAAATTGCCCAGGTAAGCCCAGTCAACCCCTAGAAGTGTGAGAGATAATAAAACAGCCATAGTTTTAAACTACTACATTTGTATAGTCAAATCTATCGCCTTTCCAGTAGTCATGTTCGGATATGAGAGTTGGACCATAAAGAAGGTTAAGCACCAAAGAATTGATGCTTTTGAACTGTGGTGTTGGAAAAGACTCTTGAAAGCCCCTTTGACTGCAAGGAAATCAAACTAGTCAATCTTAAAGGAAATCAACCCCGTATCACTGGAAGGACTGATGCTGACGCTGAAGCTCCAATAGTTTGGCCATCTGATGTGAGGGCCAACTCACTGGAAAAGACTCTGATGCTGAAAAAGATTGAGAGGAGGAGGAGAAGGAGGCGGCAGAGGATGAGATGGACATGCCTGGCATGCTACAGTCCATGGGGTCCCAAAGAGTCAGACACAACTGAGCAACTAACACACAGGGTGATTCTGTTACACAGCAGTGGATAACTGAAATAAACCCCAGACATTCCTGACATAAGCTCTAAACATCCCCCTGAGAAAAGAGAGGCTAGGAACTGGCAATAATGAAGTCAATCAAGCCCACAGGTGAATGCTAACTGTTTTGTTTTGTTTTGAAGTTGTACTAGGTAACATTTAAAAATTGGGAGATCTCACATAAAAATCTAGATTTCTAGCTTCTGAGAAACCAGAATTATCAATCACAATGGACCTACATTCCCACGTGGTCATAACCAGCAGAAGCAGAGTGGCGGTTACCCTCTCTGCAAAGCACTCACTGTCCTGTCCCAAGCAACCAGCTTCACCAGCCCACCTCCCCTCAGTCACAGTGCCTGGTCTCTTGTCAGCTCACCTTTCAACCCAATGTTTAGCAGAGACTGGTACACAATTAGTCCTCAATACCTACTCGCTGAGCAATTGCACAAGGCATCAAATGCTCTTATCACCCCCATATGACTGCCGAATCCTTATTATTACTACTTCAGGTATCCCTTCCCATCCAATCCTATCACCATGGTCTTCATGTCCTCTTTTAGATCATTAACCTCCAAAGGATCTCCTAGTCTCCATGTTGTACCTCCAATCCATTCCAGGCCATTCCTACTAATGATCACCCATTTAAAACACAGATTCAGGCATATTGTGGACTATTCTCAAAAGTCTTCAGTGGATTTCTGGCTGTGATATTGTACTGGATGGTACCACTGGGGAAAACTGGGCAAGTACTCAGGATCTCTGGGTGTTATTTCTTAAAACCACACATTTTAGGAATCTACCACAATCTCAAAACATTTAATTTTTAAAATCTATGGACGTCTTAAACGTGCAGATTTGTTGACCCACAAAATCCACTTCTATCAAAATTAAATTTGTATGAATTTTCCAAGTGTCTGTGGTTGCTCCCCATCACCTAGAAAGCAAAGTCCAAACTCAGCCAGACTTCCAAGGCTCTTCTCAATTTTTCCATCATTGAAAACAGTCAGTCTCTGAAATCTTCAAACACACCCTGCACACCATGTCCATGTGCTCAGCCCGGGGCCATCCTCCACCATCCTGTAATCCCTCTGCATTCTCCTATTAAATACATGGGCTTCCAGTCCTCTCCTCCAAAAGGCCTTCTTAAAGTCTCCCAGCAGTCTCCCAGTTTCCTTATCCTACTCCCCACTAGATACTACTTCCATCTTCAGTGTACCCAGCCATCCTTGTTGCAGGTGGTTTTTCTATACTTATGTGGTAGGGACCATAAAACTATCTCCTGCTCTCATCCCAAATTTCAGAGCATCTATCAGTTCAGAGAGGTTAAATTCTATTCTCAACATCACATGCATAGTGGTAGGCTTGAGAGGCCTTTTCCCAAAATCTCTGCACCTTCTTCCCTACCTCAGGGACAGAAAAGTTCTTTATTCTCAGAACCACTCTGAGCTAAAGCAGTCACTAGGAGAATTCTGCATATATTAGATGGGGAGACTCTCTTGAGTTAAACTGGAAGAGAATAGAGGACAAATATTTGCATCTTACGATACCCTGAATAACCTTACCTTCAGAAAGAGTGAACAAACATTTCCTCTCTCTAGTTTTAAACACAGAATAATTATATCCTTCACAGATACAAAAGTCATAGTAAAGGGGATGACATTTTCCATCACGCACTCCCTGCTTTTACATGCAATGCATATCAATAAGTGAATACCACACAGAATTTTCCTCATTGGCTCTAATCCCAAAGGGGTCCACTGAGAGAGAGCTTAAAGAATTAGGAAGACATGGAATAAATCTGGGAACAAAAGTCTTCCACAGGTTAAGAATTTTAATCAGATAAGGAAAAGGTATGTTTATTATGTTTCAAAGACAATTCAGAGTTATATGTGTTTGAAGGTAACAAACAAAAATATAGTTAAAGCTGAAACACACTTCATAATGTACATGTTAATAGGAAACGGTGGAAAAAAAAAAAGGAAACGGTGGGCTTCCCTGCGTGTGTCTATGTACATATTTGACTAGGTATACTGTAGTTAAATAAAGCATCTCATCTTTCCTACCTGACCACTAAACTGTTTAGTCAAAAATAACCAGGATTTTTAAAATGATGACTCTATTGCAGACTCTAACGATGTCTGCAATTTAATACTGTACAGATGGGCAAGAAAGACAAGAAGCATCCAAACAAAATATAATTTCTGGCACTTGAACTTGCCCATAAACCACCAGGGGCTTCCCAGGTGGCTGAGTGGTAAAGAATCCGCCTGCCAATGCAGGAGATCCCAGTTTGATCCCCAGGTTGGGAAGATCCCCTGGAGGAGGAAATGGCAACCCACTCCAGTGTTATTGCCTGAACAATCCCATAGAGAGAGGAGCCTGGCAGGGTACAGTCCATAGGGTCACAACAGTAGGACATAACTGAGCACTCTGGCATTCATTCTGAATGCCCAGAGGAGGAGCAGCCATCTTGCAGTCACAAGATGAAAAGCAACAGAAGAAAAGCCAAGATAGATCACTACAAGGATGGTTCTGACATCACGGAACCACTAAAAGAATGGCAGGGGTCACAGAGCCCTGGGTTTCTTGTATGGGAGACAAATGGATCCCCATCTGTTTAGGTGACTGCTAGCTGGCTATTGCATTTCATGCATGAAAATGTAAACGTGTCTGAAATACAGACTCTACCCCTAGGATCATGCCTGTCTCAGTGCTCTCTCGTATCAGCTATTCTATCTCATACCCCATGTATAAAGAAGAATATCCACTCTCCCCAAACTCTTTCTCTTCCAAGAGCTTCATCTCTGTAAACAACACTAGTGTTCTACCCACCTGCCCATGTGAGAAATCTAAAAGCCATCTTTTCCTCCTCACTCTCTCCACTTTATGTCCACCTGATCACCCAGGGCTGTGCTTCTTCATCCCCAGTGTGTCTCAGCTCCAACCATCTCTACAACCGCCATGCTAGTCCAGGACTGCATCATTTCCAACATACACAGCTCCTCATTGGTCTTCTTTGTCACCACCTTCTGCAATCCATTCTCTATGGACATGCCACAGAGCCTTTTCAGAAACACAAACAGGATCCTTTGGCTCCTATTTAAAACTTTTCCAAGCCTCCTCACTGGCCATTGAATAAAGACCACCCTCCTAATTACGGCTTAAAAGATCCTCCATTGACACTGAACTCAAATTAACTTTCTCTCCAGGTTGCATCCTTCAAACCAACCAACACTCTTAGCAGATATCCACACACATCTAGAAGAAGTTCTCCCACATATTTCTAATTGAATAGCTTTACTCATCCTTCCACAATCTAGGAATTCTATTAGCACCTCCATACTTTGACTTGAGAGTACCTACAACCTAGGTACAATCATTTGCATTTCTCCCCACATCTGACTGCTCAGTGCAAGTTCTCACCTTCCATTGAAACACCAGGCACTCCCAGGTCAAACATAAGACAACACCCTGTTTTTCTCAAATCCCATTTATAGTTCTGGATTACAAATGATGTTGTTGCTTCTGTACCTTTTTAGGTTTTATTTCTTTTTTAAAAAAGGAAGTTGAACTTAAAGATCTATTGCAAAACAACACAAAGGTGTAAATATGGATACTGCAGACACAGTGACCCAGATGACTAAAGTGGAAAATGTTACCAGCACTGGAAACAGTACTTAATGATTTCCGGTGACATGTGTTATACTGTATGATTATCACCCCTAAACGAGATTTAACAACAGAAATTCAAACAATGTCAAAACTTTATGAACACAATGCCAGTTAGGATATGAAATAGACGCAGACTCGATTTAAACATGGTTTAAGAGATGACTTTTTTGTTTTTTTATTACGAAAATTTTAGTTCCTAACGTTTCCTGAGTCATTTTCCATGAATATAAAACTGTCCACCTAACATTGACCCTGACTAACTTTGACCCCTTTGCTGACCCAGAAAATTGTAAATACACGATTACGAGGCTTTTACTGAGTATTTTTAATTTGCTGAAATAGCTCCATTTATATAAATGTATCAACAAGAGATCTCAACATCATTTTCCACATATTAATCACGTTGATTTCCATAGAGGGTTTGTGGAATTCATTTTAGAATAAACATTTTATATAAGACAGAAACATATTAGCCATAAAAAATTTTTAATGGAAACAATCAAGTGACAGTCATAACAATGATAACAAAAATCTTTGCTGTACCTCTTATTTACTGAGTATTTCCCATGGTCCTTTTCTCCTTTGCCTTTCACTTCTCTTCTTTTCACAGCTATTTGTAAGGCCTCCTCAGACAACCATTTTGTCTTTTTCTTTTTTCCAGAAAAACATCTAATTCTGCTTTATTGACTACGCCTAAGCCTTTGACTATGTTCAGTTCAGTCGCTCAGTCATGTCTGACTCTTTGCGACCCCATGAACCACAGCACGCCAGGCCTCCCTGTCCATCACCAACTCCCAGATTCCACCCAAACCCATGTCCATTGAGTCAGTGATGCCATCCAACCATCTCATCCTCTGTTGTCCCCTTCTCCTCCTGCCCTCAATCTTTCCCAGCATCAGGGTCTTTTCAAACGAGTCAGCTCTTCACATCAGGTGACCAAAGTATTGGAGTTTCAGCTTCAACATCAGTCCTTCCAATGAACACCCAGGACTAATCTCCTTTAGGATGGACTGGTTGGATCTCCTTGCAGTCCAAGGGACTCTCAAGAATGACTTGTAGATCACAACAAACTTTGGAAAATTCTTAAAGAGATGGGAATACCATACCACTTGACCTGCCTCCTGAGAAATCTGTATGCAGGGCAGGAAGCAACAGTTAGAACCAGACATGAAACAACAGATTGGTTCCTAATCGGGAAAGGAGTACGTCAAGGCTGTATATTGTCACCCTGCTTATTTAACTTATATGTAGAGTACATTATGAGAAATGCTGGGCTGGAGGAAGCACAAGCTGGAATCAAGATTGCCAGGAGAAATATCAATAACCTCAGATATGCAGATGACACCACCCTTATGGCAGAAAGAGAATAAGAACTAAAGAGACTTTTGATAAAAGTGAAAGAGGAGAGTGAAAAAGTTGACTTAAACTCAACATTCAGAAAACTAAGATTATGGCATCTGGTCCCGTCACTTCATGGCAAATAGATGGGGAAACAATGGAAACAGTGAGAGACTTTATATTTGAGGGGCTCCAAAATCACTAAAGATGGTGACTGCAGACATGAAATTAAAAGACACTTACTCCTTGGAAGAAAAGTTATCACCAACCTAGACAACATATTAAAAAGCTGAGACATTACATTGCCAACAAAGGTCTGTCTTGTCAAAGCTTTGGTTTTTCCAGTAGTCATGTATTGATGCGAGAGTTGGACCATAAAGAAAGCTAAGCACTAAAGAACTGATGCTTTTGAACTGTGGTATTGGAAGAGACTCTTGAGAGTCCCTTGGACTGCAAGGAGATCCAACCAATCAATCCTAAAGATCAGTCCTGAATATTCACTAAAAGGACTGATGTTGAAGCTCGAAATGCCGATACTTCAGCCACTTGATGAGAAGAACTGACTCATTTGAGAAGACCCTGATGCTGGGAAAGATTGAAAGCGGGAGGAGAAGGGGAGAACAGAGGATGAGATGGTTGGATGGCATCACCAACTCAATAGACATGAGTTTGAGTAAACTCCGGGAATTGGTGATGGACAGAGAGGCCTGGCATGCTGCAGTCCGTGGGGTCACGAAGAATCGGACGCAACTGACCGACTGAACTGAACTGAACTCCCATGGTCCAGGCCCTATGCTAAGCTCTACGCATATACATTATCTCACTGATCTCTAACAAAACTTGGCACCGCAATTAGAATCATCCCCATATTACAAAAAAAGAGGAAACAGAGGCTCAGAGAAGTTAGTAATTTATTCATAATCGCATATCTGGTACACGATGGAATCTTACTTAACGACCCCAGACCATCCGTCAGCAGAAGCCAGATTTCTTGATCACAAATGCAAACATCCACATAGCATTTATCGTGTACCAGGAGCTGACAAACAGTTCATCTTCACAACAACCCGAGATAGCAGGTATTATTATATTCTCATTCTTTGTATGAGGAAACTCTGGCATGGAAAGGTCAAGTTATTAGGTCAAAATGGTCCAGAGGATAAGCTGTAGAGATTCAGGATTCACATCCAGGCCAGGACCTCCAGGATATAAACCTTTAAACCATCACCATGTCCGCTGTATTATCCCCCAAGTAATGACATCTCCAGGGCATTTATCTCGTGCTAGGCATTGTGAAACTTTCCATATATGATCTCATGAAATCCTCAAATAATTCTGAAGTAAGTGGTATTTTTATCCCCACTTTTCAGATGGAGGTTCTGTGGCCCAGATAAGTTAAGTCAGACGTCCAGGGTCATTGAGCCAAGTGCCTCATTGGAGGATACAAAGGGCAACGGCTGGGTTTCGCTCCCCACCTCCCCGGTTCCTTTCCTGAGGCATGAGTGGCTGGGAAACAGTCTGCATCAGACTTTCCGCCTCTGTAAAACTATTCAGTTCATATAGTCTAGGGTGTGACTATTCATAGGTACCTTTGAGCTAATCTACTAGGAGCCTGTGCAACCACAGTGCATACTTCAGAACAATGCATGCTTTCTCTATAAATTAAACACACCAACCTAGCTTGGGAAAAGACCATCTTTTCGATATGAACACTAGGAATAATTTGGTTTTAAAAACAGAGAAAGTCTACTGTTGTTGCCTTTTTTTTTGTACACAGTATGAAACTTTACTCCTCCTTCTACAGAGAATACCTCTTGGTGTTCCAGTCCTATCCACTTAAAAGTTCCATCATTTAAACCCAAACAAATCTCTCCAAAAATACATTATGAATCTTATTAAGAAAAAGCAATTGTTTAATTATTCATTTTTAATAAAAAAGAAAGGAGCAGTATTTTAAAAAAAATTAAACCTCATTTCTGGAAACAGAATTAAGTAATAAAAAATGCAACTACAACAAAATAAACTGATAAATCATGGCCTAACATGTCAGGCCCACACCAATTAAAGACAGCTGATTTGTGTGTGTCACTGGGTTTTCAGTTTTTGCAGAGACAACTTTAATAAAATTCCACAAGGCCACAGAGTCATCTGGAGACAAAAATCACATCCTCAGCATCCTCAATAATATACAAAGTCAATAACAGTTGTTACCCTTAGCCAGGATAGGCACAGACATTTAATATGAATAGACAAGAGAAAATGCAGAGTCTGCCTTTTAATCATTCTTTCATTTATGGACTCATTTAATCAACAAATATTTATACAATGTCTATTCATGGGCTAATCTCTGGGAGCACAATGATGAACAAAACAGCCACACTCGCTGACTTCATGGAGTGGGAAGACAAGACATTGAAGACATGGATGAATATAGTATCATTATGTAAGTAATTGAGTATGTAAGTAACTAGTATGAAGGAAAAGACCAGGAAGCCATAAAAGAATAACACAGCAAGCTAATTCAGATGAGGGGGCAAAGAGGTGGCTCAGGAAGCAACCTTTAAACTGAGACTGAACAGTGGAGCAGACAGTAGGCAAAAGAGTGCTCAGAAAGCATTCAAGATGGCAGAAAGAATGTGTGCAAAGACATAAGGTAGAAAAGATGAAAAGGAAGCAGTGCCGTGGGAGTCAAGACCTCCTGGCTCTAGTTCCAGCTCAGCCACTAACCTGGCAAAGTCGTTTCACCGTTCTGGGCCTCAGTCGCTCCAACAGCGGTCACTGGCACAGTCAGCGGCCTCCTAAGCACCACCATAGGGACAGCTTAGGTGCTAAAGAGATGGCCTCATTCTTCTCAGAGTCCTGGCACTGGTAACTATGCTAAGTCCAGGTGGCAGAAGCACCTCCAGCAACCCACTCCCAAAAACGCACAAGGAGACTCAATGGAAGGACCCCTCTGGCCAAGCAGCAGCCCGGCTACCTCCTGGGAAGCTGTGTCCAGAATCCTCAACCTGAAAACTTACAATATCCCTAGACTGTCCTAGACAAGGCCAGTTAATAGAACACGAGGAATACATTGTGTCAGTGGGTAAAAATGCCTGGGGCTCCAAATGACTCTTGACAAAGAGTTCAAATGGGAGGCCTGAGATAAGCCAAGGCTGGGGCAATACTTCCCCACAAGGGAGACAGAGCAACTGACCAGCCATGCACCTCGCAGGGGCACCTGTCTACGCGGGATGCTAAAACATCAAAAGAAGTGGAAGAGATATTCTGGTGTAAAGGAGGAGGTTGAGATGCCCCAAGGACATTCTCCAGTCATAAAAGATGGTTCCTACACTGCCTCCTAAAGGGGGTTAATTGTAAGACCTTGAAACTCTAAACAGTGTGATGCAAGTTTAGGGCAGAGCCAAGTTGCTTGGGACTGTAGAAGAGCGGCTGCCGGCCTCTGGCACCTCCCACCTTGCACAGCACAAAGTCTAACTGGATTGTGCAAACTGAAAGAATACTAGTGTGAACGCTCACCTGGTAAGTCTGCAGAGGACTCCCACAGGCCTCAGGCTGACCATGACTTCCTGCCCTCTTCCATGAACACCGCCTTGCGCGGTACTTTCTTAACCAGACCTGTCTCCTCCTCCTCAACTCGGTGAGGGCAGAAACTGTCTCCTGTTAATCACTCTACCTCAATCGATAGGTCACTGTAACAGTGAGGTATTAATAAATCAGCTCAAATGCTGTGTAACCAAAAACTAGTATTAAGGCTATATGATAAAGCATTATAACCCGTGTTAATTCAGGCTAAGAAGTCTGCAAGCCATCTTTATCATCAATAAATAAAACTACTTCATAGTTTGCAAGGTTTTCAGTGTGAGATGTTTATAGAAAAATTACAAACAATTGAATAAAGTGTAGCGTGAGACTTCATATGTCTGAGGTCCTGCTCTGCATTTACACAGAAATGTAATCAGCCACAAATAGGAAATACTCAAACACATTAAGATGATGGGGAGGGGGAGAAAATCGATGAATGCATCAAACCACCCTGGAAGGTTATTTGCAATTATCTACTCCACCAGGCTTGTTTGCATAAGGAGGGGGGAAAAAATTTGAAGCTCAGAGTGCTGAACAAAAATGCCCCTACCTGGCGACAAAACCATGACTTAAATGATCTCTGAGTTCTTAGATCATTGTTTTCCCTAGCACACTGGGCTGCCACTTGAATTAAATCATATCATGTTACTCCTCTAGCCAGAAATCGGCAAAGGCTCTCCATTTTTCATGAGTAAGTGGCAAAGTGTGTACAAACATCTACAGAGTCTTCCTCCATTTGGATCCCACTTCTTCTAGCGCCGTTTCTACCACCTACCCCTTTGCTCAGCCAGTCTCAGCCAAGATGACAGTCATGCTGTCCTTGAATCAGGCACCCTCTTGCCCAGGGCCTATGTCCTAATCCTTCCCTCTGTCTGCTGAGCTTTCCCCCCAGATACTGGCATGATTCACTCTCTCATCTCTTTCAGATCTTTCCTCCAATGCCATTTCTCAGTGAGGCCTTTCCTTGCCCACACAATGCTAAATTACAAATCACCCCAAACCCACCCATTCTATATCTTCTCTATAGCATGCATTGCCATTTAACATTTGTCCTTTACTTACTTATGTATTTGTTTCTACAGCTCTCCCTTCCCTGACATGTAAGTTCCTTGAATACAAGGATTTTCAACAATTTGGCTCACTGCTCTGTTCTTCAAACTTAGATGAGTGCCTGGCACACAGTAAAAACCTCATAAACATATGTTGAATAACTGGTTATATGGATTAATGGATGGAGTTCAAAAGAAGCTCAAATTCAGAGAATTCAAGAGCTGTGAAATGCCTCACGGGGTCTGGCAGCCCCTGGGCAACAGCCTGTGGCCTGGGTGTCATCTACCATCACTATGTGCCCACTCCAGAACTGGCATCCGCTGATACTGTGGGTGAAGGACGGTAAACGAATGAAGTGACATGAAGACTTGTCAAAGCAAGTCCCTGTAAGGCTGCACGACTCCTGGTTAGAAAGGCAACTAACAAGCCAGAATTTTTATCAGCAACAAGACGTTCTTACATGGACAGATGCTGAAATCACCTCTGAATTGCTTCCCTGTGCCCCTCAGCTTAAGTAGAAGAGGATGGTTTGCTCAGATTGGACATCCCAAAAAAGAGACCAGATTTCAAAAACTTTCTGGCGTGAACCAACATTTGCCATGAAGCCTGAATGGCTGGCACAGCTGAACCTCCATGTATCATTCTAAATATAAACCATCAAGCTTCAATTATAACTTAATGACAGATATATAAAGGAAGATACTAAGAACAGCCAAAAACAAGGCAATAGGAATCAAGGCGAGATATTAAAACTGCATAGTATTTGGCCCACTCATCAAGAAAGGAACAACAATGACAACATTCAGACAGACCCAAGCGAACATAAGCAGTTTATGGTCTTTCATGTTTAAGAATCCAATGAAGATTTGTATCCAGGCTGTATTTTACCCACTAGAACCTGAAATAGCAAAAACATCCACCAAGAACTATCTGTCTGAACTTGAAAGACACAGGCTAACGCTAATTCACAAACATGAAATCCCAGGGATCACTGAACACCTTGCTAATTTCTAGAGAGCCCAACAAATAGATAAACTGAAAACTAAAGTGTTCCATCCCCAGTCTCAGTGGGCCCTCCTGTGCACTGGACAAGCTACCCAATCCAATGCTCTTCATGATATGCCTTTTTATGATCTGTTTACCAATGTGAATCCCCTGTTATGCTTTAATTAATTTCCTGGAGAATCAGGGGTGATCTCTATAATCACCAAATGCGGGACAGCCATTTTTTAATAGCATTAATTTCATACAGAATCATTTCAGAGAAAGAAGAAAAAAAAAAAAAAAAAGCAAAATTGTGAGAAAAGAACTGTTGAAAAAGATTCTAGCATTTACTGAAATGGTAACTCTTACTTTCCAGTTCCCCGTATTTCCACAGTTAAATCTAAGATGGGGATAGCTCTTCTCTTAAAACCACAAAGGCTGAAGCAGGTGTGTGTTTATTACATGCCATCTGTATACACCTCCCCACTTGCCAATGGTGCACTGTTGGAGAACCATTTGGGACCATTCAAAACCATTAAGTCTATTAACTGTGACTATGGCCAAGTCTAGTAAACAAATGTCATCCCAACAGGAAATGAGTTAAGCTGGCCTTCAAAGTCACATACACAAATATTCCCGCAAGTCAGAGGGCCTCACACAAAGCTTCTCATTGAATTCTTCTGCTGTTGGTTTTGCCCAATTGAAACCAGAGATATCGCTGGAAATGTTCATGTCAGGAAAAACCCACATTTAACTGCAGTGACTTGCAGTGCGTTTGAAGTGACTCACAAGAGTCGCTAAGCGCTGCCCGGGTCTCTCAGGCCACCTCACTCATAGCAACAGCAGGTGCACAAAAAAATATTTAGGAAACCCGCATGGAATGTGTCTAGCTCCTCCTACATGAAGTCAAGTTCCTGATCTGGAAATTCTAGACCATAAACAGCCTCACAAAAGAGAAGAAGTCACAGCCAGTGGCGATGCTAGGTATATTTTTGTCAGGTCTAAGTAACACATTCTTTTCAAAATGCGGCTGCCTTCTTGCTAATACTACATCTAGAACACTTCATTTCCCCAATGAAATCACTCTCATCTTTGAAAAGGTCTCTCCAGTATGACCCTCCAAGAAGCCCTTCTTAATAGAGTAGGATCCATTCCTACTCCATTTGCTTTTCAGATTTAATCACGGCTTAGACTCACCCATCTGAGATCTGGCTTTACTAGCCCAGACCCTGGCTTTATTTATTCTGTCTTGTGTCATAATGGCTACTGCTCCACTTAACACTAAGGATCTGGGGGAACAGAACTTTTCAATTCCTCTCTACCCCTATGCAGTTGCTTTACATCCAAGAGATACTATAAATAAATGCTGGTTGAATGGAAGGTATCTTAGTCTTGGATTTAATTTTCTCAACATCTCCAACTAGTCTAATAGCTTAAGAACCAAACCTACTTAAAAATTAACTTCAGTTTTAAGTATAATGAAATCAATCTAAGTTATTAACCTAACCACTCCATGTGTTTATTTTCCTATTCTGGAAAAGCAGGCCAGCCATTGGGTACGATCATCCCTAGATAGGCAACTCTAAGACTAATGAGGTAATTTCCTTCAATGATGAGCTCTTCAGGATTCTCTGGAATTCATACCTCCCCATTAGTGTGTCATGATTAAGACCCAGTTCCCTCTGGGGAGAAATGACACAAGAGCACTTCAGAATTTTCAAGCAACTCCTCACTACATACTACTCAGCAGTCACCATAATCTCAATGTGATGGTCCCACTACTTTAAAAGAATTAGGAGGAGACAGTTTACTACAGACAGGAAATGTCCCATCAAATTTGCATAACTAGTTCTAAACTCATGTTCCAAGTGAGTAAACTCACTATGTTTGCTTAAGCATTCATATACTTTTCAGTGAGTTAAAATAAAAAAAAAAGATGACAGCGTAAAAGGGGTATTACCCCAAAACTAGGGTTGCAAGATCTCACAAATAAAAATATAGAATGCCCAGTTAAATGTAAATTTAGTGATCAAAGAATAATTTTTTAGTATAAGCATTCCATGAAATATTGGGGGAAAGTTAATACTAAAAATTATTCTTTGTGCAAAATTCAAATTTACCTGGACATCCAGTATTTTATCTGGCAATCCTACTCCAAACTCAGAAACTGTATTTTTTTTAATTAAAAAAAAAAAGAGAGAGAAAGAGAAGAAATCACAGAGCAATGAATGTGTTTGGTGATGGCTTAATTTTCAGAAAGAATACAGTTAGTCACCAAATAGCATTACGGAACGTTTCAGACGCTCGAGATAATGATGCAGGAAAAATAACAAGTTATACTGAGTACTATGTGCTGGGTACTATGCCAAATCCTTATCTCATTTAATTCTTACTCCATCCTCAACAGGTAGTAACTATTACTATTATTACTATTAATGAAAGCAAGATACAAGGTAAACAAGTTGCCCAGTGTCACAGACTAGTAGACATAGAGTCAAATACAGACAGGTTTAATGAAAGGTCTTACCTGCTTAATAGCTGCCACATTTTACAGGTGAAGAAACCAAGAATCTTAGCATTTTGCCCAAACTCACATAGCTGCTTGGTCAGTGTGGCTGGGATTTGAAGCTCGCAGGGTCTGTATTCAGTCTTAGTCCTAACAAAACACGACCTCTCCAAGTCATGCAAAATGGAGAAAATCCCTTTGCCACTTAAAACCAGTTGCAATTACCACTGTCATGTCAGAATGCTTCATCTTCAAAGAACAGTGAGTGCTTAAACCCAGAATGGCCTCCTCGGAATTCTTATCAGACCCATCCAGCTGAATTTTGACTCCTTATAATCTTAAACGTTATCCTGAGTTAGATGGAGAATGTGGAGAAAAGTTCTAATTGGAGAAGAATTTGTTGTTACTGTCATTTCTGTACCAAAACATCTCTTTTAAAGAAGCCACTTATCTGATGTCAACTAGCCTTGCTGCCTAGAGGCAAATTCTTCCTCCTGTACATGAATCCCAAACACAGGCTATAACCTGGAACACAGACATGAAGCAGCCACCAGAGCCAGCTTCAAGATCCAATTATGTGTGGAAAGATCACAAGAGCGAAGACTTTTCAGCTTGGATCTGGAACTAAACAAAAAGGATTACTGCATGTAAAACATCAAAGTTCAGAAAATATCAGAACATATCCAGAACTTTACCTGTAGTAGACTTACTATGGGACTCTCATATGCCTTATTTGAAGTGTTTGTCTACCTCTGGAATGAAGACAGATGTCTTTAATCAGAGAGAGAGAGGGAGTGTGTGAGTGTGAGTGTGAGTGTGTGTGTGTGTGTAAGCATGTGCAATACTAGGTATATATAATACAATGTTTATCTAACTTTACCCTCCAAAGTTCCTATAGGGAACAGAAAACATGTTGATCAGAATATGGGTTGGCTGCAAGAAAAGGAGAGGGTGTCTATGGAAAGAACTGACACACAGAATTTTTCTCACTTAACTTATAAATACATAATAATCTATAACCATCCGAACACTAGACTGTGTCTTCCGTAAGAATATCGACTTTTTGAGAGCAGACACCATGTCTGCTTTATCCACTATTGTGTTTCCCAGGTGTATGGTACAAAACAGGCATCCAGTGATGTGATGGATAAATGAATGAATGAGCAGTCACTGTTGCCACCAGTAAAGTGTACACACAAATCTTACTTTTGCCCTCATTGCCCTTAAAATCTGTGACCAAGGTATGTATCCTCTCACAATCATGACCTCCCTTCAGAGCTAAATGGTGCGTGTGCATCATCATTTCTCACAAAGGCTATTAAGCTGGAACCATCCTAACTGGCCTCCGTGACACCAGACCTTGGCCACCCTCCAGCCTACTCTTCAGCTGGCAGCCACAGTGCTCTCCGTCTGCTTAAATCCAGCCATACTCCCTAGGGCTCCAGCCACACTCAGAAGTTTACGACGTCCGAAAGGCAAAACGCTGGACTGTATTTCCAAGCGTCCTGTCTAGAAGGCTCTCCTCTCATTTGCTTGGCCGTCGTCTTTCGATAATGAACTCAAACTTCCTTTCTTCTATGAGATTTCACTCTTCCCCTCTCCCCTCAGAGGAACTGATCCCTCCATCTTTTGTCCCTAAAGCTATAATTACAGACCTAACATCACATTCACCTTGGTGAGATACAAGAAGGCAGAGCCCCTGTCTTATGGACTGGCCATTTTAACCCTAGCACGGTGCCTGGAAGGCAGTTGGTACTGAACAAACCCTTCCTCAAGGGATAAATGGGTTGTGGAAAACAAAACTGGAAAACTCTGTTAAGCTAATCATTTCTTGACCTCTTATTCCACTGGAGGAATATTGTCCAGACTCATTCATTAAGTTCTATATTTATCTGCTAAATCTACCAGAACAATTATTGAAAGGAGGGACAATGGTGTGTGTCACTGTTGTTTTCATTGTTTAAGTGAACACCTGCTGACCAAGAAACTTCATAGAATGTTGCCTACTTGTACTCAGGACTGAGGTATCAAAAACAAATCAAAGAACCCCAAATCAAGGAGCCATAGTAAGGGACCTCAGACAGAAGATACTTCTGAGAGAGCAAATAAGTTTTGCCTCTAGTGTCCACGGTGAGACATGGAAGCCTAGAGCAATGAATTCAGAAGGGCCCAAGGCTCCTTCTAGGTTCATGGAACAAAGAGAGGTGACTATAAGTAACATCTACTGAGGTGCAGTTGGGGGAAGGAATCAACAGAGCACCACACAGCCACCATTGTCCAGTCCTTCCCCTTGATTAAACATAAGAGGAGATTCTGTGTGTGTGTGTGTGTGTGTGTGTGTGTAGTCACTCTGTTGTGTCTGATTCTTTGCAAACCCCATGGACTACAGCCCACCAGGTCCCTCTGTCCATGGGATTTCCCAGGCAAGAATACTGGAGTGGGTTGCCATTTCCTACTCCAGGAAATTTGACTCAGGGATCAAACCCACGTCTCTTGTGTCTCCTGCCCCAGCAGGCAGAATATTTGCCACGGCTCCTCATGAATGGCTAGCTGAGGGTCACGTGATTAATGAATGGCACAGCTGGGCCTGGAACCAGGCCTCCCAATACGGGCACTCAGTCAACATTTATTGAGTGACTGTTAGGTTCTGCATGGTGCCATCTGCTGAGATAAAATGATGAACAAAAATATTCACAGTCATCAACCTAGTGAAATTCAGTTTCCTCGACGCCTAATCTGTGACTCCTCCTACCACCTCATGTTTTCAACTTCCACCTCCCCACTAGAAAACTTCCATTATATGTAGTGACACTGCCCTGATAATACAAAAACTCTTTTTAAAAACAATACCTAACTCCAGGTACTTTCCTGGCAGTCCAGTGTTCCACACTTTCAACGCAGGAGGTGCAGGTTCGATCCCTGGTTGGGGAATTAAGATCCCACATGCTGTGCACCAAAAAAAAAAAACCTAATTCCAAATATTTCACCCATATTATAACTATTCTTTCTCTTTATTCTATTTATCCAAACTTTTAAAAACTCATATTTAAGCAAAAACCCCACAGTGATATTTGAAATATTTTTCAGATAGCTATATCATTCCCAAATCTTATCATCAAAGAACTTATCACAATGTTAGAAGGAAGTGTTAGTTAAGCTTACAGAGACCCTATAATTCATGTTTTCCAGAGGTTAAACAATTATCTTAATGCTCAGGAACTCAAACCAGTGCATAATAGTTCTTACAGTAAGGAAGTTCTATTTTTAAACCTAATCCAAATCTTACCACTAAAAGTCAAACTAAATCCACTGTATCATCAAAGACAACAAAAAAAAACAGTCACCATCTTACATCAGATAGTGGAGTAAATGTGCTTTGGGTCTGCAATTTCTCAGTTTAATCTTTTTCTCTTTAAAAATGAGAAAAAATAATTAGTGGGAAAGTTAAGCAGGAAAAATGACTGCTCTGAAATCTTAAATAATTCAGCCAAAAAAAATTTTTTTTTCTTCAAAGAAAGTAATTGACCCAAAAAGAAGTATTATCTACCTATAATTTTCACTAAGGAGTTTCCATTTTGACTATGAAGGAAACACATGATTTTTCAAATTCATGGTTTGCAAAATCCCAAGACTCCAAGGAACACATATTTCCATAGAGTAAAAAGACACATTTGGGTCTTATTATGAAAAGGACATCAGAAATCAAAACTAATACTATGAACAAACAAATCTTAGCTAAAACTCATTGAAATAATCCAAATGGTTTCCATTCCAGGGAAAATAGTAAGTCAGCAGTTTGCATACGGCTGCCTTTTCTAAATACACAAAATAAGCAAAAACACCACCAGAGGAAAGTGCAAATGCTGAACCCTTTCTATTTCTGTTTCCATGGACTGCAATTCGATCAATATTGCCACCTGCAGAGCTCCAGCACCATTTACGCACACATCCAGGTGGCCTCCAAAGTCCCGCCCCGAAGATTCTTGGACAAGGTTCAGGGAGCCCTCAATCAAGCCACAGAGTGACAAGACATTCTGGACTCCTGGCTCCAAATGCTAGAACAGGTACTGCAAAGCCAGAAAAATTCATCTTTGAAGGTACTGAGCAACCAAGAACTCTCACCAAGAACATTCAGATTCTAAATAAGAAAACAATGGGGACAGAGGCAGGCATTCCTTAAAGGACAAAAGACTCGAGGGAAAAAAAAAAATCAATGAATCACAACCCTTCACCTAGTACCATTAACAGTCTGTAGCTGGCGAAGGACTGTTGAGTAAAAATATTCTATATAAGGAAACTTAAGGGAAGTATTCAAAACCTTTTACCCAGGACAGAAGACAACTCAATGTGCAAAATCCTAAGTGGGGAAAGTCTATCTGAGATTAAGAAAGAGTACATTAGGTAGGGAGCATCCTAAAATCAAACTATTTTTGAAAAATAACATTAACAGAAAAGTGCTGTTTTAACACCAAGACAGAGAACTTACTTCCAAATCCCCATCCTCCTACAGAATTTGAAAGGACAATAATTAGTCAAGAAAATAGCAAAATGAGGAAGTGGTATTCGCTTACAATTTCTGTTAATCCCCACCAGCTGTAATTTAAGAAATTCAGTGACATCAGCATTTATAATGGATCCAGCAAGAATGACAGAACTGCGGATGGGGAATCATATGAGAGGGGGGAAAAGAAACTTGGGGGCAACTGGAAAACACATCTGAAGATGTGGAAAATTAATTCACTTTGCAGTGAATCACTTCAACAGCTTCAAACACCATCACTGCCAAAAATAACAGAAAAAGTGGAAAAGGAAGAATAAGCACTCCAAATCTAATCAAACGATCCAGTAGAATATCTGGGAAAAAAAGTCACTGAAACAAGTAAAGTAAACATTTCTGGAAACAAACAGAAAGCAATTTAACTATTCATGAGTGACAAGAACCAAAGATTCAACATTACGCAAAGAGTATCACTTTTCAAAAAACATTCATGAACGACATGAACTTGTAAAAACGAAGTCACTTTGGTTATTATTTACATTACCTTCTTTGAAGACTGACAAAGAGTCAATTCCATGGTGGCCTTTTCCCCAGAGAGAAAAAACAGCTTCTGAGAAAATCATCCCAGTATTTTCACAGTGTCCCATCTGAGTTCACAGATGGACCCGGAACAGGTATGAACTCCCCACACAAATGCCAACCAAGAGGTTTTACTAAAGCCAGAGTCAGAGGGAGAAGAAAACCACACCAAACTCAACTGACGGAACAACCTACAGAGGAGTTGAAAACACTCACCAGGGCTGCCTCAGCCCTTTGGCTGAACATTGAGCCTGCTGAACTGTCACAAAAAGGAGATGATTACGGAGATGTGACTGTAGCTGCTTGGCCACAGGCTTACATGCACCCTCTCTCAACACTAAGAAGCTTAAATGAGAGATGAAGTGATAATTAATAGGATCATTGGCAGCAGGAGCCAACTTCTTGAACAAACCAGTAATTGCTGCCTACTTAAAATGACAGGGAATCCAGCCAGCAAGGAGGGAGGTGCTAACAATGGGAATCATAAAAGGTAAAAAAAGACTTTACATCAACAGGTTGCTTGGCTCTCATTCAAATCAACCTCCTTATCTACACATTCAATTAATAATGATAGCAAATAAATCGAGAATCACATATATGAGGACTAGAGATCAATAATCCTTCCAGAAATATTACCACAGATGTGAGATTTTCCTTCCACACACTCTCCAACACTCAAAATATCATATATTGATCTTGAAGACAATTATCGACTTGTAAATGATATCACACTGGAGATGAACATTTTTCCCATAAGTGCTATAGTTGACTCAGACACCCTTTGAGGATAGCCAGTCTGTTGAGAAACTTTTAACAGCAGCCACAGACATAATTTATGCTCTCTGTTCTGAAACTAAAACAAGGTCTTGGATGAATGACTGAACATTTCTGGCAAGGCAAAGGACAGGTAGCACACAGTATCTCCAATTTAAACCACTCGATCCCAAATAAGAGAGTGCCGATAACCAAACACTCAACTAAACAATTTTCCCTGTTTAGTTCAGAGAAGACCAGCACCCATTCAACACTCTCTAGCAAGAAACAGACAAATACAACTCTAACATCTTCTGATGCCTAGAGACATGAAGAGACAAGGATTCCATCTTCTGCCATGGAGAGATGTCTACAGAGATAAACCAGGGCAGCAGGCACATAGTTTCATTATGACTAATGTTGACCAAAACTCTTCATAAAATCAACTCAACATGGAAAGACCTACCTAGCTTATTTGCTCAGGAAAACCCTGGCTCTCTGATGGTGTTGCAATGGATGACCTGACACTCTCCAGAAAACAGATCATTGCAAGAATAAGGGCTTGCTGTTAAGATGCAGCCCAGATGGAAATCTCCAACACTTTTTATGGCAGTTAAAGATGCATGTGAGGTACTAAATCAGGAGCAGAAGCGCTGAAAACTCAAATGGTTTTCATTTTTCTTAGTATACATGAGAATTAAGTGCGTTTTCCTTTTATTGTTGGCCTTTCTCCTCTCCCACTAATAAAAAGTAAAAATACCATTACATTTATTCTGAGAATCTCTAACCCATTGCTGCTGGAACCCACTGTGTATATGGTTCATCATTAAAGCCATCAATTAGAATTTTTATAACTTCTTCCTCTCTATTAGATCATTATATCCTTTTATTGAAAATATTTAACTTAATACTTTGCAATGACTAATATTCTTAACACCCACATGTCAAGGCAGAAGTTATGTTCATTACACAATATTATGATGTTTCAAGACCTTTGGCATTCAAAGATAAACAGTCCAGAACGTAATAGACTGACTACAACTTCACAAAGACATACACAAAAAGCAATTAACAAGTCAAGTTAGAGGGGGAAAAGAGAGAGAGAGAGACAAATAGAAAATACCAAGATGTTAGGAACTACATATGTTCAGTGGGAGACCACAAGGATGGGCATGTAGATAAGACTTTTTGCTGTCACCAACTAAGGTCATTCAAAGAAGATCTTTACTGGGGAATGATGAAAATTTACAACTTACACACCACACCCCTGTGAATGATTACGTATACACCATCCCATCTTTTGCTACCTTTCTTGAAGCCTTCACAGCCTACCTCTTTTCAATCATCAGAAACAGCTTTGAAAACAAAGGACAAGGCAGCCAAGCATTCAGTGAGCACCTTTAATAGATACATCTATTTATCTTGGATTAAGATGTTCAACCACACCCAGAGTCTCTCTTTACTTCATCAGACACCTAGTCCTGTTTCTCTTCCAAAGTCAACATGAGTTGTTGCCCCAGATCTCTTCCTATCCAGCCCTCCCTTCCATGCCTCAATATACACAGTAACCACTGCAGCAGGGTGAGCAGAGCTGACCTATTGGAAAAGACACTGATGTTGGGAAAGACTGACGGCAGGAGGAGACGGGGACAACAGACAGTTGGATGGCATCACCAGTTCAATGGACTTGAGTTTGAGCAAACTCTGGGAGATAGTGAAGGATAGGGAAACCTGGTGTGCTGCAGTCTGTAGGGTTGCAAAGAGTCAGGCAGGACTTAGCCACTGAACAACTACTACTGTAGCAGGGCAGATAAGAGGGGAAGCTTTGAAGTCAAACAATCCTCTAGTTTAAGTCTTGGTTCTGCCCTTATTTGAATGACTTCAGGCAAGTGACTTACAATGGCCAAGCCTAAGTTTATCTATAAAATGGGATCCTACCTACCTCACGGGGCTTCCCTGGTGGCTCAGACGGTAAAGAATCTGCCTGCAATGCAGGAGACCTGGGTTTGATCCCTGGGTTGGGAAGATCCCCTGGAGAAGGGAATGGCAACTCACTCCAATATTCTTGCCTGGAGAACGCCATGGACAGAGGAGCCTGGTAGACTACAGTCCATAGGGTCACAAAGAGTGAGACACGACTGAGCAAGTAAACACACATATACTTACCTCACAGAATTAAATTATACAAAGCATTTGAAATGGAGCTAGTAGATGTCTCAATAAACTTGTAAGTAAACTAGATCTGAGCTATTCATTACTGCTAGTTTGGCTTCTTACTTTTCTAATACGTGAAAAATACAAAAAAAATAAAAAATCACATAGGTAACTTCCTTATTCCAGGACTAAGACAAAGAGACAAAGGGACACACACACAAACAAACTATTAATAAGGAAGCCATTCTTTTTATAATACACAAGGATACATTATAAAAGTGTAAAAGGTACAGGTGGAACGCAGAAAAAGACGGCAACGTTCAATACTTAACTCCACTGTTCTATAATTTTCATTATTTAACCCCAGTGGGCTTCAGTCTCCAAAATGCAGATGAGATTAAAGCACTAACACAAGACACAGCCTGTAGTAAGGACTTTGAAAATGCGAGGTGCTTCTGCTATTATTGTTTTTGTTTGTGCTTCTTTGTTGTTATTAAACTGTATGATCTATCTGCTGTGCCACTCGAAACTACTGGACCTACTGAAAACACTTCTTTTCTTCCCCCCTTCTTAAAAGAATTCCAAGCATTCTCAACAAGCACTCGATTAACGTTTACAATAATGACTGTGCTTATAATTAAAATATGCTAATTTTCAATACACTGGGAAGTCAAAGCATCACCTTTATGTTCTAGGCCATGACTAAACTGAGCTTGGTTACTTCAAAAACTGCCTGCAGAATTTCTAAGCCATCTTATCGCCTTCTGCGGGATTCTGCAGCAGCGGTCGCCACCATTGTTCTGTACTCTTTGCCCTGGTCCATATTCTCACTCTTCATCTTCTAAAGAACAACAGAAATTATATCAAAGTAAAGAGTTACATATCTGAACAGCCCCACCCAACTTTAAAGATCTGGAAGTGATAAACCATTTTTATTGTAAATAAACTCATAAAAAGAGAAGATCAGGTGCCTGGAAAAGTTTCATTATTGTGGCTTCAAGTTTAGTCCACAACAATTTCAGAGCAGACAGTGTTTAAAAATATGTTCCCCAGTGAGATGCTTTTTAGATCAGAGAAAGAACCACTAGAAAACCGTTTTTAATACAATCACTCCTCATCATTCACAGATTCCCTATTTGCAAATTTACCGACTCACTAAAACTTATTTGTAACCCCCAAATTAATATTTGCAGCATTTTTACAGTCATTTGTGGACAGAGAAGTGAGAAATCTGAGTCACCCACACATGCATTTCCAACTGAGGTCAAACAAGGCAACACTCGGCCTCCTTGTTTCAGTTTTCACAAGTGTCTTGGGGTGGGGGTGGGGGCTCATTCAGCACTACACTATCTGCATTCTTATGTTTTCTGTTGGTAACTTTACTGACAACCCGCAAGTCTGGCGGTGGTTTAGTCCCTCAGTTGTGTTCAACTCTTGTGACCCCATGGACTGTAGCCCACCAGGTTCCTCTGTCCTGGGATTTTTCCAGGCAGGAATACTGGAGGGGGTTGCCATTTCCTACTCCATGGGATCTTCCCAACCCAGGGACTGAACCCCAGTCTCCCACATTGCAGGCCGATTCTTTACCGTCTGAACCACCAGGCAAGCCCCTGCTAGTGCTGAGGTATCCTCTAGTGGTGCTGAGGGTGAGAAGACTGTGAGGTATCTTATGGAGAAAGCACAGGTATTAGATAATCTTGTTTCAGACATGACTCTGTTAGCCCTTAGTTCAATGCTGTGGTTTAGTCACTAAGTCATGTCCGACTCTTGCAACCCCACGGACTATAGCGTGTCAGGCTCCTCTGTTAATGAATCAATCTTTTTTTTTTTCCTTTTGGCTATGCTCTGGAGTGGATTGCCATTCCCTTCTCCAGAGGATCTTGCCGACCCAGGGATCGAACCTGGATCTCCTATATTGCAGGTAGATTCTTTACTATCTGAGCCACCAAGGAAGCCCATTTATATTGGTAGTTCTTTATTCAAGAAATTGTTATTGGACATTCACTATCCTGCAGGTGCCCAGGGAATTTACAAGTTACATGTTTCCTGGGGCCTCTTTCAGGTGACGACTGACAGAAATAAAATAAATATTTCCTATCAATATATTTATAGGTAGAAGATGCTTGATTTCTTAAAATACACATCCTTTTTTAAATGAAGGCTTCAAATAAGGTGACAGCTAAAGGCTGTCTTCAGTCAAATCAGTTTCAAATATGTTTCTCACTTACACTATACATGATCCCCTACATTATCTATGATCTCACTTACATGTGGAACCTTAAAAAAAAGGCGGGGAGGGGATGGCTTACAGATACAGAAAACAGAATGTTGATTGCCAGACACAGGGGTTGTGGGGGTGGGCAAAAAGAGTGAAGGTAGTCAAAGAGAAAAAAATTCCAGTTGTAAGATAAGTAAGTCATGGAATGGAATGTAAAGCATGGTGACTATAGTTAATAATACTGTATTATAATAAGCAACAAGGATATACTGCATAGCACAGGGAATTATACCTATTATCTTATAATAACTTTTAATGGAGTATAACCTGCAAAAATAAATCATAATGCTGTATACTTGAAACTAATTTAATATTGTATATCAACTATATTTCAACTTTTTAAATTAATTTTTAAATAAAAATCAGAAAAAAAAAATACTGCATTGTGTATTTAAAAGTTGCTAAGAGAATAAATCTTTAAAGAGTTCTCATCACAAGAAAAAATTTTTAGAAAAAAAATTTTTGTAACTATGTATGGTGATGGATATTAACTAGATTTCTTGTGGTGGTCATTTTCCAATATACACAATTATCGAATCATTACATTATGTACCTGAAAGTAATATAATGTTATAAGTCAGTTATACCTCAATCAAAAAATAATAATATTTATACTGACTACATTTTGACTTGGTAATATTTGGCTATATTGGATTAATATTGTGTGTGTGTGTTCTCAATTGCTCAGTCACGTCCAACTCCTTGCAACCCCATGGACTGTAGCCCGCCAGGCTCCTCTGTCCATGGGATTTTTCCAGGCAAGAATCCTGGAGTGGGTTGCCATTTCCTTCTCCAGGGGCTCTTCCCGACCCACAGATCGAACCTGCATCTGTTGCATCTCCTGCAGTGGCAGGCAGATTCTTTACCACTGAGCCACCTGAGAAGCCCCAAATAACACATTACTCTCCTTTAATAAATATGTCACTTAAGCATATTTCTTTCACAGGATAACTGAGTCCAAGTACACTCCTTTCTTCCCCCCTAGGAAGGGATCCTCTGGCCCAGGATGATCTGCTGTGGCTTCCGTGTTAGCCCTGGGCAGCCACGCATGTGCCAAAAGCAACAGCAGTTTAAGGTTGACTCTCTTTGTTCACCATCATCTCCAGACTCCACAGTGGACTCAATAAATATTTACTGAGTATCATTTTACCTCATGGGAAAGGAAAATTTGCCCAAGGATCTTCCAAATCATTCCCAAACTATGACTCTAAGAAAATAGAGGAAGAGTTAGATCTCTTCACGTCCATCTGTTGAGACACCCAAGGCATAAATGTACTCTGAAAACTCCCCAAACTGCCTTTGCCCGTTTCCTCTTCCCTTTAGTTACGCGTGTCTTCATTTTCCACTCCAGCCTACACAGCCGATTCATCCTGTTCGCCCACTAAAATGAAGCGCTCAGAAACCCATCAGGCTGGGCAGTTTCTGGCCATCCTTCTCACGCTTCATCCTGTCCTATGCTCAGGAATTCCCCAAACACACTGGATCTCACCCTCAAGTATCCAACTCACCACCTCTTTCACTTCTGTGGGGGTGTGGGTATGGATGTGGCGGGGGTGGGGGTGGATTTCAATTACATGGAAAGAGAGAAACTGTCATTTTCCCTGTTTCTTTATAAAACTCAGGAAAGGAACTGTTGAGCAGAGAACCAAATTTCAAACAGTCCAGACAGTACCACAAAAAGGCTGCAAATACCCTGAAAAATGCTGCCTTGAGAATTCCATATGTGTTTGTATGAATCTATGTCTGGTTACTGGTAGGAAATGTCTCCCACTGATTGGGAATCAAACTAATTCCCATTCCTCTGCACACAACAGCTGATAGCTGGGGTAAGGGGTCCAGAAGACTGCTGGGTGACAACCAAATGCAAGTCTAGGTTTGAAAACTCACTGCAAGAATCCCAAACACATGAAAACTGACTGTATGTGCCTAACGGTGACAGAACAACGGTAGTGTCAGCAGCACCTGTACAGATGAACCACTTCTGTGTTTCCTATGTAAACTCCTAAATTCTAATGGCAATGACACCAGTAGCAGCACTTGGGTGGAGCAGGAGGCAGAGAGCAACAGTAATGCAGGTGCAGCAGCAGGTACAGCTAGCATCCACTGCACCCTTACTACAGTAAGTACTCTCACTACCTCACCAAACCTTCCCAGCCAGCCAATGCAGCCGGGACCCTCGTTACCCAGGTAACAAGTCTAAGCTGTAACTGATGAAGGCCTCCGCTTATGTGCAAGAGATAATGGGAATTTTTCTTCTGAGAAAGATGGAGGTTCTTCAAACTAGTCTCCCTTTCTGCTTCCCGGTGGTTGGTTTAGCCACAAGTTTGGGGGAGAAACTCTATGAGGCTCAAGCAAAGCGTGTCATTTGACCGTGGTGATTGTTCTACAATGTATACACAGACCAAAGCATCATGTTATACACCGGAAATATATAAAATTCTTATTTGTCAATCACACTGCAATAAAGCTGAAAAAAAGAAAAGAAAAGCAAGCTATCATATTGGTGTGGATATTTAGGCTCTAAAATAGCTACGCCGTGCTACTAGGACAGAAAAAATTCTAGAAGAATGAAAGATACAAAGATATTGAACTTTGACAACATGAGGTATTACAGCTTTTACTGGATAAAGGTAACTGTGTAACGAGGCTGTCCTGTGAAATGCGAAAAGATAAAGGAGGAACTCACTACAGGCCAAGTCGAAACGTGACAGTTAGGAATGACAGACGCCCGTGTGGACACAGCCGTGGAGTTCGGCTGCTGCCCTACACGGTGTTGAGAAACCTAAGTTAGTGCACCTCATTATTTATTCCTTCACCTTGCTGGCCTATCATTACGATGAAGGGAAACATGTTGATAAAGGCAAAGAATGTTCTGGCAACAAAAGTAATGCCTTACCCGTAAATAGCACGTGCTGTCTTTAAATACCTCCCTGTGAGGCATCCCGGAGTTCATCACTGTTCAACCTGCATCTACTCCAAAAGTTCCTCAAGCTAATCCCTGGTGGCTCAGACAGGAAAGAATCTGCCTGCAATGCAGGAGACCAGGGCTCGATCCCCGGGTCAGGAAGATCCCCTGGAGTAGGAAATGGCTACAACTCCAGTATCCTTGCCTAGAGAATCCATGGACAGAGGAGCCTGGTGGGCTAAAGTTCATGGGGTCGCAAAGAGTTGGACACAACTGAGAGACTAACATTTTTAATTTTTCACTTTTGAGAATCACTGGGTTAGTAGATTCAGAAGCCCAGGGTCAAGCCAACATAAGACTCCGATGAGCAAAAAGAGGCTCAGAAGAACCCTACAGAAGAATCTGGCTAGAGTTGGCCTGGGTTGGAATGATGGTTCTGGATCATCTAACCAAGAGATAATCTGGCC
The DNA here is from genome assembly GCF_003369695.1 of Bos indicus x Bos taurus. Classification (NCBI taxonomy): domain Eukaryota; kingdom Metazoa; phylum Chordata; class Mammalia; order Artiodactyla; family Bovidae; genus Bos; species Bos indicus x Bos taurus. The sequence continues at coordinate 28,981,039 of NC_040097.1, read as the reverse complement.
CCACTCCCCTTCTGTTCTATGAACCCTCTTGTTTTCCTGCTCATTGTCTTTGAGTCATTTTCTCTTAGTGCAGTGTCTCAAACTAAAAATTCATTTCAAGTCAAAAATTCATTTCATTTCACCCTGCTGGTGCTATGGGCAAAGATGGAATCACAGTGAGAGCCTGGTTACTGAGCACAGGCTTTGCGCTGGGGAATTAAGTCAAGTATTCCTTTGTAATTCACTCAATTATCCTACAACTTAGATAATATTATTATCCACTCACCCCACTTAGTCCTCTGTTGAAATAGAGACTACAGGAATAACTTGCTCAAAGAGAAAAAAAAAGAACTAGTAGCTGGTCAAATTGAAATTTAAGTTAATCCTTCTTACTCAGAAGGTTGAACCCAGAACTCTAGACTTCTTCAACTGTTTACAGCTCTTAACCAGTTTACAATAATAAAAGATTCTTTGCCAAAAAAGCATCAGGGCTTTTTGTCTGGAGAAGGTCAGCATGCAGCAAAAGAAAAAAAACAAAAGAATCAAAATGCTTGGGTTTAAGTGGATTGAAAATAAGAAGAGGTTGAATTTCTTGGCAAGTAAGAAGTCCAGATCTACCCTATAGGCCCTGCTTGTCTGACATAACACTGGCCTTGCCATGCCCTCTTCTTTAGACAGAAGGATGGCCTGGTGAGATTCAGAATGAAGGGGACAATCTGTTATGTCGGGACACCCTAACATGCGACTAAACAGAGGCTGGCTGGTCGCAGTCACCCCGCCCCTCTGTTTTGGAAGATCCCACATTCTACAAACTGTCTGGAATTCATTAAGACAGGAAAACAGGCTGACAGTCGTATTTCAAATTTTATTCAGCACAAGTTCTGTGGAAAACAATTTGGTCATGCGGGCACACTCAAAACCACCATCACTCTGTTTCTCAACCAAATCATTCAGTCAAGTGACTGCAGTGTGCTTCAAGTTTCACACTTTGCAAATCTCTGATAAACTACAGCCCTCTGAGACCTGGGTGAGGGCTCCTTATGGGAGTACAGCCAGGTTAACTCCAAGTCACTCAGAGCTCACATCTGGACAACCCAGCACCCTACCAGGTTTCACTAATGTACATCTGATCACTAACATTCTAGAGGGAATTTTCCTTTTTTTAAAATCAGTATGTGATTATCAATGATCCTCTCTAGCCTGACGATAACAAGCAACACCCTATTTTTTTTTTTTTTTTTTACAAAATATATTCCAATCCAGGGTATTTTTCCTATGGAGACACAGAACTTATGGTAAAAGCATTAGGGAAGTGTGTGCGCATCAGCATGTCCTGGGGGACTTACTGAAAGACACAGACTGCTGGGACTCCCCAGCCACAGTTTCTGATTCAGAAGGTCGTGGGTAGGGGCTGCGAATATGCATTTCGAACAAGTTACTAAGGGACACTGAAACTGTTGGTCTGGAGGCCATATTTTGAAAATGATTGCACTAAGGTGATGGTGGTAGTGGTGGATGTACTGTTGTTGTTTGGAAATGGGGTGGTGATTTTAATCAGTGAACTGGAAATAGGAAGCAATGCAGACAGGTGGGCTTTAGACAATGGATCAGCTCAGGTGGCCCCCACTGGAGTGACAGAAAATTCAAATTAACCACTTCTAATCAGAAAAAAAAAGATATAAAATAAAATAACAGAAAAGACCAAGGATAAACCTAAGCAAAGATAGGCACAACTCGATTCAGAAGCCAAAACCCTCCTACTAGGACCATGGTGATGATAGCTAGCTATCCACCAAAAGTGGGTTCTCCTTTCTAAGTTAGAGGTTTTGCTGCTCAGCTGGGGTCTCTCTTTCCCAGTTCCCACCCCAGCATCCAGACCTAGATATGAAACTGGACCTTGCCAGAGAATCTGAGCAGAAGTGATGCCTGTCACTTTGGGACTTAAGTTATACCTTCTCCTCTTCCTTTCCACCATCAGACACAAAAGATGCCAGGGTTCTAGGCAATGACAGAACCAGAAGATGGAAGGAGCCTGGGTTCTTGATTTGTCACATGGAGGAAAGCTGTCTGCCTACCAGGAACTACTACTTATATGATTATCATCTGCCACTTCGTTATAGCAACTAACATTAACCCAAAATAAGGACTTAGTTTTTCTCTGCCTCCAAGTTAGGGCTTCATTCTAAAACACAACAACCTTCCCAAGTTCAAGATCAATGGAAATAAAAGGAGACTCTCTGTGAGCACCCAAGCAAATCCTGGGATTCATTACATTAGTCTACATGTAACTCCCTGAAACCGATCCCTGTGATACAGAAGCATGGCGAGCCTGTATCAATTTCTCCACCCCAAAGCCATGAAACTCAAGCATGTAGGCTAAGCTGTGGGAAGGGGCTGTTACAAGAATTTGGAAAAGTGATTACAGGCAGGCAAAATAAAAGTGCCCACTAGGGGAAACACATGAGGACAAGGGAGCTGGCTGCCAGTGAAATCTGATTAGAAAGATGACAGGTGTATGAAACCAAGAGTGAGAAAGAGGGGTACCTCGGCCAGCAGAGTGACGTGTATATCACTGACTCCAGAAACAAATCCCAATTAATTGTTCTTGCCATTCAGCCCCTTGCCATTAAAGCGTGCATTTTAGCAACTGCAATACTATGATCAAGTGAACGGCATCAAATTCTCTCATTCACTTCTGAATCAACAGTGATATAAAGCACCCACACGCTATCAATATCGACAGAGTTGCATTTCACGACCCCGTCATTTAGCATTTATACCTCCAGCCTTCATCTAGATAAGATGTGATTAGTGTTTATCTACCTAAACACCAGTGGATAAATGACCATGCCAAGGTGATGCAAGATGTGGTTCCAAAAAGTCTACCCACCGATTGTCCCATACACCACAAGCCAGAGGCCAGTTTCTCTCAAAGGTTACTCTCTAACCATGCTTCTTTGGAGCAAACGGGCAAACTTTTATTTGGAATGTCACCAGGAATCATGCCAGCTGTTTATATTTTTAGAGACTCTTTTACATAAGCTATTGTAAACTCTACCTTGAAAAATGAACAGACTTTTCAAGAATACATAGTTGGTGTCATCCTTTTCCCTTAAAAGGAAATGATCCTAACTGGCCAATACTATTTTAATGTTTATTCACAGTCATTATGCTTATTCACAGTCATTCTCTGCCCCAAGTATTATAAATTTGTTGCAAAAGGTTCTATTGGCTGAGATGCCAATTTTCTCAAGTTATGCAGTTATTTGAGACTTATGAGTTATTTGAGTTTGAGTTATTTCTCAAGTTATTTGCAGTTTACACAGAGCAATCTGACCCCGAAATAATACCTTTTCATTTACTGCTAAAAGATTTCAAATGCAAAAAAAAATTAAACAGAAGTATACTCAGTCCTTTTGACAGAGAAGGGATTGTTACAATATTGGAGTGCCTGTGAATACCACCTCCAACTGTTTGGGACAGGTTCAGGCAAGAGGAACAAGGTGGCCACATCTCACTGAGGTGCCCAGGTAGGCTTTATAGGGATTGCGCTAGGTTCCAAGTTAAACAGGAAAATCATCCTTATGTTTTCTGTGTGCTTTTCCCTTCATCAAGTTTCCAATCTCCAGTTAAAAAATTAATGTATGTTTTTTAGAACCAGTTAATATTCAGGAACGTATCACAGAAAAGGTACCAAAGTAAGTACAGCATTCCTGTCTATTTTATCCTGATCTGATATACAACCTCAACCACTGGGCTCAATAACATTTCTCTGCCTCAAATCTTCTTCCAGTGGAAGCAAGTTAAGCTTCCCAGAAAGAAAACCTATCCTACAAAAGCTACACATGGTCCCATCAGTGGGGACGACCACCCTTCCCATCGGCTCTTGACCTTGCGGGAAAGTAGGGGAATGTGTGTGAATGTGTCAGCAAGTTCTCCCACTCGGGGGTGGGGGTGGCAAGGGCGCAGGCCACAGAAGCCTTCCTGAAATTGCTCAATAGCCCACAATTTTCTTATAGAAAGACACCATTCTACCAGTGCCTTCCCTAAAATTTCAACTTACCACGTTCGGATTTAAAACATTTGCTCCCACGCAACCCAAGACCCTTTTCCCGTGGACACCTGAATCAAAGAACACACTACTGTAATTTGAATGCTTTGAAGATTTCTTTCGTAAAGGAGTGAATTAAAACATGCCATTGCCTATGGATGTCAACTCTGATGGAAGCTGGAAGTGGTGCGTGGGAGGAGAGGCTTCTTCTTTTACTTTCTGCACGAACACTGACATTTTCACATCAGTGTAGACAGGAAGCATGTGACCCAGGGGCTGAAAACAGCCCTGGGAGTCAGGAGTTCTACGTGGGTCATTTCTTTGTGGTGTGCGTGTGTATTTGCTAAAATCAATCTCAGGCTTTACTTTTTAATCCTAGGTGACATGGCCCTCTCCTTTGCACCAAAATGCAGCCAAAAACTGTTCCTAAACATAAAGGAAGTATGGCCAGACCAGAATGATTTCAATGCAACAAAAGTGAAATGAGCAAGGGGACAATTCAAGTAAGACGATCCTGGAAGAAAGGAAGGATAATAAAAATACCAAGACCCATCTCCATGTTTAGTCCAGGGGTAGATTTGTAAAGACAAGCATAAATCTCTGACTCCCTGGACATTAGAAAAACATTTAAGACTTAGTTATAAACACTTATTTATGGTGAAGATGAATGCCTGCATGTCTTTCTCCATTGTTCATATATTACCTCTTTTCATGCATTACCTTTCATCTTCACAGCAGCCTTGCAAGGTAGTTTTCACTCCATCTTACAGAGGAGGGAACTCAGACCCAGAGAGGTTGGTGAGCTTGTCCAAAGTCACACAGCTAGCGAATGGCAGCACCAAGATCTGCACTTTTAACTCAGACATTTGGTGCCTGCAAATCACTTCCTCTATGAGGTCATTTCTAAAGACCCATCCAATAAAGCACTTCTTTCCCAGGCACTCTATATCAATAACATTCTATTTCGTTTTCCTAGCATGAAAACTTGTCTTATTCATCTATTTGCATCATTATCAGCTTATACCCCCCACCTCCAAGATGAGAGCACCATGCTAGCAGGGACCTAGTCTGTCTGATTCTACTTTTGATTCCCTACACCAGCAAAGAGCTGTCATACGATAAGCACTTATAAATAAGTGTTGTAAAGAAGGGGAGAAATGAGGTAGGTACAGGAAAGAAAAAAAACAAACAATTCCATGTCCCTCTGACCCCAAAGTTATACTGCCTTTGCTGAAAGCGACCGAGTGACGTTTGAGAAATGACCTGGGGAGGACAACAGGGGCTCACGACTTTGGGGTATCATTTACTTCCTGGTGAGTCTTTCTCTCACCATGTCTCCACTTCCTGAAGCACTGCATTCCTCTCAGCCTGCCCTGGTTCAACCTCTGTGCGAACACTCCAAAGGTGTATGTCTTTAACCTTCACAGCATGCATGAAAGGCCACAGGAAGGAGGATGCAGCAAAGAAAGAAGGTGGCCATGTTTAAGACCAGACCTAGAGACACAAGCAGCCTGGTCCCCAGTCCTTCGGAACAGAAATAGGGTGTGGGTGTTTCAACAGAGATCCCAGATCTGCCCGCTGGTCCTCTCGCCCTCAGCTGGCTCAGGAAAGATACAGCCTTCATGGCTTGCTGTGATTCCTTGCCCTCAAGTACACACTGTTCACCAGACTCACAAAAACCTCCTTATAAACTCTACATTTGTCTTTACAATATGAAAAGCTTGGGCAACTACAGTGACTATCTCCGACCCGCCTTCCTGACTGTTTTCTCCAAATAATGCATATTTGGAGATGAGTCAAACATATTTTTATAATTTACTTTGATGAGACAGACCTAACAGCAAAGTACATTTTATACTTAAAACACACACACAAAACAAATGAAACTCTTGCTTACCGTCCGTGAAAAATGACCAAAAAAAAAAATTTAGCCAAATTTTTCTCCTATTATTTATCCTAATACTGCCAGTTCTGAAACAAAGCAGTTGGAAGGGGAAATTTAGTAACTTTGATTTGTCCCAAGATACATTTTTTTACACTGAGGTCCTATTCCTGACAGTAAGCACATGTGACCTGTTCTAAAAAAAGGATATTTTCCACTTCTTGCACAACTGGAGCAGATATAAACATCAGCCTGTGCAAACGGCACTGCAGAACTCAAAGGGAATTAAACACACACACACATACACACACTTAAATAATTCTATAAATAGCAGTACTCGGGAAAAGGAAATCTCCAATAACACACAAAACCAACACTTAGAATCCCACTTTAATCAAGTTTTCCATCTAATCATACCATACAAGCAATTTGCATAATAAGATCTGAACATCTGCCAGGTTAACGTACTTCAATCTTGTCTATTTTGCTTCAGATACATAATTCTGCACTTGCTTTAGTGCTGTGATGAGGAGGGGGGAAATTGCAATCATGGTAAAATAGAAGAGAAGAAATTAATATTACTAGCATGTGCTAGGCACGCTACAAAGCACATTTACACATGTTATCTCCGTTTTAAAACTTCCACCAATCCTAAGAAGACACTTCTATAGATTCCACTTCACAGGTAAAGAAATTAAGAGTCCAGGAGGCTAAGAGTCTAGTTGTGAACACACACACATCAGTTAAGTAGCAAAGCCACGGGCACTGTGCTTAATTAAGCATGGCTACTTCTGAACCTGTCTATGTGGATCCAGTCTCTGCCACCCCAGGTGCCCACAGAGCAAGAGAAAGAGCTGGGACTCTGGTGACAAGTATAAAGGCAGGAATGTATCTGGGGGTGCAGTGGTTAAGACTCCATGCTTCCAATGCAGAGGGTGCAAGTTTAATCCCTGAACGGGGAGCTAAGATGGAAGCAATATTATAACAAATTCATTAAAGACTTTAAAAATGGTTCATAGCAAAAAAAAAAAAAAAAAAAAAAGATCATGCCTTCCAAGGCATGTAACATTTTATTTAATGTTATAAATAACTATGCTTTGAGTATTGCTTGACATTCAATGCCAAAATTGAATACCCTTATTTACTGACAAAACTCCACCCCAGTTTCCCTTCCTCTATTACATTCCCATGGCTCATGCCCCTGGTTATCACACTCCGTCCTGTATGTTTGGCTGGATCTGTGTGTTCCCTTCCCTCCCGCTGCAGAGGTGAGTTTTGGAGAAGACGCAGCACAGGCAGGCCCCATGCCTTTCACAGGGCAGCCCAGAGTAGGGCACTGGAGCCCAGGACCAGAGCCAGAACCAGGCCCACCTAATCGTGATGCCTTGGTTTCCTTCTCTGTAAAATGTCAACAGCAAAAATACAAGCACCCAAGGTAGAAGTGAGACTTAACTGAGTTAACAGAAGTAAAATACCCAGAATCATTCCTGGCATGTAGTAAGGACTGCATGTTACTTGTTTTTAAAATTATAATCCACAACATTATTGTTCTTATTTATTATTATCATCTCAAGCAGTTAGTGCAAGTTAACACATGTAAAACCACTTAGGACAGGGGCTGGCACACAGTGCGGCCTCAGTAAATGTTAACAGCGTTCATTGGTATGAATTCGCAGGTACTCAACAGATATGTGTAGAATATGAATCTGTATGTATGTGATGATGCCACCGATGTTCTGTTTTTGTTTTTTTCTTAAACCAGCATAAAGAAACTGTTAAGGACTGCATCAAAATTATAAAACACAAAAGATTTATCTGCAGCACCTCATTAGGAGGAAAAGCAAAAAGATTTTACTAAACTTGGGATAATTTTATTGCATAACAACGCTGGCCCTTAGAGAAGAAAGCCAGAGTCAACCAAATGCAAACACATTCTGGAAGGTCAGGACTCACTGCTAAGTAATAGAGAAATAACAAGAACATCTGCTAACATTTACTGAGCACTAAATATGTGCCCAGCATCATGCTAATACTTTTCCATAGTCAATGTCACAATTAATGTCCTTAAGACCCTTAGGAGGCAGGCCCCTCAGTTGCCAGATGAAGAAACTGAGGTTAGAGGTCACCCAGCCTCCCCAAGGTCACTTAGCTTGTTAGGGACAGAAATGACAGAACAATCCTCTTAAATCTCCATGTAAAGTAATTCTCTACAGATTAGACAGAAAGAAAAATCAAGAAAACTTTCCAAAATCAATAAAAGATGGACAGTTCAGTCTTGCCAAGAATGAACAATCATTCATTTCATTTTATAAAGGAAAGGGTATTTTTAATAGGAAGATATGGGTGCATGCAAGGTTGCTTCAGTTGTATCTGACTCTTTGTGACCCTAGGAACTGTAGACCCCCGGGCTCCTCTGTCCATGGGCTTCTCCAGGGAAGAATACCAGAGTGGGTTGCCATGCCCTCTTCCAGGGGATCTTCCTGACCCTGGGATTGAATCTCTTATGTCTCCTGCCTTGGCAGGCCGGTTCTTTACTACTAGTGCCATCTGGGAAGCCCAGGAAAAATCTCAGAATAAATCCAAGAAATGGCAGTGGCTTTACATGGAAATTCATGCATGTGAGCATGAGTTGGACACAACCATCTTTTCTTTCTCATCTGAATACAAATCTGCAACAATTTCACACACCTCTCTCTGAATCAGCATCTGGGAACCATTGCTCTATCTCATCCTGCCAATATAAACCTAATACTCACTTTCATTCCCATTTCTAATTTGTGGGAAGTTAAAGAACCATTATCTAAACCATTATTAAAACTTTGAGAAGAGGAGAAACTGGAATTAGATTAAATCAATTCTGAAGTCTGTCCAGGAAAAGGGCATTAGCAGCTACAAAGCCACAGAATTTAGCACCAAGTAAATGAAACAAAAGAACTATGAACCTGAAAGATGCTAACATATTAAAAAAAATCTTTTTCGGGACCTAAAGCCCTACAGAGAGTCCCTTCCCGGAGAGGGACCCATTCAGTGGTTCCACATCTGACCCTGACCTGACTGTGCTCGTGTGTGCTATCTGGGTTCACGCTCTCATACTTGGCACCTTTCCTCTGCCACCCACCATTCACGGCTCATTTCCAGGAGAATACACCAAGGTTTCAAAAACCTTTGGGGAGGAACCAAACTGCAAACATTTCTTCAGGAGACCCTTTACTCTTGTGTGTGTCTCTCTAGGACACAGCTTCTCCAGTCGTCGTGACCAAAGTGGGGTTCCATCACCTAAATCCATTGGCTTCACATTCCTAAAGTCTAGGAGGTCTGGGTTAGGAATGAAACTGTCTTTCCTCATCAAACACTTGCACATCTAAGCCTAATCCAAATGAAGAATATATAAACTCCTCTTTGGAGACAGCACGGTGGATACCTGTTTTAAAAGGAAGGCAGCCTTAAATGCAAAAACCAGAATCAAATAGCCCATCCAGAATTAAATACAAAGGGAGAAAACAACACATAGTCAAACAACAAAACACTATTGTGCCAGGCATTGTTCTAGGCCTTTTCATCTGCAACAGGGGTGAGTCTGTGTCCCATGGACATTTGGTGGTGTCTGGACATATTTTTGGATGTCACAACTTGAGGAGGGATGCTATGGCCTTGAGCAGGTAAGCCTGCGATGCTGTTAAACATCCTGCAACGCCCAGGACAGCCCCCACAGCAAAGACCTATCCAGTCCAAAGTGTCAACAGCACTGATGATGAAACTCTGTTCTAGGTTCTGGGGGCACCACAGTAAACCAGGAAGACCCAGAAATTCCTGTCCCCTTGGACCCTGCAATTTAGTACAGAGAAACATAGCATAATTGAAACCCATTAGAAAATGATAGACTAGGTCATAATGCAAGTACTGTGGGAAAAACTGAGCAGAGCAAGGAACACAGAGTTTAGAAGGAGAGCCACAGCACAGGGCATGCTCAAGGCAGGAATGACATTTAAGGGAAGACATGAAGTCGGCTGGGGAGGGAATGAACGCTACTGCTCTCTGGACAAAGACAGAAAGTGCACTTGCTGGCCCCAGCAAGTGCAGCTTACAAAGGGCCAGAGGTGGAGAGGTCTGGAGTGTTCCGGGAATGGTGAGGAGGCTGGCTATAGCAGAGGGAGCCAGGAGAGCAGCAACAAGAGACACACACAGTCAGCGCTGACAGGGAGCCCGCCCATAAAGTGGTCTGCGTTGGACCACTTCAAGGGTCTCGAGTTCTACTGATACCAGGGAGGGTTCTGAAGAGAGAACATGATGTGATACATTTACCATGAGGTTTCTCAACCTCAGCAGTAACAATCTGGGGACAGATAATTCTTCATTTGAGACTGTCCTGAGCACTGGAGAATGCTCAGCAGCATTTCCACTCTCTACTTACTAGAGGCCAGTAGTAACTCTCATCCATTGTACCAAAAATGTCTCCAGACGTTGCTGAATGACCCCTGAGTGGGGCAAGCCACCATTCAGGTTGAAAACCAGTTTTAACATAGATATTGTGGCTCCTGTGTTGAAAAATCCACTGAGAGTCAGCAAGGATAAAGGCAGGAGAACAGGTAAGAGATAATTAGCCAGGGAGGCCAGGTGGCAGTCTGAACCAAAGTGGGAGCAGAGGAGTTGATGACAAGTAGGCAGATTCTAGGGGCATCCCTGGTGGCTCAGACGGTAAAGAATCTGGCTGTAATCCAAGAGACCCACGTTAGATCCCTGGGTTGGGAAGAGCCCCTGGAGAAGGGAATGGCAATCCACGCCAGTATTCTTGTCTGGAGAATCCAAGGGACAGAGGAGCCTGGCAGGCTACAGTCTATGGGGTCACAAAGAGTTGGACACAACTGAGCAATTAACAGTTTCTTTTTTAGGAGGATTCTAGACATATCTTCAACTCCAAAAGACAATCCAGAAAATACAACTGATAGACAAGGCAGTTGCAGCCATCTTCCCCTTCTGATTTCAACTTTTTCCAACCAAGATTACAAGAAGGGAGGTCCCAGTCAAAGACTTAAGACAAAAAGCCACAAGGAGGGGGCCCTGAACATGCAGCCCTTGCAAAGTCACACAACAGATGTCGATGACAATACATCAGACAACTGTGGAAAACTGTACTATAGGGAAATTTTGCCAACCCCATATATTTATTCACAGATTTTATTTCACTGGTTTATTTCAAAGAGCATGTGTCTGCTCCACAGACAAGTTTTACAACTTTTTTCATTTAGCCTTCCTCTGTGCACCGGTTCCATCCTGCACCTGTTTCCAGCTTCAGCGTGTGAAACCAGCGCTTCCCACATCCCCGAAATTTTCTTTACACGTGCAAGCTAGCTCCTGAGGATGCTCAACCCTTGCAAGTCTTTTTTTTTTTTTTTTGCCGACTCTTGAAAAAGAACAGGCCCCAAATCCTCCAACGTGAGTTTCATGGCATTCATTTGGGTTTTTCCAGATGGTATTTTCCTCACTCTCTCAAATTTATTTAATGTTATGTATCAGCTACCATCAAAAATGTTCCAAACAGTCCGGTTAATTCATGTCTTTCAGGACTACACACACACACACACACACACACACACACTCTCCCTCCCTCATTCTGGCCATGTAAGCATTTGCTTATAGAAGCAAAAGCAGAGACTGCTCGGTAAAACACTGGTCCCTTCAGCCGAATACAGATAAAGCCCCAATGAGCATAACCAACAATACCCTTTACACACTATTACTCCACATCCCCAACCCCCAACACACACAATCTAGGCTCACACACAAAACAGCCATTATGAAGAGAAACCACCAACTAAAGGCTGGTTTTAGGCAACTAACTACATAGGAGGTTTCCTTCCAATCTCCCTGAAGCATCTGCCAAGAGGCTGCTTCAGCCACCCAGTCGGTGTGCTCTTAGCAGTTCTTCCCCAAAGTGGATTCAGTTTGACACAGCCCTGAAGGAAACGAACCTAACTGCACAAGTACCAATCCCCCATGCCCCAGCAGCTGTGATCACACGCCTTCACTCCGGATTCAGTCCTTCCTTCACCATGATTTCTGGGCCCTCTCCCCCCATAGCCAGGCCCCTTCACCCAAACACTATTGACAGTGAGGGGCCGGCAGGAAGGTTTGAGACGGATGAAGAAGCACTGCTGAAGCTTCCAGTTCCAGCCTCATGCTACCTCACAACTGAGGGGTGGAACTAAACCCTCTCTACTCTCAGCGCCTCAACTGACCTGGAAATGTCCTGAGTGGCCACAGGACAGAGAGGAAGAAGACACCTAATCTGCTCCAAGGGACAAGTGGGAGTGGAGGCAGCGTAAGCAGTGGGCACTAGGGGTGATGCGACGCCAGACCAGCAGGTGTCTTCACTCTCCTCCCAAACAGTTTTAGAAGTGCCCGGAGAATGAAAGACGTGTCCCGGCCCAACAGCGGTCACTCGCCAAACTCCGTCTCAAAGTTGTTTTTTTTTTTCCCTCCAGGCCTGTATTTGAATGGGACCCCAAAGCCCGGGAGTTCCACCTGGACGAGGAGACACGCCCCACCCCACCTCGCACCCCGCCCCTCTCGCACAGGGGTGCCGCGGCCGGGAAGGTCAGGGGCGGGGCTCGGGAAACCTCACCTGGAGGCGGCCCGAGGTCGGCTTTCCCAAAGGGGCCCGACTCCTAAGCGGCCAACAACACATGAGCTAACTGCTTGCCTGTAACGTCGCGCTCGATCCACCGTAAGCTCTCCTCCCCCAAGTTCTCAGGCCGCTGGGATTTTCAGAAAAGGGGTTCACTCGAAACTCACCAGCGCGTCCCGGCCCGGCGCTCCTTCTCCCCCTCCTCCGCGTCGGGGCACTCCCCAGCCCCCACCCGCTCTCCGCAGCTGGTATCCCCAACTGAGGGGTCCCGTCGCCCTCGCGGGCTGTCCGGGGCTGCCCGCCGCGCCCCCAAAATGCGCTCGGGCGGAGACCCTCATTGGTGCACCCGTCCGGCCGGCACGACCCCCAACTGCGGGGGTCAGTTCGCCCTCTGCCCCGGGGCAAGGGCACGGGGTCCTTGTCCCAGAGTCCGAGCCAGCTGCTTTCCTCGCCTCAGAGTGGGAGGCAACCGGTCCCCCAGGTGCGGGCTGCGCCTCCCTCCAGCTGTCACCACTCACCTGCTCTTCAAAGGTTGACTTTTGAGTTCGTAATAGGTTTTGGGCTCTTCATGAAACTCCTCCCCGACTTCGAAATCCGGCACGATCCCCGATTCCGACTGCATGGCTCCAGCTTCCCGTCCTCGCACTGCTCCAAACTGAGAACCGAGCCCGGGGTCGGAGGGGAGGTGGCGGGGCCTGGGTCCCCCGAGCGGTGTGCCCCCAAGCCGTGCAGAGCTCAGCCCGCTGGCCCGCGCGCGGCCGCCCGCCCCGGCGCCGGGAGTTTACACTCGAACAGGGACGGGAGGGGCGGCTGCCCGGCGCCGTCTGGGATCTGTAGTCAACAGCCGGGCCGAGTATACCCGACTTGCCAGAGGAGCCGCTCGACACAAAACTACAATTCCCAGAAGGCTAAGCGAGGGCAGAGGCAACGTGGTAGACACCGCTAGTGCAACTCCTGTTTGGATTCATTGTCAATGTCAGCAGCTCCTCTCCCTTCTCTCTCTCCACTAGCTTCAAGGGTACAGACTTGACCATTTAATATTAATAAGAATGGACTCAGCTTTGTTCTCCTACCATCACTCCTCCTCCAAGCTCACACATTCGCGAGGGCACGCCAAGTCCTTATTAAAAAAAAAAAAAATAGTAAAGGGTTTTGGCACTAGAAAGTTTCAGCCTTCAAGTCTCTCTTAAATAGACTTTATATCAGGCTACATGTATTACAGCGCTGCTGCGACAAATCAACTTGTCCTCGATTTGGAACTGCGTGGAGGAACTTTCCTTCACTCTGTAAGTAAAATAGTACTGTTCTTGTGCGTCCCTTTCCTGTAACTAACTCAGTCAGGGCTTTTACAATACTCTTCATCCAGCTGAATGACTCTCTCCTTTATCCAATTAGCCACTTCTAATCCAAAGCGGCACTTGAAAGGTGCAGTTAATTTTAAAAGGCACAAAGTTACAAAACAGCATCGTCACTGTCTGCTTTTAATTTCTCAGTTGGCTGGGACTTCAAATGAAGTTGTCCTAACTTTACAGGAGTGAAGCTGTGGGGCACATAAAATGTACAAGTGTCAACTCCCCCCACCCCCACCACAGCTTCCCGGCACTCAGTTAGGTAACAGATTAACAGACACTGTTATGGCTCATTTGAACTTCCAGTCTTTCCCTCTGATTAGTTCCAGTAGGGTATTTTTCTTTCTTTTAAAAGTGTTTGGAGGTATCAGGGAGGAAGTAGAGAGTTAGAGGGTGGCTTTTAAAGTTCTAAAACCCACAGTTGAAATCCCGAGTCCTTCTCTAAAGTGCTGTGTAATCGTGAGCTTGTCACTTGATTCCTAGAAGCCTTAATTTCTTCATCTATAAAAAAGGAGATTGCAAAATCTGTTTTTTGAAGATGTTTCGAGGTCAAATGCAACAGAATGATCTGTAATCTATAAAAATGCTGCTCAATGGTCATTGTTTTATTTGCCAGATCTTGAAGATATTTCTTAGACTAACACTTCATTTGTGAGTTTGTCCTTTCAAAAGTAATAAATGATCATCCTGCGAGAAAATTCTAAGGAGGCTAGACTAATGACCGGTACCTCCCAGGAGCTGGTTGTTTGCTATTTCGCCTTGGATGAAACATCACATTAGGTCCATACCAGGAAAATATTACAGAACCTGAACACTCCCGTGGAAAATAGGCTTTTTGTGCTCATGAAATAGGATCCCAGATTCCATGATAGATACTAGTAGAAATTAGACATTAAAAGTTAAAAAAAAAAAAAGTTATTCTCTGCCAGAAAGAAGAGGAAATGTAAAACATGCAAGAAACACTGAGACTATACTTGTGGTCTCATCTTGTTTCTCAACTATAGGTGACTGGAATATGGACTTCCCTGTAGCTCAAATGGTAAAGAATCTGCCTGTAATGCAGGAGACCCAGGTTTGATCCCTGGGTTGAGAAGATCCTCTGGAGAAGGGAATAGCTTCAGAATTCTTTCCTGGAAAATCCCATGGACAGAGGAGCCTGGCGAGCTGCAGTCCGTGGGGTCTCAAAGCATTGAACATGACCGAGCAACTAACATTACTACTACTAGAAGGGGATGAATATCGTAACATAGGGGTGCTACAGGACTTTAAGAGGTATGGGCTAGAGACTCTTTATCTCTTGCACAATGACAAACTTTCTTATCTAAATATCATCCATACCTGTATTGAGAAACACTGGAATCTTCTTAATCTTTTGGTTCACTGGAAACCTTTTAATATGAGGAAAGCCACTGACCTGCTCCACAGAAAATGTGGATGAAAACAAGATTCTTGTGCCTAATTTTAGTCCGCTGACCTTCAAAGGCTATCAAGGACTTCGGGTTCAGTTCAGCTCAGTTCAATCACTCAGTCACATCCAACTCTTTGCAACCCCATGGACTGCAGCACGCCAGTCTTCCCTGTCCATCACCAATTCCCAGAGCTTACTCAAGCTCATGTCCATTGAGTCAGTGATGCCATCCAACCATCTCATCCTCTGTCATCCCCTTCTCCTCCCACCTTCAATCTTTCCCAGCATCAGGGTCTTTTCTAGTGAGTCAGTTCTTCGCATCAGGTGGCCAAAGTACTGGAGTTTCAGCTTCAGCATCAGTTCTTCCAATGAATATTCAGGACTGATTTCCTTTAGGATAGATTGGTTGGATCTCCTTGCAGTCCAAGGGACTCTCAAGAGTCTTCTCCAACACTACAGTTCAAAAGCATCAATTCTTCGGTGCTCAGCTTTCTTCATGGTCCAACTCTCACATCCATACATGACTACTAGAAAACCATAGTTTTGACTAGATGGACCTTTGTTGGCAAAGTAATGTCTCTACTTTTAATTTGCTGTCTAGGTTGATCGTAGCTTTTCTTCCAAGGAGCAAGGGTCTTTTTGAATTATAATGAAATAGTCCATTTTGTCATTATATCCCACAGTGACCTGCTAGACCTAAGGGATCAAACCCAAAAGGGAATAAACTGTCAGGAAAGCTAAGACACCTGAACTTAGCTCCAACTAAGTAAGCTTGCCCTGAGATACACACAGATAGCTTCTATTTTTTTCTCCTTCACTTTTTCTTCTGATCTCATCCTACTCAGTCCAGGAAGATGACTCTTTTCATCGCCTATGGTTGGGTTATTGATGACAGTGCCATCTGCCACCCTGTAGGAGTAGCTATGAGACTGTTCCTGACCCATCAGGGGGGCCATTTTCCTAGCCATGGTGATTCCTTGAGGGATGGACACAGTGTCCTACCGTGACTAGAAGTCCTCCTTGAGACTCTTCTTCTGGGGCATCTTGGGAAGACTGTCTGATTCTTGGAAGCACAGTGCTGGAGGGAAGGAAATCTATAGGTAGCTTATTACTTATGGCCACAAAGTAATGGCCATTTTTGATCAGCAGTGAAGCTGATAAAAAATGAGAGAAAATGAGACAAGATCAACAAAAAGAAGCAGAAACAAGCAAAACTGAGAAACAGAAAATAACAGTAACATCGTTTCAGCTCCCCATTCCAACCACATCTGAAGTCAGATATCCTTGGACTCTCAAGATACATGAACCAAATTTTTTCTTTCTTTTTGCTGTAACTGTTAAAAATGTTCAAAGTAAAAATGCACTGGTTATGAACATGGTATTCTGTTAGGTACCCAGACTACAAGAATGTATCTGACTTCCTGCCCTCAAGAGGCTCAAAGTTCAGGAGCTGAGTCAGGGCTTGTAGCACAATGAGAAGCCACACCCAAGGTGGCAAATGTTAGGGAGCAGATAAGTGGTGTGTGATTTATACTTTATATTCATTTATCCCAACAACTATTTGTGGAGCCAGCCACATTATGTGCTGGTTATGGGGGAAACAGCAGTAATGAGCCACCTGTATCCCCTGTACTCAGGATAGGGTCCCTGACTTTTTAGGAATAGGAATGAAAATGATTTCATGGATAAATAAAGTGATAGGTAAATCCTACAAGTGTCTGAAAAAGAAGCAACCACTGAAAGCAAAAAAGAGAGATGATTCTTGGAGGAGAAGTAACTAAGCTACAAAAGAAAGAAGGGGGAGGAAGGAAAGAAGGAGAAAAGAAAAGGAGGCGAGAGAGAGAGAAGGAAGGAAGAGAAAGAAAAAAAGGAAGGGAAAGAGTAAGAGAAAGAAACCTATGTATGAACTATGAAAACTACCACCAATTTCCAGGGGGAAAAAAAGAGAGAAATATGTTAATAATACCACAAAGATTCAGAAATTGAGAAATCTACAAGACATTGAGAAATCTTCAAAAAAAACAAACAGCATGAAATTAAGGGGAAGGAGGACCTGCTATAGATTTTTAAATATTTAAAAGACATATTAGATACATGAATTAAATCTAATTTTTAAAATGATTTTGGAAAAAAGAAGAGACATATCACTCAAACACATTTTGCAGGCTTTATCTGAGTTCTGATTTGAACAAAGCAAAGAAGATGATTAATAAAAAATCCAATGCAAAATTTGTGAAGCTTAGGTCTGAATATAAATTGCAACATAAATGGATTAGGAAAAGGCTGGCTGAGGTATGAAGGGCGATTTAAATGAGTTTAGGAAAGGAAATCTAATGAGTCTCAAGAATAGCTGATTGGCGTGCAGCAGTTGAAGAGCCACCAGGGTTAAGAGCTGAGCGATGAGTTTGAAGAGAGGCTTCCCCGGTGGCTCAGGTGGTAAAGAATCCCCTGCAGTATGGGAGACCTGGCTTCAGTCCCTGGGTTTGTTCCCATGGAGAAGGGAACAAGTACCCGCTGCAGTACTCTAGTACCCTGGCCTGGACAATTCCATGGACTGTGTGGTCCATCGGGTCACGGAGAGTCGGACCTGACTGAGCCACTCTCACTTTTACCTTGTTAAGAACTTCTAAAGAAAAATTATTCTGGCACTTATTAAAGAACAATAAGCCCAACGTGATTCAGGGGGACTACTGCCATAGGTGTAGGAACAACAGCAATGGGTGAGGTTTTGCAGTAGAGGAAACACATTGGGCTCAACTTCAAACACAAGAAAAGGTTGGAGATTTATATCCAAGAAACAGAATGTGTACTGGGGGTATGGAAGGTGGTCAGTGGGTAGTAAATTACTAAAAAGGTAGTATAATTCTTTGCTTAAACTGACCTAGCAGGATTCTTGCTGAAGGCAGGCTAGGTAATCAGATATTTCCTGGGGGATGCTAGGGATGAAGAAGGTGATCAGATATCGCGGTGGGGGCTGCTGGTTAAACTGACTTGACTGGATTCTTGCTAAAACTGGTCAATGCTAGTGGAAGTCCAAAAGTCAAGGTCTAACTGGGAAGAGAATTCAGAGGCAACTAAGTAAAGTTTAGTCCAGGAGAGACATTCAAAGCAAAGAAGTGCCTTTTATAGGGAATAAATGCAATATTTTGTAACAACTTTAAATGGAGTATAACTCTAAAAATTTTTAATCATTATTCTGTACTCCTGAAACTAATAAAATACTCTATAAATCAACTGTATTTCAATGGTTTAAATTAGAAAAAAAAATCGTTTAATTATTTTTTAAAAAAGAGATGCCTTTTGTAGCTCATGAGCCCCAAAGCCCCTACAGTCCAAGGAGTCGCAAGAGTTGGACACAACTTAGTGATTAAACAACCACAACCATGTTATTATTACATATTTAATTTCAAAACATATTCAGAAGAATATCATACTGAATACACCATTTCATCACATACTTTTCCCTTTCATGTAATATGAGTAGCTTTCCTTGCCCACAACATCATTTTAATGTTTTTAAAATACACTTTCCATTCAGTAAATTTGCAAGACTTTATTTTTCTAATTTCTGTATTGCTGGACTTTTAGATTATTTTCAAGTTTTCACTATTTTAGGTAATTTCACTCCTATCCAAGTAACTAAATCTTTGCTCCCATCCACAATAATTGCCTAGAAATTAAACTGCTGGGCAAAAAAGCAGGTGTGCTTTTGAAATTTTTCCAAGAGGAATCTTTTTAAAATACAAATCTCATCTTGTCTTTTCCTTATTTTAAACTTTTAGGATTCCCCACTGAATAACAACCTGGCTCTTTGACACTGGATAACTGGTGTCTATATCCTGGCTCCTCCTATTACTTCTGGACCTCCTCCGAGATCACTCCCTGACTTCCATATTAAGTAACTCCAGTGACCCCAAACTGCTGAAGTTCCTGGAATATGCCAGGCTATTTCTGTCTGGAGCAGCTTTCTCTCCCCTTTTGCCCAAGACGCTCCTTCAAGACTCAGCTTAAATGTTACCTTCTCCAGGAAGCCTTGCTCTATCCCACCAACCTTCACTAAGTTCCCAGATTGGTTTACGGGTCCCGTCCCTAAGTTTCCGAGATATGCTATCTGCTACCCAGTCCTGTAGTCATCTGCTTAACTTCTGTACACAGCTCCCACCACCCTAAAACTCCTCCTTCCTCTACTACCACCACCACCACCCACCACCACACACACCCCCAGTGTACTCCTCTCCCTGCCCAGACGATGAGCTCCCAGAACGCTGGGTCCATGCCCACAATGTTCAAAACTAACTGTTTAAAAACTGTCTAACAGTTTAAAAACTGTCTAACGCTTACTCCTTGGAAGAAAAGTTATGACCAACCTAGACAGTATATTGAAAAGCAGAGATATTACTTTGCCAACAAAGGTCTGTCCAGTCAAGGCTATGGTTTTTCCAGTGGTCATGTATGGATGCGAGAGTTGGACTGTGAAGAAACCTGAGTGCCGAAGAATTGATGCTTTTGAACTATGGTGTTGGAGAAGACTCTTGAGAGTCCCTTCGACTGCAAGGAGATCCAAACCAGTCCATTCTGAAGGAGATCAGCCTTGAGTGTTCTTTGGAAGAATTGATGCTAAAGCTGAAACTCCAGTACTTTGGCCACCTCATGCGAAGAGTTGACTCATTGGAAAAGACTCTGATGCTGGGAGGGATTGGGGGCAGGAGGAAAAGGGGACAACAGAGGATGAGATGGCTGGATGGCATCACTGACTCGATGGATGTGAGTCTGAGTGAACTCTGGGAGATGGTGATGGACAGAGAGGCCTGGTGTGCTGTGATTCATGGGGTCACAGAGTCGGACACGACTGAGCGACTGATCTGATCTGATCTGATTGAATAAATGAATGGATTAGCCATCGTGTGAAAGAAAATATGTTTTCTAACAAACATACATTGTTCCTTTTTGTAATGATAGCAAGGATATTGCAAATAAAAATAGAATTTTTAGTAGGTTTTCCACAGTGTCCATTTGTGCTTAGGCAAATATTGATGGAACAAAATAACTAATTTCTTCTCCAGCACTAATGCTCTTAGTCTGAACTGATTTATCGAAGCAGAATTTAGCCTGTATCCCAGTGGCACAGTTGATAAGGAAGTGTAGATTTCTTCATTAGAGCAACAAGCAAACACGTTTAGACTTGCTCATGGGAGATTTGGAAAAATCTGCTGGAAAATAACTGAACGAATCATATTTAGCACTCATTAAAGGAACTAAAATCAAAAATCGAAATAAGCCAAGATACATGCACATTTCCTGTTGTGAAGGTTTCTAGGGTAAACCTCAAGGGATCTGATGTTCCCAACCAAGTAAACACAAAACATTGTCACGGAGTTTTAAAAGACAAGGACTCATTTGTCAGGTTGCAGATGAAAATATATTCATCTTTATTTCCTCCAAGAACTCAGTAAGGAGTAAGGACTCAGTGTGCTGTTGCTGAACTGATGCGTCAAAAGTAGTGTGCTAAAATATCAAGCCCTGGGGATCAAAGGTCAAGTAGCTGGGGCGGGGGGGGGGGGGGGGGGGGTGCGGGGAACAGAAAACTTCCAGCCTAGGAGCAAATGAAGAAGAAGAGGTCCCTAGGGACTTATTTCTTAGAGATGAGGAAAGGAATTAATATGAATTCCATAGGGATTAATACTTGTAAAACACATAGACCAGTGGTTAGCATATGACATACTCCATACAAGACTTTTCTAAAGTAAATAAAATAACTAAATCTTTATTTCTTTATTCATTTTAAAAATATCTTTGTAGTACTTACTCTGTGCCACTCATATACTGAGAAAGACTGGTTGGTTGACTGATTCACAAAAGGTTTCCAAAGTTTGTTCAACTTAGACAAAAACAGGTTTAAATGTATACTAAACAGTGACTGTAGCCACAAAAGTAGAAGATGTTTGCTCCTTGGAAGAAAAGCTATGGCAAACCTGGACAGCATATTACAAAGCAGAGACATCACTTTGCCAACAAAGGTCCATATAGTCAAAGCTATGGTTTTTCCAGTAGTCATGTATGGATATGAGAGTTGGACCATAAAGAAGGCTGAGGGCAGAAGAAAGGACTCTTTCAAGTTGAGTTGTGGTGCTGGGGAAGACTCTTGAGAGTCCCTTGGACTGCAAAGAGATCAAACCAGTCAATCCTAAACAGAATCAATCCTGAATATTCATTGGAAGGACTGATGCTGAAGCTCCAATAATTTGGCCACCTGATGCAAAGAGCTGACTGACTGCAAAAGATTCTGATGTTGGGAAAGAATTAGGGCAAGAGGAGAAGAGGGCGACAGAGGATGAGATGTTTGGATGGCATCACTGACTCAAAGGATATGAGTTTGAGTGAATTCCAGGAGATAGTGAAGGACAGGGAAGCCTGGCGTGCTGCAGTCCATGGGGTTGCAAAGAGTCAGAAAGGACTTAGTGATGGAACAACAACAAATACTCTGACCTCCTTTTCTGCATCAGAAGGGCCACTGGCTGGCTATGATCTCTGGCTCCACCAGTAACCAGCCATGTGACCTTAAGTAAGATACCTAAAGTACCCTAATTCTCAATTTTGTTTTATGTAAAAATGGGGTGATAGTACAAAATTGGTGTTCAGTTCAGTTCAGTCACTCAGTCGTGTCCGACTCTGTGACCCCATGAATCACAGCACACCAGGCCTCCCTGTCCATCACCAACTCCCGGAGTTCACTCAAACTCATGTCCATCGAGTTGGTGATGCCATCCAGCCATCTCATCCTCTGTTGTCCCCTTCTCCTCCTGCCCCCAATCCCTCCCACCATCAGGGTCTTTTCCAATGAGTCAACTCTTCCCATGAGGTGGCCAAAGTATTGGAGTTTCAGCTTTAGCATCAATCCTTCCAATGAACACCCAGGACTGATCTCCTTTAGGATGGACTGGTTGGATCTCCTTGCAGTCCAAGGGACTCTCAAGAGTCTTCTTCAACACCACAGTTCAAAAGCATCAATTCTTCGGGGCTCAGCTTTCTTCACAGTCCAACTGTCACATCCATACATGACCACTGGAAAAACCATAGCCTTGACTGGACAGACCTTTGTTGGCAAAGTAATATCTCTGCTTTTCAATATGCTATCTAGGTTGGTCATAACTTTTCTTCCAAGGAGTAAGCGTCTTTTAATTTCATGGGTGCAGTCACCATCTGCAGTGATTTCGGAGCCCAAAAAAGTAAAGTCTGACACTGTAGTGAGAATTAAATAAGCATCAGTATAATACTCTTTGCTTTATATTGTCTGGAACTCATAAGAACTCTTGGCTAACTTTATATTATTAGGAATCCACTGATGTCTGTTTAAGGCACAAAATAGAACAGAACACTTTCTGTTTCTGTTTTAAGATCTCTTCTTGCAATTATGAAATAAATTACTGTACTTTTGTACATAAACCATAAATGTATCCTTTTACAAATAATGATCTTTGTCCATTTTTAACTTCTACCCTCAGAGAGGTAATCACTTTTATAGTAATCATTCCTTCTTTTCTTCTACAGTTTTAACACCTAAATATGCCACCCTAAGCCACATAGTTTATTCTTGCCTATTTGGGGGCTTTAGATATATGAAATTAGGCTAGTCAGCTTCCAAGATGGCCCTCCAGTGATTCTGGTCCCCTGGTGATCTCTTCCTACACTGAATCAGGGCTTGTTATGTGATTCATCTCTGGGGCTATCAAAAAAATTAAGTTCAACTTGTATCTAGGTCTTTCAGACTGTTGAAACTGTGAGGACCATGAGGAAAGTACAAGAGGCCCATGTACACAGGAACTGAAGTCTCCCACCAAGAGCCAGCACCAACTAGCCAGACCTGTGACTGAGCCACATTAGAAGTGGATCCCTAGCCCAAGCCAAGCCTGAAGAAGACTGTAGACCGAAAGGGCATTGGCCACAACTTCACGAGCAACCCTGAGCCAGGAATGCTCCAAGCCACTCCTACAGCTCTGACCCACAAAACCATGAGCAATAATAATATCTGTTGTATTAAAGCAAGAGGTTTTGCAGTAATTTGTTACAGATAAATAAATAATAGGTAAATAGATAGATAAATAATCAGAAATTATACAACGTGAATTCTTTTGTATCTTGATTCTTCCACTCAACATTTTTTAGAGATTCATTTATATGGTACTGTGTGTAACTTTATAACTGTATAGCAGCTTATTGTATGGATACATTTTAGTTTGGTTTTTATAAACATTTTTTGTTGTGGTAGGGAAGGTTCTGTAGGGCTTGAGAAGTGATAATTTTTTATTTGGAGATAGTTCATGGGCCTCCCTGGTGGCTCAATGGTCAACAATTTACCTGAAATGCAGGAGATGCAGCAAGAGTTGCGAGTTCAATCCCTGAGCCAGGGAAGATCCCCTGGAGAAGGAAATGGCAACCCACACCACTATTCTTGCTTGGAGAATTCCACAGATAGAGGAGCCTGGCAGGCTATAGTCCATGGGGTTGCAAAAGAGTCAAATACTACTTGGTGACTAAACAAACAAACAAACAAAAAACTCTGCAGTTAGGGGAAGGGAGGATAAAATAGTATTTGCCACCTTTGAGGCCAAATTTACCATTACTAATCCAAATACCTTGAATAACTCAAAACAAGAAGTTTTTGGAATGATCCTTATCTCTTTTCACTATAAACATAGTCATTCTGAGTGACAACCTTTCTTGTCCTTCATATCATCTGACATAGACTCTAGACTCCTCTGCCTCTCAAACCGAGTCTAGAGGAAAGGACAGTGTGCACGCATGCACCCGCCTGTAATATACTTTCCTCTGACAATTAAAGTAAAGCAAACACACTTTCAACCTGCTGCAGACTCAGAAAGTCATGTTTTCTTAATAGTTGGGCTGTTGATCAAGCAGGAATACTGAGTACCTCCACCCCCAGCCACCTGGTATGGCTCAGCCCCTTGTACTCTGCCACTGTTTCGGGAGGACACACAGCCTACGCAATGGAGACTGCAAACCTGTTACCTGGGGGGAAGCTAGGAACAAAAATTCCATGGCCAGGAATCTACATTACAGAAACACTCTCACAAAGCTGCGAAGATGTGTACACATGAATTTTCACTGAGATGATTTTCATTATTTTGAAAAACCAGGTCTATGGCAAAGGGGCGGTAGATAAATTATGATGATTCTTACAGCTGAATTCTAGGCAAGTGTTAAAAATAATTCAGACTGAGCACTATGAGCAGACATAGAAAGAGGTCCAACATAAATTTTACATGAAAAAAAATCACATTGCAAACAATATATGTCAATTCTATTTTCATTTAAGAAACAAACTGTGTGTGTAATGGTGTACATAAATTAAACCACTAACAGCTATTATTGGGGCTGAAGAAGGAATTATAAAAAAATTCACTTTCAAAATCACACATTTTGGACTATCTTTAGTGCTTGACATAGGACCTTCTTTTACCCACGCCTCCCAATTATTTCTACCATTAATCAAAGAGCCATGAAAACCAGACAGCATGAAAAAGATGAGCCATAAGTGATTAAAGTATACATTTCCTTTATCACAGTCCCTTTTTAACAACTTCATGAGTAATATATTTTCACTTTTGAAGACAAGAAGGAGACTACAATAATCACTTTAAAAAATTATCTGTAGTGATCTACCAGAGGGAAATACACTTATCATTTGCCTGGACAGCGGTCCAAACTTTTGCCCAAATGTTACTATACACACACACACACATGCTGGCCTCTTCTTTTGTAGCTAATTTCTTTTCAGTATATTTTGAACAGCATTTTACATTAAAAATAAACTCATAATAATGATTAAACCTAAACAGTATTCTATTACATCAAGAATATATCAAGTGGTTGTTCATAACAATTCTTGGATTTAGAGGTAAATTTTTACTGGGTTTACAAAATACCCAAAGCATTTATGAGAAATTATATACACAATGTACACACGTTTTTCTAGAAAGGGAGCCAGCAATTCTCAGATTCTCCAAGGATTAAACAATAATTAGAGAGGGAAAAAACATAGTTGAGTGACCCTATGTTATAGATGCACAAGAGACGTCATGACTATATAAACAATTCCTTCTTGATCATTTTGTTTGTATCCAGTTTGCACTGTTATAAACAGTGCTATAAGTAAATCTAGGAGTTTTCAATTCTGATATTCAGGAAAACATGAAAGGCATGGAGTACTGCAATATTATTGAGACTCCTTGTGTTGAAAAACAGTTGAATGTGCTCCAGTTCAAACATCAATACAGAAGACATTTTCTTAGAGTCATCAAAGTAGAGATTAGAAACACCTAGACACTGAATCCCAACAAGCTCAATTATACAAAGCCTGTCACTGACTGCCAAACCTAAGACAGTGATCAGCAGAAGAAAAGCAGAAAACTCAAAACAGAAAAGAAGAGAGGAAAAGATAGGAACAGTTCAGCCATTAAGAAAAGAATGAAATAATGCCATTTGTAGCAACATGGGTGGACCCAGAGATGATCAAACTTACTAAGTGAAGTGAGTCAGAAAAAGAAAGGCAAATAGCATATGATATTGCTTATATGTGGAATCTTCAAAAGTAACACAAATGAACTCGTTTCCAAAACCGAAACAGACTCACAGACAGATAAAACAAACTTATGGTTACCAAAGTAGAAAGGGACGGGGGATAAACTAGGAGTCTGAGATTAACATACATACACTGCTGTATATAAAATAGATAATCAACAGGAACTATACTCGATATCTTATCATAGCCTATAAAGGAAAAGAATGTGAATCCCTTTATGTACACCTGAATCTAATACAACATTGGAAACCAACTATACTTTAAAAAAAAAGAAATGGAAAAAAAGATAGGCACAGGATGGGGGAAAAGAAAGAAATTAGTGCAGTTTTTTGAAATTACATCCGTTTTTTGACTGAGTCAGCCTTCCTTCCTTTTTACCTTCTTCTCCTAAGAGCACCTGCCTTTCCCTTTGGGGAACGGCCCCACGTCCATCACAGGTGGTATTGGTACATCTGTCAGTCAACAGTACCCAGCTCACTCTGGTCAAAGGAGTGAACTGCTGTAAGCTAGACCAAAAAACTTCTCTCATCCAGAAAGCTGAATCTCCTACAGAAATCCCAGGAAGGAGGACAACTGGAGCTGAGTCATCTAATAACAGTACCCTATAAAATCAACCCATGGGTTCCTGCTACAGAGATTCCCCCAAGAACCCCAGGTTCCTGCCCTTCCCCAGATATGATTATTCAACTCTTCCTTCTGGTCTCCAAGTCTCAACAATATTCTTCCAGTTAACTCCTTCTTTTTGCTTTAGTTAGTGAGAGTCAGTGTCTATTGTTTGCAACAATGAAAACACAAGTCCTAATACAGTTAGAATTAGACCCATGGATATAGTGATAATACTTGGCCCATGGCCCACCCTTTGATTTTTTTTTTTTTTTTTTTTGCTGTTTAAAACACAGACACAGGCCCAATAATGCCAAGATACCTGCTAAGGTCGCACAGCTACTGATGACAGAGGCAGGACCAGGCACAGATCTGTCCTCAATAGAATATAAAAGTCTTAAGAACAGAAACAGGATCTTGTTTCACGGTGAGAACCCCATCCCTAAAACAGAGGGGTGGACAACTTAGTTAGTCAATAAAATGAATGCTGTTACTGTTGTGTAGTCATTGTTTTTGTTTCTCAACTTAAACACAAGGAGAAGTGTCCAAGATATACTATTAAATTAAAAAACACACTTTGCAAAATTCTATGTACTGTGTGATCTTATCTTTGTCATCTGAAAATGTACTGTAATATTTATAATTGCATTGTGTAAAAAAAAATTACCTGGAATTAGGTTCCCCCATTCTAACTGTTAAGAGTGGTCATCTCTGGGAGAAGAAAAGAAAAAAGCATTTTTTAAAAAATGTTTCAGTGTTATTTGAATCTTTGCAGCTTAAATATATCACTTTGTGATTAGAAAATAATTGCTTAAATTCAGGAAAGGGAATAAGGAAAAAGATAGAAAAAAGGATGAAAAAGACATAAGGATAAGAAAGATGAGAAGGAAGAAAGTAAAAAAGGAGGAAACAGAAGAGGATTAGAAGGCAGTGACATTCCCTCGGGCACTCTGCCATGGACTCTTTGGTGATCCTCAGGATTACTCACCTATATTCCATTTTCTTCCTTCCAGGCACGGGGTAAGATTGAACTTTCCACACCCTTGAAGTTAGACTGAGCCATGTGTCTTGCTTCGGCCAAAGAAATGTGAATGAAAGCAAGTCATGTCACAGTACCCAGCTCCCTCTGGTCAAAGGAAGTGAACTGCTGACCCAAGCTAGACCAAAAAGCTTCTCTCACCTAGAAAGCTGAATCTCCTACAGAAACCCCAGGAGGGAGGAGAATTGGAGCTGAGTCATCCAATAACAGTACTGTACAAAATCAACCCATGGGTTCCTGCTACGGAGATTCCCCAAGGGCAGAAGCCTTTAATGGTGAGTGATTTATCACATGCTCTTCCCTTATCTACAGCAATCACTGATGGCAGCCACTCCTTATGGCCTGGGTCCCCAAGTGAGGCTGACAGGAACACAGCCTCCCCTCAACTCCAACCCATGATGGATATGGAGCATAAGAGATCTCTGTTATAGACAAAATGTTGTGTCCATCCCCGCCCCCCTCAAATTCCTACGTTGACGCCCTGCCTTTGGGAGGTAACTAGGTTCAGATGAGGCTGTGAGGGTGGGGGCCTCCTGCTGGGATTTGTGCCCTTCTGAGAAGACAGCCTTGTCTTCACCTCTGTTGACTATGTGAGGACACGGCAAGAAGGCGGCTTTCTGTAAGCCAGGAAAGGAATCTCATCAGAACCCAACCATGCTGACACCCTGATCTGAGACTTGCCAATCTCCAGAACCATAAGAAATAAATTTCTTTTGTTTAAACCACCCAGTCTATGGCATTTTGTTGTTGAAGTCCAAGATTACTATTATAGTTTCCTACAGAAAGTCAATACTATGTCAGTGCTAACCAAAGAGTCCAGGGCTATTTCTCTAGCATTGCTCATGCCATTCTCTCTCTCACCTCATACACTACAACCACACCCACCCCATTCTGCTGAGCTTGTACAATTCTATTAGAAGTTGTCTGACTGTTTCATGATGCTACAGCTATATTTTTCACTCTCTTTTGAAGGCAACCAGCCCCTTTTTTTTCGCCTTTAAGCGGCCTTCTCAGACTATTCCATCTACCCACATGTAAACCTAATCTAGATCTCCTTCCTAAAATGTCTGCTATCACCCAGGGCTTGTCACTTTGCACGTTTTTTGTTTGGTTGGTTGGTTTTGGAGAACTTTTTTAGGTAACTTTTTTTTTTAAATTTTTGCATAGTACCTAGAGTTTCAGTATTGCAGCCACTCAGCTTCCTCTTATGTTAACATAGCCGTGGTACATTTGTCAAAATTAAGAAATTAACATTCATATAATACAATTAATTAAATCACAGACTTCATTCAAATATTCCCAGTTTTCCTACTAATGTTATTTTTCTGTTCCAGGATCTAATTCAGGATATTACAATGCATTTACTCATCAAATCTCCTTAATCTCCTAAAATGTGTACAGCTTCTCAGTCCTTTTCTTCTTCTTCTTTTTTTTTTTAAGACCTTATAACTTGAAAAGTATTAGTCAGGTATCTTGTACAATGTCCTTGTACAATGTATCTTGTACATTGTCTGCTGTCTTCTCAGAACTAGTCTGGGATTATGGATTTGGGGGAAGAATATGACAAGGTGAGATAAGCTTCTCATCACACCACATCAGGAGTATACGACATCAATATGATTGATGGTTAGTAATGTCAACCGTGATTGCTTGGCTAAGCTGATGTCTACTATATTTCTTCACTGTATTGTTACTCTTTTTCCCTTTCCATATTTTTTTCTTCGAAAGAGGCACCAAGTCTAGCTCACACTCTAGAGAAGAATTAAGGTCCAACATCATTTTGGGTGGGGCTTCCCTGGTGTCTCAGTGGTAAAGAAGCTGCCTGCAATGCAGGAAACCTGGCTTCAATCCCTGGGTCAGGAAGATCTCCTGGAGGGGGAAATGGCAACCCATCCCAGTATTTTTGCCTGAGAAACTCCATGGACAGAGGAGCCTGGAGGCTACAGTCCATGGGGTGGAATAGAATCAGACATGACTTAGCGACTGACAACAGCAACAGCAAAAATCATCTTGTATGCTCTCTCTCTCTCTCTCTCAGCTCTGGGGGGATGAGTTACTCCATCAAGTAAGCATCCCAATGGAGAAGGTCCTATGGCAAGGAACAGAACCCTCTGCCAATACAGGTGAATTTGGAAGTGCATTCTTCAGTCCCTGCTAACAACTTGACTGCACATTCATGAGAGATCCTGAGTCACAAATACAGTCTCAGATTCCTGAACCCTGAAACTATGTGAGCTAATAAATGTTGGCCATTTGCGGGTGATTTATTGTATAATAAGAGATAATCGGTTCACCAGAAAACACTTTCACCTCTTTTGGCTTTTCTAGCCTTATCTTCTTTGTCCTTTCCTCTCTTTTCATGTCATTCCTCAACTTCTTGCCCTTGGCCGAAATGGCTACTGAATATCTTCCTCAAGACACCAGACCACCCTGAAGAACAGTCTCTCTAGGGACAGAGAAACCCACTGGCCCTAAATGGGTCATGTGACTGACCACTCTGGTCCAGTTCATGTGGATAAAATCAAGTTGTAGAAACATGGCTGCCTGGTGTCCAAGGTGTTGCATGTATGGAGAGGGACACTTCTCAGAGGAAGAGGGTTAATGTGGAGCTGGTAGACACACCTCCAGTATCCAACTCTACATGCCTCACACTCTCAAAGGAGTGACAGATAAAACATAAGTTTTCTTCTGGACCCCAAATTCAGGAACTGATGATGAGAGACAAAAATGTGCAGAGCTGGTGAACCTCCTCAGGTTCTCCCAAAATATGCTATACCTACATAAGGAAAGTTATGTCCAACCTAGATAGCATATTGAAAAGCAGAGACATTACTTTGCCAAAAAAGGTCCATCTAGTCAAGGCTATGGTTTTTCCTGTGGTCATGTATGGATGTGAGAGTTGGACTGTGAAGAAGGCTGAGTGCCGAAGAATTGATGCTTTTGAACTGTGGTGTTGGAGAAGACTCTTGAGAGTCCCTTGGACTGCAAGGAGATCCAACCAGTCTATTCTGAAGGAGATCAGCCCTGGGATTTCTTTGGAGGGAATGATGCTGAAGCTGAAACTCCAGTACTTTGGCCACATCATGCGAAGAGTTGACTCATTGGAAGAGACTCTGATGCTGGGAGGGATTGGGGGCAGGAGGAGAAGGGGATGACAGAGGATGAGATGGCTGGATGGCATCACTGACTCGATGGACGTGAGTCTGAGTGAACTCTGGGAATTGGTGATGGACAGGGAGGCCTGGCATGCTGCGATTCATGGGGTCGCAAAGAGTCGGACACGACTGAGCGACTGAACTGAACTGAACGTCCATATGGCTAGACTGATTCCACCTAGAAATGGCAGGAAGGATCTTTCCAAAAAAGGGATGACTTCAGAGACAAATGTGTGAAATTTAGCATGTTATGTTATAAACAATGGAGTTCACAGCTATGTAACCTCAGTCTCCATGGACATCCAGGGATATTTTCCATAAGTCTTTTATTTGTCAGTAAGGTGAAAGCTCTTAAAAGGATTGGTTTAAAAATAAATACACTGTGGGTGAACTGCTTGAGGCAAAGCGTGAACAAAGAAACAAGTGTCCAGATGAGTTAATACTAGGCTTGGAAGGAGTTCCTTTAGGGTTTCCAGATGTTGAAGACATCTAGCTCACTTTACTACTTGGTATCCAGCAACAGCAGGATATTAATGACTAGTACTGTTGAAATCTAGCTCTCAGCCAGGAGGCAATGGAAATGGCAAAAGCTGTGTCATAAAGTAACAGTCTACATGAAAATACAATTTCTGACACTGCACAGAAATACTAAAATTAGCTTTTACAATGTGAGAACTGCCTCGGATTTTCAATTGCTTTGATATTTTAATATAGATGTGATTAACACACACACACACACACATCAGAGCAACTGGAAAAGACATAACATATCCAAATTTCAGAATCCATCACAAACACAGGTTATGTGAAAACATTTATTTCAATACTGTTTAAAATATCCTTGAGATAAAGGATGCAAAATGAAGGACATCCCTGGTGGCTCAGTAGTATAGAATCTGCCTGCCAATGCAGGAGACACGGGTTTGATCCCTGGTCTGAGAGGATCCACATCCCATGGAGCAACTAAGCTGTGCACCACAATTACTGAGCCAATGCTCTAGAGCTGGGGAGCCACAACTACTCAGCCCATGTGCCACAACTGCTGACACTCGAGTGCCTAGAGCCAGCACTCGGCAACAAGAGAAGTCACCGCAATGAGAAGTCCACAGGCACCACCCTCTAGTCTCAACTAGAGAAAAAATGCCCGTGCAGCAAAGAACACCCAGCACAGACAAAAATAAATAAAATTTAAGTAGGACGTTAGAATTAAATTTTTCAAAAAAGGATGCAAAATGAATCCCCCCCAAGTGCAAAGTTATCGTGTTCAGCTCACAGCTAGACTCTTGCTAATCATTCCCTCCAGATTCAAAAGAGGGCTGATCACATCAATAATAAAGACTGCTAAATGAAAAACCTCCCCAAATCTTCTGAGTCATCAGGTTGTAGCTGGAAAACATCAGACATGAGCTGCAGAATTCTATGGGTTTAAAAATAATCCTTTTTACTTTTAAGCCTGTCCTCTTGAATTTGGCTAAAGAATTTCAGTACTCCTCTTCTCATGGCTCTTATCTTTAGAGAGAGCATTGCACCACATTAGAAGCAATAATTCATGTATTCCCTGGTGGCTTAAGACAGTAAAGAACCCACCTGCAATGCAGGAGACCCAGGTTAGATCCCTGGGTTGGGAAGATGCCCTGGAGAAGGGAATGGCAACCCACTCCAGTATTCTTGCCTGGAGAATCCCATGGACAGAGGAGCCTGGTGGGCTACAGTCTATGGGGCCACAGAGTCGAACAGGACTAAGCAACCAACACACACCACAAGGACAGTGCTTAACCAGAGAAGGGAACACTCAGGAGACCCCAGAGATGACACTGAGTAGCGTGTATGGCTGGGCTCTTGTTGGTCCTGTGCCTTTTGCTCTCAGCTCCATTCCTTAGGCAGCAACATTCCTCAGGCTCTGTTGCCCTCTGGCTTTCAAGCAGTTTGGCCAATGGGAGGCACTGGTGCAAGGCCGAAGGACTAGAGGAGAGCAGAAGCTGCTATTCTTTCCCTGGACTCTCTGAGTCACAGGGTACCTCTGATATGGTTGTGTCTGCTCTATAGCTTCCTTTCTATAGGAAAGCTTCTCTCTCCCTGACCTCAGTTCCTGCCTGGCAGCCTATTATGATTCCAGCTTCCAGCATATGGCCCCAGATATTGGGCTCTGCTAACTTATACCAAATAACTTACATGGAAACTTTCTCTCTCCAGTCCTAAGGCTAGGACTAGCTTCCTAACTATTTCTAAACTCGTGTCCCCTCTATCATTTTTCAGTTATTTCATCATCTGTGTAACCAATCCCCTATACTAACTCCTCTGTTTGATAC
This sequence comes from Bos indicus x Bos taurus, assembly GCF_003369695.1. NCBI lineage: Eukaryota > Metazoa > Chordata > Mammalia > Artiodactyla > Bovidae > Bos > Bos indicus x Bos taurus. Next base: position 28,948,039 of record NC_040097.1, on the reverse strand, counting down.
ACCTAGTTGCTGTTGTTCAGTCACTCAGTTGTGTCTGACTCATTGCGACCCCATGAATTGCAGCACACCAGGCTTCCCTGTCCTTCACCATCTCCCAGAGCTTGCTCAAACTCATGTCCGTTGAGTCGGTGATGCCATCCAACCATCTCCTCCTCTGTCACCCCTTCCCTTCCTGCCTTCAATTTTTCCCAGTGTCTTTTAATTTCATGGCTGCAGTCACCATCTGCAGTGATTTTGGAGCCCAAGATAATAAACTCTGTAATTGTTCCCATTGCTTCCCCATCTATTTTCATGAAGTGATGGGACCAGAGGCCATGATCTTAATTGTTTTAGTGCTGAGTTTTAAGCCCACTTTTCCACTCTCCTCTTTCACTTTCATCAAGAGGCTCTTTAATTCCTCTTCACCTTCTGCCATAAGGGTGGTGTCATCTGCATATGTGAGGTTATTGATATTTCTCCTGGCAGTCTTGATTCCAGCTTCTGCTTCATCCACCCCAACATTCTGCATGATGTACTCTGCATATAAGTTAAATAAGCAGGGTACCAGTATACAGTCTTGACCTACTCCTTTCCTGACTGGGAACCAGTCCATTGTTCCATTTCTGGTTCTAACTGTTGCTTCTTGACCTGCATATAGGCTTCTCAGGAGGCAGGTAAGGTGGTCTGGTATTCCCATCTCTTTAAGAATTTTCCACAGTTTGTTGTGATCCCACACAGTCAAAGGCTTCAGAATAGTCAATGAAGCAGATGTTTTTCTGGAACTCTCTTGCTTTTTTGATGATCCAGTGGATGCTGGCAATTTGATCTCTGGTTCCTCTGCCTTTTCTAAGTCCAGGTTGAACATCTGGAAGTTCTCAGTTCACGTACTGTTGAAACCTAGCTTGGAGAAGTTTGAGCATTACTTTGCTAGTGTGTGAAATGAGTGCAATTGTGTGGGAGTTTGAATATTCTTTAGCATTGCCCTTCTTTCGGATTGGAATGAAAACTAACCTTTTCCAGTCCTGTGGTCACTGCTGAGTTTTCCAAATTTGCTGGCATATTGAGTGCAGCGCTTTTACAGAATCATATTTTAGTATTGGAAATAGCTTAGCTGAAATTCCACCACTTCCACTAGCTTTGTCTGTAGTGATGCTTCCGAAGGCCCACTTGACTTTGCACTCCAGGATTTCTGGCTCTAGGTGAGTGATCACACCATCGTGGTTATATGGGTCATTAACATTTTTTTTGTAGAGCTTCTTCTGTGTATTCTGGCTACCTCTTCTTAATATCTTCTGCTTCTATTAGGTCCATACCATTTCTGTCCTTTATGGTGCCCATCTTTGCATGAAATGTTCCCTTGGTATCCTTAATTTTTTTGAAGAGATCTCTAGTCTTTGTTTTCCTCTATTTCTTTGCACTGATCACTTAGGAAGGCTTTCTTATCTCTCCTTGCTATTCTTCTCTGCATTCAGATGGGTATCTCTTTCCTTTTCTCCTTTGCCTTTAGCTTCTCTTCTTTTCTCAGCTATTTGTAAGGCCTCCTCAGACAACTGTTTTGCCTTTTTGCCTTTTTTTTTCTTGGGATGGTTTTGATCACCGCCTCCTGTACAATGTTACTAACCTCTGTCCATAGTTCTTCAGGCACTCTGTCTATCAGACCTAATACCTTGAATCTATTTGTCACGCCCACTGTATAATTCTAAGGGATTTGAAAAACACTGAATAGTCTAGTGTTTCCCTTTCCCTACTTTCTTCAATTCAAGTCTGAATTGGCAATAAGGAGTTCATGATCTGAGCCACAATCAGCTCCCAGTCTTGTTTTTGCTGAGTGTATAGAGCTTCTCCATCTTTGGCTGCAAAGAATATAATCAATCTGATTTCGGTATTGACCATCTGGTGATGTCCATGTGTAGAGTCTTCTCTTGTGTTCTTGGAAGAGGGTGTTTGCCATGACCAGTGTTTTCTCTTGGCAAAAATCTGTTAACTTTTGCCCTGCTTCATTCTGTACTTCAGGGCCAAACTTGCCTGTTCCTCCAGGTATCTCTTAACTTCCTACTTTTGCATTCCAATCCCCTATTATGAAAAGGACATCTTCTTTTGATGTTAAGTTTTAGAAGGTCTTGCAGGTCTTCATAGGATGGTTCAACTTCAGCTTCTTCATCATTAGTGGCTGGGGTATAGATTTGGATTACTGTGATATTCAATGGTTTGCCTTGGAAATGAACAGAGATCATTCTGTCATTTTTGAGACTGCATCCAAGTATTGCATTTCAGACAATTTTTTTGGTTATGAGGGCTACTAACCCCTCTTTTTCTTCTAAGGGATTCTTGCCACAGTAGCAGATATAATCATCATCTGAATTATATTTCACCCATTCTGTTTCATTTTAGTTCACTGATTCCTAAAATGTTGATGTTCACTCTCGCAATCTCCTGTTTGACCACTTCCAATTTACCTTGATTCATGGACCTAATATTCCAGGTTCCTATGCAATAGTGCTCTTTACAGCGTCGGACTTTACTTCCACCACCAGACACATCCACAACTGGGAGCTGTTTTAGCTTTGGCTCAGTCTCTTCATTCCTTCTGGAGCTATTTCTTGACTCTTCTCCAATAGCATATTTGGCACCTACTGACCTGGGGAGTTCATCATTCAGCATCATATCTTTTTGCCTTTTCATACTGTTCATGGGGTTCTCAAGGCAAGAACGCTGAAGTGTTTTGCCATTCCCTTTTCCAGAGGACCACATTTTGTTAGAACTCTCCACCATGATCCTTATGTCTTCGGTGGCCCTACATGGCATGGGTCATAGTTTCATTGAGTTAGACAAGTCTGTGATCCATGTGATCAGTTTGGTTAATTTTCTGTGATTGTGGTTTTCATTGTCTGCCCTCTGATGGATGAGGATAAGAGGCTTATGGAAGACTCCTGATGGGAAGCACTGGCTGTGGGGAAAAGTGGATCTTGCTCTGGTGGGCGGGGCCATGCTAAGAAAATCTTTAATCCAATTTTCTGCTAATGAGTGGGGCTGTGTTTCCTCCCTGTAGTTTGGCCTGAGGTAAGGGTATTGGGGGTAATGGATATACCCAGAGTAACTTCAATTTTCTTGTCTAGACCCTAAATGATGCAGGGACACAAAACCAACATGCTTGCATTCAAAAGTCAAAAGTAACAAAACTATATGACTAAAGGAGTAATTTGGATAGTCCAAAAAGTGTTCACAGAAGGCAGAAACCAGAGAAGTCTAGAGATGAAGTTTTCCTGTGGTGCCTCATAGTTCCCAGTGTGACCCTTCTTCTACATCTTGACCTTATAGCTTCAGCGCCTACAAAGAATGGTCTTTCCCTCTTAGTATGAGTCAGCCAAATTTCTGAGGACTTACTAAGTTATGACATTGTTGGCACAGGATGCTGCTTTCCCTTACTTACGGTCTGCTCAGCTCTGGCCCCAAAAGAACTGAGCACAACAGTAATGCTAACTGACATGCACGGAACAGTAATTCTGGGTAAGGAACCTTTAATCGGTTATTTCATTTATTTTACCTCACAACCTCATAAAGTAGGTATTATTATTTCCGTTCTTAAGAGGGGGATTTTCAAACTTAGAAATTAAACATGCTATCTCTGAACATGGTTGTCTACTGCTGCCTCTTCAGGGAGGATTGCACCTTCACTGGTCCTGCTCCTCCTAGAAATCGCAGGGAGGGAAGGTTCCAGAAGATATTGAGAATAGTGGAGGATCTAGAGGAGGTATAGTCCATGGGGTTGCAAAGAGTTGGACACAACTGTACGACTTTCACTTTCAGAAAAGGGAGCCTTCCTGTGGAAAATTTTGCAAATGAAGCCCAGGAGGTACATTTAAACATTAATTGGATTCTCTGCTAAGGGGATGATGTTAATATAAAACATAATCTTTGTTGTTACTTAGTCCCTAAGTCATGTCCGACACTTTGCGAGCCCATGGACTGTGTAGCCCGCCAAGCTCCACTGTCCATGGGATTGTTCAGGCAAGAATACTGGAGTGGGTTGCCATTCTCTTCTCCAGGGAATCTTCCCAACCCAGGGATCGAACCTGCATCTCTTGCATTTGCAGGCAGATTCTTTACCACTGAGCCACCAAGGAAGCCCATGACCTTTGTAGGTAGTAACAACTGACTCAATTTGGATTCCTTTTATAAGAAAGGCTTTGGCTTACTTCTAGAGGGATCTGAAGACCTTCTCTTATTTAAAATAAACAGTATTAATATTGTGTTCAGAGTCTCCACATGAGCACAATTATTTGAAGCCCATTGATAATTCCCATCATTAAAAAAAAAAAAAAAAAAAAAAGGCAAAGTTACCAAATTTAGAAACGGAATAATCACACTCTCCTGAAGAAAACTCATTACCATCTACCTCATCCTCCATAAAAAATGTATAGAAAAACAATTTGGGTTATTTTTATTGCATTCCTAACCACAGCCCAGTGCATTGCAGTGATCTTTCTTGCATGTCATGTTGAAAAGAGTACGTACACAGTTTTCACAGAGTGATAGTTAAGATCATCTTCCTATACAGATACCTGCTAAGGGTTTTTAAAAATTTAATTGCACCTGTTCAAAATTAGGACCTCTGAGCTTTTGAATGGGTCAGCAAAAAGCAAAACTGAGCCCAGGATTCAAACCCCCTACACACAGATGCACATGCACACGTGCACACACACACACACACATCCATTCATACAGTTGTATGCCTCCATTTAACTTCCCTGATGCAAGGCTGAAAGTGTAAATCTATACCTCTACCCAGGGATGAGGATCTGGTCTGGAGAATGAAGGATTAAAATGAATAATTTAAAAATACTGCACAATGAGAACAGCACCCTCTTCCAAACCTTGGCTGTGCAGAACTACAGGTGGTCCAATGAAGTCATGCAGCCACCACTGACATGAACCCTTTATAAAGTCCTGCCAGCTCCATGGAAAAGAGCATTCCTGCAGAAGGATGGAGCTCAGGGTTGGAAAACAGAGTGCTGTGCTATGCTCAGTCACTTCAGTCATGTTTGACTCTATGTGGCACCATGGACTGTAGCCTACCAGGCTCCTCTGTCCATGGAGTTTCCCAGGCAAGAATACTGGAGTGGGTAGCCATTCCCTTCTCCAGGGGATCTTCCTGACCCAGGGATTGAACCTGTGTCTCTTGCACTGCAGGTGGATTCTTTACCGCTGAGCCACAGGGAAAGCCCTAGAAAATAGGGAAACCCACTTTAATATTTGATATACACGAAAAAAGATAAGAAAAAGTATCCTTTCTACCCCCTGTAAATAAAAAGTCTAATTAAAATGTTAGGGGTCAATTTGAGCATCTTTGGCTTGCAATCTAAATGCAATAATGTGCCATTTCATACTATGAAGAGGAATTCTGAGAAAGGTAGAAGATGATCTGAATCTGATTTAGTTTCAAAATTCAAATTGATTTCATTAATTTCCAAATTTGATGGTGCTGTAAACAGAATGCTATGGGAAATTTTAAAGGCTTATCTCTAACTCTGCAGCCTTGGTCCCATTATCTGATCTCAATTTATAAAATGGGCATATTAACCCTTGCCTTACAGGCAGGGAATTATTTAAGAGTTAAACTGAAAAGTTTTATTTTTCCATCATGATACTTTCTAAGGTAAAATGTTATTTACTCTATTTCCTCATGAAAATTACATTCTTCAGATTTTCTGAATACTTTAAAATTTCAGTATGTGAAGTGAAAGTCGCTCAGCCATGTCAACTCTGTGACCCTAAAGAATAGTCCATGGAATTCTCCAGGCCAGAATACTGGAGTGGGTAGCTATTCCCTTCTCTAGGAGATCTTCCCAACCCAGAGATTGAACCCAGGTCTCCCGCATTATAGGTAGATGCTTTACCAGCTAAGCCAGCAGGGAAGCCCAATTTTCAGTATATTTTTTTCTTAATTTTTAAAGATGAACCTAAGAACAACTGCTTGGGGGAAGCGGGAATTGTAGCATGATTTTCTTTCTGCTTTTTATAGCTGGAGTAAAATTAATATAGCTAAGGCTAGTGGGGAAAATTTCAGGAGTTACACATTTTACAAAAATAATAGTTAAGAAGCATATATTAAACTTGCTTATGTTTAATAGTTAGAATGATACAATATCTTCAGGGACTGGATTTGTGTCAAATATTTCTTCTTATTTTTAATATTTAAACAACAAAAAAGAAACCCAAAGTGCTACAAGTTAGACAAACCCTGAATAATCTTCCCAAATGTAGCATGTTATAAACTTCATTGTTTTTTATTATTGATACAATAGTTAGGAATATACTCCAAAGGAAACATGATGAAACAATTCCCAGGGGAAGCAAAGACTTTGAGTTTCCCTTTTGGTGTAAGTTCTTTGCTCGGTACATACGAAGGGAATGCAGCCAGGCAGGTCCCTCAGATGTTCATTAGCGCTAATGGGAGGGCCATGGCCAAGGCATGCAGGGTAAGTGTGCAGCTTTGGAAGGGCTGGGTTATTTGGACGGGACAAGAAGCATCTGAGTGATCAGCACCTTTAGCATTTGTCATCTGGGGATCTCTTCTTTTTCAAAGAATGTATTCCTGTTATTTTTTAAATTGGTCTTCATATTTTTTTGAAAGCAGAATACTTTTCCAGAGATGAATAAAATGGTAGATTATTTTACTATAATTACCAGACTAGTGGAAAAAACTGAGTCCTTTCCGTATTCCTTTTAGATTCAGAAGGTAGGTTTGGAAAAAAAAAAAAAAGGTGTCATTAAAGAACCAATAGCAGAGTCACTTGGACTTTGTTTTAGAAAGTCGATGACAAAGACAATTCTTCTGCCAATGACTTTGACTGATCTCTAGAGTCTAGATTTGGTGGAGACCGCTGCTGGCAACATGAGGTTGGACCAGATGACACATAATATGGGACATAAAAGTACAGATGAAAAAAAGGAAAAAAAAAAAGTACAGATGAAGCCAAGTGTTCATGTTCTGATATGGCCTCATGATTCATGATGTGACCTTGAATAACTCCTCCAACACAGCTGCCCTGTCTGTCCAATGGGTAACAAATTCATACTTCATATACTACTGAAGATCTATTAATTTATAAGGTGAACTTAGAATTCTTCCAGTGATGTTTGTTAATCAGATATTCAAATTTGGAAGCTGGCAAAGACATTCTATCCCACCACATTCTGAATTACAGGACAAAGAACCTTAAGCATTTTGCAAGTATCTCAAACTACGATGTGGAGAAGGAAATGGCAACCCACTCCAGTATTCTTGCCTACAGAATCCTGTGGACAGAGAAGCCTGGTCAGCTGCTGTCCACAGGGTCACACAGAGTCAGACACGACTTAAGCGACTTAGCACGCGTGCACGCATTGGAGAAAGAAATGGCAACCCACTCCAGTATTCTTGCCTGGAGAATCCCAGGGACGGGGGAGCCTGGTGGGCTGCTGTCTATGGGGTCGAACAAAGTCAGACACAACTGAAGCGACTTAGCAGCAGCAGCAGCAAATTACGATGGCTGTTTATAGTCTTATATGTTTTTACAGTTGCATCAATGACCATAGCCTTTAATGAGAATCAACTACAACAGATATACCTTAATGACCAGTGCTGGCCCTTGATAGAACAAATGATGCTTTTTGATAACCTAAGTGATTAGGCCTGTGTAGTTCTATAGATATGATGACATATATGAGTTCAAAATAGGAAGCTTCTTGTGTCATGAATTTGAGGGAAACAATAACTAGTCTGAAAATATATTATCTAACATTGGAAGCAAGTCAGTTTCTTTGATGGCATAGTAGATTACATAACAAATTTTTAGGGGCTATGTTGTGCAAAACTTTTTCTTTGAAGTAAAGGGAATTGATCATGTTTTGTTTGTTGGGCGTGTGTGTCTGTTTGTGTGTCTATGTTTGCTGTGTACACTGGTTGAATTTGCTTATGTTACAACTCCACTGTAAATACCTGGAGGACAAGAACTGTGTTTCTAATGCCCAGTACATAGGAATAAGTACTTAGAGGGTGCTTATTAATGGTTTTTGTTGTTAGTGCAGTAACTAATTGCAGCTTTTAACATAATTACTGTGTAGAGCAGCTTTGAGCCATTGAACAGAAATATGCTGGGTCAGTGCTCTGGAGTCCTTGACAAACACATGGAAGGATTCCTACCAGCCTTCTTAGCTCGTGATTCTGAGTCCTTCCTCTCAGCTCTCTGCCCTACTTCAGGCTGACAAAGTTCCTATCCCACTCTTCCCGTCCAATGGCCATCGTGAGTCACTGGAGGCAGACATTGGTAAGCCATTCCCTCCAGTCTGGCCTGGCCCACACTCCAGCTCATCACTCTTCCCTTGTGACTCCATGGCCACACCTGTAATTTCATGTATCTAGTTCCACGAGCCAGTCTGAACCCTGCTCAGCTCTCTTCATCTGCCAGCGTGGGGTGTGCAGCCCTTGGGAGTGTGACCCACAGACCTCCAAGTGGAGGGCGGATTGTTGCCACAGCCTCAGCCGCTGTATCTGACACGCATCACTCTGTTTGGGCTGACGCTATGCTTCCTGTGGCCAGGGACCGAGCGTGGAGGGATACTGAGGCAGGTCTGTTCATGGAGGGCGCAAAGCTTCTTTGATGGGCAACTTTGGCTCGAGGGCTCCTGACGGTCTTGCCAAAGTTTCCTTGGAACTGCATTTAGGACCTCCTTCTCTTTTTCACTGGGACCAGATTTGCAACAAGGTCACCTATCCTCTCCATTTTCTCTCACAGACATTTCTCCTAGTGAACTTTGTCCATTTAATCCTGCGTTAGTACTTGTTTCTGAAAGGACCCAAGCTGACATACTGAAGGTGGGCTTTTACATTAAGATGGCAAATTGTATGTGGGGATTGTCGATCTTATGAGAAGTTCTGGAATGAGAACAGCCCTTCAGAGTTGTCCCCCTGCCCCAGTGGTGTGGCTCTTAGAGTCTTGAGTTGAGAAGGATTCTGAAAACACGGGCTTTAGGCTAATGCGCTGCCACTCCTCCTTTCTGTACCCATGACAGACACCGCTAATTGATCATATGTACCGATGAACCACAGCAGTGCTGAGTGAGCAATCAGCCGTCAGCACAAGTGCTTATGGATGTCAGGCTCTTGTCATTATGCTTCAGACCTGACTGCAGAACCTAAATGTGAAAGTGGTGTGTGATGACTGTTTGATTTTTGGAGGTTCACTCCTTCACCAGGGTTCCTTTGTCAAGGTTTTCTAGCAACTCTCGGAATGCCTGCATGTTCCACAAGTCTGGGCTGGTTAATGCATGCCATCTCCATTAGTCACCCAGTTCTGCATGTCCCCACTCACCACTTGCCTCTACCATGATGGAGAAGACTGTTTTCTACTACTTCTAACTTCTTTATTACATGACTTCGAAAATTGTGTATTAAGTGAACGCATATACATAACTTGAAAAGTCTAACAAAGGTAGTCCTTAAAGTTTTAAAAATTTTAAGTTACTCCTTGCAATGTCCTTCATTTCTGACACCCAGAAGCAATGCCTCCTTAACTCTACTAGCTGCCTCCCCTAGTAATTACTTATTTCTAGAATTTTGCACGTACTAAGGTATCCACTGACTTTTATACACTTATACACACATACATACACTTGTACACACATACACTTATACCCACTCCACTCCAAAACCAAGCAATAATATATAGACATTATAGGAAGCATAATCTGCAGAGATGAAGATTTTCATTGAATAAGGTAGTCTTATATGTTCTCCCGCAGAACAGTTAAAATCCTCAAGACCCTCCAGGAAGGGTCTTCCATCACATTTGTATATCAATGTTTTCCCCCTAACCAAGGGACATTTAGCCACAAAATAATGGCAAGTGTCCATCTCCTGCAAACAGAAAATGGCTCCATTGGGAACATTTGCAATCATAGGATTTGTTTTTCCATGTAATAGAGCCTAATCAGAGAAGGCAATGGCACCCCACTCCAGTACTCTTGCCTGGAAAATCCCATGGATGGAGGAGCCTGGTAGGCTACAGTCTATGGGGTCGCAAAGAGTCGGACACAACTGAGCAACTTCACTTTCACTTTTCACCTTCATGCACTGGAGAAGGAAATGGCAACCCATTCCAGTGTTCTTGCCTGGAGAATCCCAGGGATGGGGGAGCCTGGTGGGCTGCCGTCTATGGGGTCGCAAAGAGTCGGACACAACTGAAGCGACTTAGCAGCAGCAGCAGCAGCAGCAGCAGCAGCAGCAGCAGCAGAGCCTAATATTTATAGCCAATGTCTGTGAAATCAGTCATTAACGGGTTCAAATTCCAGCCATGTAACTTTCGAACAGTCAGTCCTTGAGACAATTATTTCATTTCCTATGCTTCAGCTTTCTCATCTGAAAATGGGAAGAGTTGGAGAACCCACCTTAGAGAGGTGTTGCTAAAGTTAGCTGAGGAAATTCACATGAAAGATCTTCACACAGTGCTTAATTCAATAAATATTAACCACCATTATTATTCATTAAAAGTGTGGCTGTCTTTTCTGCTTCACAGTTACAATACATTGAGTAATTCATTACTTATTAAGATAGGACATAAGTGATGTAAACTGAAAAATCTAGGCTGCTATATGGAGACTACCAATTAAAAACCATGGATGTCAGAGGTCAGAGTAGATGTTTAGCCCCAGCTAGTAAGATGATCCCCTTATGTGGCTTGAATCCCATTTCAATGAGTTAAGAAAGAGGCCCTCAATTCTGTAGGGGGTTTTTTTGGTGTTGTTTTTTTTTTTTCTTCTTCTTCTCCTGACATGAGGGAGAGGCTTCAGGAATCCTTGGCCAATTTAAAGCTTGACCAATTTAAACCTGACAATTGCCTGCCAGTCTGCACTGTTCAAAAGATGAGTGATAATGAGGAGTTTCCTAATTACCAGGGTTTCAGGCTTGTCAGATTATAAATCTCTTCATGAGATGTAGCTAATTGGTATTGTCAAGGAGAGAAATTCAGAAAGACTTAGATAATAAGCAGATATTGAATTCAGTTCAGATGACTATTTTCTATTGTTTCTGGTCATAGATAGCCCTGTTATATAATACATCTCCCATCTCTCTGCTCACATGTTGGAGGGTTTTGTCCCTCCTCCTTCTTCCTCAGTGGTACACTGGTAAGAAGTGAAGTTTGTGGGATATTATTCCTTCTTGTCTCTGGAGGGTTGAAAAAATCTAAACCTAAAATCACATAGATAGCATTTCACTAGATTAATTTTTAAAGCTCAAGAACCATGTTTTGTGAAAGGAACCTGAATTTTTAAAAATGGAAGACAAAGTTCCAGCTCTAATCTTGCTACTTTATAACACATGGGAACAGGAGTTCTGCCCCTTCAGTCTCAGATTCCTCTCTGTAAAGCAAAGAAAGGAACATTCATTTCACAAAAGTTTCTAAAAGGTAAATTAGATAAACACATAAGCGCAGTGGCTGTCCATAGGAGGTAGCTGGTAACTTTTTAAATTAAGAAAGTAGAACTCTTATTAGGTAGGGTTGTTTTTTTTTTTTAAATACAATTTCCAGGCACATCTTTTTGCTCTGAAAAATAGTGTTTTTATGGCTTAAAAACTCGTTTTTCTTTTTAGTGGTGAATAATGTTCTATTGTCTGAATGTACACAGGCTATTATTTTTCCATTTACCTACTGAAGGACATCTTGGTTGTGTCCCAGTTTGGGCAATCATGATTACAGCTGCTATAAACAGCTGTGTGCAGGTTTCTGTCTCTTCAGGTAAATACCAAGAAGCATGATTGTTGGATCATATGGTAAGGGTATGTGCAGCTTTACAAGAAACTACCAAACTGCCTTCCAAAGTGGCAACTGCATAGAATTTTCACGTTATCGTGAAATCAAAGTCAACTTTTAATTTCTTTTCTACAATTTAAAATATAAAAACCATTCCTTAGTTGTATAACATACAAAAACTAGTGGTAAACTGGATTCACCTATCCTAGAGTAATTTGTTGACTGCTCCTTTGTCATCTAATTTAAATCACTTTTTTTTTTCCTTCGACAAACATTCATCTTAGCATCAGAGTTCTCATCTTTAAAATGGAATGGTCAGTGGACCCAATATAACAGAACTGCTTGAGAATTATGTGGAAAGATCTATGTGGTAGTCTTCCATCTCCATACACTAATACACGCCCATTTTCTTGGTGTTTTATGAGTCAGGATTCTTTCAAGTGAGCGAGTGAGTGAAAGTCGCTCAGTCTGTCCAACTCTTTGCGGCCCCATGGACTGTAAGCCCACCAGGCTCTCCTCGGTCCATGGGATTCTCCAGGCAAAAATACTAGAGTGGGTTGCCATTCCCTTCTCCAGGGGATCTTCCCAAACCAGGGATCAAACCCAGCTCTCCTGTTTTATCTTCTTTTAGTTTTGCTTCCTTTTGGTCTTTACCCGACTGGGGTCTTTGGGAACTGTGCGTATGTGTAACAGCATCTACCATACTGCTTCATTTTAGCTTAGGCTGGATCTGAAGAGCCAAAACAGGAAAAGACTTAAGGGGACCTGAGACTCTCACAGAGAAATAAATTAGAGCTGCTGTTTCTTTTAGCTTTGCTTTCCTGTTCTTTATTTTTTTTTTAATGTAGTCTCTCCTTCATCATTTCATACTGTAAGAAAGTGAAATCACTAAAGGCAAATAACCTTATGAACCTGCTGAGTGTGAAGAGAAAAGGCCATGGTACAGATGAATGGATTAGAAGGGAGACACCTAACTCTAGGGGTGTATGACTCAGGATTCTTTCAAGTGCAGGTAATAAAAATCCAATTCACACTGACTTCAACAATAAAGACTATTTGTTAGCTTATATGGGCCTTCCACGATGGCTCAGATGGTGAAGAGTCTGCCTGCAATGCAGGAGACCTGGGTTTGATCCCTGGGTCAGGAAGATCCCCTGAAGAAGGAAATGGCAACCCACTCCAATATTCTTGCCTGGACAATTCCATGGACAGAGGAGCCTGAAGGGCTACAGTTCATGGGGTCGCAAAGAGGTTGGACATGACTGAGCGACTAACACTGCTCTCTAAACTGTTAGCTTATACAAACAAAAAGCTCAAACACAGCTGCATCCAGAGGTTCAGGAAATGTCACCAAGGAAAGATCCCTCTCCATCATCCTTCCATGCAGTTTTCTTCCTTGTTGACCATACTGTCAGACATCTTTTCTTCCAAGGATGGCATCTGGCAGCTCCAGGCTTACATCATCCCAAGTTTACATTCAATGTAAAAGGAGCATGTCTCTTCTTCAGGTGCTCAAGCAAAATGTCAGAATTAGCTATGACTGAGCCAGACTGGCCTGACATAGGATAAATATTCATCTTTGACTGTATTACCATGATTGCATGGATGTGACATTCTGCGGTTGGGATCTCTGTCACACATCTACTCCTGGAGCAAAGGGTAAAGGCGAGGTGAAAACAGATCCATTCAACAACACGAACTCAGAGTGGGAGGAAGATGCTCCTCCAAAACAAAGTCACCATGCTATTATCTGATTTAAAAAAAGAAGAAGAAGAATGGACATGGGCAGCAAAACTCACAAATATAAACTTCAGAGTTCTTAATCACAGATTCCGATATCATTGAGAGTCTGGCCTAATTTCTTGCCAACGCCACAGCAATGAAATGAGAGATATTTGCATAACTGATGATTCTGTTTTTTTAGTTGTTGATTTTATTGGGTGTTTTGCAATGTTTCAAAGAACTGTGTCTTTTCGGTCTTTATGTTGTTTGTCTCTCCCAAGAGAAATGACTTCAGAGAATTAGATTGCTAAGGTTTAATCTCTCCCATGAGGCCTAACATGAATAGCACTCTCCTCTCTTGCACCATTTCTTTATTCTCAACAAATTCCTTCCTTCCAATGAGTCTACTAGACACTGAAAGCTCAACCACAGAAAGTTTAAGCTTTCTGATCAACCAGCAGGCATTCAGTGGGTACAATAAAGAGAAGAACAGACCTCAGAATGCTGTTTCATCCACTGCTTTCAGTAAGGATACAGTTAGATCACTCAAGACAGCCTAATGTTTTTCTTCAGGGAATTCACTAGTGATAGTCCAAAAACAAAGTCTGAGATTTAATAAACACAAAAGTATACCCCATTAACTATAACCATTCGTTGTAGCAGGGTTGACTAGGGTATTTCTTTTAAATCTCTGCCCTTTTTTGGCCATTAAAATGTGCCCTCTAACAACCATGCTCCGATTAAAAATAAATATTTTCTTTCAAAAAAATGGACCCAACCTTGGTTCTTTTCCTATCTGTCACTGGAGCTGGGGTCTCTGGACTGATCACTCCCCACCAGGAGCTGTATTGTCCATTTGCTCCAGTGACCAATATATTCACCATTTTTCTCATGTGCCATAATATGTAAAATTTGGGAAACACAGTTGTAACTGCCTTCTATCCAGCTTTCTTACCATCACCAGGCTAATCCTTTTTTTTCACAAAGCTAATGGTTTCCCGCTTAGAAAACTACCTCATATTTTATTCTTCTCTCAACATCTTAAGTTTCCCGTGTACACAGTCCAAAAATTCCTACCACCTGATTTAAACTTGCTTTTCAGTTTTCTGTCCAGACCTCTGTAAAAAATACACTTCTGCCAAGTGGACTGACTTAGCATCTTCTAGGAATGCCTTATTATTTCTGCTTCCCTGTCTCAGGATAAGTCTACCCTCCTAGAAAACTTCCAAACCCCAACTAGCCTTCAAATCATTTCAAGTTCCTCATCCTCCATGAAGGCTACCAGATTATTCTGGTCCATAGTAATGTGTCTGTTTTGCCTCTGATCTCCAACAAGATACTCTCTGTAATACTATGCTATTCAATAGAATAGCTATTAGCCTCGTGTGACTATTTAAAGAAAACTAAAATTCCATTTGTAAATCACACTAGCTGCATTTCTAGTGCTCAGTAACCACAATGACTAGTAGCCACCATATTGGACAGCAGAAATATAAAGCATTTCCATCACTGCAGAAAGCTTTGTTGAAAAGCTAAGTTTATGCTGGCTTCCCTGGTGGCTCGGATGGTAAAGAATCTTCCTGCAATGTGGCAGACCTGGGTTCAATGCCAAAAAAACTGAAGTTGAACGGCTCTATGAAGACCTACAAGACCTTCTAGAACTAACACCCCAAAAAAGATGTCCTTTTCATGACAGGGATTGGAATGCAAAAGTAGGAAGTCAAGAGATACCTGGAGTAATAGGCAAGTTTGGCCTTGGAGTACAAAATGAAGCAAGGAAAAGGCTAACACAGTTTTGCTAAGAGAACACACTGGTCATAGCAAACACCCTCTTCCAACAACACAAGAGAAGACTCTAAACATGGACATCATCAGACAGTCAACACCAAAAATCAGATTGATTATATTTTTTGCAGGCAAAGATGGAGAAGCTCTATACAATCAGCAAAAACAGTGGAAGCTGACTGTGCCTCAGATCATAAACTCCTTATTGCCAAATTCAGACTTAAATTGAAGAAAGTAGGGCAAAACCAATAGCCCATTCAGATAGGACCTAAATCAAATCCCTGACGATTATACAGTGGAAGTGACAAATGGACTCAAGGGATTCGATCTGATAGACAGAGTGCCTGAAGAACTATGGACGGAGGTTAGTAACATTGTACAGGAGGCCATGATTAAAACGATCCTCCCCCAAAAAAATAAAAAATAAAATAAAATAAAATCATCCCCAAGAAAAAGAAATGCAAAAATGCAAAATGGTTGTCTGAGGAGGCCTTATAAATAGCTGAGAAAAGAAAAGAAGTGAAAGGCAAAAAGGAGAAAAGGAAAGATATATCCATTTGAATGCAGAGTTCCAAAGAATAGCAAGGAGAGATAAGAAAACCTTCCTAAGTGATCAATGCAAAGAAATAGAGGAAAACAACAGAATGGGAAAGACTAGAGATCTCTTCAAGAAAATTGGAGATACCAAGGGAACATTTCATGCAAAGATGGGCACAATAAAGGACAGAAATGGTATGGACCTAACAGAAGCAGAAGATATTAAGAGGAGGTAGCAAGAATACACAGAAGAACTGTACAAAAAAGATCTTCATGACCCAGATAACCATAATGGTGTGACCATCAACCTAGAGCCAGATATCCTGGAATGCAAAGTCAAGTGGGCCTTAGGAAGCATCACTACAAACAAAGCTAGTGGAGGTGACGGAATTCCAGTTGAGCTATTTCAAACCCTAAAAGATGATGCTATTCAAGTCCTGCACTCAATATGCCAGCAAATTTGGAAAACTCAGCAGTGGCCACAGGACTGGAAAAGGTCAGTTTTCATTCTAATCCCAAAGAAAGTGAAAGTGAAAGTCACTCAGTCATGTCTGACTCTTTTCCACCCCATGGACTATCCATGGAATTCTCTAGGCCAGAATACTGGAGTGGGTAGCCTTCCCCTTCTCCATGGGGTCTTCCCAACCCAGGGATCGAACCCAGGTTTCCCACATTGCAGGCGGATTCTTTACCAGCTGAGCCACAAGGGAAGCCTGAGAATGCTGGAGTAGGTAGCCTATCCCTTCTCCAGCAGATCTTCCCAACCCAGGAATCAAACTGGTCTCCTGCCTTGCATGAGGGTTTTTTTTTTTTTTACCAACTGAGCTATGAGGGAAGCCCAAAAATGGTGGTCAAAGAATATTCAAACTACTGCACAATTGCTGTCATTTCACACCCTAGCAAAGTAATGCTCAAAATTCTCCAAGCTAGGTTTCAACAGTATATGAACCTGGAACTTTCAGATGTTCAAGCTGGATTTAGAAAAGGCAGAGGAACCAGAGATCAAATTGCCAACATTCATTGGATCATATAAAAAGAAAGAGAGTTCCAGAAAAAGATCAACTTCTGCTTCATTTACTACAATGAAGCCTTTGACTGTGTGGATCACAACAAACTGGAAAATGCTTCAACAGATGGGAATACTAGACCACCTTACCTGCATCCTGAGAAATCTTTATGTGCAGGTCAGGAAGGAACAGTTAGAACAGGACATGGAACAACAGACTGGTTCTAAACTGGCAAAAAAGTATGTCAAGGCTATATATTGTCACCTTGCTTATTTAACTTATATGCAGAGTACATCATGCGAAATGCCAGACTGGATGAAGCAGAAGCTGGGATCAAGATTGCCAGGAGAAATATCAACAACCTCAGATATGCAGATGACACCACCCTTATGGCAGAAAGTGAAGAACTAAAGAGCCTCCTGGTGAAAGAGGAGAGTGAAAAAGTTGGCTTAAAAGTCAGCATTCAAAAAATGAAGATCATGGCATCCAGTCCCATCACTTCATGGCAAATAGATGGGGAAACAATGCAAACAGTGACAGACTTTATTTTTCTGGGCTCCAAAATCACTGCAGATGGTGACTGCAGCCATGAAATTAAAAGGCGCTTGCTCCTTGGAAGAAAAGCTATGACCAACCTAGACAGCATATTAAAAAGCACAGATATTACTTTGCTTACAAAGGTCCATCTAGTTAAAACTATGGCTTTTTAGTAGTCACTTATGGGTGTGGGAGTTGGACCATTAGGAAGGCTGAGCGCCGAAGAATTGATGCTTTTGAACTATGGTGTTGGAGAAGACTCTTGACCGTCCCTTGGACTGCAAGGAGATCAAACCAGTCAATCCTAAAGGAAATCAGTCTTGAATATTCTTTGGAAGGACTGATGCTGAAGCTGAAACTCCAATACTTTGGCCACCTGATGCAAAGAACTGACTCTTGGAAAAGACTCTGACACTGGGCAAGATTGAAGGCAGGAGGAGAAGGGGAGGACAGAGGATGAAATGGTTGGATGACATCATTGACTTGAGGGATATGAGTTTGAGTAAGCTCAGGGAGTTGGTGATGGACAGGGAGGCCTGGTGTGCTGCAGTCAGTGGCGTCACAAAGAATCGGACATGACTGAGCGACTGAACTGAACTGAAGTTTATTCTAGTTATTTAGTATTTAGTCATTGTTTCTGACTCTGGGTTGTCTTTTCCAGGGCCAATTTCCAATTGCCTTACTGCTTTGTTGCCTCCTATCATAGAGCCTGAAAAAACTAGATACTTCTATTTTCAGACTTCCTTCAAGTAGGCTTGAAGGAGATCTCTCTCATTCGATATCCTATTCATTGCCTTTAGACATGTCTATGTGAGGATTTATCTAAATGTGTAGCAGATATCTCATGATGCTGAAGGAAAAGAAAAACCAGAACTATCTCAGAAACTCCTACCCCTGAAATGGTTAAACCACTCAATCAATTCTAAGACTACTGCTGCTGCTGCTAAGTCACTTCAGTCGTGTCCAACTCTGTGCGACCCCATAGACGGCAGCCCACCAGGCTCCCCCGTCCCTGGGATTCTCCAGGCAAGAACACTGGAGTGGGTTGCCATTTCCTTCTCCAATGCATCAAAGTGAAAAGTGAAAGTGAAGTCGTTCAGTTGTGTCTGACTCTTAGTGACCCCATGGACTGCACAGCCCACCAGGCTCCTCCGTCCATGGGAGACTGCTAATGCCCAGACATCTTGGTATGTGATCAATTACATTGTTATACTATTTAAACCCCTGTTAGTTATAATACTAGTTGGCAGTGTTAATTCTTAGGCAATAACTGAACCCTTAGTAAACATGCCTATATTTAGGCCTTGTCTCTTTAAAGACATTGTGAAAGACACTAAGACAAAAATGTCCTCACAATGTCTCTCTAATTCATCCATAGCGCATAGTAGGTGCTCAGTAAACTCAGGGTGCTGAATGATGTCTCACTGCTCCTAGGCTGGACCATGGGCTTGCAAATTTCTCTTCCGAAACTCTCTAATCTTAGCCTTTGTGAAAAAGTGTGTCATTTTAACATCAGCAACACTTCAATCTATATTTGTACCTGAAAGTTACACTGGAAAGGTGAGAAAGGAAGAAATATAGTTCTTGATTTTTACCTCTAAGATACACCCAAGGCATATCAATTACAAAAATTAATCTGGTAGCATGATATTAGCAACAACTTGAAAGGAAGCCTTTGAGCTTCACTGAAAGCTTTGCCAGGTAATTTAGTCACACTTAGCTTTGAGAATCATTTGCAGTATATGGTGTGTGTGGTGTGATGTGTGTGTGTGTGTGTGTGACACTGTTGTGTATGTTCTCCTCAGTGGCTTATTATCAAAGATGTGTGAACTAAAATAGGATATTATTGAGTCCACTTTATCTGTTTAAGCCCTATGTTTTCTAACCCATGTTAAAGTTCTACATCTTGATCCAACAGGAATTCTCATTTCATTCATTCACTAAAAAGCCATCATTTGAGTACCCACACAGACACCAAAGATCCAAAAATGAAAAAGACACAAGCTCTGCTTTATTAACATTTTACGGTGCTACCAGTTATAAATTTATCCCCTTTGATTCACTCTCCAAACCCGGCAGGAGGGGTCCTTCCTGCCCCCAGGTATGGTGCTAGCTCTAAGGCTGGCTCTAACGCTGGAAGTAACTGGACCACAAAGCCAGAGCTAGTCCCAGAGCTAAGACTGAGCTTGATTTTCTAGAATCAATCTCTGAGCTTGATTTTCTTAATCCTGATTTTTCCTCCCTTCCATGCCACCAGTCATTATGGGAAAAAGTTTTTGGGACACTGGCTCTGGAATCAAGAGGCAGATTCCTACACCTGCCTTGTGCTAGGTGGGATAATGATGAAATACACGAGCATTCTAAGCCTTGTTTCTTTCTCTACAAGGTGGAGATCATAATAATATTTATAACAGCACCTATCCCACAGAGTTAGTAGAATTACCCAGGACATAGTCTTTTCAACGACTGAAGCGACTTAGCAGCAGCAGCAGCAGCAGTCTTTTGAATTAGCAGTATTAAGTGCTCAATAAACGCTAAAGTGTATAGTAAACCATTTCAAAGCATCGGTTAGTGTGAACCAAATGTATGGTGCAAAGAGGGAAAATGTCTGGAGGAGATCATATATATTCACTCCTGATTAAGTGGACAATGGGCTAGCTGGGATCAGATCAGAGATGCCCCTTTCTTCTGTAACAAGGGGCTGCACTCAAGCTCAGCTTCCCATGGAACCAAGTGTAACGTCCCATAGGCTCCAAGGTCTCCAGGTGCTAAGCACCTGTTATTGCCAGAACACTCCTTCTGAATAGCTGATCCTCAAATTGAGACCACCTAGTGCCTGGAAATCTGTGATTTCAAACCTGCTCCCTGCCCCCTAGGACAGAATGCAGTGGAATACCCTGATCTGGTGTGGACTTCTGTGGAGTAATGAGGGAGTGGGGACTCAGGCCTTCTCTTCTCTTGCTGATCTTGTGTAAGTTGCTCCTTTCTCCAACAAAGACTATTTATTTCTTAAACCATAGGGTTTGTCTTGAACTCTAGTGCATGACAGGTGGAGGCTCAGAGGAGACCCAGCTTATCTAATAAGTAGGTGTAAGATAGATGCTAACTGGCTGAATGATAATTGGTCATAAAGCCTAGGGTATCTGCAGGAAAAGAACCAAAGAAGCTTTGAGAGAAAGATCATCCAGAGAAGCTGAGCATATCATAAATGAAACATAATTTGAGTCCTAAATTCCCCTTTCCTCATTCCATGTAGGTATTCCCTTTCATACACAATATTTCTATTTATGATTTTTGTATTCTTTTTCTTAAAGGAATACCCCAACTGTACAAGTTCAGGCCCCACAGACCTTGGCAGTGACTGATCAGCAATAGTGTCAAATACAGCATCCTGTTACACGTAACCTCTTCACGTAACATATGAAGAAACTGAAGATTGAAGAGTCGTGACTTGATCTTTTTTGGCCCCACAATCAGGGTTGATAATAAGAACTTTAATCTCTGGTCCCTATATTTGTATCAGCAATAG
Organism: Bos indicus x Bos taurus; assembly: GCF_003369695.1. Taxonomy (NCBI): domain Eukaryota; kingdom Metazoa; phylum Chordata; class Mammalia; order Artiodactyla; family Bovidae; genus Bos; species Bos indicus x Bos taurus. The sequence goes on along the minus strand of NC_040097.1, from coordinate 28,927,151 downwards.
TAATGAAGCAACAGATCCAGTCCTTCTTCCCTCCACCCCAAGAAACAGGTAAGATTTCTGAAGCAGTTTTGGGAAATAGTTAAGTGGTGGGCAGGGTGGCTGGGGGGAGGGGGTTGGGGGGCTGGAGAGAGAGAGTTCAAAGTTCAAGCCTTAGTGATAACTGTACCTGTCTCATTTAGTCACTACAAGGATTCAATGAATTAACTCATGAAAGCATTGAGAAGGTTGGCCAGCACATAGAAAGCACTCAGTAAATGTTGGGAGAAGGATTGGAGCAGCATGCTTCTCAACTATTTTTTTCCTTCTGGTTCTAGATCAACCTGCACTTGGGATGAAATGAGTATTTTAAGCTCTATTCCTAGATAGTAGGGATGTAAGAGATGAGCCCCGGAAAAGGCAATGGCACCCTACTCCAGTACTCTTGCCTAGAAAATTCCATGGACAGAGGAGCCTGGTGGGCTGTGCAGTCCATGGGGTTGCTAAGAGTCTGACATGACTGAGTGACTTCACTTTCACTTTTCACTTTCATACATTGGAGAAGGAAATGGCAACCCACTCCAGTGTTCTTGCCTAGAGAATCCCAGGGACGGGGGAGCCTGGTGGGCTGCCATCTATGGGGTCCCACAGAGTCGGACACGACTGAAGCGACTTCGCAGCAGCAGCAGCAGCAGCAGCAGCAAGAGATGAGCTCAGGACTGGCTTCAGGAATCAGGTTCAGAAGTTCTTTCTCTGTCCCAGGACAAGTGCAAAGCAGTAATTCCATGAATGCGAATTCTTGCTTGATGAGATGCACCCAGGTCTAGACTTGAGCAGAATACTTATGAAGTCTAGAAGTGGCTACAGATCAGGCTACTTTCTTCAGTTAACCTTTACCAACAAAAGTAACTCTATTTAGACTTACTTTTTTCTCATAGGAGTCCACCTTCTCCTTACTTACCAATTGAGGGGAACAAAAGTAGGAAGAGAGTGCTGCTCTTTGGCTTCCTTCAAACAGAAGTCAAATCAACTCTGTAATTTAGGACAACCAATGCCAAACGGAGCGCTCTTTTAATAGTTGAAGTCAGAGGCTTTCTGCTTCCCTGCTATGTTGCAAGGCAGAGGAATCTGCTGTGGCCAGAGCTCCAGGGCAAAGTGTCAAGGTACACTTGGTGCCTCCCAGGCCCCATAGAGCCATTCCTTGCTGAGGTCTTGCCAGCTCCACACTCCCCACCCAGGGCGTGGCCCGTCAGTGAGCATGGGTTCTAGAGGTACTGGTGGGACACACAGATCCTTAGTTGTTGAAAATGCTGTTCCTTCTCTCTTTCACTTTTTTTAAACACTCCTAGCACCTACTATCATCAATTAGTCATAACCTAACTATTCTCTCTGCTGTGTCTGGCTGATTTTACCTCCCATGGGATTTTATCAAACACTTTTTGCTTCTATCCCAATCCAACCTTCTTCTTCTTTCCCAGAGCATGAACTCTGCAGTTGAACAGCCTGAGTTAAAATCTAAGATCTGTTTCTTACTGGCAGTGTGACTTAGGCAAGTCACTTAACCTCTCCATGCCTAAGTATCTGAATCTGTAAAGATAACAATTGCTACTGCTAAGTCTCTTCAGTCGTGTCCGACTCTGTGCGACCCCATAGACGGCCGCCCACCAGGCTCCCCCGTCCCTGGGATTCTCCAGGCAAGAACACTGGAGTGGGTTGCCATTTCCTTCTCCAATGCATGGAAGTGAAAAGTGAAAGTGAAGTTGCTCAGTCGTGTCCGACTCTTTGCGACCCCATGGACTGCAGCCTACCAGGCTCCTGCATCCATGGGATTTTCCAGGCAAGAGTACTGGAGTGGGGTGCCATTGCCTTCTCCGAAACATAACAATAGTACCCACATAATAGGATCCATAGGGCTGCAAAGAGTCTGACACAACTGAAGTGACATGCACACAGTAGGGCCATTGCAAGGATAGTATGTTAACATATATATGCGAAGCTTTGGGAACATCCTGCTATGTAGCCAGTCGCTGACTATTATCTTTTAGTCTGCACCAAAACCCCAAGAGGTAAGCATTATAATATCATTTTATAGACTGGGGTAAGGATATACTGCTACTCTGGGAATTGTGTAGACATTGATTTCATTTATATTAGGTACCAAATTCCCATAGAGGTTTTTTAAAAGGGACTTAGGCAATATCCAAGTTTATTTTTAAAGCTGGAGCAAATTATTCTCTAAGTATAATTAAGCACTTTTGAGAGTCCAGTAGGGATGATTATTCACTAATAAATGGTAATCTTAGTAATTCAAGATAATTAAAAAAAATTTTCCCTCTGACTGATCCTCAGGGAGAGACAGCTTTTTCAAACAGCTGGAGGATAGTCTATAAAGCTCAGGTAATGTTATTCCTGTAATTTATTATTTATTTACACTCGGGCAGGGGCTGACTCAACTGGCAGGAGTTAGGCCATTACTTCATTAATGTCTCATTATTAATCTCATTACTTCCAATATCTCTATTTTGGCGACAGGTCCCCAGATCTTCTGAGACAGCTCTAATTTTAAAGATCCTATTGTGTTCTCCCTCAAATCATCAAAATCTCTCTCAATACAAGTGCCAGTATCAGAGCATCTCAAGTCATCTCCAAGACTGATAGAGGCACACACAAGTAGAATCGTCTTTTTACAGCGTGTGCATGGATTTCAATTTGGAAAATACCCACCCCAGGCCCCATGAATTATTGAGGCAGTAAATTTAAGAGCAATCACAAAGGATGTCCCAGTGTTAGAAGAGTATGGATTATGGAAGCTGAGACTCTCTCTTGGACAGTTAGTTGAGGGACCATAAGCAAATTGCTTAATTCAAGTTTTCAACTTGGAAAATGAAGGTCTGTAGGCCCCTGCCCTTTGCCCTTTTTCTACTTTAAAGCAAAATGTCCAGGTAACTCTATAAACTGGTAACAGAAAAACAAACACAGAAGCAAATGCTGTGTTTCCATCTTGGGCTGAGTCAGGAGTTCTTGGTTAAGACAGAGCTGATATTTATCTGGTATGTACTGGTAAATAACAGCTGTCTTCCTTTCTGGTTAGGCCAGCATCTCTGCTGTCTGCTTATTCTCACCCTGCCATGAATTTTATATATTTTGGTGACACCCCTCTTCTCCTCCTCCCCTCCCTAATTATGAGAGTTAAGGTGTATGTGAACTCTGGGGTCAGAATGACCTGGGCCTGAATCCTGACTCTGGATCCCACCAGCTCTGTGATCTCGGTGACTTAAGCTCTATTGCCTCCACTTCTGCAGAGTAGGGACAACAGCAGGCACTCCTGGACATTAAAATGAGCATCAAGCTCAGTGTCCGGCAAAATGTACACGTTTGCCATTATCATTAAAGTATATTCATAGTATATTATATTACATTGTTCAGTAAAAACTTGTAATACTCAGATATTATGTTTCTATAGCTTCAGATATAGATAATTACCTTTTAAATTATGGAAAACTACATAAAGTCTCATGCTGGTTAACATGCCAGGGGGAGGTTCTGTCCAAGTTCTGTTCCACGTTATATTCTTTTGGTTGTTTGAATATTGATGTGGATCAGGTATGACATTTATGAATAAAGTTATTAGGAGGTAAATTCCTACAGCAATATAGACAATGCCCATCACTTCTAATACAGCAACATAGACAATGCCCATCACGGAGTGAGCAAACAGCTAAGAAGTAAATGACACAGTGTATGTGAAGCATTTAGTCCAGAGCTTGGTGCCTCTAAGTAAACACGGCTATTACTGTCATCTTGATATTGCTGATCTTTGGGGTTCTAGTTTCCAATTAACTGAATAGCATTCCACATGAAACTTTCAGAAACAAATCTAAAAAAATGTCTTCCTTCTATCAACTCAGGGGCCAAAGATTTTACAAAAACTCTGACAAATCCTGGTTCCTACCTTCACTTGTGATGAGGTTCTGAGCTTCAGTCCCCTTCTGAGAAATGGGGACAAGATGAAACTCAAAGGCTGTAAATGCAATAAGCCCCTAGTACACAGCTAAATCTTAATATGTGAAAGTTACTGTTGTTGCTTTTGTTACAAAGATCCGTGAATCCAAATCCAGCAAACATACTAAATAAGAAATACCTTGACAAGCATGCAGGTCAAAGACAGATTTCTTGAGTCCCTCCTGTGCAACTGGGAAGCACAAGGGATTCATTGTCCAAACTCCCCAAAGCTGCCATTTCCAAGGCTGCCAAGGCTAGGATCTGCTGCCTCCCTGTGGAATTTCATAGATGACACAGTCATCAGACAGGCAGGGTTTCTGGACTGGGATTTCACCATCAAGCCAAGCTCAGAAAGACCCCCCCGGGGGCTTCAGACTGTTTTATTTGTGGGTTATTAATACTTAAGTCTTTACACAATTGTCACCTTCTCAATGAATCCTATTCAGGCTCCTCTGTAAAAGGGCAACTCACACCCACTTGCCTGTAATCTTTCACACTGTTCTAGTGTTTCCCTTTTTTGTTGCATTTATCACCTTGCAATATATTACCTAATTTACTTATTCCTATGCTTATTATTTGTTTTCCGTATTTTCCCTTTTACTTCACAAGGGCAGAGATTTTTGGAGTTTGTTTGTTTGGTCTAATTTGATTCCAAGTGCCTAAAACATTGCCTTCTATACTGTTTACTGCAGAAAAGGAACTCAGTATTTCTTGATTGAAAGGATGAATGAATGCCTTCTCCTGGACCATGACATGAATTTCTTGGAAATTTTGAAGATATTAAGTGTTTTAGTTGCAATGAACGTATGTGCATGGAAAGCCACAGTCCATGGTGCCAGATGTAGCTTCTAATACAATTCATACTATATAATGATCAGCAACAGAAATGCATCAGAAATGCAGTGACACATATTCAGGTTTTGCTCCCCCAGGCAAACCCTGCTTTGTGTGCTTGTGTGTGTGTGACCCATGCAGGATTTTGAGGATGAATAAAATGTGAAATGAAGAACTAATTTCTTCCATGATGATTAGAGGGTAATAAGAGAGAAGAGGGAATTTCATAAATCTTTAAGATTTTTATCATATACTTCTAGCCAATGTGAAAAACATATGAAACTGGCTTATAAAAAGCACAATCCGAAAAAAAAATTAAAAAATAAAAAGCACAATCCGAAAGGGGACAGGTAGATCTGAGTGAGATATGAATTCCTTTCTAGTCTAACATAATTCAAGTCCAGGATGTATGGCTTCTAAGTCAGGGCTGGGTTGAAATCTCACCTTTGAGATCTCACATGAGTCACTTTCACCACCCCTGAACTTCAATCCTCATCCTTCAAATGCGTATTACCATTTAATCACTGAGAAATACGTGAGATAATGAATTTGTAAATCAGCCGTTGGTGAAACCCAAACCCCAAGACATACTTCTTTTTCTCCCTAATTATTAAAAAAAAAAAAAAAAAACTGGCTCAAGTCCACCTTCCCATCTACACTGTGAAATTAAATCTATCTTCCCTGGACTGTTTTCAAGTGGGAGGAAGAGGTCACTTTTCTGGTAGTAGTTTCCTACTCTGGTTCCCTGTTTCCAATGAACTGTGACTGGTCTTTGGCTACTGTTTTCCTTTTTCTGTCCCATGTTGAAAGAAATATGGAATATTTTGTCACTTGCCCCCCACACAGGGCAACTCTGTGGCTCATGTCCAGGAAAAACTGGGGGGAGCAGAAGGGATCCACCTCCCAGCAAAAGGCAGCTGCCGAGTAAACGTACCTGTTCTTAAAGTTTTATTAAACATCCCCCATGGAAATCTGTCACCGGATGTGTTTTGCTGGGGGTAACCCCCTCCCAACTCCCACCGCCCCACCCCCAGCCTCATCCACCTTTTCTTTCTCCCGGCCACCTATAACCTCTTCCTGAATGTTTGTGTTTCTAGCTTCTCGTGACCCACCTTAAGCGAACACTGAATCTACGTCTGCATTTTCAGACACCCATAAAGAGTGTCTGCTCTACAAGAGATGGCTCTGCTCTACAAGAAGCCATCTCACAGAGGACCTTCACCTCCTCACATAGGGGAGCAGCCACAGAACCTGAGACATACATCCACTGTTTAACACGAGTACAATATCTTTGCTCTCAGTATGAGGAAGAAGGTAGAACACTTATGCTAGCACCATTAGAAGAAAAGTTTCTTTGCAGTTACACTTTTTCCCTCCTCTGCACCTTGCTAAGCACATGGTCGGTGCTCAGCAAATGGAGCCCTTTTGATGACGCTTTCCTTGGGTTGAGATATTTGCAGCTCTGAGAGCAGAACGCAGAAAGCAAAGCCTAAGAGAGAGAAATCAATGCCGTCTTGGCTGGGTTTTCCCAAACCAGGACCTGAGATAAGGACTCTGGAGCAGGTGGTTTATGTTGAAGCCAGGAAGCAGGGGGAGAAAATACGGGGGAAGTGAGACAAGCTGATAATAGGCCTCAAAGACGTGGGTGAATGCTCCAGACCAAGGGGCTCCATCACACTGGGGAACCTTGGAGGAAGCAGGACAGAGATCAGGGGCCATTTGTCCATGACTCCTGACCTTCACAGATTAGAGTCTGCCTCTGGGGCACATTAACCTGTCTTTCATGCTGCATTTACAAGTTTGTCTTGCTATACATGGAATCATTGCCACTGTTGTGGACAAGTCCAAAGAGGAAGGGCAGGGCCATTCCTTCACTTGAGTCGGGAGCTCTTGTTCTACCCCAGGTGCAGGGGAACACGGAGGTGGGCACAGGGAGGCGGAGCGGGCTAAGAACAGTATCTGTGTTGGGGGGGGAAGGCAAGAGCCCTGGATCTCAGTCCAGACGTGGCTGCTAATTACTGTTGACTAAGAACTTGAGTCTTCTGTACCCTTCACCATTTCTGTCCTACTATGGGCAAGAAGAAAGAATGACTTTCATTGTGAACACACACTGGGTATAGATGAATCAATCCCCTGGGAATTCCTAATGGGGATCTTGAACTATACAGGTAATAAGACAAGATATTTTTCTCTGATCTACAGACAAAAAAACTAAGACCAGGAGAGCTAAAGGTACATACATATATGCCCAAGGTCAGTCCGCTATACTACAGGAAAAAACTAAGCTTTGAGGCCATGCATTTAAAATTCCCAAATCCTTGCTCTTTCAGTCATCCAATATGAAATGGGGAAATCCATCACAATCCGAACATACACAACAGAACACTGCAACACCAGGCAAGCAAAGGTTCTCTCAAAATGGTGCAGATCTGTTGCTGTGCTCAATAAAGCAGTCGCCCTTCTGCATTTCCTTCCTTCCTTATTAACTGTGCTGAGTGCAGTCTCAGTCCATCTGTGCTATTGTAACATCTGCAGTCAAGAAGCAGCTGCTATTTACTCTAAGTCCATGCAGGCCCTTAACACCTTAGGGGCCCAGGAAGAAGGGTCTGGCAGGCAGAAGGACTGAGATGGACTCAGGGAGGCTGGGAGTCAGGTAACTGATTTGCTAAATTTTGGAAAGCTCCACATTTATATTGCTCAGCTCTACACACACACACACACACACACACACATTCCCCCCAGCTAGCTGCCTCTGGATACACACACACACACACACACACAGAGTACACATTTCCCCCAGCTAACTGCCTCTACATACACACACACTACACACTCCCCCCAGCCAGCTGCCTAACCTTTCCAATCCAACGCAGTGAGTTGGGCTGGAAGCAAGGCTGGCAATTCTGTCCTGTGTCTGAGATTCCATAGGCCACAGAAACTTTCTGCTGGACCAGATCCTGAACTAGTAGAATTCATATTACTTGGATGTTTCTGTTTTTCTGTTAACTTTCCTTTTCAAGGGGTATTTTTATGAGTCATTTGCTGGCTTGTCTTCTCCCAAGTCATCTGATTTCCATTTAGATGCTGCTCCAGCTTCAGGATGAATTTTCTTTTTCTTTTAAAGTTGTTTTCGTTGGACTTAATTGGTCTGGTACTGTCTCTGACTGAAGTTTTGTTTCTGCTCGTTTTATGGGTGCTGGATATGAGATTCATTTGGCTTAGTCAGCTCTGTATTTTCTTGTGTACTTTCTTACTTTTCACGCCTTTCACCCCTACTGTTTTGCAATCAAGTAACTTTAAATCGTCATAGATTTTTCATTCGGCTTTGTTTTTCCTAGTTGAGTTTTACTGTTTTCTAAGTGTTTCTTTCTTCTTTATTTCTCAATATAGGTTGTTCCTCTCCTGCTTTGGGACTTTGCTGAGGGAGTGACGGCTTTTCAGTCTTCTTGTAAGAGGTTCCTATAGCCTCATTTGTCTTGGACAGCCCTGTTGTTCTAGTGTCCGGTCCAGTATTCTTTTGAAAATGTCCCAGTTAGTGGATAAATTACATGGTTGTTGTACCTGAAAGTGGGTTTGTTCCACTTTAATATGCAGACCAGGACTGAACATGCTTTGATCCTATGGATCCAATGCCCGAAGACACATCCTTTTACATGTTACTCTCTGTGGGTTTACCTATAGTCTGAAAATGCTCCCTTTCTTTTCCTGAGAGTTTATAACGAGGTAAAGTTGTTGATTTACCTTGTGAGTAAATTTAAACTTGTGACTGGGCATCCATGTAGAATATGTCCTTAAGAAAGTATGGCAACTGACTGAAGATGGGAAATGAAAACAGGTAGGAGGGGTACACATTACTGGTTCATTTAAACTAAAGTGCTGAAATTAACACTGCAATATCTTAAGTTCTGTTTCTACATTTTCCAGGAAAACAGGGAACCCTGGGGTTCCTCCCTGCATTTATGCATTTGAAAGGGCTTCAGTTCATTGACCTGGATCTGCATTCCAGCTTCATTCTTCTCTAACTGTCCAATCTCGACAAATTACTAATGCTTTTCTAAGTCTTCTTCTGCCACTTGGAATTGCAGATAACAAAGGGCTGACCATTCAGAATGTTGTGATGATTAAATAACATATGTGGTACCAGATAGTGGTGGCAGTTGCACAACACTGGGTATGTACTAAATGCCACTGAATTTAGACTTTGAAATTGTTGCTTCTATGTCAATCCACCTCAACAGAAATTTTTAATTGAAGGAAAAGACAATGTACGTGTAAAGTTCTAATGCATGGTGGTTGCTATATGGTCCGTTCTCTGCTCTTAAGAAAGGGTCAAGCTGTTCTGGGGCCTGATTGTCATAGAGCCAGGTTAGCCCATGTGGGGCACCGCACAGGGTCAGCAGATGCCATTCGCGTTGCAGAGCAAGCAAATAGCGCCCCCTGTTGTTCTGTGGCAATCTAGCCTGCTGCTTGTGAATCTGGATGGTTTGTATCAGAATTCCCTGAGTCAACTCATTAAAATGACAAACATGCAGATTCCACTTCTGGAAAATCTAATTCAATAATTCTTGGGTGGGGCTCCTGATTTTCATTTTCCAACTCCCTCCCTGGGTGAATCTTAAATGTGTGACAATCAACAATTTAAACTCTTTACATCACCCTGTGATCCCTGAAACATAGTCCAGTGAGCACAGTCAAATGCGTCGACTGGCACTTTAACTAGGATACTACTAATAAAAATAGTTGTACTTTATACTCACGTGGTCCTCACAGGCCTTCTCTCAAGCACTGGGCAGCGCTTCTGATCCCGTTTCACAGATGTGGAACTGAGGTGCAGAGTTCCATCCACGGTCACACAGCTCTCCAGGGGTGGACCCAGGACCAGATCCCTGACCTCCTGACATTCACCCACTGAGACTTTCCTTCCTCTGAAAATAAAATTATTCTCATTAACTTCCAAAGCACTTTTTCTTGTTTATGCTTCTTGGGAATTTTTTCCCCATAGTCTTTCTATCTCTCCTCAGTTTTTTCTCTTTAAAGTGTTGACTTCCTCCTCAAACATCAGCATTATTCCTCTTCATTTATAATACTTTTTTTTCTTTAACAGAGCATTCAGTTTTTTTAGTTACTAAGTCATCCCCAATTCTTTGTGGCCCCAGGAGAGCATTCAGAGGGGGTGGTTATGTGAGTGACGGTTCAACTTTACAATCAATGCCCATGCAATCACCAAGAAGAGAGGCAGAGAAAAGGACTGCTTGATACATTGAGACAGGAGAAAAGCCACAGAGGGGTGTGTGTGTGTGTGTGTGTGTGTGTTTGCAAACAAATTTATGGAAGTACATTTATGCATTCATGTTATCTGTGATGTGCCTTCTGGGTAAGGTAAACAACTATTCCAGTGTGCTGGTTCCTCGAAAACAAGACTTGGTTTCAAAACTGGGGAAGTTTCAGGCAAATAAGGATGCACTGGTCACCTTACCCCTGGGCCATGACGGGACTGCAGGTGGGGTGGGTGGGTGAGGGGCAGGTGGGAACAGACCTGTGGCCCTTCTACTGTTTTCATTAAAACAACCTCTACAGACTTCAGGGCGCTCCAGTAGTTGCTTTGACTTAGCTTTGACTCCAACTGCCTGGGTCCAGCTGAGATGCTGGATGATATTATCCCAGGCAACTTCCAGCTCAGGACATCAATTGCCCCATTTGCTAAAGTGGGATTAGTGATAACAAGCATTTCCATAGAATTTAGAGAACAGGATCAATTAAATCACTTACAATATTATTTGGTCCATAGCAGGTACTCAAAAAGTGCCAGGTATGCAACAGTTAGAACTGGACATGGAACAACAGACTGGTTCCAAATAGGAAAAGGAGTACATCAAGGCTGTATATTGTCACTCTGCTTATTTAACTTCTATGCAGAGTACATCATGAGAAACACTGGGCTGGAAGAAGCACAGGCTGGAATCAAGACTGCCAGGAGAAATATCAATAACCTCAGATATGCAGATAACACCACCCTTATGGCAGAAAGTGAAGAGGAACCAAAAACCCTCTTGATGAAAGTGAAAGAGGAGAGTGAAAAAGTTGGCTTAAAGCTCAACATTCAGAAATGAAGATCATGGCATCCAGTCCCATCACTTCATGGGAAATAGATGGGGAAACAGTGGAAACAGGGTCAGACTTTATTTTTCTGGGCTCCAAAATCACTGCAGATGGTGACTGCAGCCATGAAATTAAAAGACGTTTACTCTTTGGAAGAAAAGTTATGACCAACCTAGATAGCATATTCAAAAGCAGAGACATGACTTTGCCAACAAAGTTCCGTCTAGTCGAGGCTATGGTTTTTCCGGTGGTCATGTATGGATGTGAGAGTTGGACTGTGAAGAAGGCTGAGCACCAAAGAATTGATGCTTTTGAACTGTGGTGTTGGAGAAGACTCTTAAGAGTCCCTTGGACTGCAAGAAGATCCAACAAGTCCATCCTGAAGGAGATCAGTCCTGGGTGTTCTTTGGAAGGACTGATGTTAAAGCTGAAACTCCAATACTTTGGCCACCTCATGGGAAGAGCTGACTCATTGGAAAAGACCGATGCTGGGAGGGATTGGGGGCAGGAGGAGAAGGCGATGACGGGGGATGAGATGGCTGGATGGCATCACCGACTCGATGGACATGAGACTGAGTGAACTCCGGGAGTTGGTGATGGACAGGGAGGCCTGGCGTGCTGCGATTCATGGGGTCGCAAAGAGTCACATAAGACTGAGCGACTTAAGTGAACTGATACCACATATCTTAGCTATTTGAATATTTCATATGTGGCATTTATTAATTGCATAATGTAAATCACAAAGTTTTTTTTTTTTTACTTTCAGGGAAACAAGACTTTTAAAAAGGAAAACTGTCTGATATCCTGGCACTGTTTTTTGGTCTAAGTTGTAATGATAGCTGTGTGTGTGATTCTCTGTGCCTCATCTTCTAAATATTTTCCACAGCTGTTCTTCTTTACTCTGTCATTAAATAATCTGTTTGACTTCAATTTATTTCACTTCTCAAAATATAAAGCAGACCCTCTCTTTTGTCACATGCAGGAATGGGTCCAGTCCTACTTATTTGCTTATTGAAAGACTATTGGTTTCCTTCTTTATCCAGGAAGAAAGGGATGGCCAAAACAAGCACATTTCTGCTTTATTTAACTGCCAGCTGTGGCACTTTCTTTGTCTTGAAAACTGTTTCTGACCCAGAGGTGCTTTGAGCGAGACTCAACAGTGGAAAACAATTCACTCATCCCTGCCTCGGGGTCCTGTTTATCCTTCCATTGTCCAGGAAACGACCTGTTTGCTTAACCAGAGGGCTTTCGGTTCAGCCTGTTCCTAAAAGCCCCCTGCTTAGAGATCACAAATATGTGACAATTTTGAATCTGGGGTTTCCTTAAAGATTCCTTACTCCAAATCTCTCAACGTTTTTCAGTAGGACGGAGGGATTCAAAAGTAGAAAAAGTACAACTATTTATTCAAGCTGACAAACATTTTTTTCTTCACAAAGGACTGCAAACAGAACTTGATTTCAGGAGTTTACTGCTCATTCCAACGTTGCCTTGAAGGCAGAACCTGTTTCATACTTGTACTCTTAAAGAAACAAGTTCTTCTTTTTTTTAAATCCAATACAAACGCCACCTGTGCAAATTGCCCAACTTCTTTCTGATCTTTCCATTACTTGTTTTTAATGGCTCTAAAGCAGAAGACAACAGAGCTGAATGGCTGAGAATTCAGTTTTGGAGACAGGCTGCCTGAACTCACACCTTGGCCTGGCAACAATAGGCAAGTTCCTTCACCTCCCTCATTTCTAATAATAGTGAAACTTTAGCATACGGGGTCTCTGGAAGAACAAATGACATAGTAAACACAAGAGACTTAAAACTGGGCTTGGCACTTAGGGAACAAACAGTGCTAATTTCCACTGGATACGTGGATGTATTTACACCAGACATGTTGCCGGCCAAAGCCTTGGCTTTCTCTGCCCACTGAAGCCAAATAAAAAACACGGAGACAGAGTCTGGAGGAAATACAGGATATAGAAAGGTGGCTTTAATTCTCAGCCGGCAAAGAATTGTTGGGGGTGTGAGGGGCACGTGTCTCCAGATCTGCCCCCACCTTTCCATGAGGAGTCTAGGGGCTTATATAAGAGGAGGGCTTGCAGTTAGGGGTCTGTGGTGTGTAAGGATCTTCCTTACACCTTTGTTCCTTACGCCTTCTTCTTGCATTGTTTCAAAAACAGTCATAGGATGGTGTCAGTTACCCAATAATTGAGTCTGGTGGCCCTGCTGCCACCTTCTTTCTGTAATGCAAAAAGAGAAAAACTAGAGGGGTGGTCTGTGAAGAGAGTGCTGTAAAGGAGAGCACCAGATACAGGATGTAATTAGCATAGAGTCAAAGGATAATAGGTGCAAAATGTAGCTCATGCAGAGTTAGGGGCAGAAAAGCAAATTTAGTTACAGGCCACAGATTAGGAACAGTTAAAGTTAAAAACTAGGAGTGACCAGGCCTGCTCACGGTTTCCTTCTTTTTTTCTCAGGAAAGAAAAGAAAAACTCATTCCTCTTTTTTTTTTTTTTTTTCCTTCTTTTCACTGCAATGGACAGAGTAGGGATTTGGAAACTCTCTGAAGCAGGGGTAGGCTACTGGGTAGCTAGTGAGTGTTCATGTCTGCCCAGCTCCCTCATTCCCATCCTCTGGTAACAACTTCAGTCTTTGTGAGAATTGCTTTTGGTGGGCTTGCCCACTCCAGCACCAAATGAATTCACTGACCTACACTTGGCCCATCAGGTCCTTCCTCTGGATTTTACAAATAGACACTATGATCATGATAATGACAGCAATGATTAAAACAGTGAAATCTTTATAAAAGGCACTTACTGTGTGTCAGGCTCAGCTCTAAGCACTTTATAAACTTAACCATCATGACTACCTAAGGAAGTACTAGATCCTACTGAAATAGGCTGGAACCCAGGACCCTTTACTGGAGTGCCTGCAACCTGGACAAAAGTCTCCTCCAGCAACTATATAAAGAACCTAAAGGGACTGAGAAATGGAGTATTTCCTGTCAAATCAGTAAAGAAGGATGTCATTGTTATCAGTGATTGCAGCCCTCCAACCTGAGCCAGTGAGCCCTGAGAAAACTAAGGAAGGAAAAGAATACCTCTCATCTAGCAGTCAAACCCTGCAGCCACTCTCTATGGTGAGCCCCGAGGAAGCTCAGGATGTGAAAACACAGAATACTGGCCTCAGATAGGTGAGGTGTATATCAAAGAGATGACTTCGGTGTGCCCAGACTCTTGTGTCTTTCCATACAAAGAAAAGTGTTAAATTCCTTGAGATATCTGGTCCTCCTCTAATTAACAATAACCTTTTCATGTTCAGACTACCTGCCCTTTGTCACAAAACTGCTATAAAACCTGGTCCCCACCTTGCCCTCCCCACCCACCTCCTCGGAGCAGCTCTCTCAGTGTTATTTGAGATGCTGCCTCCTGGATTGAGGTCCTACAAACTCTCACCAAATAAAAGATAAATCTCAACGTTTACGTTTGAATATTTTTTAAGTCTACAGGACTAAAAATAACTGTCCACATACACAGTTGGGGCAATTATGAACAATAAGATGCAAAAAGACCAAAAACCAATTGCCATTTCTGAGGTGCTGGGAGCAAAAGCAGGGTACCTCCCTCCAACCCCTGGCAACCACTAATCTACTTCATGTCTCTGTGGATTTGTCTACTCTGGGTATTTCATATCAACAGAATCATATAATTAAAAGACTTTAAGAAATTATTATTTTCATGCAAGGAAAGGCTTTAGGGGTACTCAAAGCACACACCAACATGCATGTTACAGAGTTCAATGTTTAAGCATCTTCCTTCTGTAAAGCTCTTATTCAAGCTTTGCGGGTGACATAAAGAGGGATATTATTCACTTTCAGACTTCAAAAAGCATGTATATCATACAGAGCTACCACAGTTAGGTTAAAAAAAAATGGTGTAGTACAGACCATTCTATACAGTGCAACCTAATACATAAGCAGTTATTAAAGTTCATGTGATTTTAAGTCTTTGGTGGTGTGCTATTTGCAGAGAATTTTATTGCTTAATATATATACTTGGGCTTCCCTCGTGGCTCAGGGGTAAAAGAGTACACCTGTCAATGTGGGAGACTCTGATTTGATCCCTGGTCTGGGAATATCCCACGTGCCTCAGGGCAACTGAGACCTCGCACCACAACCACTGAGTCTGTGCTCTAGAGCCCGGGAGCCACGACTGAGTGCTAGCAACTACCGAAGCCCATATGCTTTCAAGCCTGTGCTTTGCAACAAGAGAAGCCACCACAATGAGAGAACTGCAACTAGAGGTTAGCTCCCACACAGCAACTAGAGAAAAGCCTAAGCAGCAAAGAAGAGCCAGCACAACCAAAAAATTTAAAAATATATGTATTTAATTAAGGACATATTCAACCAAGTAACAGATATCTGGGGGAAGAAATGCCCTCCAAATGTGTCAGACATGGTGTAAAGTGCTAAAAATACAGATCCCCAAGAGCTTACTGAGTCTAGTAAGAATCTGGAGCATTAGCCAGCCCCCAAAATATTCATGTAATGAAAAGAAGGGAAATATGCTGAAATGTTAGGAGGATCTCCTTCTACGTTACTGGATTATGGGTCATTGTTATCATACTCTTCTTTTTACTCTCATATTTTCTAGGTGTTTTTTAGAATGAACTTGCATTGTTTTAATAGTTAGAAAAACAGACTTTGATAAATCTATTCTCTACAGCAAGCTATATATAGAGAAAAAAATCCAAATAATTTGTGGTATGGCTAAATAGACATTTTTTATTATTAAGATGATCTTTCATAAAAAGGGTTAATGTTTTAAATGAACTTTTTTCTTTTTTGGTTTTGTTAAGCCTAAAACTAACTGTTATTCTGTTGTTGGTTTTTAAGAATTAAAAATCTTTGAAAGTGTTGCCTAGCTATGGGATTGATATGTCTCAATTTTAAACATTTGTTTTATTGTTCCGCATACATTCATACTTTGGCCTCTTTTCATTCTGATGCTTAAGAGATTATTGCTTTGAGGAATGTGTTTACTCCAATTAAAACCTGGGAATAACTTAGGCTGTGTAGACCAAGTTTCTTGTTCAATTACACATCATTAATAAAAAATTTGCTCTGGGAAATGTGTGTTTTATGTAGTTTTGCAGATTTCTATTCCTTGAGGGGGGAAAGCAATTAAGAAGTTAAAGAAGTACATTTACAGTAAAATAAATGCATTCAAACATACGTGTTTTCTTCATACATCCAGTTACTATTTATTGAGGGGTTCCTCCGTAAAGAATCCACCTGCAATTCAGGAGCCATGGGTTCAATCCCTGGCTCAGGAAGATCCTTTGGAGAAGGAAATGGCAATCCACTCCAGTATTCTTGCCTGGGAAATCCCATGGACAGAGGAGCCTGGCGTGCTACAGTCCATGGGGTTGCGGAGTTGGACATGACTGAGCAACGGAGCATGCATGCATCCTGTGTGTCAGGCACAGCACATTGGTTAATTTGTGCAACCCACCTCATAACAAACCAGGATTTAGTTACTGCCATTTCAGACGTGGAACTGAAGTCTCTAGCAACCTGTTAATCCCCTAAGATCATAGCGCTGGTATGAGGAGGAAGTGAAGTTTAAAATCAACTCTTTTGGATTTCCAAATCCATGTTTTTCCTCCTTATTGTACTTTCTTTCATGGAGCAATGAGTAAAAAATATATTTCAAAGTAGACTGGGATTTCTTGATTAACACTACTGACATGCTGGACCAGAAGATTCTCTATTGTGGGGGCTGTCCTATGCATTTCAGGATGTTTTGCAGCTTCCCTGGCTTCCCTGTAAGATGCCGGTATCATCCCCATTTATGATAACCAAAAATGTTTCCAGACATTGCTAAAGCCCCCTGGGGTCAAAGTCATCCCTGGCTAAGAATCATGTACTAAATCATACTCACATTATTCAGAGGGAAAATGTTCAGTTTTCAGAAAGATAGAACATAAAGGAATTTCCAAAGTCTGCTTGAAGGAGCTCATGATTATGTCAACATGAAACAAACAGAAACAGATATTGGAGATTTGACAATAATTGGTCTGGTGCAGACAGCTCAGTGAGGTAACTGAGACTCCAGAGCGGCTGTCTGCCAACTTTCCCCTTTCATTCACCACCCTGCCTCTGGGATAACAGCACTGAAGAGTAAGGATTATGTCATATTTACACAAGGAAAGAAGGCTTTTCATTATAACATAAAGGATAGCATAGTCCTTCAGAAACATTAAATCAAGTGAGATAAAAACCCAGAAAAGCAGTCAGGCAGTCAACAACTTTTTTAGAAATGCCAACTCAATGACGGTCATTAGTCCAGACCCCTGGGAATTCTCAAGGGGGGAAAAAAAAAAGTAGACTCCTTCATAGAGTTTGAAGTCTAGTAAGGAAGAAAGATATTAGGCAAATGTATTGTGCACAGTTAATTAAATAATTAACAAAAATGTGTGGGCTGCAAAAGATGAATCCTTGTTATGTGTTTTGATGCCCTGCCAAAAAGCACACGATCACCATTTATGCTAGGTATTAAGCCATTATGTCTGAGCTCCAAATTCTTTTCTTTACATTCTGCCCTCTGGCTAAGCATTTTCCAGATGCTTCCATCAGGTGGCTTCCTGCTGGATTCTGTTAACAAGAAGCTTACAGGGAGCTCTGAAGGCAGGAGGAACTGAGAAGACAGTAGGCTTTGCTGGAGAAGGGATTTCCTTCTCTCTCTTTGCTTAGGGTTCTTGTCAAAGTTGCCCCAGCCTTTCAGCCCAACGCAGCAGCTAGTTCCAGCCTCCAGTTCTTTCTGGCAACCCCAGAATAGCTCCATGCTCTACAGAGAAGCCAGAAGCAGATGGGAAGTGTCCTTCCTCAGAGCGTCTCAATTCTGATAACCTCAAATTCTTTCCTTTTTTTTTCCACCAGCTCCAGAGGATAATTCACTGGATTAGCTCAGTGCTATGGTTTTTCTAGTAGTCATGTGTGGATGTGAGAGCTGGACCATAAAGAAGCTGAGTGCAGAAGAACTGATGCTTTTGAACTGTGGTGCTGGATAAGACTCTTGAGAGACCCTTGGACTGCAAGGAGATCAAACCAGTTAATCCTAAAGGGAATCAACTTCGAATAATCACTGGAAGGACTGATGCTTAAGCTGAAGTGCCAATACTTTGGCCACCTGATGTGAAGAGCTGACTCAATAGAAAAGACCCTGATGCTGGGAAAGATCAAGGGCAAAAGGACAAGAGAGCAGCAGAGGATGAGATGGTTGGATGGCATCACCAACTCAATGGACATGAGTTTGAGTAAGCTCTGGGAGTTGGTGATGGACAGGGAAGCCTGGCGTGCTGCAGTCCACGGGGTCACAAAGAGACGTGACTGAGCGACTGAACTGAACTGAACTGACAAAGTAGAAGCACAGGTATCCTTGCTGTGAACCAAGGCAAGGAGAAGACAATGGCTTCAAGTCATCTGTATTAAACGGGGCAACTTCATAAGACAGAATCAGTGGGCAAGGGCTTGGGGACAGAGCAGTGAATGAGACAAAGTCCCTATCCCCAAAAAACTTGTGATCTAGCAGAAAGAACTAGACAATAAACAAGTGACAAATGAGTCACATGATTTGGCAGGAATATAAGGTCCACAGGCCAGGTGGTTTACAAGATAAATTCTTTTTCCTACAGTTCTGGAAGCCAGAAGTCCAAAATTAAAGTTCTGGGAGGGCTGGGCTCCCTGCAAAGGCTTTAGGGAGGATACTTATTAGTCTCTTCCAGCTTTTGGGAGCGCCAGGCATCCCTTGGCTTGTGGTCACACTAACTCCTATCTCTGCCTCTGTTTTCACATTACCTTTCCTTCTCTGTGTGTCTTTTTTGAGGACACTTTTCTTTGGATTTAGGGCCCACCTGAACAATCCAGGATGGGCTCATCTCAAGATCCTTATCTTAACAACATCTGCAAAAATTCTTCTTCCAAGTCACATTCATAGCTTCCAGAGATTAAGATGTAGCCGTATTTTTCTGGAGCCACCATTCAACCCATTACATGAGCAAAGGAAGAAGACAGTGATGAGGCCAGATTAAGCAGGCAGTTTTAGGTAAGGCTAGGACACACCTCAGTGAGCACAAGGGGCAGTCATGGACATCTGAGGGAAGAGCATTCCAGACAAGAAAGAACAGGTTGGAAGAGGAGGGTCTTCCACCCCTCCCTTCCTTTCCCACTGCGCCCTAAATACATATTTTTTCCTGCCTCATGACATATTAATGTTCCCTCTGCATGGAACTCTTTAAATCTGTCTCCATGTAGCAGAAACCTATCATACTCTGCTTTCCATTCCCTTGGCCACCTAGTGCCTTTGGCCCCAGCTGCAGTGGACACTCCTGTAAGTTCAGATTCACCTTGTGTTCACAGCATTGTGCCCCAAGCTCCCAGTCTCTCCTTCCTCTTTGTGCGTCAGCCCACCTCTGACTCTGTAGGAGCTGCTCAGCCAGAAGTGTGAGGAATTAATGACCCCAGAGTCTGGAGCCACTTGATAAATGCTCTTGACGCTTCAAGTAGACATTCTGGCTGGCATTTTATATACTTCCATCTCTTTCCACAGGAATGTAAGCACTGGGAGGGCAGGGATTTTCTGACTCTGCAAATCCAAATATCATCTGTTGAGTGACTCTGTGTGCACTGGTTATTTCAATCCCTCCACAACTCAGGGATTAAAATCTTGATTTTATGAGAAATCATCTCAATATTATTTAACCTTTGCTATTCTGAAATACACTAAAAGTATTATCTACTACATTTTATTCTAGAAAATAAATTAGAATTTCAATGTAAATTGCAGTAATTACACCTCAACCTAATCTTTATTAAAGTAATATAGGGAAAAGTGGAATAAGACTAATGCTATTTCTGTCAAATTAATTTATTTTTAAACTAAAACCCAAAGATTAATTTTAAAAACTCACCTATAAAGCTGAATAATTGGAGTCTTAGGCAACCTGTTAATTCACCAATTATACTCCAAGATCTTCTCCAAAACAGTGAAAATTTTTTTGGCTGTACCACACGTCATGTGGGAGCTTACCTCCCTGACAAGATATCAAAACTGTGCCCCCTGCAGTAGAACTGCAGAGTCTTAACCACTGGACTGCCAGGGAAGTTCTTAAAAAGTGAAATTTAAAATCAAGTTTTCTAGATCCAAATCAATACATTTTTCACTGTATAACACTTTCTTTTACTGAATAATGAACATAACTTTGGACAACACTGGCCATCAAGTAAAACCTGATTAAATTGTGGGGGCTGAATTCCTTTTATTAAGCTGTTTTTCCTAAACCGGGATGCTGCTAAGTCGATTCAGTCGTGTCCGACTCTGTGCGACCCCATAGACGGCAGCCCACCAGGCTCCCCCGTCCCTGGGATTCTCCAGGCAAGAACACCGGAGTGGGTTGCCACTTCCTTCTCCAATGCATGAAGGTGAAAAGAGAAAGTGAAGTCGCTCAGTAGAGTCCAACTCCTAGCGACCCCATGGACTGCAGCCTACCAGGCTCCTCCGTCCACTCGATTTTCCAGGCGAGAGTACTGGAGTGGGGTACCACTGCCTTCTCTGAAACTGGGATGGGAACTAATATTTATTAAGTATCTACATCAGCGTTATTTGATTTCCTCACTAATCACATAATGGAAGATGCACTTTACAAATCCTTTCAGTGATCTGGAAGCCCTCGATTTGACATAGAAGCACTTTCTTTTGCAGGGAAGCTAGGATAGCTGGTTTCAAAAAAAAAAAACAACTTAACCTCATCAAAGGTCATAGCTCAGCTGCCTACAGTCAAATCAGGCCCAGTTATGATACGGCAGTAACATCATCAGAGCAGTTACAGGAGGTACCATGTGGCCACATGAGAGAATGCTGCCAATCATTAACTGACTCAAAATAAGTGCTAATACAAATGACATTCACTCTGGCTCTCATTTTTAACTATAATTTTAATCCCTGTTCTGATCTCCTTTGACTGTGTGGATCACAATAAACTGTGGAAAATTCTGAAAGAGATGGGAATACCAGACCACCTGATCTGCCTCTTGAGAAACCTATAGGCAGGTCAGGAAGCAACAGTTAGAACTGGACGTGAAACAACAGACTGGTTCAAAATAGGAAGAGGAGTTTGTCAAGGCTGTATATTGTCACCCTGTTTATTTAACTTCTATGCAGAGTACATCATGAGAAACGCTGGACTGGAAGAAACACAAGCTGGAATCAAGATTGCCAGGAGAAATATCAATAATCTCAGATATGCAGATGACACCACCCTTATGGCAGAAAGTGAAGAGGAACTAAAAAGCCTTTTGATGAAGGTGAAAGTGGAGAGTGAAAAAGTTGACTTAAAGCTCAACATTCAGAAAACGAAGATCATGGCATCCGGTCCCATCACTTCATGGGAAATAGATGGGGAAACAGTGGAAACAGTGTCAGACTTTATTTTTCTGGGCTCCAAAATCACTGCAGATGGTGACTGCAGCCATGAAATTAAAAGACGCTTACTCCTTGGAAGGAAAGTTATGACCAACCTAGATAGCATATTGAAAAGCAGAGACATGACTTTGCCAACAAAGGTTCGTCTAGTCAAGGCTATGGTTTTTCCTGTGGTCATGTATGGATGTGAGAGTTGGACTGTGAAGAAGGCTGAGTGCCGAAGAATTGATGCTTTTGAACTGTGTTGTTGAAGAAGACTCTTGAGAGTCCCTTGGACTGCAAGGAGATCCAACCAGTCCATTCTGAAGGAGATCAGCCCTGGGGTTTCTTTGGAAGGAATGATGCTAAAGCTGAAACTCCAGTACTTTGGCCACCTCATGCGAAGAGTTGACTCATTGGAAAAGACTCTGATGCTGGGAGGGATTGGGGGCAGGAGGAGAAGGGGATGACAGAAGATGAGATGGCTGGATGGCATCGCTGACTCAATGGACGTGAGTCTGAGTGAACTCTGGGAGTTGGTGAGGGACAGGGAGGCCTGGAGTGCTGCGATTCATGGGGTTGCAGAGAGTCGGACACGACTGAGCGACTGATCTGATCTGATCTGATCTCCTTATCCAAAGTAATATTTAAAGGCACCTGGCATTCTATCCAGGATATTTACCTACCTTAAACTATCCCCACAATCATCTAGAAGGTGTGTAACCATTAAAGTCCTCATTTAACAGCAGTATCACAGAAAGTCTTAACTATTGGTGAAGAGAGGGAGATAGGAAAAGTCACAGGCGACTCTTAGGGACACTCTGGGAACAAAAATGTATATAATCAGATGAAGCACAATCACATACACACACACAATGTACATACTTTCAAAGGTGTACACGGAACCCGATAGGTCCAAATATAAAGTTATACAAGAACTTAAGAAATCCTGACTAGGAGATTCAGGCTCAGAGAGCCACCAGCAGCAGTAACTTGCCTGAAGTTACCTAAACCTGAAGGCTCTAGGTGTGTGGAGATGCATATCTGTTTAACCCCAAAGTCTGCTTCCAAGGGGGCAATACTATGTAATTTCCCAAGAAGTGTCAGTCAATTGAAACCCAAGCACATTCAGATTAACCTAGACAGCATAAGGGAGAGCATAACAAATATTAGTCCAACTTCATTAACCTTGGCCCAAGTTCTTCTAACTCAGGAAAGATCTGAAAGTGGGAGCCCTTTTGACTGGGGTACATCCCACGGCGGGACAGTCCGCTTGGCCATGGGGCATGTCCTGGCTTTGTCTCATCAGTGCTGGTCTGTGGACCCCACTCAGGAGCGGCCAGCTGCCTTTGCTGTTGATTGACCCGATTCCCGTGGTCTGAACATTAGCGAAGTGCTGAGACACCGTGGACACACACCTCCAGGAGGAGACGCAACCTAGGACACCCTAAAAACCACAGTTACCAACAGGCTCTGGATCTAGCTGAACAAAGCCAAGCCTTTTATTTTAGACTTGTCAGTTTTCATTATCTCCACATGAAACGAACAGGGAGCGCAGTGATGGGCACTTGACTGAGAAAATTAAATGAATTTAGCTCTAATCTAGGAAACTGTAGAGAGGCTGGGGCTCTGGGATCTTTTAATTTGCTGATTTAGCCCCAGGAAGATGCTTAAATTATAATGATGATTTTTTTATTAAGATGAAAAAAAAAAACAAAAACCACCAGAGATTGGCATTTCTTCTTTCATAGGGAAACCACGCAGTTGTCTTGGTAGCTTAACATTTTATTTATATTACCTTAATATTCAAGCACACACACAATATTCAAGCATAACTCATTTGGGTCCCAGGTTTTACATTAATATGAATAACAAGAATTTTGAGTCCTGAATTATAGTTTTGAATAGTCCAAAGTTTCATGTTAGAAAATTGCCAGCAGATGGCAGTATCTGACAAGGAGTTTGGACAGTTTTCTCCCTGCTCTCCCTCCAATGTAGCCAAAAGTCGCACTTAAAAGCCATGGCCAATGGATGCAAAAATGTAGGCAATGCCTTACAAACACGCACGGTAGCTGATATTAGTTGTTTCAATCCTTTTGAAAAAAATTTAAAAATAATTATTTGAATCCTTTCTCTAAATAGCCCAAATAATGGGTTCAATTTATTTCAATAAATACCATTAACTGTGACATTAACTTATGGTAATATAAATGAATTTCCATCAGTAAGAACGCTTTTTTAAAATATAGCTTTAATGGGAATGTTCCATCTCTTTGCCTCATGAATTTCTAATAACAATATCATCAGATTTTTTTCAATTCATTATTAATGTGTACCAAGCACTAAATTATATATATACACACATATATATATATATATATATATATATAGTATATAGGTATGTGGAGCTAGGCAAGCTGCTACACATCTCTCTTTCCCATAGGCACCAAGAAATAATAAACAAAAAGATAATAACCAAGGGTTAGGAGAAAGGAATTTGGAATTTAGAGTCTGTCAGTTCTGATTAGAACTCCAGTTTTAATTAACCTGAAAATTACATTTTACTATTACTACTTTTTTTCCACAGTGTCCTTTCTTTCTGTCTGGTTGAGATTATATCTCAGTAACTGTGCTTTGCAATAAAAAAAATGACACTATTTTATTCAATAAGTATACCTGAATTTGAGGATACAGTGGTGAAAAAAGCCAAGCCCTTCCTCTATGAAGCTTCCATGCTGGTTAGCAGAGACAAACAATAAAGATGTATACAAATAACATACCAGTTGTAGAAGTGATAATTAGTACAAAGAAAATTAAGGCGGGAAAAGAAATGCATAGTGGATACGGAGGTGGGCTGGCGGGGCCTTTGAGAGTTGTTGGCTTTGGGGTTGAGTCCTGGGTGGTCAAAGTGGTGAAACAATCTGACAGAAGAACATCCATGCTGAGAACAGCAAATGCAAGGTCACTGAGGCAGGAAGGGACTGAGTATAATTAAGGAACTGTGAAGAAGCTCATGGGATGCAGCAAACTGAGTGGGAAAGGGTGATAGGAAATGGAGCCAGAGAGGGAGGCTGAGGTCAGACCATGAAGGGCCTGGATACCTAGGCTAAAGAATTCTAAGTAAATTTCATTCTACATGTGTGGGGAGACACTGACGGTATAAAGCAGGAGGGTGATAGGGTCTGAGTCACCCTTTGACAGGATGTCCCTATGAACTAGCATCTCCTCATTTTAAACTTAAAAGAGATTGAGGTATTCAGTGATTAAGTGATTTGCTCAAGATCACCAAGCTATGAAGGGATGGGTTCACTGAACTTCACTCATACATGCAGCAAGCTCTTACTAAAGCCAGCTGTGAGATCCATACTTATAGTCATTAAGAGATGCTATCCTTGCCTTTTAGTTCTAAAATCTAATTGAAGAAATGAGAGATTCAGAAAGAAGACACAATTTGAATAAAAACTGTTATGTATCAGTTGATAGAAATAACATAATAAAATAACTGGATTAACTAGGATGCCACCATCAATTAATCAGATTTCAGTTCAGTTCACTCACTCAGTCGTGTCCAACTCTTTGCGAGCGACCCCATGAATCTCAGCATGCCAGGCCTCCCTGTCCAATCCCAACTCCCGGAGTTCACTCAGACTCACGTCCATCGAGTCGGTGATGCCATCCAGCCATCTCATCCTCTGTTGTCCCCTTCTCCTCCTGCCCCCAATCCCTCCCAGTTTCCAATGAGTCAACTCTTCGCATGAGGTGGCCAAAGTACTGGAGTTTCAGCTTTAGCATCATTTCTTCCAAAGAAATCCCAGGGCTGATCTCCTTCACAATGGACTGGTTGGATTGGGCTCCACCAAAGAAAGAAAACAAAGGCATACCTAAAATTTTTAGAAATGTACTCTGATGGACTCACCCTAAGACGATCCCCCAAAGTGCACACCTTGTATAATTTCCTCGCCTTGAACAAGTCCAGGACCTCTGACTTGCTTCTAACCAACAGAGCAAGGCAAAAGTGATGAGATGTCACTCCTGTATTATATTCTTTATTAAGAATCTATCTTAACAAAAAGAGTAAACCCTCTCCCTCGAGCTGGCCTTGAAGAAGCAAATTGCCATGATTTCTAAATGGGAATGAATTCTGCCAACTCTGTGAATGAGCTTGGAAGAGAACTCTTCCCTAGTTGAGCCTCTGTTGAAACTTCAGCCTCAGCCAACCACTAGATTGCAATAAAGCAGAGAATGCAGTTAAGCCATGCGCAGAGTTGTGAACATAGAAATAGTGAGGTAATAAAGTATGTTGTTTTAAGCCACTAAATTTGTGGCAATTTGTTATGCAGCATAAAAAACTAATACTCTCACCAATGTTGAGGAAACCACCATGGGTTCATGTAGCTTCATCCCAGCCTTGTCTACGTCTCGTGATACTTGAGTGTAATTCCACAATCCTCACGTAGGAAGACCCAGATGTCGTCCAACGAATATAAAACTCACTGGTATACAAGGGAAGAGAGCAGTATTACTAGAAAAGATCATCCCAAAACAAACATGGAAACAAATGAACTAAAATACTTTCTGCTTAAGCCCAAACCCATCAGGACTTCAGATAACATGAGGTCTCCCTTTTCAAAGCATTATGCAATGGAAATTGTTATTCAAAGTACAGAATGCTTGCATGCTAAGTCACTTCAGTTGTGTCTGACTCTTTACAATCCATGCATTGTAGCCTGCTGGGCTCTTCTGTCCATGGGATTTCCCAGGCAAGAATACTGGAGTGGGTTGCCATTTCCTACTTCAGGGGATCTTCCTCACCCACAGACTGAATCCGCATCTCCTGCAGTTCCTGCGTTGAAGGCAGATTCTTTAGCACTGAGCCAGTAATAGTGGTAATAGTGTTTCCCCAATTATGTTGGGCAGAGAAATGTCCCCAAAGATCTCAGCAAAGTAAAGAAGGCAAAAACACTTCATGTTACATAGTCTTTGTTGGAGATTCCCAATGCACATAATAAGCATGTTAAAATTAAGCCTGGCAAAATATACCTTGTAACATGGGTTTATGGACTTCCCTGGTAGTTCAGCTGGTAAAGAATCCACCTGCAGTGCAGGAGACCCCATTTCAATTCCTGGGTCAGGAAGATTCCCTGGTAAAGGGACAGGCTACCCACTCCAGTATTCTTGGGCTTTCCTGGTAGCTCAGACGATAAAGAATCCACCTGCAGTGCAGGAGACCTGGGTTGGATCCCTGGGTTGGGAAGATCCTCTGGAGGAGGACATGGCAACCCACTATAGTATTCTTGCCTGGAGAACCCCCTGTGGACAGAGGAGCCCGGTGGGCTACAGTCCATGGGGTCACAAAAAGTCAGACACAACTGAGCAAACTAAGCATAACATGGATTTAGTCAAGAATTTTCCAAGTCTAATGTGGAATATCCACTTCTTCTCTCTTCAGTGTTTCCTCTTGATATTCACCAGAACTAGTGTTACTCAGGACATATTTTGATAAATGCTGGTAATTGTCATGGGTATCGCCTGCCTGATTGCACATAGAAGAAGTTTAGGTAACAGGAGAAAGAGAAAGAATTCAAAATTTGAAACAAATGTCCCCATGAAGTAGATGAAATATATGATGCAAAATGTGCTGAGACTATTCTCTGTACCTTCCTCAAAAGGTCAAAAAGTTGACTATTGGGTTATTTATGTTATGATGATAATAAGTTGATTTGAAGCAAGTCAGATTCAGCTTCACAAAGAACTAATTTTATGATTACTTACCACTTACCTAGAGCTTACCATGTGCCAGATGCTACTCAAAGTACATTCAGTTCATTCAGTTCAGTTGCTCAGTCATGCCTGACTCCCTGTGACCTCATGAACCGCAGCATGCCAGGCCTCCCTGTCCATCACCAACTCCCGGAGTCCACCCAAACCCATGTATCCCGTCGATGATGCCATCCAACCGTCTTATCCTCTGTCGTCCCCTTCTCCTCCTGCCCTCAATCTTTCCCAGCATCAGGGTCTTTTCCCATGAGTCAGTTCTTCACAACAGGTGGCCAAGTATTGGAGTTTCAGCTTTAGCATCAGTCCTTCCAAAGAACACCCAGGGCTGATCTCCTTTAGGATGGACTGGTTGGATCTCCTTGCAGTCCAAGGGACTCTCAAGAGTCTTCTCCGACACCACAGTTTAAAAGCATCAATTCTTTGGCGCTCAGCTTTCTTCACAGTCCAACTCTCACATCCAAACATGACCACAGGAAAAACCATAGCCTTGAATAGACAGGCCTTTGTTGACAAAGTAATGTCTCTGCTTTTGAATATGCTATCTAGGTTGGTCATAACTTTCCTTCCAAGGAGTAAGCGTCTTTTAATTTCATGGCTGCAATCACCATCTGCAGTGATTTTGGAGCCCCCCAAAATAAAGTCAGCCACTGTTTCCACTGTTTCCCCATCTATTTCCCATGAAGTGATGGGACCAGATGCCATGATTTTCGTTTTCTAAATGTTGAGCTTTAAGCCAACTTTTTCACTCTCCGCATTCACTTTCATCAAGAGGCTCTTTAGTTTTTCTTCACTTTCTGCCATAAGGGTGGTGTCATCTGCATATCTGAGGTTATTGATATTTCTCCCAGCAATCTTGATTCCAGCTTGTGCTTCTTCCAGCCCAGCGTTTCTCATGATGCACTCTGCATATAAGTTAAATAAGCAGGGTGACAATATACAGCCTTGATGTACTCCTTTTCCTATTTGGAACCAGTCTGTTGTAGTATATTACAAACATTTATTTTCCCTATCTTACAGATCAAAAAAACAGCAGCAACACACCAGTTTAGGTACGTATGTCTATTTCCTATGCTTGTGAATCTGGAAAGTGACAAGATTGGGATTTGAACCTGTGTAGTACAAGTAGAAAATCCAGCCCTGAAACTCTGCTGTGAAACTATCTCTGCCATGTGAAACTCTGCTAAGAAGCTGTTAACATGAAGCTGGATTTGCAGAAAGTGCCAAGTTTTTGAAGTAAAATATAACAAATTGTTTTTGATGCCTAGACCTGCACTGCTCACGGCAGCCACTAACCATATGTGACTCTTGAGCACGGAAATGTGGCTTGTCTGAATTGAGTTGTGCTGTGTCAAGTACATTCTGGCTTTCAAAGACTCCGCACACACACACAAAAAAGAGAATATAAAATATCTCAATAGTTTTTCATGTTGATTACATGATGAAATGATAATATTTTGATGCACTGGGTTAAATAATACATTATTAAAACTGTTAAAATTAGTTTCACCCTGTTTCTCTGGGTTAGATAACATATTATCAGTCATTAATATGTTACTAGGATTATTTTCACCCTGGTCCGTCTTACTTTGTTTAGAGTGGGTGCCAGAACACTTGCAATGCTGTATGTGCCCACATTCTATATCTGTTGTACAGCTCCCTGCTTTCTACATCCCTGTGCTTGCTCATGTACAACCATGACAGCCTCCATTCTGGGACGTCCTCTCAGTTTCTGTTCAGCACTAAAAAATTATGCAGAAAGAATAACCCCATTTCCTGATGTGGAAAATGGTGGGTCTGTTATCCTGGTGGATCCTGACTTTGAGGTATAACAGTTGTGTGAAAAAACTCTAAATCTGGAAACTTCCAAAAAGTCTAGCAAACATACAGAAAGCTTACTGGCATCCTGGCTCCTAACCCTGGACCACATCACACCACAGTCAACCCGGCCACCCCAGGATCTAAGCCAGTCCAAATAATACTAGAGTGAGACATGGCATATCGGTTTATACTTGGGTAGCATTTGGGGTCTTACTGCCTCTTTCTGGCTAATCCCCAGCCCAGGAAGTCAAGTGAAGGTTGTATCAATGTGCAGGGAAGCCTGGCGCTCAATACCCCACCCTAGGGCATTATCAGGATTTATACTTTCCTGCGATTCACACCCTTTCCTCTCCACACCCAGCAAACTTCCTACAGTGCCAATGGCAGGTGACAGCCAACTTCACCTCCTTCCTGCAATGCGTCCTCATTTTCCAGAAGCCAGAGGCAAAGAGCCTTGATGTTTGCTAGGAAACCAGCTCCAGGGAGCAGACAGAGGGCTCCCAAGCGTGCTAAATCTTGATTAATATCCCTACAGCTGCCAAGTCACTCACTGTCTCCTCCAGACATAATACAAATAAGCACTTCATGCGCTGAGAGCCCTCACAAAGACACACCACTGGTTTCCAGTTGGCAACTGGGAGCAGATTTCTGTTAACTCTCAGTGAATTGAATTAAAATAAAAAACAGAACCTGATGAATTTTCCAAAAGTCTAAATTTAATCTTTTGAAAGCCTTGTCCTTTACCCCTTTATTTTTAATACTAAGATGTCCTTACTTTTATGAAATAATGATCATAATAAATAGCATGGATTTGTATGTTTAACATCTTGACAACCTCATATTAGCCCCCAAATATGGAAAGTGTCATAACTGCTCCAAAGACACAAATGTCTGGGAATCACTGATCCAGGCTGACATTGAGGGGCAGCTTCCATACCTAATACACATAAAATCTCTGTTTTATATAACAAAGACAAACCCTTAGATTTCCATAACAGCATTATCAAATTATTGCAAATAGAGACTGTCCTTTCCCTCTGCCCACCTTATTCCCACAAGATGGCTAGGACAGTGCCAGGTACATGAAGGTCCTCAGTAAATATGTATGGACATTGTGTAATGTGTCAGGCTTCCCTGATAGCTCAGTTAGTAAAGAATCTGCCTGCAATGCAGGAGACCCCGGTTCCATTCCTGGGTTGGGAAGATCCGCTGGAGAAAGGAAAGGCTACCCACTCCAGTATTCTTGGGTTTCCATTGTGGCTCAGCTGGTAAAGAATCCTCCTGCAATGCAGGAGACCTGGGTTCGAACCATGGGTTGGGAAGATCCCCTGGAGAAAGCAAAGGCTACCCACTCCAGTATTCTGGTCTGGAGAATCTGATTGCAGAGTCAGACACTACTGAGCAAATTTCACTCTGTGTAATGCAGTAAGAATAACTGACGATGTTTCAAAACTCCATTCGACGTGCTGATTTTCTTCTGATTCTACTTAATATTTTTGCAGACATCCCAGAAAAGGCAGATTTAGTATAACAATTCCTTTTATAGATAACTTTTGAATATCAGTTGCCTTTACTAAAATTCTGTGTGTGTATAAATAACCAAATATAGACATAAAAGGTATAAATAACAAAATGCCTTGAGCAGTTTTCAGTGGTATCTTTAACTCTTTACAGATGCTGAAGAAGAGCCAACCACATCTTTATTAAGAGCCTAAACAGTTTTTTAAGTATCTATGGATGAAACAAATGTTAAGCAAGTGATATCAAGACATTGTGCTAAGTTTTAAAGTGGTGAGATGGAATAGATCTGAGTTCAGAAAACTCCTGGACAAAGTTATCTAGTTTTTAAAAAAGGGGGTGGGGGAATGAAATGGTTTAAATGAATATCTAATTAGTTCTCAGGTGAGTAGAGAAGGGAAAAAAGAAATTTTGAGATGGATGAGTAGGATCTCTAAAAAAGAGAGAGGACTAGAGATTAGCGAGGTCTACTTTTATATCTTGTGGTTCTCTTGGTTGGAAACTTGCTGGGAAAACCAAGGGTTACTTTGAGATTTCAGTTTTGAAACCTTGAGTGAAGGCAGAAGGCTGCCCAGATGTGAGTGGATACATCTGTACAAACATCTGGAAGAAAAAGAGATTAAGCCAGATCAGTTGTGGACAGCTGTCCCTCATAGTAAGTGGCAATGATGGTCACTTCTTTGCACCGCAGGGAAAGAGACACATGACCTTAAGTCAACTTGAGTCACCAGCTCATTCCCAAAAAAGCATCACTGAGAAGACTATCATTTGGCAAAACATTTTAAAGATGTGCTAATATACTGGATAATATAAAGACTGTTTTGTCTGAGTTAATTCAATTTTCCTGCATTCACGCTCAATAACAATGATGTTTGGGAAATAACAGAATGATATTGGCATAAAGCAACTTCTTGGACCTATTTAGTAACATTCATGAGAGACTTTGATGTCTCCTGGTTTCTATCTGACAGCTGCTGGAGTTTATTTAATTACTTTGCTTATTCTCATCAGAGTGATGGTCTAATGAAAAGAGGAGGAAGAAATAATGGATTTTGCTGTCTGGATCAATGGGTCCCCTGAAAGCCTGCCTTGAAGGTGATAGGAGTCTAAGCACTGTAGGGGAGGTGGTCTATTTTATCTATTTATTGTAAATTGGAGTAGAATTGACACTATTTACAAAGCATCATGTAATTTTTCCATGTTTGTGGAGCAATTAACCTAGTAAATAAGCCTGAAAAAGTGAAAATATAAACTGCTGGAGAACGGCTGGGGAGGCGGGGGTAGGACTTGTGTGACCAAGTGTGTGACAGGGAACCAAGGTTGACGCCGTGGCTCTACGTGGCCAGCGATATGATACTGGACACAGACTCTCAATGGGCCTCAGTTTGTTCACCTACAACATGGGGATGAAAATCCCATCTCCCTCCTGGGCCACTGTGAGGAATAAATGATATTAATATGCACATGATGCTCCTGCTGCTGCTGCTAAGTCACTTCAGTTGTGTCCGACTCTGTGCAACCCCATAGACGGCAGCCCACCAGGCTCCCCCGTCCCTGGGATTCTCCAGGCAAGAACACTGGAGTGGGTTGCCATTTCCTTCTCCAATGCATGAAAGTGAAAAGTGACAGTGAAGTCGATCAGTCGTGTCCAACTCTTCACGACCCCACGGACTGCAGCCCACCAGGCTCCTCCGTCCATGGGATTTTCCAGGCAAGAGTACTGGAGTGGGGTGCCATTGCCTTCTCCCATCATGCTCCTAATGGTGCCTAATTTAGTAAGTACTCCATAAACTACTTTTAAAGATTGATTAAAAAAATCTTTTTTAATCAGGGACTTCCCTGGTGGTCCAGTGGCAAAGACGCTGCACTCCCAGTGCAGGGGGCCAGGCTCAATCCCTGGTCAGGGAACTAGATCCCACACGCCACAACTAAAGATCCTTCATGCCACAACTAAGACTCCTGTGCAGCCACATAAGTAAATAAATATTTTTTAAAAAAGTTTTAATCAAAAACAGTTTTCTTTCTTTTTGTTTTTTTTTTTAAGTTTTTGGTTGTGCCACAAGGCATTCAGGATCTTAATTCCCCAATGAAGGATGGGGAATTTGAAGTGTGTAGTCTTAGCCACTGGACCACCAGAGAAGTCCCCATAAATCATTTTTATAGCGTCATCATTATCACCACCATCTTCATGCAGTTCATTGGCTTTTATCCTGTGTTACCAGGATCTCATAGACATCAGAGAGGATGATTACACCACCCTCCCTGAATCTCTCTCTGGTGGCGAAGGGTCACTGCTATCTTTTAGTCTTCCCTTTCAAACCATGCAGCTGTCCTTATATTTGTTTCAGATATGGAACTTCGGTAAAGAGCTCATTTGAACAAAAGTATTTTTTGTTACAAAATTTTTAAAGTTTGTAAAAGCACTGATCTACCTTCAATTATAAGTAAATTACTCCTTCAATTATAAGTAAGGAAACTGCATGTAGGAGTTAGGTCTTTGAGTTCCTCTTGGCCCTGACTTTGCACCTCTCTCTGTTGTTTATAACTTTTTATAATGAACTATTCTGAATAAACATAAAACTTGGTAGAATAATGAATGCCCATGTTTCCACCACCTAGCTTCTATAATATTTGTCATAATTTTAAAGTAAATACTACACAACATTACCATTTCATAAATACCACAGCATTTATCTCTAAATGATTAAAGACTTTTAAAAACATAATCACAATGGCATTATCTCAATAGTAAAATTAAGACTATTTCCTTAATACCATGAAATATCTTGTCAATGTTAAAATTTCCAGTGGTCCCATTACATTAATATTATTTTAAAATTTTGAGTCAGGATCTCAATGTAATCTACATGTTAAATTTGGTTAATAAGTCTAAATTAAAAAAAAAATACTATGGTTTTCTTTTTCCCTGTCACTATTTATTTGTTAAACAGTCATATCTTTTGACATTGAGTGTAGTAATAATAATTTGTAATTATTGAAGGACATGGCCATGTATTTTAATAATTACAGTGGTGGTTGGCAAATTTCATGCTGTGCCTCAGGATTAAAAAGGAGAGCCATCTACTTTAGCTTTTATGGAATGCTGATTAGATGCCAGGTGTGTATTTGGATTCATGTAAATCAGTGTGAGGAAAATGTTGGTATTATCCTAATTTCACAGATGAGGAAACTAAGAAACAGAATGGTTCAATCATTTGCCCAACAGGTAAGGGAGTGATCCAAGCACTCTGACTTTAGAACTAGAGTCCCCACACAAAGAGAGACCATCTTTTATATTTCCAGGAGCTCTGCAGGCATATACAGACTTCTCAATGTTTTGG
This sequence comes from Bos indicus x Bos taurus, assembly GCF_003369695.1. Taxonomy (NCBI): domain Eukaryota; kingdom Metazoa; phylum Chordata; class Mammalia; order Artiodactyla; family Bovidae; genus Bos; species Bos indicus x Bos taurus. Next base: position 28,893,337 of record NC_040097.1, on the reverse strand, counting down.
TTTTGTTGCTACCTTTTACTTATCCCAACTTTTCACTGAGGGATCCATTTCTCCCTCAGTCTCACCCTGGGACTCAGACAGTGAGCACTGGATACAGAGATCAAAACTGGGCATGTCAGTCTTCCCTGGTGGCTCAGTGGTAAAGAATCTGCCTGCCAATGCAGGATACAAGGGTTTGAGCCCTGATCCAGGAAGATTCCACATGCTGCAGATCCTACATGTGCAGCCTTCTTGGAGCCCAAAAAAATAAAGTCTCTCACTGTTTCCACTGTTTCTCCATCTGTTTGCCATGAAGTGATGGACCAGATGCCATGATCTTAGTTTTCTGAATGTTGAGTTTTAACCCAACCTACTTATTTAACTTATATGTGGAGTGCATCATGCAAAATGCTGGGCTGGACAAAGCACAAGCTGGAATCAAGATTTTGGGGAGAAATATCAATAACCTCAGATACACAGATGAAACCACCCTTATGGCAGAAAGCGAAAAAGAACTAAAGAGCCTCTTGATGAAAGTGCAAGAGGAGAGTGAAAAAGTTGGCTTAAAACTCAACATTCAGAAAACTAAGATCATGACATCTGGTCCCATCATTTTATGGCAAACAGATGGGGAAACAATGGAAATAGTGAGACCTTATTTTGGGGGGCTCCAAAATCTCTGCAGATGGTGACTGCAGCCATGAAATTAAGACACTTGTTCCTTGAAAGAAAAGCTATGACCAACCTAGACAGCATATTAAAAAGCAAAGACGTTACTTTGCCAGCAAAGGTCCATCTAGTCAAAGCTACGGTTTTTCAGTAGTCATGTATGGATGTGTGAGTTGGCCTATAAAGAAAGCTGAGCACCAAAGAATTCATGTTTTTGGACTGTTGGTGTTGGAGAAAACTCTTGAGAAATACTTGGACTGCAAGGATATCCAATCAGTCTATCCTAAAGGAAATACGTCCTGAATATTCACTGAAAGGACTGATGCTGAAGGTGAAACTCCAATGCTTTGGCCACCTGTTGTGAAGAACTGACTTATGGGAAAAGACCCTGATTCTGGGAAAGATTGAAGGCAGGAGGAGAAACAGATGACAGAGGATGAGATGGATGGATGCCATCACTGACTCAATGGACATGAGTTTGAGCAAGCTCCGGGAGTTGGTGATGGGCAGGGAAGCCTGGCATGCTGCATCCATGGGGTCACAGAGAGTCAGGCATGACTGAGCAACTGAACTGAACTGAAGAATTTTATGGAAATGTTGGAAAAATCTTTCTTCTCTTTTGCATTTGAAATTACTGTCCCTATCTTGCCATCTCATTCAGGCTGAGAAAGAAAGAAACACAGACAGGACATTTAAGCCAAGCTGAGAGATGGACAGAAGTTAGATCCTGGTCACTTTAAGCCCTGAGCAAGCCATGCCTGCAAAAAGACTAGCCTTGGTCTTTTGAGTTGCATGATTTAGTAACTTCAGTGCGTGCGCGTGTAGTCGCTCAGTCGTGTATGACTCTTGCGACCCTCTGGACTGTAGACTGCCAGGCTCCTCTGTCCATGGCATTTTCTGGGCAGGAATATTGAAGTGGATGGCCATTTGTTCCTCCAGGGGATCTTTCCGACCCAGGGATCAAACTCACATCTCCTGTGTCTCCTGCACTGCAGCCATATTCTTTACCTGCTGAGCCATCAAGGAAGCCCAACTTCCCTTTTGGCTTAAAACAATTTGGTTGAAGGAATATAAATAAACTAAAATGGACTCTGACAGAGAACACCGCATAATTAAAAAGGGGAAATCCTCATTCCCCTCCTTTCATGTGGCCATTCAGATGCTGGCCAGGGGAATCACATAAAATTTTGACCTTAACAGGATATTGTTAAATGCAAAAGCTAAAAGTTCTGTAGGAGAATAGCTGGTGACACCAAAAACACAATCAAAGGACATCTGCCAAATCCAAGTCCTTTATTGCCTTTATCTTGTTGTTAGGTAGAGATATGGCTTTAATATCTTCTCCCTGTGAACTGATTTTTTTTTCCCACTGTGTGACTAATCATTCTCAACTTCGTGAAGTCCGTACAACACAGTTTGCCTCTTGCAGTAGATCTTAATACAATCTGTCCTGAGTGAGCGCAACCGCAATTCAGTTGTCAGTTTGCTAAGTGTTGCTTGAACGTGCCCTGAACAAGGCACATATTCATTTTGGCTGTTTTTTTTTTTTTTTTTAATACACTTGCATTGTGATTTCTCATGGACCCTAGGCATTTTTGCTTCATGAGCTCCTTCCTCCTTAAAAAGGTATTAAAAATTCTGTGTACCCAGTGCTCTGTGACAACCTAGAGGGGTGACGGGGTAGAAGGGAGTTTCAAGAGAGAGGGGACATATGTACATTTATGGCTTATTCATATTGTTGTATGGTAGAAACCAACATAACATTGTAAAGCAATTATCCTCCAATTAAAAAAAATCTGTTTTTATCACTATATTGGTATTAAGGCCAATATAGCCACACCGGGCTACATTCATTTTTTTTTTAATGAGTTTATATTTTTTCCTTTTTTATTGAAGTATAGTTGATTTGCAGTGTACATTCATTTTTAAATCTTATTTTAAAATAAGTAACATTTTTGTGGGCCCTTAGAAATGTATCCTAGGGCATATGATACAAACAAGTCTGGCCTGAGTAACTGTCAAATGCTAATCAAGGTATTTTAGGATTAGTACAGTTGGAAAGCCCACAGTCTAAACTTGAAATAAGCCCCCTCTATGTCTTTTCCACTATGACTATTTGACAAAAAATTTCTCTTTTCTTGGTGTAAAAGAGCAGGAGCTTTAAAGCCAAATAGCACTGGGTCCCAAATATCAGCATCCACTCTCTTTAACTCTGTCAATCAAACTTATCTGGGTATCACTGAAAGATCAAGATCATAAAGTTTGAGAGAGCACATAGCACAGCATCTAGCTCATAGGAAGTGCTTAGTAATAAGGGTAGTAGCGTAATACCCTTTGTGACCATTCCATGCAGAGGCAGCACAGCAAAGAGAATGAGACTGGGAGCTTCAGGATCAGGGTCTGAATATGATCTCTGCATCTAAGGGGCTTCCCAGGTGACTCAATGATAAAGAATCCACTTCCCAACGCAGGAGACTCAGGTTTGATCCCTGGGTCAGGAAGATCCCCTGGAGAAGGAATGGTAACCCACTCCAGTATGCTTGCCTGGAAAATCCCATGAACAGAGGAGCCTGGCAGGTATAGTCCAAGGGGTTACAAAGAGTCAAACACAATTTAGTGACTAAACAGAAACTGCCACCTAAGTAGCAGAGTGACTTTAAGCAAATAACTTAATCTCTCTCAGTCTCTGTTATTTCCTCTTTAAAGAAGCCACAGTAATATCTGTCTATTCTTCTAAAGGTATGTACCTTAAAGGTATATACAGTGCTTGGTACTAAATATATGAAAAATAACAGTGTTATTTATTTTACCATTTCTTTAACCACTGTTTCCCCTATTTATTTAAGCTTTTTAAAAATGACATTTTTAAAAAGACACTTGAAAACTTTAAAAAAATACAAAAAATGTCCTGAATTTCCTTTTCTTGGATTCCTTGTTACTACTCCATCATCCATATTCTTTATATATATATCCCCACTACCATTAGTCATGATAATGACAGACATGATATTCCATTATCCCTAAACAGTCTAGTGTGTTTCCAGAAACAGGGATATCCTCTTACAGAATCAGCATCTAAAGTTCCCAATCAGCACAGCACAGATTCAATGTACAGATCTCTTTCAAATTTGTCAGCTTCACAATAATTCTCTTTGCCTTCTGGTCTGGGAATATGCTTTGCATTTAATTATCATTTAGTCGTCACTTCAGACTCCTCCAATTTGGAGCAGTGTTTTCCTGTACTGTACCTCAGTTATACTTAGACGTATAAAAGTATGGCAGGCTTTTCATTCTGCAGAATGACTTTCAATCTGGGTCCACTTTTCTCATGATCAAGCCCTGTTTGTGCATTCTTGTCAGGAGTACCCCAGAAACAATGTTCTTTTCTGTGCATTACAAAAGGGATTGCATCATGTTGATCTGTCCCCTCACTGATGATATTAACCTTGATCACCTGATCAAATTGGTATCTACAGTTTTTATACCTTAAGTTCACTCATTTCTCTTTGTTAATTGACTAGTATTTTGTAACTACACCCAAATCTTATTTCTTACCAAATCTGCACTCACCGTCATTAGCATCCATTAAAGACTCCCACCTGAAGTCCCACCTCTATTCCCTCATTATTTACTACTTTGTATGTCAGTATTGTGTCATAGATTTCCAATTTATTCAATGGATTTGCACTGATAATTTGGTACCATCTTTATTTTCATGCTCAAAATGCCCCTATTTGGTAAGTGGGATCTCCTTCAAGCTGGCTCTTGTATATTCTTACCTACAGACACAGTAAGATATTTCAGGTTCATCTTAAACATTTCCTGTCTCCAAACCTTGGAATTGGCTATTTCTCCAAGAAGCACCGGTTCATTTTAGAAAGGAGGATATTTAAGTACCAAGATCTTAATACTCAGTGTACTCATTGCTCCTGGGGTGTCATTGCTTTTTGGCTCTCAATAGACAGAACTAGAAAATATATGTATATATACACATACACATATGTGTATACACACATACAGTTATACATATTTATATCCCTCTGTGTATATAAATATATTATAAAATCACAAGTGTATACTGCTATCTTCAGTTCTAAACCAACACCACTAGGTTCTTTCTAACCTTCTTTCTTCTGCATTTGTCAATATCTTCTCTGGCAGTGAGAAATTTGGCTACCATTATCCTCAGTATACTTATCTATTTATTTGCTCAGCCATCATGCTGACTTCAAGCCAGGGAGGAAAGGAAAAGGAAAGAAAAGCAAGAGGAAAAGGAAAGCAAAACAGGAAGAGGAAGAATTTCCCTTTTTATTTAAAAATAAATACTGCATTCTGGCTTCTTAAATTCAAACTTTACTCCTAAAGTTCTGCATGAAACTGGAGGGTAATTGTATCATACTCAGTTTAAAATTCTGCCTTGGAAATTTCTAGGTAAGGGAGGCATTCTTCACAAACACAAGTAATTATCTTAAGCAATGAAGCAAAAGAATAAGCTGATTCATATTGACCAATGTGGGAAAAACATTTTCATCAGTGTGGGTATAATCGGTTTCATATTTCCCAGGAAATGCTTTGAGAAAATCTGATTAATTTCAACAGAAATAAACTTGATATGCCTAAGAGTACACTGAAGGTTCATTGAATTTTTTTTCAACAAAGACAGCTTCTTTTATTTCAGAGAGAAATCTGAATATCCTTAATTGGTGTTTCTTTTAATCTTCTCTCAAATACATTCACTGCAGATATTATAAAAATTTTTTTCACTATTAGCACAGCAGAGATAATAAATCACAAAGAAATGTATCTGTCCTAAAATGGTAATCTCAAGGCCCTCTCCTGATGTGTTCACTGGTCCCAAAGTACAGAATGGACACTGTGCATCTTCAGGGAGGCATCAATCACATACTGTCTCATAAGTCTCTAATGTAAATGGTCCCCTTAATTCTAGGAGATGTAAAGACTGCAACCTGCAGAAATGCACACAGTGGCCCTGATGGTGATCATTATTTTCCCTGTCAATGCCTTTGATGCTTGTTGAGAGTGTATCGTGTATATGGGGCAGGGGGCGGGGGAAAGCTCTTCTCACCTTGCCTTTCCATGAAGTCCTCCTACACTTCATGGTAATAGTCAGCTCTCCGTATCTGTGAGCTCCAAATCCTCAGATTCAACCAACCAGGGACCAAAAGTATTTTTACAGAAAATTCCAAAAAGCAAAACTGGAATTTGCCACAAATGGACAACTATTTATTTTGCATTTACACTGTATTTACATAGCATTTGTGATTATTAGATATTATAAGTAATCTAGAGATGAATAGGAGGGTGTGTGTAGGTTATGTGCAAACACTACATCATTTTATACAGGGGACTTGAGCATCCTCAGATTGTGGTTTTCCCAAGAGTTCTGGAACCAATCCCCCAGAGATACTGAGGGAGGCCTCTATTTTGTTCTTACTCCTCCTATCTTATGGCACTATTGCCCATGTGAGCATAAATCACCTTATATTTATATTTAACTTTCAATCTACATGTTACTGATTCTTGATCAGGCCAAAGCTGTAATTCAGTATATTGAGTCCAAGTCTGAAGATTTTGTGAGACAGGCCTAAGAAAAATCTATATACATGAATGACTAAAAAATTTTTTCCTAGAAAACTTGTCCCAAGTGGAAAAGGAAAAAGAACGTGGTTCTCAAAGGTGAGTTTGGGTCTTGGCTTGAAATGAACTTAAGCCTTAAGTTAGTCACTTTTTTTTTCTATGAAACGAAGAAGTTGAATCTGATCATTTGAAGGCATTTTCTAAATCTAAGATTCTTTAAAAATAATTTCTGTAAAAATAAATTAAGAAATCAACCCCATTCACCATTACAACAAAAATAATTAAATATATAGGAATAAACTTATTGAAGAAGACAAAAGGACTGTACACAGAAAATTATAAGACACTAACTAAACCAATGTTAATATTTTGGCATATAGCCATCCAGAGTATGTTATTAATTTTACTCTATTACTCCTTGGAAGGAAAGTTATGACCAACCTAGATAGCATATTCAAAAGCAGAGACATAACTTTGCCAACAAAGGTCCAGCTAGTCAAGGCTATGGTTTTTCCAGTGGTCATGTATGGATGTGACAGTTGGACTGTGAAGAAAGCTGAGCACCAAAGAATTGATGCTTTTGAAACGTGGTGTTGGAGAAGACTCCTGAGAGTCCCTTGGACTGCAAGGAGATCCAACCAGTCCATTCTAGAGGAGATCAGTCTTGGGTGTTCTTTGCAAGGACTGATGCTAAAGCTGAAACTCCAGTACTTTGGCCACCTCATGTGAAGAGTTGACTCATTGGAAAAGACTCTGATGCTGGGAGGGAGTGGGGGCAGGAGGAGAAGGGGACAACAGAGGATGAGATGGCTGGATGGCATCACCGACTAGATGGACGTGAGTTTGAGTGAACTCCAGGAGTTGGTGATGGACAGGGAGGCCTGGCGTGCTGCGATTCATGGGGTCGCAAAGAGTCGGACACGACTGAGCAACTGAACTGAACTGAACTGATTCAATTCTAAATGTACATCCTTTAACATCACAAATTCCTCAATAAACTGACGTGACAATGAAAAAAAAATGTATATAAAACTATTTTGGGTATCAGGTCATAAATGGAGTAATCACAAATGGGGCCACATTATGTATACTCTTTTACATATATGTATATGCACACATATGTACAAAATTATATATATATAAATCATATACATATACACATGTTATATATATATGTATATATAAACACACATATCACTTTTAGGTCTTTTGTGTATTTTAAAAATTAATACATCTTGGAGATCTTATAATAACAGCAGTAGATACTATTTCACAGCTTACTCTATATCTTAAAGTACTTCATGTTTATCTTTCCATATTAATGTATATTTCCATATAATAATTTGTAATTTTATCATAGTGTTTCATTGTGTAAGTGGACCATAATTTCTTCAATCAATCCTAATCAATGCACATTAAAAATTTCAATGTTATAATTAACAGTGAGATGGACACTGTTTGGAAGGAAAGCTGTTATCAACCTAGAGAGCATATTAAAGAGCAGAGACATTACTTTGCAAACAAAAGCCTGTCTAGTCAAAGCTATGATTTTTCCAGTAGTCATGTATGGATGTGAGAGTTGGATTATAAAGACAGTTGAGTGCCAAAGAAATGATGCTTTTGAACTGCAGCGTTGGAGAAGACTCTTGATAGTCCCTTGGACTGCAAGGAGATCCAACCAGTCCATCCTAAAGGAAATCAGTCCTGAATATACATTGGAAGGGCTGATGCTGAAGCTGAAGCTCCAATACTTCGGCCACCTGATGCAAAGAACTGACTCACTAGAAAAGACCCTGATGCTGGGAAAGAATGAAGGCGGGAGGAGAAGGGGACAACAGAGGATGAGATGGTTGGATGGCATCGCTGACTTTATGGACATGACTTTGAGTAAGCCTCAGGAGTTGGTGATGGACAGAGAAGCCTGGCATGCTGCAGTCCATGGAGTCGCAAAGAGTCAGATACGACTGAAAGACTGAACTGAACTGAACTGGACACTGTTATGCATAATATATAGAAGTATCATTATATGTGTATAATATATAAATTAATATTAATGTAGAATATGTTAACAATATATAATATGACATTTATCTCATTCCCAAACATGTCCCAAAGATGGAACAGAATTTCCTGGACAGCTATTCAGGATTGAGAGCAGTAAGTTGGTTTATCAGCAGTGGGAACGCATGGATTCCTTGTCATTACACTGAACCCCTCTGTCTCTTTCCATCACTTAGCAGCTTTGGCTAACTCATGTCTTGGCTTCCCTCATAACCCCAGATTTTTTATGGCCTTTCTCTGGACACCTCTATAGCTTCTACTCCTAAAAGTAACTACCAGCAAGCCCTCTCCATGCATCTTAGTACCTGACAACATTTGAACACTGAAAGGAGTTTGGGGAGTGGCTACAATAAACAGAATGAAATTCTGAGTAACAATCAGAATTGTCTGGACAAAGCTTTCAACAGAGCTCACCTCACTGTTCTCAGGTGAACCACCCATTCCCAGTCTTAGGTGAACCGTCCATTGCAGTTAAGATGATCTGGCTATAAAATGTGTAAGGAATAGCTGGAGTGGAGATCCCCGAGAAAGGAGGGATGGCAAGTCCTATCTGCATATCCAATACAGACTGGTGATGAGAAAGGGGCCAAAACAAAGGAGAGGTGGAGGCCTTAATGAGGGAGAAAACCCATAGATCAGTGATCTAGATAAGGACATCAGACAGCAGCCACGGTTAACCAGAAAGTATTACTGCTGTTCCCTGGACTCTGAAGAGAGAGGTAAATTGTACTTATAATCTAATCTCAGAGCTGAATCCCAGGTCTATCTCATACTAGCTGTACAACCTTGAAGCAAGTTCCATGTAGACTGTGAAAAGGGCTTAAAAATGCCCTTTTGCTGGGCAGGCGAGAAGGTTAAACAAGGTATGAATGCAAGGCACTTGCCTGATAGGAACCTAATCAATGATCTTGTTCTTTTCAAGCCAGTCCTTCTGGCATGTTCTGTGTGAATCCCAGCCTTCTGAAGCCAAATCAGAATCTGAAACTCAGCAATACCCAGGGAAAGCTGTTATGAGGCAGGATTCTTGCCCATCACTGTACAACGTGAGAGGGCTCAATTAAATTTAGCCAGAGGCTCTCCTCCCAAAAAATGCCAAACCTTAGCCCTACAGAGGTGAGCTCTCAACAGCTGCACAAAGCCAGGCCCCAGAGCCTCTAGATCTTCTTGGCTTTCCAGAGTTTTCTACAATTCCTTCACTTCTGAGCATCCTTTTCCACTTTCTATTGCTTTAGTCTTAAACACATCTGGTAGATGATGAAGGACACGGAGGCCTTGTGTACCACAGTCCATGGGGTCGCAAAGAGTTGGACACAATCCGTCAACTGAACAACAACAACAAATACACACAAACACACATGCACCATCTTCCCATGAAGCAAGAAGGAAAAACAAGGGTATTTTTTAAATAGGGGAAAAACAATGTCATGTGGGTCTTGGAGATGAGATGTCCTTGTTAAGAAAGAGTGTAGCCAGCAGTCTGTATCCTTTAGGGTTGCTTTTTGGAGGGTTTTATCTGGATTCTTCCTAAAAAGGAGAATTTCTCCCAGGAAATGGGGCTTAGAGTTAATCAGATGTGGGCTTAAGCATCACTCCTACTGTGTGTGGACATTGGGCAAGTTACTCCATCTCTCTGAGCCTCAGTTACTCATCTGAAAAACAGAAAACAAGCACAAACCTGATCCACCCACAGGATACTGTGATGCTTAAAGGAGGGCATTTATGAACACTTCCCAGAACTGTGCCTGGCAAAAGTGAGCCCTCAGTACACAGGAGCTTTTATTATTCACTAAGGGTTTTTTAGGACTTCCCTGGTGGCTCAGATGGTAAGGTGTCTGCCTGCAATACGCGAGACCTGGGTTCGATCCCTGGGTTGGGAAGATCTCCTGGAGAAGGAAATGGCAACCCATTCCAGTATTCCTGCCTGGAGAATCCCAGGGACGGAGGAGCCTGGTAAGCTACAGTCCATGGGGTCGCTTTGTCGGACACGACTGAGCGACTTCACTTCACTTCAAGGGTTTTTATCCCCATTGTTTTCATCATGGCCTTAAAAAATCTTCAGATACGCTGCTAGAGTAACCTCAGAATCCTCAGGTGACATTGCTATTAAAATACAAGGTTTTCAAATAAGATAGTTCTGGGTTTGGGGGCTTCCCTGGTGGCAGAGTAGTAGTCTGCCATTAATATAATGCGGAGATGTGAGTTCAATCCCTGTGTTGGGAAAATCCTCTGGAGAAGGAAATGGCAACCTACTCCAGTAGTCTTGCCTGGGAAATCCCATGAACAGAGGAGCCTGGTGGGCTACAGTCCATGGGGTCACAGAAGAGCTGGACGCAACTTAGCAACTAAACAACAAAATAACAACAAAACTCTGAGTTTATGCACTGGCTCTGCCACTTACTAGTCATGTGATTTGGGCAAAAGAGCTCCATCAGCTGTAGTTTCTTTAACCATATTGTGGCAGTGACCACACTTACCTCAAAGGTTTGGCAGAGGTAAATGGTACCCAATATAGGACCTGGCATATTTATTAAAGGCTCAATAAATAGCAACTCAGGTAATGATGACAATACTGATGAGGAAGAAGAAGGCAAGAATGATGCTGTTGATATTTGCATAAAAAAACAATGGAATTTCATTTCTGGATCTTTCCAGCACGTTCTATAGAGATTGCAAGTTTTTGAAGGCAGGGACAATCTGGCTTGCTTTCACTTTGTTCTTTGTACTTAGCAACTCACATATAACAGGTGCTCTATAAATATTTGTTGAATGAATCAGTGAGTTGATAAATAAATGAATGCTTTGGTGATAGAAAAACAAATTGTTCTACATATCAACAACTGTGGCTTCGGAGTCAGACAGATATGAGTTTGTATCTTAAGTTAATCATTTAATATGTGAATTTAGCTAAGTTACTTGTTTCTGTCTCACATTTCCTACTTGTAAAATGGGAATAATAACAGAACCTACCTCATAGGGATGTGCAAGTTAAATAAGAAACATGTATATTAAGAGCTTAGCACTGTGCCTGAAACAATATGTGCTCAAAAAAAGTCAGCTACTATGTGCTCCATGGACAGATGGCCCTTTGACCTGAACAACAACCAGAAAGGGGATTAATGTAACTTGGCTCATTTGAAGTATGCCATGTTTTCCTAATGTGCCAAAACAGCCTCCCAAGTTGGAGGGGCACGTTTAGAAAGCCTCATCCTCTTGTAATACCCATCAAGATGGCAAAAATTAACGTGGAGGCCAATTACCTTCTGTGAAGTGCTCATAACCCCCACTCAGAAACTTGGTCTCAATGCACCATTACAATTAAACATGCAAATAGCAGGCCTTTTGATTCTTATCATTTCTGGTAAGGAAGAGCGTTTTCAATCTGCTGCATTTGCATCCATTTAGATAATGATGATGATGCCAACAGATTCCTTCCATTCCACTCTGCCTTTCATTCAAAGAGTCAGGCGCAGGGGTGCTTTTAGAGACCACATTTATAGATTAATTCTATCATGATGGAGCTGCAGGAATCCCTGGGGTAGCGAGAAGCACATATTAACTTTTGCCAGCGACACTGCACAAACACCAGATTATGAAAGCCAATGGCAAATAACTCACCCCATTGAAAATATAAGGAAAATTTATGAGGCCAGAAAGAAAGAAAGAAAAAGCCACAACCAGTGGTACTATAATTTAGCTAAGGGTTTCAAATAACAAGGAATCCACAAACTAATGTTGCTTCCCCTGGCACTCTAAACATCATGGAGAGATTGTTTGGGGAAATGACTCAACAGGAAGAGAAACAAATTCAAATCATTTGTCACCACCCATACCCCCTGTCATTCTGAAATTCCCCAGTGAATAAGACAGTGAATGAACTAAGCCTCTGGGCTTGCACTGCATGCTACTGAGGTACAAAATTTCCAAGTATGGATATTTTGAGCATCCCCTCCTCTTAAGACGGAAACAAGACAGTCCTGTTGACTTCATTCTTCAAGGACACTCGTGCCCACTTGCACATCTCTCAAAAGCCCCCATTTTCCCTGGATTTGTTCGTTGTTTGTTTTAGTCATGAAATTGAAAAAAGATGGACCTTAGTTTACTGAAGAGATTGAATTATAGCAGTAACCCAGCTGTGACATCACAAATGGGAGTATGATGGACACGTGGACCAGCTTCTCAGATAAAAGTGCACAAATATCCACACCCAGGTTCAATCACAATGTAACATTTATTTTAGAGGAAATTCACTGAACCCCTGCAGTTTCTCTGTGGAAGCCCTGGTCAAAAACACCTATGGCCAACTGAGTTCTAAGACTGTGTCTCTTGTGTTTATGTATTCATTCATTTATTCATTCACTCAGGATTTACAGAGCTACCATGTTTCAAGTGCCATGCTAGGTCCTGGACTTACAAAGGTAAATAAAGCACTGCTTCTGCTTTTGGTGCCCTCACAGACTGACAGAGGATGGTAACATATGGTAACTGCCTCAGTTAAGGTATAACAACATACTGAGGACATGTAAGATGAAGGTCTGACTTTGACTTCCTGACTAAGCCTAGTCAGGAAGCCAAAGATGGCACTACTGAGGAAGTGATATTGGATCACCGTGCTTAAGAGGTAACCCATCAAAAGCAGGGGAACAATGACAGGCATTCCTGGCAGAGACCACAGCAGGGTCAAAGGCTTAGAGCTGTGAAAAACCCGGGCATGACTCAGCAATGTGAAGAGCTGGGTTGACTAGAACACAGAGTATTAAGGGAGAGAAATGCTGGGAGAAGCAGCCAAGAACACACAGACATGATTAAGTCATGCTTATATGAAATTTAAACTTCATCCTTTGGGTAACAGGGAGTTCCTGAACAATTTTAAGGATGGAAGAATAACAAAATCAGATTTAAGTCACACAAACACGATTCTATAATCTGTATAAGAAAAACAAGTCCAGGTGTTTCTGATGTCAGTGTAACTATTATCATCCTCAACTGCCCACTACTAGTTACACAAAACAAAAGCTGGCAGTTAAACCAGTCTTCAGACTACTCAAAAAGCCCAGTGGAAAAGGAAGTATATTTTTAGAGTAACGCTGTGTCTCGTACCCAGTGGGGATGGACATGCAATATTAACAGATGATGACGGGAGAGGCACAAATTCAAACCAAGAAAAAACAGCTGCTACCTTGAACTAGTCATGAATAATATTTAAACACCAGCCGATAGCATTTTGTGGATTCCAGGCCACCACTGAAACGTGTCAAAAGTAATTTGCTATAAACACAGTGGAATTTCATCTTAAGATAGTGGTGGTGGTGGGAGGCAGAGGGGAGCTGTTGCCTAAAGCCAAAAATGGTTAGGGCCCAAATTACCCTAGGAATTTCCTTAAATTGCCCATAAAGCACAGTGAGACACACGTAGTATAGATCTGGAGTATTGTTTATAAATGCAATCTGTACACAATAAGGTTTCTAAAGGAGCACATATGAAAACGTAATTTTGCAGGACTTTTGCTATACCAATGGATATGGGAATTTGCATAAGTTAAATGCATGCATAATGTGAATGCTGCTGTAACACTTTAACAGTAAAATTGGCAAATAAATGTAATTTTAAAATATAAATTAGAAATGCTTCACCATAATATAATGTCCTGCCAGCTGATACGCTGACCTGAGTGGGAAAACAGCACAGCCAGAAACTAGAGATACACAAGGATCTCACATTGCTCAGAACTGCCTTAGACTGTAATGAGGTTAATAGTTATTACAGAGATCAGAGATTACTGTGGGCCTTTATTTCCCATCAAAATATTTTGAGTTTCACTGAAAAAAAATCTGGGTAAATCCATTCAGTGGTGCCTTGTATTTGAACAACATGTGTCATGTATCCTGAAGACAGTAGCTGAAAACTACTGATTAACTGGGGCTTGGTCTAAAGCCTTCCCTCTAAAGAGGGCAGGTAGAGTGGGCAGTTCCGTACAGTCGGTACCAGAGCTCCAGGTAACACCAGGTCAACGTCCATGTTTCCATGGAAGCACTCTTGGAAGTCACCCAGAGGTCACCCTCCAGCTGCGTGCTGACAGGTGGCTGAGGTCCACCTGCTGCCTGGCGGGGGCTGGCGGATCTCCGCTGGGGAGGACTTCGCTGCCAGAACAGCCCGTGGGAGACATCATTCCAATTTTAGGGGAGAATATCTTTTTCCTAAAACTCAGGAGGCTGATCTTAAGGGCTAGTTTTGTATAAAGCTGGGTTCAGCAATGATGAGAAGTTGACTTTGAAAGACCATAATGAAAAGTGTTTTCCCATTGCAGAGGGCAAAGCAGGTCATGCCACTGAGACCTGTCATCCCCAGGAAGATTGACACAATCTTAAAACTGCATCGCAGTCTTCCTCTGCCTTCTCCTCTTCTCTCTCTCCTACTCTCCCCCTCAACTCTTCCCTCCACATTATTTCACCTTTGTTTTACACAGACACACTCACATCATATAGTGATTAAAAGCCTTAATTTTGCATTCAGTACATCTGGATTCAAACACATCTTTGATTCAACACATCTGATGCATTCTCAGATGGATCCTGAATAAGTTATTTACACTTCACATTGCTCAGTTGTAAAATGGGGCTAATATAACAGTTCCTACCTCCTAGGGTTGTTTTGGGAGGAGAATAACAAAATGCACATACTGTGCTCAGCACAGTGCCTGTCACATGTAAACTGCTCAACAAATACTATTATTATTTATTCCTATTATTATTTTTATTTTAATTATACGCTGCTTTGTAGCCTGCCAATGTTTAATTATAATATACACTATGAACACTGTCTCATATCAATAATATTCTTTTAAAGTATGAGGCTGAATGACAGCATGGAAAGCCATTGTATAGATAATGTAATTAGCAATATAATTTATGTCTTCTTAATCCTATTTCTTTTTCTTAATTAGTAAGAAGAAATGTTACTAAGGCTGCTAAATGCTTAGCCATATGCACCGAACATATGGATTTGTTTTCTCTTCACTTCAATTACAGAAAGAAGCAGGGATTATATTTCCCTAGATAACTTTTCTCTACAGATCAGTTACAGATTTACTATACAGGATACAATTTTTATACTTCTTGATAGTTATATCAAGTGAAACTTTTAATAAATTACTTCACCTCTAAGTGGTCCTGCCACAGGCTTTTAGTTTTGCAGTTAAGACTGGGGACAGCTTTGCCATTTCAGAGTTTCAATGGATGATTTGAAAAGAGGATAGTCATCTGATCCTTGTGAAAATATTTAAACTGCTTAATAATGGTGATGATGCTGATAATATTTTTCTCTAGAAAAAACAGCTCATATGATTGAGCATTCACCAAATGCTATTTCAAGCATTTTACCTGCATGAATTTACTTATTTTCCTCAGGAACTCTTTTGGAGGGACATATGATATCTCTTCACAGTTAACAGATGAAGAAACAGAGGTATTACTTCCTCATCCGAAAAAGGGAGATGTTACCGTCCACTGGTGAGCATCACAGGGCAGAGGGAAAATGAAATGCAATAATACTTTAGGATACTTTTCACATCTCACGCAGGAATAAATCAATGATTACAACCTTCGTTTTGTGGACAGAAAACATTTTTTCACATGGTATTGATGAAGTTGTGGCTTAGGCCTGAGTGTCTCATGGCTCCCAAGTTCTCAGGTGCTTTTGGCAGACACACACTGTCTCGTTTCATAGGTTTCTCTCCTTCACAAACCAATACATCCTTTGCCAAACGGAAGAACTCATGCCCTCGTGTCAGCAAACAATTAAGAAATAGTGTAGGCTTTGCAGAAAGAATAATTTTTCTGAATAAAAATGATTTTCAATGATAAAAGTGACCACATGATCTTTATAAAGTGTCTACACAATGACAAAACATAAAGAAAAAAATAAAAGTCACATTTATGTCACCTAGAGGGGACTGCTGATTGCATTTTGGTGATCTGTCAGCTGTGTGGTTACACACACCCAACCACACACTGTAGTGACATGGAATTCTTCAGTTCTGCAATGTGGGTTGCATGCAATAATATTAAGTTATTAATTTAATGTTGATGCTAATTAATATTAATTAAATCTAACATTAATTGATACCAGTTTCTAATATCTGTACAATTCAGTTAACCACAATATATTTAACCAGTCTCCTAGTTGACAAACATTATACTATTTTCCTTTTTTTTAATATCATAAAAAATTTTATAAACCACTATGACATAATCCTTTGTATACTCTTCTGATTACCTCCTTAAGATAAACTCCTAGATGTGGAATTTCACAGTCAAAGAATACACCCATTTTAAATTTGGATTAATAATTAGGGTCTTAGTATCTCCATAATTGGGCTTCGCTGGTGGCTCAGACAGTAAAGAATCTGCCTGCAGTGCAGGAGAGACCCGGGTTCAATCCCTGGGTCAGGAAGATCCCCTGGAGGAGGGCATGGCAACCCACTCCAGAGCCTGGAGAATACCCATGGACAGAAGAGCCTGGCAGGCTACAGTCCATGGGATCACAAAGAGTTGGACATGACTGAGTGACTAACACACACATCCATATAATTGGTCTTTCCAAAGATAACAAAGGAGAGCTGCCACTTCATCCTGGTTTTGGGTAAACAGCAGAGAGTTATCACAACTGTACAACCTCTGAGTACAATTTCCCAGGTGAACAAGGTCAGAGGCCACAAATGCCAACAGGCCTGAGGATTATGCTCATTCCTCTCAGTCCACCTCTTCTCCCGCTCGTGTCTCCTGAGAGAATAACAGTTTGCAGTTTGGATTAACTCAGTAGCCTGACTCTGAAATACTGTTTCTAGCACCTGCCGAGATTCGTACTGGGACCCCAGGACAATACAAATGATGGATCTCATTGCACTCTAGGAAGAAACTATCTCTGCTGACTGATGACATTTAAAACTAAAAAAAAAAAAAAATTAGGTTGCTACTGTGAGGTGTCTTATGTATTTGCACTGTCGTCTTTGTTTCTAGCAAGAACCAGTCAAATTATTCTCAGACTATTCATTGTGACACCTGGGACAGAAATAAAATCTCCATGGATCTCCTCAGAAATGCAGCTCTTGAAGTCTACAGACAAGCATCACTGCCTTGCTATGAGCAGGGGAAAAAACAACCCACCCCACGGCCTTACGGATGCCTTAAATTATAGAATGAATCAGCTGTTACTTGAAGTCTCTCTTGTTGTAGTAACTCAGTATCACTGTATAAAAAGCAAGATTCTCAATGATTCTTCACTCTGGGGTGACACACAGCAGAGATGTACTAGGGACACGTGGGTGAGGACCATTTTTTATTTGACACACACTGTCTCATTGCATTTTAATTACTTCACCCTTTGGTGTCCAGGCATGAGAAGAATATCAATGGCATTTGAAATGTTCCAACAGCTGAAAAATTTTAACCTCCAAATTGTGTGTTTTCCTAAGAGATTAATTCAGTGGTTTAGCATCAGAAAAAGCCGGTAAATTCTGACATTGGGGGGAAAAAAATGATGCTTTATTTGAAATACAGCATTTTTATTGTTTACAAATTTTCACTCTGGCTCAAGCCTGGGTGGTAAATATTCTTCTCCCTTGCCACTCTCTCAGATGAAGCCATAATAGGCTTCTATAAAATTGCAAATGATGAGCACACAGAGAAAAAAATAAAGGGGAAGAAAATTCAAAATCTGGGAGGTTGGGAGGCAATAAGCAACCTGTCCCTTTCAATTTCACCAAAGAAATGCTTTTTGTCTTCCAAATACAGGTTTCCAGCACTTCCAGGGCACCCCAGCAAAGGTTTACAGAGAAGAATGAAAATATCTATCCCTCTGCTTGCTCCCAGATGGATATTTCAGCAGAAATTAATGACACTGCATTCGTTGAGCACTTTACAATTTTCAAAGGACATTCACTTATCTCATTTGGCCCTCACATTGGAAGGGGCAGGTGGTTATCAATAGCTTGGTTTTGTCAGAAAAGAAAAATCGAGCTCAGAAATACCTGCACAAAGTATCATCAGAAATAAAGCCTACAGATAATGCTTGGCACATAGTAAGCCTTCAGTTAATGAAAGCTACTGTTATTGTTATCATTATTATTATGACCACCATGGACGACCTTAACAAGACCTCAGCCAGTGGTGGACTCTCAAAGTTCCTAATTCTTTCCTCTACCATTTTAATGCAACTTGCAGAAAGATGCTGAAAAATCAATAGGACCTTCTATTGTATTAATATATCTTGATTTATAAGTATATCCTATATCTGATGTACAAGTCTTGTTATAAACAGAATACAATGGAATTATCTATCCCATGAGAAACCAGAGTCACCATCTAACTCATGATAATTTGAAAAAAAGACAGTGGAAAATTGTCTCTCAAATTAAATGACTGGATCATGGAAATTAATACTAAAATATTTTACTGCTTAAAATATCTTTGTTTATATATGTATCACACACTTTTCTTGTTTTTTAGTCACTTGTGTCCAACTCTTCTGTAACCCCATGGACCACAGCCCGCCACGCTCCTCTGTCCGTGGAATTCTCCAGGCAAGAATACTGGAGTAGGTTGCCATTTCCTTTCTCCAGGGAATCTTCCTGACCCAGGGACTGATCCCACATCTCTTGCATTGCAGGTGGATTTTTTACTGTTGATCCACCAGGGAAGCTCATATCACACACCACTATATACAAAATAGACAATTAATGAGGACCTACTGAACAGCACAGGGAACTCTACTCACTGCTCTGTAATGACCCATGTGGGAAAAGAATCTAAAAAAAAGTGGATACTTGTATATGTATGTATTTGCATACGTATAACTGATTCATTTGCACTACAG
The DNA here is from genome assembly GCF_003369695.1 of Bos indicus x Bos taurus. Classification (NCBI taxonomy): domain Eukaryota; kingdom Metazoa; phylum Chordata; class Mammalia; order Artiodactyla; family Bovidae; genus Bos; species Bos indicus x Bos taurus. Next base: position 28,874,161 of record NC_040097.1, on the reverse strand, counting down.
AAGAAACACAACATTTTAAATCAACTCTATATATACCATATTCCTTGAGCATTTCCCACAGCTGTATTTTAAAGATTGGGTGTTTATTTTTGAAAAGTAACATGGTAATCATTTTCATCTCATTCTAGTGCACATTTATTTCCAATTATTTTGGTGTAATAAGTGCAATATGTAAAAAATTTTAGGTAGTATTAAATAGAAAGTGATGTGATAAATACTTTTCCATTTTTGCTTATGTCTCAGACTTAGTGTGAACTTCAAAGAAAATATTTACCAAAGTACTTTGAAAAGCCAAAATTACGTCTAAAAAATTAGGTAATAATACCTATAATAAAAAGCATTAATTATCTAGTAATAGGTAATGATAATAATTATCTTTGTAATTATTTTTACAACAATAGGTGAAAATGAAGTGTATATGTAAAATACACATGCTTCACATGTGTCACTGCATGTTCTTTTTACAACAATTCTATGGAATAGAAACTGTTATAACCTTTTTTTATAGATAAGAAAACCAAAGTTCAGAAAACTGTAACAACTTATCAAGCTAGCATGTGGCAGAGCTAGGAAGCAAGCTCAACTCCCAAGTCCCTGTTTTTTTCCCCCTAACTTTATTATTAATTTTCACGCATTCACCAAAGTTGGAAAAAAACACAATGAACACTCATTTGCTAATCACACAGATTTAACACTTTTAACTTTCTTCTCTTCATTTCCCTCCCATCCTCTCTTTCTGGACTGTTTCAAGATAAATTCTAGGCAGTATATGCTTCACCCACAAATATTCCAGTTAACATCTTCTAAGAATGAGGACATCATCCTGCACAAACACAATCAAACCTATGGTAATTATCAACGATTCCCTAGTTATCATCTCATGCTCAGTTTATATTAAAATTTCCTGAATTATCCCCCAAATGACTGTATTTTTCAAACACAAACCAAGTTTCATACTTTGCCTTTGGATGTTATGTCTTTATATTGTAGGCCACTTCCAACAATTTTTTAAACTGGAATATAAATGCTTTATAATATTGTGTTAGTTTCTGCTGTAAAACATCTTAAACCAGTCCTACGTATACATATACCTCCTCTTCAGCCTCCCTCCCACCCCACCCTCCATTCCACCACTCTAGGTCATCAGGGAGCACTGGGCTGAGCTCCCTGTGTTATACAGCAGCTTCCCACTAGCTAGCTATTTGACACATGTGAGTGTAAACAATCGGAGAAGGCAATGGCACCCCACTCCAGTACTCTTGCCTGGAAAATCCCATGGACGGAGGAGCCTGGTGGGCTGCAGTCCATGGGGTCGCTAAGGGTCCAACAAGACTGAGCGACTTCACTTTCACCTTTCACTTTCATGCATTGGAGAAGGAAATGGCAACCCACTCCAATGTTCTTGCCTGGAGAATCCCAGGGACGGGGGAGCCTGATGGGCTGCCATCTATGGGGTCGCACAGAGTCGGACACGACTGAAGCGACTTAGCAGCAGCAGCAGCAGCAGCAGTGTAAACAATGTGTTTTTTTGAAAACACTTTGATTTTTTGAAAGACTGAGTTGTTCTGTTGAAGACTCCCCACTATGTTGTTGTGAGAATGTTTCCTTGTAACCCCTTTAATCTTTTCTTCTACTCCCCAAATTTTCAATAAAGCATCTTTTACTGTTAAATGTCAAAAATTCTTAACTAAAAAGTGTATGTGTAAGTAAACAGCAAAACAATCCTTACCTTTAATTCTACTATGAATTAATAATGTTTCTCCTGACAGTAGAACAGTTATTAGGGGCTCAATTCAAAGGAAAAGATAGAAGAATGAAGATATTCCACACTTAGAACTCCTTTTGGTGTAAAAAGCTGATGTCTGACATTTTACAATTTGGCTACAATTTCATTCATATGCATGAATTCTGGGAAGATTTAAGCACTTGTCTTTTGAGGAACTTTGCCAAAGACACTTAAAAATCTATTGTTCTGCCAATTATGGCAAGTCTGGTTAGATAATAGAGCCCTTTCTCTGTGATTTAAATGAAATTCAGGGGAATCATGGAGTTCAGTCCTACTCAGAAAGTCCCAGAAAAGCCTCTGAGCTACTCTTCACTACTAATCTGCTATTTTTACAAAACTAAATTTCTATTTGGACTTTATTCCATTGGCAACATTTAATTGACTGCAATATCCTGGACCTACTAAACCTGGAAATCTCAGGAAACAAGGAAAAAGGTAACATCAACTCACTTTGTGATATGTTGCAAAACTGAAGAATAACTGTGAGGAAAAGGATGGTTGGTCTCAGTCTTCAGCTTACGCACAGGTGGAAACACTGCTGGTTGGAGGAACTGGACTCAGCCTTAGAGTCAGGACCTGGGACAAGGCTGGAGACCACGTGTGATAATCACCAAGAGGCGGGTCTCTGAGGGACAAGACACCTGAGAAGACAACATAAGCATCGTCTGGACTAGAGCAACCGGGGTTGCTGGAATATAGAGGCAACTGCCCATGGGAAGAGGCAAGAGAGACATCAGACAAAAAAACCTGCCACTTAAGATATACCTTGAAAACCAACATTCCAAAACACGGGAGGAAGGGAACACTGTGACACTCAATAAAACAGCCATTGGGAGAAAAATTCACTTCATTTATATATGAAAATGATGAAGAAATCTGTAACCACGGTGACATGGAAGACCCAGAGATTGTCAAGAGTGAGTGAGTGAAACTCTCTCAGTCACGTCTGACTCTTTGCGACCCTATGGGCTACACAGTCCATGGAATTCTCCAGGCAAGAATACTGCAGCAGGTAGCCTTTTCCTTCTCCAGGGGATCTTCTCAACCCAGGGATCAAACCCAGATCTCCTGCATTGCAGGCAGATTCTTTACCAGCTGAGCCACAAGGGAAGCCCAAGAATACTGGAGGGGGTAGTCTATCCCTTCTCCAGCACACTTTCCGACCCAGGAATTGAACTAGGGTCTCCTGCAGTACAGGCAGATTCTTTACCAACTGAGCTATCAGGGAAGCCCAGAGATTGTCATACTGAGTGAAATGTCAGAGAAAAACAGGCATCATATGATGTCACTTATATGTGGAATCAAAAAAAAAAAAAGGCACAAATGAACCCATTTACAAAAGAGAAACACAGTCACAGACACAGAGGACAAACGTATGGTTACCAAAGGTGGGGGCAGGAGTGATAAAACGGGAGACTGGAATTGACATATATACACTACAATATATAAAAAATAGATGACTAATACGTGTATAGCACAGGGAACTGTACTCAATCCTCTATAATGACCTATATGGGAATAGAATCTAAAATAGAGTGGATATATATAACTGATTGTACAGCAGAAATGAACACAACTAAAACAACCGTACTCCAATAAAAAATTAAGTAAAAAAGAAATCTGTAACCAACATAAATGTAATTGTTGAGGATTTCCTAAGAAAGTAACATCCAGGAAAAAAAAAAAAAAGACCAAGAAAGTATGAAACAAAAACACAGAAATGGGAAATGGAACAATAAAAGGATCTGAAAAGGTAGAAATCCTGCACGTGAAAGATACACTCACTGAAATTAAAAAGTGCCTCAGTAATTCTATAGTCAATGAGAACATGAACTGACAGTGCTGAAGATCTCACAGAAAGTGTGGCACTGAGACACCAAAAGACAAAAATACCAGTCCTGAATTGTTATTGGCCGCATAACAATCTTAAAGATTCCTGGGTTCTGCCTCTGTTCAAACACGCTGGCAAATATCCTTTTTCTAGATAGGATAGCAACTGTGCTCAGTCGCTCAGTCGTGTCCGACTCTTTGCAACCCCATAGACTATAGCCCGCCAGGCTCCTCTGTCCCTGGGATTTCCCAGGCAAGAACACTGGAGTGGGTTGCCATTCTCTTCTCCAGGGGATCTTCCCGACCCAGGTATCGAACCTGAGTCTCTTATGTCTCCTGCATTGGCAAGCAGGTTCTCTTCCACTAGCACCACCTGAGAAGCCTTTTCTAAATAATGTATTAATAAATTTACAAGTACCAGGGATTACA